>NC_064640.1:772205483-772837498 GCF_023864345.2 Schistocerca serialis cubense
CGCTGCATGGTCACCAATGGTATATGTTCTTTCGGGCATGCGACATGCCCGAAAGAACAGATACCATCTTCACATAATTTATAGGCTGCTGCCCTGTTCAGGAACCGCACGTTTGTCTGGCCTCTCAATAGGTAACCTTCAGTTGTGGTTGTACGGCTATTTGTATCGCTGAGACACGCAAGCTGCCCCACCAGTGGCAAAGTCCATATTCATGGGGTAAGTCTAGTTAAATGTCTAAACAACCTACTTGCATACAGTTATGCCAACTTACGTGTAAGTAACGAAAGTTGAAAGGCGTTAACTTTCTTGTACGATGTTGCTCCTGATCTGCTCTCATTCTGCTCTCGTTGGTTGGGCAGTACACGTCTTGAATCATTTATTTATGTACGTCAACAGTTAGTGTCTTCACAAAATAATGGGTGTGGTCTTCAACTAAGTTACTAACGCTTCCTAAAGTGGCAAAATGTTCTTAAACCGTGTTAGAGGAATCTCATTCTAACATTCAGCAATTCCTTATAATCGCTCATTTTAATAAAATAACATAGCATCGTTTGAAGTAACGTATGGAACCGAAAAACATTGTAAATGAGAGTTTGCTACAGTAGAACAGTCAATATTGTAAATGGTTTTTTTTTTATTTCAGTATAATTATTACACTTTATTGCTTTGGTCATTGGGGGTAATATTACGGTTAAGTGGAAATATTATAGTTATTTGTGCTTTTAGAAACTTAAAAGTTACTCCTGACCGTAATTAAAATCTTATGTAATTCAACAGTGTTTTTTTCCGCAATCACTGAGTAATGACTGTACAAAGTTTGGTTATAAAATTAAGTGCCTTTCCGGTAAAGGGAACTTCATATTTACAGTATTTGTGGTCTATCAGTATCTTGACTATCGCTAACTTAAAGAATAAAAACAAAGCATAACTGTTGAGACAAAAAACTGACTTTCCGGTATACCTTCAGTAGATTTTAAATATCAGCCAATTATTTAATACAAGAGGCGTTCAATAAGTATGATAAAACATTGCTTCTGAAAGCAGGATTCCAATACACCATATTATTCTCCATTCTTTTGGCCATTAAACCCTATTTTTCAACGTAATGTCCGTTCAATGCGACAGCCTTACGCCACCTTACTGGGAGGGCGTGTTTACCCGCGTGGAACCATTCTGCTGATCGACTCCGGAGCCAACGCGTTGCTGCATCAATAACCTCCGCATCATCCATGTACTGCTTGCCGTGGAATGCGTCCTTCATTACGCCAAAGAGATGGAAGTCTTCTGCTAGGTCATGAGAAACCCATTTGGCACACACCTTTGAGTGTCCGAAGTGATGGACCAGTGTGTCGGCACTACTAGCAGAGACGTTCAGTTGAACAGCGAAGTGTTCGAACGTGATTCGTCGGTCATCACGAATTAGAGTGTCCGCACATTCCAGCACTGCAGGAGTTAGCTGTGTGCGTCCGGCCGGGACGCGGGAGACCGAACAGATTTGCCGAACTTTGTTGCTATGTTGACAGACGCCTCATCCAATGACTCACCGTGCTTTTGTTTACTGTTAGGTCTCTGTAAAGATTCTGCAAGCACCTATGAATATGTGCGATGCTGTGGTTGTTTTCCAAAGGAAACTCAATGACAGTTCTCTGCTTGGAACACACCTCCGTTACAAACGCCATTTTGAAGGCTACATACAGCGTCGCCACCTATAGAAACTTCATGAAACTATAGGGCAGAAGCGAGAATATTCCGCATTTTTTCTACCGAAACTGGCTTAGAGAAAAAAGTGTTGCATTACTTGTTAACAGCCGCTCGTATAAAAATTTAGAAATAGTGCACTTCGGAATGTGATAGGTGTCTTGCAGTGATGATAGCGTGTCCAGTTTCCATTTATCGCAGTGTTAGTTGTAGTTTAATGGGAGCTGGCACAGCATTCGCATACGTGTATTAGATTTTTGTCCCGAGTCAAAAATGTGGCTCAAAAGGAACTCAAAACTGATTTTAATCATCCGGAAATGGTTTTAGTCCTCGGCAGATAGCTCCCTTATTGGATGTCTCCAAATGATTCCTGCGAGATAGCCGTTTCCATACCCAACATTTGTGGGTCCGTTTCTTCTTCGTCAATGTCAGATTCGGCTAAAAGCTGCGCCAACCATATTAGATCTCTTACGAACAAGGGAGAAGCGAGTTTCATCCGCAGGTTACTGGTAAGTTTCGGCTGTCACCAGCTTCTCCCTTCGGCGTGCGGCAATGCTAACTTCTCTGCAAGGATAGTGACTAGGTGATGCACATGTAAGTAATGCATGCCTGTGGAAAGCCGGCTTTAGCTCCAGAGAATAACAAGTGGCTCTGGAATAAGTAAGCCAATCGTTGTTTTCATTTTGCGCGCAAACAGCTTCCATCCGTATCATGTCGAATCACCAGCAGATTAACCAGCGGGATTTCAGAAGACAAGTGGAATAATGTCTCTTAATTCTGATCTGGCATAACGACAATAGATTCTTTCTTCATAGAATTCTTTTTACTTACGAAGTTATTAGGGCGAAAACTTTGCTTCCGCCGTTTTTTCTCTAAGTTCGAGGCTTTATTATGAAAAATGTACAAAAAATTTACGATTCAAACAATCGGCCACCGCCGGCCACTGATTTCTCCCATCTTTCGGGCAGCATACGAGTCCCGCGGCAGATGAACTGGGTGTGTTTGGGAAGATCCATGAATCGACGCAATTTAGCAGTTTTTCCATATGACGAGAGGTTATGTTCAGCCAGGCCGTGTGCTATTGACTAAAAAAAAGTGGTAATCGGAGGAAGCATTGTCTGGAGAATATGGCGGGCAAGGTAAGACTTCCCATTTCAACGTTTCCAAGGATGTTTTGACGGGTTTTATGACATAGGGTGGAGCAATCTCATGTTGCAAAGTCACCTTTATTGTGGCCGTTTGTCTTTCAGTGCTCAGCTCAAACGCATCAACCGATTTCGATAACGACCTCCTGTGACTGTTGCCGTCAGTTTCAGTAGCTTCGAAAATCTTCTCTCTTCCACCGCCATGTCGGTCTTTGGCGCCAAAATCACCGTTTTTGAACGCTGAAACTTTTCTCTGCACGTTCTTTCACTAACGTCCGCAGCTCGTGGTCGTGCGGTAGCGTTCTCGCTTCCCGCGCCCGGGTTCCCGGGTTCGATTCCCGGCGGGGTCAGGGATTTTCTCTGCCTCGTGATGACTGGGTGTTGTGTGCTGTCCTTAGGTTAGTTAGGTTTAAGTAGTTCTAAGTTCTAGGGGACTGATGACCATAGATGTTAAGTCCCATAGTGCTCAGAGCCATTTCTTTCACTAATAGGTGCCTCACCATCGCTCTTACACAGCATTTTATTGGCCTCAGCCATAGACTTCTTCATGTTACAGCAGAAAATTAAACCCTCCCTCAACTGAGGAAAACTGAGCTTGTAAGTTCACATATTCAATTGAAAATAATGCCGGCCGCTGTGGCCGAGTGGTTCTAGGCGCTTCAGTCTGGAACCGCGCGACCGCTACGGTCGCAGGTTCGAATCCTGCCTCGGGCATGGATGTGTGTGATGTCCTTAGGTTAGTTAGGTTTAAGTAGTTCTGAGTTCTGGGGGACTGATGACCTCAGAAGTTAAGTCTCATAGTTCTCAGAGCCGTATCTGGTGGTGACTGATAGGGGTCTCGTCAGAAAAGAGTGTTGTGTCCCGCTGCTGCTTATTCCACAAAGAGTGGTTTCGTGCCCATGCGACACGAGCCCCTCTCCGAACCGAAGTTAGAGTAAACGCCTTTAGAGGTTTTCGGTACGAAATCCCTGCTCACGGAGCGTATTTAGTATCGCTTGTGCTGACACATGTACTCCTGTAGCTGTTTGGAGCTGCTGCCGTAAACGTGTAGCATAGTGTGGAGGGTTTCTACTTGCTGTTATTCGTAGATATCGGTACTGCACACCCGTTTTTCTTCTGCTGCCACTTCTGTGACGAGCCTTAACCGATCCCGTCGCTAGAAATTTGTTCCAGATTCATATACATCACATCGACTCACAGTGACATTAGCTGCGACGTCCATCTGTCTCATTCCCTACTCCATTAGAGTGACTATCCATATCCTCTGATCGTAGATTATTGTCGTCTGAAACGTCCTGAAGCAACATAACTCTCGCAATGACACAGCACAAGTACTGCAATGTTTTCAAGTGATACGGTTGCCATAGATTTCAAATGCTAACCCGTCACGGTAGAGACATGGATTGTTTCGGCTAGAATTACATCATAAACAAACCAGTTTATTGAAAGCACAACGTATTTCTGGATCACAACGTTCAGTATTAAAGTTTAGGAAATATGCAACATTTAATTTGACCACTGTATAACTATGAAAAGGTGCATGTCATTTATTGAGGGTTTTTCACAGTTCATATGTATTTTTGTTCTTTATTCAGTTGTAAATAGAAAATATCGTGTGACCAGGGCCTCCCGTCGGGTAGACCGTTCGCCGGGTGCAAGCCTTTCGAGACGATCGAGGAGTACGTACTGGGCTGTGACAGAGAGAGGTGGTGGCGCGAGCGGGGCCCTGTTGCTGGGGGTCGTCAACAGCTCGCCACGTGCTTTGGTCGACCTCTTGGCTGTCAGGGGCTAAGTCTACCTTACCCGCATGTACGTGGCTTATGAAGCTTAGAAGCGGTGGTGCGGGAGATCAGCGCGTGGGACCGTATGTCTTCTTATCGGCCGTTGAAACCACTGGTAGCGGTTGGCTCTGACGAGCATAAGGAAGTGCAACGTGTTCCCGGCACTGTGGTGGAGTGTGAGAAGTTGCGTACTGTTTTTATGTAACAGAGTTAATTATATATAAGGGGTTTTTCAAGTTCTAGTGAAGTGTATGAGTTTCTTCACCAGTGGTTTTGTTGGGGTCTTCCCACCACAGTTTTCGTTTGCCTGTCCGCGGGAATGTGGTAATTGCTTCTTGGTCGGGTCGTTTCATTCACACCTTGTTTGGATAATTTAGGGTCGGTGTCGTGTGTATCTGTGGTTCAGAGTCTGGACAGGCACCGACCTTGCTACATCTTCTGGTTTTGGGTAACTCGGGGAGATGGTGGCTTGTAATGTAAGTTTTGGGGCTGATCTGCTGTGGCCCTGTAGACCACCAATAATTATTCCGACTATTGTGATCTGGGCTCCTTTAGACGTGTCACTCCCTCACCAAGCTTAGGAAACTTTTTTGCGGAACTGCCATTAATATGAAGGTTTGTGTGCTGGCTTATTCACTTTTATCTTGTAACAACTGACAGGTGTAATATAAGTTATTTAATTGGCAAGAGACAACTATTTTAAATTTAGTACAAACTAGCTACTTAAAGGTTAAGGAATTGTTCTCTTATATATATATATATATATATATATATATATATATATATATATATATATATATATATATATATGTATATGATAAGGTTGAAATCCTATTATTGGGAAGTTGTTAACGTCATACCTTGCAAACTCTTTTTCATAAAGAAAATTTGTCAGCTATTGGAAATTGTTTTTTTAAAAAAATGCCAGACCTAAAAATGTATTATTGAGAAAGTCTTTAAAATAAAAGGTATCTTTAGCAGTGTGTGTTATTTCACCAGCACCTCCTGGCCCCTACTTCCACGATAACGTTTTGAAATAACATGTGTACTTGAGTTGTTGTTTGTGAACCGCCCTAATTGATAGTTCATAGAGCTTCACTGTCAAGTCATTTGAAGCTGATTTCTCCCTTCACGGCGCCTTCGAGTGTGCCAAGAAAGTCCAGTCAATCTTCGCCCTGATATTAGATGAAGATAGGTGGTATAAGAATATATCGGTCACAGATGATCTAATTTATGATGGTGTGATCGTCGGTCTTCTGTGCGTCCTCTCTGGAGCTGACACTTCGATTATGAGTCAGTTGCTATTGAGGCCGCCCAGTTCATCTTCTTACACTTTAATCTCGGTCGATTCATTGGTCCGCGCCACCGATGCGCTTTTGGTCGTACGTGCCCTCTTCTGCTTTCCGCCTCTTCATCTACTCATGGAGTATGCACACTGACCTGACAATTTGTTTTCGCTGTTATAACAGCAAACGCGACAAGTTTGACAGCTGTGCGCACCCCATGAAGTCGCCTACAAGCCTTCACACAGCAGTAGTAGCGCTCAGCAACAACGATGCGACTGTGCGCTCCCTACAGCTGCCCAAGCGGAATTGGTCACTTTGTCTGGCTGTCGTGACTTCTTTGTGAAATTCTGACCTTAGTGATTTGTTTGTTTAGCAGCTTGACTACCTTTCCTACTTCCTCCTCGGTTTACTTACCGTTACATCTCTTTACGGTTTTATTCTGCGTTGGTCACTTGTTTTCTTCGTCTCCTCGCTGCTGATGTATGTTGATGCTACTCCCATAGTAGGTCCAGCCATCTGGTTGTCGGTCTCCATCGCACCTGGTTTCCTAAGCCACTGACGAGTTGGTTGTCAGAGTTCTGTACTGCTGTGTAAAATTTCCTCCCTAATTGCAGGATTTGATCTCTGAGCATCGGAATTCCAGCAATCTGGTGCAGCTCAGCGGTGCTGTACTCTCGAGCTACGTGCACCGCCAGCCGCAGCGCCTTGTTTTTCATTGCCTGCAATTTCTTCAGTGATGTAGCAGTGACCATCCCCGACGCTATGTTGGCGTACTCCAGCACTGGCCAGTACAGAGCAGTGCTGCAATGTGAGGGCAGCGTGTCGTGGAGTTTAGCATGGAGTATAACAAGCGTATCCTGCCCAGCACGTGAACCATGACTTCCCTCATGTGCACCTTCCACGATAGGCGGCAGTCCAAGGTGAGTCCGAGGACTTTGTCAGTGTTGGACCAGGGTGTGTGGTCTCCCATGATCAGCACTGGTAGGAGATACACCAGAATCCTCTTTCTTGTGAAGATAAAAACCTGACTCTTCACTGCCATTTGGTGGGCCAAGCTCCCAGCTCATTACATGACAGCTGCAGACATTGTCGCATATGGTGGACGCTCATTCTTCGTGCAAACAGAGCGGTGTCGTTCACATAGAGAGCCAGGTGGACTCTGGAGTCTGCCACAGGAGGGAGTCGAGGACAGTTCCACATGGTACTCTCGCTGTCAAGATGCTACTGTCTCTCATGAGTCGAACGTGCGTCCACTCAGATAGGACTGGAGCAGGCGGACATGCAAGATCAGGACCTCCAGCACATGGACCTTGTACAGGAGGCCATCATGCTATATGCTGTCGAAAGCTCTGGAGACGTCATGGAGTACCTCCCCTAGACACTCACAATGCTCCAGCGCCTCCATCGCCTACTCCACTACTTAAAGGAGTTGCTGCTGCTTCGAGTGGACGCTAAGGCAGCCGAATTGTTTGTCAGGAAGCAGGCCTTTCTCCCTGACGTGCTTCCCCAGCCACTTTGCGTAGAATCACTCGAAGATCTTGGACATCAAAGCCAGCAGGCTTATAGGCTGGCAATTTTGCACCAGCCTGTTGTCCTTCACTGCCTTTGGAGTAGCTACCACCACCGCGTGTTTCCATGCAGGGGGATATCTGCAGATCCTCAGGACGGAGTTGAAGACGGCCGTCAGAGCCTGCACTGTAACTGGCGGCAATCGTTCCAACAGTACATTTCCGACCTTGTCACCTGCCCTGGTTTCCTAGGCTGAGGTTGTGTGAGTTGTTGCTGGAACTCATGTTTCGTGATGGTGTCGATTGTGTCGTCTTCTGCACAGTTGTCCAGGAATACCGGTAGCTGCTCCCCGAAGAGGTGGACATTGTCATCATCAATGACGTCTTCCACTGGTGTGAAGTTAGCCATGAAAGTGTCGCCTTACACGTTGGCTTTTATGTCCCGCTCTGCGACGACATCACATCACACCTGGAGTGGGAAATGCGCTGGCGTCGCCTCAGGTGCTGCTTTGTGATTTTCCACACACTGCTGTCATCATTCCTAAGGGTGGCAATCTTGCCAGCCCAGTCTTGGTTGTGGTGGTGTACGACTGCAGGTGGCCATGATGTTGCTCCGAAATCTATTCATCAGGCGTTTTGTGGCGGCGTTTCTTGTAGTCTCCCTCTCACGAAAACGCCGGTTTTTCTCCCTGATGCGTTGCAGGATGACTAGGGGAAAACAGCGAGAGTACTCCTTCTGCTTCCATAGTCGATGTGGCATGGCTGCATCGGCTGCGCCCAGGGTATGGTGTGTGAATGCTGTGAGCGCTGCTTCAGCACCTTCGATGTGTGAATCAAGTGAGGCGGCGACTGACTCAGCTAAGTGCACTTGGAAGGGCTCCCAGTTGCTTTCATGCAGTGGCCTGTGGCTCTCCAGTGATGCCACCCCCTGTGTGTCCAGGTCGAGGATCACTGGCAGGCGATCGGACGCCAATGCACAGCAGGTGGTCACGACTGCATTTTGTGTGGGGATGATGGCAACATTGAGGATGCCTGGAAGGCCACGTGGTGGGTAGATTTTGGGGCCATATGGCTACACCACAATCACATCGTGGTTGTTGGCCACTCCAATCAGCTGCCATCCACTGGTATTGGTGACCCTGGAGTTCCAGTCCGAGTGATGGGCACTGAAGTCACCGCCTATGAATACACTGCCACACATCGACAGCAGTGCCTCGACGTCATTTGGCTGCAGGAGACATCACAGCAGCCAATACACAGCAATGAACGTGATTTGTCCCACTGATGTATTGGCGGCGACACCAGTTGCTTCCATGGCTACCATCTCTGGGTGGTGGCACAGTGAAGTTCCTATATACACTACCAAGACACTGCCTGCCGTTTCTCGATTGGTGTGGCAGCACCAAAACTTTACTTCCTGCACATTCACGCCACGTTTCAAATCAGTCTCACTGATGTAGCGGATGCTCACAGCCTCAACATGCACCAACTGCTCAAACTTGCCTTCCTGGACCCTGATGCTCCTAGCATTCCAAACGCGAACAGTGAGCCTCAGTATTTGTGCACTATTCATGATTGTGTGCTGGTGCTGCTGTTGTGGTGATGGCCTGGATGGTTGACTGCACTGCAGACAGTAATTGGGTGATACGGAGCTAGAACTCCTGCAGCACCACTTTGAGCTCAGCAGCATTGCTTGCCGCCAGTGTCTCTTCTTGGTGTGAAGTGGTTGCCATTGCCTCCAACAGTGGACTGTGGGGCAGCAGGTATATGAGCTGTGTATTCATTCTGACGTCTGCACAAACAGCCAGTCCGGGTTGGTTCAGAGAGTCCTGTCAGTGGCTGGTTCCTATGCACAACTACCATGGTAGGCAGAGGCTGCTCCATCTTTGGTCCACAATCATGGATGTCTGGGAATCCAGATGGCTGTTGCTCAGCTGGCATGGCAGGCACCTTTCCAGCAGCAGCTGCAGCGAAGCTTATTCCTGACTGTACCAGCATGGAAGGGGTTGGGAGTTCTCTCTCGTTTTCAGCCACACGCTTGTGGTTTTTATTTCCAATTGTAAGGTTTTGCTTTACTCCTGGAGCAAGGGCAGGGTGGTTGTGGTTGGAATCTCTCTTCGTGTTTTCTGGGACTGGGGCCCATGATCACTCTCACTTGCAAAGACCGCTCTTTTACCCCTCTGTTTTTCAAGATTTTAGATTTGGCCTACCCTTTTATGCCGTCTGCTGTGTGTGATTTTAGCTTCCTCGCTTTATAGTTTGGCCCCTCTGACTGGATCCGCCCACTTTTAGCGGACACCTGTATCTTAAGCATGTAACTTTTAAATCTCAGGATTGATGATCTCCCCATTTACTCTCATAATCCTTCTCAATCAATCAATCATCTTGTCTCCGTGGAGAGCCTCGTGATCTTCCAGGATCAAGTAGTTTCAGAGTGGAAAGAGTCACCAAGCTACAAACCTGACAACCATAATCTAGTCTGGACAAACCAGAGTGTAATAAAGATGGAGAAGGGTAGCATGGTTTGCGCCCCAAGATGTGTGGGCCAGAAGGCAAACAGTATTAAGCTTCCGCATTCAGGTAGACTTCAGGTGGTGAATATGGGACAGCCATATCAGCTTTTTATCTAAAATAAGGCCCAAGGAATGGGACTGTGCTATAACATCTAGACGCTGGTCGCCTAAATAAAGTTCTGTATCAGGGTGTAGTGTGGGTCGACAACAAAAATGCATAACCCGCGTTTTGTAGGGAGAAAAATGGAAGGCATGGAAGAGGGCCCACGCAGATGACGCCTTGGAGCTGGCTTTCAGCAGATGCTACCGAGTGGGTGTTGCACCAGATGCAAAAATTGTCGACATACAACGCTGGCCCAGAGGCCCAACAGAGGTTACAAGCCCATTCATGACAACAAGGCAGTGTGACTCTTAACACAGAACCATATGGTATACTGTTCTCCTGGATCTGAAGTGTGCTGAGTGAAGTGCCAATTCGAACTTAGAGGAGCCAGTGGGATAAAAACTTGCAGATAAAAATCGGAAAGGGCCCGCGAAAGCCCCAGTCATGGAGAGTAACTAAACAGTGATGGCACCAAGCCGTTTTGTGTGCCTTATGTAGGTCAAAGAAGACTGCAACAAGGTGCTGGGGGTTAGCAAATGCCTGTCGGATTGCTGTTTCCAATCTGAGTAAATGGTCAGTTGTAGATCACTTTTCCTGGAAGCCACACTAATACGAGGACAAAAGGCCCTGACATTCGAATACCCAACATAACCAACATGATCAGAAGCTAACCATCCACTCGAGCAGTTTACATAGTACATTCATCAGGCTAATCGGTCGGTAGTTGTCAAGAGACATTAGGTTCTTATTGGGCTTAAGTACGGGAATAATCGTGTCGCCATTGCGAGGGGAAGCCACCTGTGAGACAAACGCATTTGAAGACTCTGAGGAGATGTTGCCTCTGGGTAACCTCAGGTGTTGGATCATCTGGCTGTGGATGGAATCCAGGCTTGGGGCCATGTCATGTGATAAGGAGAGCCTGCAACAATTCTCATTGAGTGAGGGTTCATTACAGGATTCAGCTTGGTGGGTTTGAAAGAGAGGGGGGTCTTTTCAACTCGGCGTTTCTGCCAGAGAAAGGGAGCGGGATAAGAAGAGGTTCAAATGGCTCTGAGCACTATGGGACTCAACTTCTGAGGTCATCAGTCCCCCAGAACTTAGAAGTACTTAAACCTAACTAACCTAAGGAAATCACACACATCCGTGCCCGAGGCAGGTTTCGAACCTGCGACCGTAGCGGTTGCGCAGTTCCAGACTGTAGCGCCTAGGACCGCTGCCCCCCGCCGGCGATAAGAAGAGGACACCGATGCTATCGCAAGGTGTCATACGAGACATTCTGCGGACTGATCGGTACACAGAGCACCCTGTAGGATAACACCCTGGACAGTTGATTGTCGTTGGTGGTCCAGAAGGCTACGGGGCTTCAACCAAACCTATGATGAAGAGGCATACACCCCCAGGGAGGAAACATGGCGCTCCTAGCATTCCTTTTTACTCTGCTTAATAACGTAGCGAATCTTAGCACGGAGACGCTTAAAAGTAATAAGTATAGTCTGTGAAGGGTGTCGTTTAACCCGTTGCAGCGCCAGTCAGCAGACCTGGATAGCGACTGATACTCCCTTGGTCCCCCGTGGTACTGGTCAACGACGAGGGGCCCTGTGGATAGGGGGATAGCAGTTCCAGCGGCACGAAGAAGAGTGACAGAGACGTCTTGCACGACTGCATCAATGCAGTCCAAGAGAGAGGTGTCGAAGTGCACAGCAGACGTATGTAATTGCAATTTGGCTCTGTGGAATGCCTAATTTGGGGCCTTGTCTGCATAGTGGAAGCAGCAGAGCGATAGAGTCACTGGAGATTGGTCACTGACATAAAGATCATTATGGGGTGTCCAATGTAGGGAACCCGCAAGAGCATGGGAGGAGATCGTGAGATTGATTGCAGAAAGGTGCTATGAGTGGCACTGAAGTGGGTAGGGGAACCTTCATTGAGGGGACACAAACCAAAGTCTGTAATACGTTAGTCAATTAGAAGACCCCTACCCATCAAACTGGCACTTCCCCATAGGAGGTGATGTGCACTGAAGTCACGGGGGAGGAGGTACGGGAGTAAGAGTTACTGTATTAAGGTAGGCAGGTCAATATAAGGAATTGCCCTACCAGGAGGGCGGTGGACATTGCACATGGTGATTGCTGTGGTCGTTCGCACTTGTATCGCTATTGCTTCCACGTTAATACGAAGGGGGATCCAGTCACTAACATCACTTGTGTGAACTAAAGTGCACACTCCTCCAGACGCTATCCTGCGGCCGGCACAGTTCTGATAGAACACCCAATAACCAAAAACGTTGGAGAATGGTCATCACACAAGTTCATCTCTTGAAGAGCAAGACAGACTGCAGAATAAGAAGAAATAAGTTGCTGTATTTCCGGTAGATGATGTTAATATTCGTTGCAATTCCACTGGATTATCGTGTGGCGAGAGTCCAGGTTAGACAAAAGGAAGCAAAGGGCAGATCATGTCACCAGGTCAGTATTCGTCTCCGACGAGGATGGGGTGACATCCATAAAGAAGGTGTGCGACTCAGGTTGTGAAGGGGGAGACGGCACCTGAGGGGACACTGGGGGGGGGGGGGGGTGGGGGGGCTTATCCTGGGACTTATGTTTCTTCTTCTCTTTTGGAGGTTGAGGAGACAGGGCACAGAGGGAGAGCAGGCTTCTGCAAGATCCAGAACCCAAAAAGCGTGGGCTACCTTGGGGTGCACAGACGGTGTGTCCTGTGGCCGAGTTGTGCTAGCTGGCCTCTGGCCTGAGAGACGACAGTGTAGTGGAGTTTCAGGGGGGAAAACCAGGGGCGAGCAGCACCTGGAGGGATGGGTGTGGGAACTGCAGGAGAGGGGGAAGTGAGAGGAGAACAGGAATGGGGTAAGGAAGAGGCAGGAGGGGGAAAGGATGTAACAGATGCAAAAGTAGAAGAAATGAACACTGGGTGGAGTCAGTCATATTTTTGGCGAGCCTCAGCATAAGATAGATGATCTAAGGACTTGTACTCTTGGATTTTCTTTTCTTCCTTGCAAACTGGGCAATCTGGCGAGCGTGGAGAGTGACAGTAATGACAGTTGACATACATAAGTAACAGAACACAGGTACTTCCCTCATGGGTCCGCAGATCGTGGTCGTGCGGTAGCGTTCTCGCTTCCCGCGCCCGGGTTCCCGGGTGCGATTCCTGGCGGGGTCAGGGATTTTCTCTGCCTCGTGATGACTGGTTTTTTTTCTTTTCTTCCGTGTCCGGATGCACCAATTATATCTTCCCTTCCCAATAATTATCAACGTAGATTGCTTTGTCATTGACTTTCAAAATATCATCTTTAGTGCATGTTATAGACATATCAGGGCAGATCAGTAGGTGGTCCAAGTCCTGTATTGCTCCGCATTCACACCTATCGCTATCACTGTAACCCCATTTAAATAGGTTTGATTTGCACCCAGTTACTCCAGTGTGTAGCCGGTTTAATGACCTCCAAGTTGTAAAAGGTAGTTGAAATCCTGCAGATCCCTCCTCAAGTAGTTCCATTGTGGAGTGTGGCACCATTTCTTCCCAGAGAGATAGCCGCCTTGCGACGGGCTTGGTGGCGAGCTCTTCAGTAGTTTCCATGAAACTCCTGCGGGATTTCAGCCGGACACGTTGTTTTCGGTGCACATACATCGGGTGTCGAGGATCATTCTTTTGTTTTGATCTTTCGATCTCGGCGGCTACTTGTCTGCGGATAGTGGGTGGTGCTATGCCTATGATGGGGTAAATGATGTCTGTGGGAGTTGGTTTGAGGCATCCTGTGGCAATACGTACAGTTTCGTTTACGGCGACGTCAACTTGCTTAGCGTGGGCAGAGTTCCTCCAAACTGGCGCCGCATATTCCGCAGCTGAGATACTCAGCACCAGACCTGTGGTGCGCAAAACATGTGGTTGAGCTCCCCACGATGAAACTGTTAGCTTCCGCAGTATGTTGTTCCTGGCACAGACCTTTTTTTTAGTGTTGTGACAGTGCTGCTTAAAAGTAAGTGCTCTGTCCAATGTTACTCCCAGGTATTTTGGGCTGTTTGTATGTTTCAGCTCTTCCCCTTGCCACATGACTCGGAGTTTCCGTTTGGCTTGTTTGCTCCTAAGATGGAAGGCGGATACTTGTGATTTACTGGTGTTTGGTTTGAGATTATTGCCGTCGTAATAGGTAGCAAGTTCTGTTAAGGCTCCTGTGAGATTCTCCTCCACTTGTTCAAAGGTTTTATCCTGTGTGGCCACTACTGCATCATCAGCATATATGAACATTCGTGTCTGGTGGCTGATGGGAAGATCATTGGTATAGATGTTAAATAATATTGGAGCCAGGACACTGCCCTGTGCAAGTCCATTTTTCTGTGTCCTCCATCGGCTGTTTTTAGATCGTAAGGTTACATAGTAGCGTCTGTTCTGTAGCATACATTGCACGAACATAGAAAGCGTGTAGTCCTTAGTGACATTATACACTTTCTGGGTAAGCAACTTATGGTTAACTGTGTCATATGCAGCACTGAGATCCAGGAATGCGACCCCAGTTACTTCTCCTCTCTGATAGCCGTCTTCGATGTACTGTGTGAGATTCAGGATTTGGCCACATCATGATTTTCCTGGTCGGAATCCAGCTTGTTCGTTAATGAGGGCTTTGTCCACATAATCAGCTATGCGTTTGAGGATCATTCGCTCCAGCACTTTAAATAAATGACAAAGCAGTGAGACAGGCCGGAAATTTTTAGCTTCAGCTGGGTCTTTCCCTGGTTTTAGTAACGCAATAACCCGAGCTTTCCTCCACAGTTTAGGAATTTGCATTGTTGTAATATAGTTATTCATTAGCTCTAGGATCCATGCTTGTACTCCCGGTCCAAAATGTTTAATTTGCTCAGATCTCAGATCGTCGAGGCCAGCGGCCTTATTGTTTTTCAAATCTTTGATGGCATCTTGTAGCTCCTGAATGGAGAACGGGTGAGCTAGGAAGCTAATCTCCTCGTTCAATTTTCTTTTAATTTTGCCATTCCTGATCTTCCTTTTAGTTTTTCCGTTCATGAGTAGTTGGTGAGCTATCTGATCAGGTGTAACTTCACTGTAATTCGGTTGTGGTTCTGTTGGGTCGTTGTTGAGACTTTTGACCAGTTTCCATGCCTTCCTACTGCTATGCTTCATGTCCGTCTCTTGTAGGAGGTTGCACCACTTTTCCTTTCTCGCTTCGGAGATACCAGACATCAGTACCTCACCTGCCTGGATCGTTTCCTCTGAGAAGGGGTCCTTATTGTACAGTTCTTCATACTTTTTCAGAGCTTCCTTGCTGCTACCATAGAGTCCAGCGATATACTGGGTGCGGCACCCTCTAGGTATGCGCCGACGAGAGATTTTCTTGACAAGGTCTATAAAAGTTTCATATGTTTGTATCTCTGGTTTAATTTCCAGGATCTCCTTATCAAGGTCCTCTGTGAAAAGTTCCCAATGAGCTTTTTTGAAATTGAAACGTCTCTTGAAGGGCATTACATCTGATTCGATTACTGCAGTAATGCAGCAAGTTATTGCTCTGTGTTGCGATCTTGGAATTGGGTCCTCGATTTGCTTTACAGTTTGCAGGGATACCTTTTCGGAGACAAAGATGTTATCTGGATTATATCCTCGTTTCCATCTTCCGCTGTTAAATGATGCAGGCAACTTTGGGTCATGTATCAATTTCATGACTGGGTGTTGTGTGATGTCCTTTGGTTAGTTAGGTTTAAGTAGTTCTAAGTTCTAGGGGACTGATGACCATAGATGTTAAGTCCCATAGTGCTCAGAGCCATTTGAACCATTTGAACTTCCTTCATGGAGCAGGTGGCTGCAGTCATTGCACAGGGGGTCCACCATACAGAAAAAAAAACGTATGACCAAAACGCAAGCACTGAAAGCACCCCACTGGTGGCAGTATGCACGGCTTCACATCACATCGGTAACACATAACCTTGACCTTCTCTGGGAGGGTATCACCCTCGAAAGCCTGAATAAAGGCGCCAGTATCATTGTGGTTGCCTTGACGTCCCTTCTGCACATGTCAATCAGAATGAGCACCACGTCGCTCCAGATTTGCCTGCAGTTCCTCATCAGTTTTCAGGGTGAGGTCCCTATGAAAAATCACTCCCTGGGTCATATTCAGAGACTGGTGAGGGGTAATAGACACTGAGCCGTCGCCAAGGCGATCACAAACATGAAGGTCTACAGACTGGGCGGCAGAAGAAGCTTTGATCAACAGGGAGCTTGACTGCATCTTACTGATAGACTACACTTCGTCAAAATTGTTCTCGATATTCTCCACAAAAAAACAACGATTTTGTCGCGCTGAATGTGTCTCCGCCCTTCCTAGTACAGTTCAGGTATCAGGGAAAGTGTTTCATCCCAAGAAAGCGGGCCTGGCCCTCCTCCCAAGGTGTAGGCAGGAAAGTGAAGGCTGCAGGGTCATACGAAGCAGCATTCAATGACCCGCTACCACTCGAAGAGACGGCTATTTGAGAACGACCAGATTTTTGTAGCTTGATACGCTTCATACGCCAAACAAGGGCTCTCCCCATGGGCGCCACCCAGCCACAGCAATGGCTGTCTGTCCCATTGGCCATTTCCAGGAGTTTCAGTGATCCAGGATGACAAGTAACCACTCCTTAGCATACATGGGGAGACAACAACTTAGGTATCAGTAGTGTGATACCTGTGTTGTCAAGGGGCTCAGCCAGATGGGTACATAACAGCCCCACTACATGGACTAGCTAGACGTTCTGGTGACGTAGTGAAGCAGAGGGCAGCTACGGCAGGAAAGAAAGAGGGGAAGGAAGGGGGTAGAGGGACACATGCCGTAGATGATAATGAGGGATTTCTTCCCCAAATGGCTATCACTAAAGACAAAAAATTTAGAAGTGAAGGTCAAACCCCAAGGGGGGACCAAAATCGCCAAAAATTATGAGTGAACAATCAAGAATAACGAAATTGTAAGGAATACAGGGAACCAGCTGGATAGCCAGGTCGACAAGAATAAAAACACCAAGAGAGGGGAAAAAGGGGACAGCGGGGAAGGAGCCAGGATGGGGAGGGAGGGACCTGGTAAAGGAAATGCTGCACGGAAAGGAAGAATGGGATGCAATAGCTTGTGGTTCCGCGTGCGACATGGTCGAACTCACGAAAGAACTGTGACCCCCCTGGGGGATGAGACAAGATGAAGAATTGGTCATGGCGGAAACAACGGTCATGTGAGACACAGCTGGCCCTCTTTGTGCATGATATACAACAGGCTCTAGATACCGGCTCCAAGGTTGATGCCATATTTCTCGACCTTCGAAAGGCATTCGACTCAGTTCCGCACTGTCGCTTGCTCCAAAAAGTGGGCGCTTACGGTCTATCCGATGACATATGCGGTTGGATAGATAGTTTTACGATTTACATAAACGATCTGGTTGATGGTATTGACAGCGGCATTAGACTGTTTTCCGATGATGCTGTAGTCTACAGGAAAGTAGTATAACACGAAAGTTGTGAACAAATCAATGAGGATTTGCTGAAAATAAATGCGTGGTGTAATGACTGGCAGTTATCTCACAATATTGGTAAGTGTAACCTAGTGCGTATAATAAGGTGAAAATCCCCATTAATGTACGAGTACAAAATAAATGCCCAGTCTTTGGAAGCGGTAACATCCGTCAAGTATCTGTGTGTGACTATTCGAAATGATCTCAAATGGAATGATCAGATTACACAAGTAACGGGCATGGCGAACTCTAGATTGCGGTTCATTGGTAGAATCCTGAAGCGATGCAGTCCTTCAACAAAGGAAACAGCTTACAATACGTTAGTTCGTCGAGTCTTAGAGTATTGTTCGTCTGTACGGGACCCTTACCAGTAGGCCGGCTGGTGTGGCCGTGCGGTTCTAGACGCTTGAGTCTGGAACCGCGTGACCGCTACGGTCGCAGGTTCGAATCCTGCCTCGGGCATGAATGTGTGTGATGTCCTTAGGTTAGTTAGGTTTAAGTAGTTCTAAGCTCTAGGGAACTGATGACCTCAGATGTTAAGTCCCATAGTGTTCAGAGCCATTTGAACCATTTGAACCTTACCAGTTGGGTCTGATTCGAGAGATTGAGAAGATCCAAAGAAGAGCGGCAAGATCCGTGAATGGTACAAAATGGCTCTGAGCACGATGGGACTCAACTGCTGTGGTCATAAGTCCCCTAGAACTTAGAACTACTTAAACCTAACTAACCTAAGGACATCACACACATCCATGCCCGAGGCAGGATTCGAACCTGCGACCGTAGCGGTCGTGCGGTTCCAGACTGTAGCGCCTTTAACCGCTCGGCCACTCCGGCCGGCCGTGAATGGTACATTTAACCATCGCGAGAGCGTTACAAATCTCATAGGAAGTTTGAAGTGGGACACACTTCCAGACAGACGGCGCGCTCAACGGAAGGGGGTTGCTCACTAAATTTCGAAATCCGATCTTCGCCGAGAATGTAGAGCATATATTATTACCACCAACTTTCAAATCGCGCAATGATCACCATTCAAAGATAAGGAAAATTAGAACTCGTACTGAGGCGTTCAGACAGTCGTTTTTCCTTCGCGCGATCCGCGACGGGGGAAATTGGCTCTGACGCGAATTGTGCCCTCCGCCATACACCACTTGGTGGCTAGCGGAGTATATATGTAGATGTAGATGCTTCTTTGTCACTCATCCAGGAACTAAGGAGAGCTTCATATTTCCCTGGCTCGTCGAGAACTGCTCTCAGAAGATTAAAGGACCATGAAATCAGGCCCTGTCGAGCCCTTACCAAAGAACCGTTGTCTGACGATCAAGCCGTGAACAGACTAGCAATTGTGAGTTCCTGTTAAGATGTCGATTGAAGGGAAGTCATTTTCTCTGACGAGTGCACAATCTCGTCCACTAGCAGAGGTCCTGCTCTTGTTTACCGGTGTAATGAGCAATGATATGACACGCTCTTCGTGGCCGCACGCACTAGAAGCGGAAGCATAAGTGTGAAATGTTGGGGCCGGATGCCTTATATGGCTGCAGGAACTTTAGAACGTATTCAAACCAAGTTCAGTTCAACATGGTATGAACATTTCCTTAAAAATGCAGTAATCCATGGAACTCGACCTTGGTATTCCGAACGACGCCTCACTTACCAACATGATAATCATCCCTCAGAGCTGGTTTCAAAGGAGGAAGAATGTTATTCAGTGCCTTCCGTCGCGTCCAAAGTCACCTGATCTCAATCCCATAGAGAACGTATGGGCTCAGCTTAAGAAGTCTTTGCTGAACAATTGGCCAGATTATCCTCCGGGAACTGTGAATGCCCTATGAAATTTGGTTCATTCTTCCTGGCGAGAACTGCCATGGATGAGGACTTTTTCCGTAGACTTGTCAGTTCTATTCCACGAAGGATCAAAGCTGTTCTTGATGCCAGTGGTATGTGGACAAAACACTGTAGATATACGTAGTCTACTCTTCATTTTATTTTATTTCATTTCTTCTCTAAAAGGCGTACATAGTTGTTAGGACAACAATATTTATTTCAAAATACCAGTCTACCTGCTGCTGTATTATTTGTATTTTTATGGGAGTTGAGATGAATATCATCCTCCAAGGAAGATTATTTTCATTGTTCTGGGAGGTCAGGTGAATATTACCTTTCAAGGAAGATTATTTTTAGACATCAAATTCACAAACTATCATTAGCTATTTATTGAAGAGAATACTGAAAAAAGCAAAAAAAGAAAATATAATTTAATAACAAAAAGTAAATAAAGCACGAAACATTTGCGAGGCGATTAAAAAAAGGTAGTGGGATTCGATCCGACACACACTACAGCTTCCAGTACAGTACGTTGAAACGCTACCAATTTTTTTTAAAGGCATTCAAACTTCAACCTGAAGAAATTAAATCTGCACTTTGAATTACATGAGCTCCAATCTTTACAGAAGCCTAATTAGTTCTTTATGATGGATATCAGCAAGTTGGTGGAATAATTTTAAATATAAGACAAATTAATAATCATATTAGACAATTGAGAATGGCCGAAAGGAGATATATAATAAAATTGACTAGCCTTCCAACTACACTTTCTGGACATTAATTGAATGTTAAGTATCTGAAGTGATCAGATCTATATAATCAGTTTTTCACTGCGAAATTGACTTACACATCACAGTGCAAAAATGAACAGGGCAATGTGCCAGCCATTGAATATTACATTTATCAGACAGAATCTTATGGTTTTAACCAACCGATAAGAACATTTCTATAAAAACTATCTATTTCCAAATTTCTAATATAAGCCAATAATGCACCTTTAATGTTTTGTGTTTTGACACTATTAGACACACAATCTCAATGTCACATAAGTTCTGTACATTAGCTTATTAATTTCAAAAACTACTCCCTGAAGTAGAAAAAGCACACATTATAAATACACTGTAAAATCTTAAATAATATCCTTAAGGTAATTACAATACATCACTGTCAACACAGTCTTCTTTTTTATAATAACCAATGCCCATTCTTTCAAATACAACTTTTAACATATTACCAAACTTTTTCTTGCGATTCGAATACCTTCTAATTTTGTGAAATTCACACAGCATATGTACCTTGAACTCTGTGATGCTATCGGACCCTAATTTGTTAAGGACGTAGTTAACAAAATTTCCCAGCAACCAGTACACAGCATTATTTTTTGCTTCTGGGAAATAGCGTGCATCAGGCCTGTGTATCAATGACAGCGATATATACTCAGGGGATTTTCTTGTAATGAGAGCTATTTGCTCCCGGATCCACTACCAACTAATCATGTGACCACTGCAAGTATATCTATGAATTATTGTGTCAACTAGATGGCATTGTTGACACAAATTTGTTTCACAGAGTCCGATTGCGTGCAGTCTTTCATTGGTACCAATGAGCTACCGACCTCTTCTTCTTAGCGTGACGGTCGAATAGGCCTACCGTAATTGAAGAACCAATATTAAACTGGAAACAATAAGTATTGGAAGGCACATCAACTCGCACGTGTAAACCGCTCGTAAAGACTTAGAAAAATATGCCAGTCAGCTGATTCGTTTCTCTTAGCTGAAAACTGTAAAGGCACCATTTTCAATATGGCCATTTGACTGTTTGTTTCAAGATTAGACTATTATGAAATGGAATCGTATGAAAGAATGTGAAACCTAGAAAAGCCTAGAACTGCACAATCTGTAGCGAATTAAGGTTTAAAATATTACCGTCACAGGTCCAACTTAAAAAAATGACAGCTGACTCAACTTAAATTCGAACGCTAGCCCTCTACGTTCGTAAGCCGTCAGCCTATCCACATAACCATTTTTACCCTTCTTGTTCATTTTCTTTGTTATTATCCGTTGCATTTGATCGGGGTTAACCTCACAAGGCACCCGTTCAAGTATGTCCTTTCACTCAGTTTTTTTTTTATTATTACAGAGCTCAAATCGAACACGCTGAACTACCGTGCCGGCCAAAGAGCAGAGGGAAGAGACGCTACTGAGAGAAGAGTTTGACAGAGCGCTGGAAGACCTAAGTCGAAACACGGCCCCAGGAGCAGACGACATTCTGTCAAACCTACTGATAGCCTTGGGAAAGCCAGCCATGACAAAACCCGTCCATCTAGTGTGCAGATGTATGAAACAGGCGAAATACCCTCAAAGTTAAAAAAGAATATAGTCAGACCAATTCCAAAAAGAGCACTTGCTGCAGGTGCGAAAGTTACTGAACTATCAGTTTAATATGTCATGGTTGCAAAATACTAACACGAATTCTTTACAGAAGAATGGAAAAAGCTGGCAGATGTAAACCTCAGGGAAGGTCGGTTTGGATTCCGGAGAAATGTAGGAACAAGCGAGGCAGTACTGACCCTATGACGTATCTTAGAAGATAGATTAAGAAAAGGCAGACCTATGTTTATAACATTCGTAGACTTAGAGAAAGCTTTCAGCAAAGTTGACTAGAATACCCTCTTTGAAATTCTGGAGGTAGCAGGGGTAAAATATAGGCCTAAGCATTGAAAGGCTATTTTCAACTTGTAGAAAAACCAGATGGCAGTTATAAGAGTCGAAGAGTACGAAAGTGAAGCAATGATTGAAAAAGGGGTGCGACCGCTACGGTCGCAGGTTCGAATCCTGCCTCGGGCATTGATGTGTGTGATGTCCTTAGGTTAGTTAGGTTTAAGTAGTTCTAAGTTCTAGGGGACTTATGACCTCAGCAGTTGAGTCCCATAGTGCTCAGAGCCATTTCTGAAAAAGGGGTGCGACAGGTTTGTAGCCTATCCCCGATGTTATTCAAATACAATGAGGAAGCACTGAACAAATTCAAAGAAAGAATTTGAATAGGAATTAAATGGTTCAAATGGCTCTGAGCACTATGGGACTCAACTGCTGAGGTCATTAGTCCCCTAGAACTTAGAACTAGTTAAACCTAACTAACCTAAGGACATCACAAACATCCATGCCCGAGGCAGGATTCGAACCTGCGACCGTAGCGGTCTTGCGGTTCCAGTCTGTAGCGCCTTTAACCGCAGGGCCACTTCGGCCGGCAATAGGAATTAAAGTTCAGGGAGAAGAAATAAAAACTTTTAGGTTTGCCGATGAAGCAGCTGAACGTAATGGACAGTGTACTGAAAGGAGAATACAAGATGAACATCAACTAAAGCTAAACAAGAATAGTGGAATGTAGTCGAATCAAATCAGGTGATGCTAAGAGAATTAGATTAGGGAACGAGACACTTAAAGTTTTGCTATTTGGGCAGTAAAATAACTGATGATGGACGCAACAGAGAGGATATAAAATGTAAACTGACAACGGCAAGGAAAGCGTTTCTTTAGAAAAGAAATCTGTTAACATCGAATATAAGTTTATGTGTTAGGAAGTCTTTTCTGGAGGTCTTTGTCTCGAGTGTAGCCATGTACGGAAATGAAACATGTACGATAAACACGAGATAAAATGAGAAGAGAAGTTTTCGAAATGTCGTGCTACGCAAGAATCCTGAAGATTAGGTAGGTGGATCACATAACTAATGAGGACGTACTGAATAGAACTGGGGAGAAAAGAAATTTGTTGCACAACCTGACTAGAAGAAGGTATCGGTTGATAGGACATATTCTGTGACATCATGGGACGTGTGTGTGTGGGGGGGGGGGGGGGGTGCGGTAAAAATAGTAGAGGGAGACTGAAGTGTCCCAGCTTGGGGCATTTTTGCAGTAAGTCAGCGATTATAACCTCAAAACAATTTATTGACACAATCAGTTTATGTTCACAAACGTAAGTTCTGTGCTCTGTTTGCAGTTCGAAACAAATAAGAAAACTCCTTGGAAATGAAATAATGACTTCTTTAATAAAATTATAAACAGCCGACCAGTTGCAATGGATAAAGAATTCTTTACCTAGGTTTCGACAAATATAAATTTGTCTTCTTCAGAAGGTGGCCTAAGGACAATGAACATCATAGCTTACACTAGAAAAGTATGAAACTTAAGTCAAGAATAAATTTTAACACAAATTAGAGAGCTCTTGCATTACAGAAATATGATGACGACTGGTACTTACAATTTTACATTAGTAAAGACTAATGTACCATCTCCGTTTTTACAAATGTCGGCATAGATCCATTTGTCAAAAATGAAATATAGCCCTAGAATTAGGGTTTGTAACGTAAATATAAATTAGTACATGGATCTTGCAGAGCTCACAACCGACTGAGTGTAATCGGCGAGCTTAGTTACTCTTTGATAACTTAAACTTCTTAGAAAACGACATAAATTAATCTGTGAGTGAGACAATCCTCTGAAAAGTTCTCTAGCAAACGAAAACGACAATCTTCTTAGACATGCACAGTAGGCCCAAAGTTAAAGTCCCATCTCACGAGCAATACAAGTAATTCCCGTCTCAGAGTCCACAGCAGGAGCAGCGGGTCGCGATACGTGGTGGCCCCGGGTGGCAAGGGCGACGGAAACGGACCTGTCTGCTGATCGTGGGGCGAGGGCACTTACACCCACGTGGCAGATGACTACTAGACAGCTGTTGGTCTAGCGATGTGGGTTCGATTTAGCTGAGGAAAATGGCCCCGCGGATGTGCCAAAAGGTCCGTGTATGTGGCGCCCATAACTACGCTTGTGTGTTCCCTCGGAACTACAGTAGTTTGCTTCCTGCAGACCAGGCGAAGTTCGGCTGGCTTCGACCGGTGCGCCTGCACAGTTGGAGCGACGACCCGCACAGCGGTGCTACGTTGAGGGTTGATGGCGTTGTAGAAGATCCCGGAAACACGACAAATAGATGAATACGGTAAGAAAAAAAAAAAAGATGTTCAAATGTATGTGAAATCTTATGGGACTTAACTGCTAAGGTCATCAGTCCCTAAGTTTACACACTATTTAACCTAGGACAAACACACACACATCCGTGCCTAAGGCAGGACTCGAATCTCCGCCGGGATCAGCGCCACAATCCATGACTGCAGCGCCTGAGACCGCTCGGCTAATCCCGCGCGGCACGGTAAGCAGACTCAGAAAGATGTAAGTTGCCGTGATTATTCTGAGATGAAGAGGTTTACACACGAACCAGTCTTCAGACTCAATACCACAACAACAACAACAACAGAAACTGTGGTGTCACCGCCAGACACCACACTTGCTAGGTGGCAGCCTTTAAATCGGCCGCGGTCCGTTAGTATACGTCAGACCCGCGTGTCGCCACTATCAGTGATTGCAGACGGAGCGCCGCCACACGACAGGTCTAGTTCAAAAATGGCTCTGAGCACTATGGGACTTAACTGCTAAGGTCATCGGTCCCCTAGAACTTAGAACTACTTAAACCTAACTAACCTTAGGACACCACACATATCCATGCCCGAGGCAGGATTCGAACCTGCAACCGTAGCGGTCGCGCGGCTCCAGACTGTAGCGCCTAGAACCACTCGGTCTAGAGAGACTCCCTAGCACTCGCCCCAGTTGTACAGCCGACTTTGCTAGAGATGGTTCACTGACTACATACGCTCTCATTTGCAGAGACGACAGTTCAGCATAGCCTTCAGCTACGTCATTTGCTACGACCTAGCAAGGCGCCATATTCTTCAAGAATGTATTCTGGACTGATAATATTGTGAATCATGTACCGTCAAGAGCGACGTTCATCATTAATGGATTAAAGTTAAGTATCAAACTAATTACGTCCGCTTTCTGAATTCTAATTCCTTGTCATGTTCTAGACCTCACGTCAGTATAGTTCTTCCCTCCTCACGCCAGCCTGCGTGAGCTAAAACGCGTGCATTTCGGCCTCCACTAGTAACACGGTCTTGGCTCTTCTGCCAACCCAACAGAAACAACATGTGTGAAACAATATACTGAATTTGACGCTCACAAAAGCTTATCTAGGGGCCCACGAAATCTATGGTGTCCCTGATGAACAACGTTATACAACAATAAAAAAAAATATGACTACATCCTGAACAAAATTACAATTAGTCTTAGGAATTACTTATCCATTTAGATTGTCTCTATCAGTCTTCAGATTCTCGGTGTATGTGAAAGAACCATTTTCCTAAAGATATTTCTGTGTTTTATTTTTAAAGGCATGCACTATGTGATCAAAAGTGTCCGGACACCTGGCTGAAAATGACTTACAAGTTCGTGGCGCCCTCCATCGGTAATGCTGGAATTCAGTATGGTGTTGAGCCACCCTTAGCTTCTACTCTCGTAGGCATACGTTCAGTCAGGTGCTGGAAGGTTTCCTGGGGAATGGCAGCCCATTCTTGTCGGAGTACTGCAAAAAATGGTTCACATGGCTCTGAGCACAATGGGTTGGTTCAATTGGCTCTGAGCACTATGGGACTCAACTGCTGAGGTCATTAGTCCCCTAGAACTTAGAACTAGTTAAACCTAACTAACCTAAGGACATCACAAACATCCATGCCCGAGGCAGGATTCGAACCTGCGACCGTAGCGGTGTTGCGGTTCCAGACTGCAGCGCCTTTAACCGCACGGCCACTTCGGCCGGCGAGCACAATGGGACTTAACAGCTGAGGTCATCAGTCCCCAAGAACTTAGAACTACTTAAACCTAACTAGCCTAAGGATATCACACACATCCATGCCCGTGGCAGGATTCTAACCTGCGACCGTAGCAGTCGCGCGGTTCCAGACTGACGGAGTGCTGCACTGAGGAGAGGTATCGATATCGGTCGATGAGACCTGTCACGAGGTCGGCGTTCCAAAACACCCCAAAGGTGTTCTATAGGAGGCAGGTCAGGACTCTGTGCAGGCCAATCCATTACAGGGATGTTATTGTCGTGTAACCACTCCGCCACAAGCCGTGCATAATGAACAGATGCTCGATCGGGTTGAAAGGTGCAATCGCCATCCCCGAACTGCTCTTCTACAGTGCGAAGCGAGAACGTGCTTAAAACATCAGTGTAGGCCTGGGCTGTGATAGTGCCACACAAAACAACTAGGGGTGCAAACTCCCTCCATGAAAAACACGACCACACCATAACCTACGAATTTTACTGTTGGCGACTACACACGCTGGCAAATAACGTTCACCGGGCATTCGCCATACACACGCCCTGCCATCGGATCGCCTCATTGTGTACCATGATTCGTCAAAAAATGGTTCAAATGGCTCTGAGCACTATGTGACTTAACATCTATGGTTATCAGTCCCCTAGAACTTAGAACTACTTAAACCTAACTAACCTAAGGACATCACACAACACCCAGTCATCACGAGGCAGAGAAAATCCCTGACCCCGCCGGGAATCGAACCCGGGAACCCGGGCGCGGGAAGCGAGAACGCTACCGCACGACCACGAGCTACGGACCGTGATTCATCACTTCGCACAACGTTTTTCCACTGTTCAGTCGTCCAATGTTTACACTCCTTACACCAAGCGAGATGTCGTTTGGCTTTTGCCGGCGTGACGTGTGGCTATGAGCAGCCGCTCGACCATGAAATCCAAGTTTTCTCATCTCCCGCCTAACTGTCATAGTACTTGCAGTGGATAGTGATGCAGTTTGGAATTCCTGTGTGATGGTCTGGATAGACGTCTGCCTATTATACATTACGACCCTCTTCAACTGTCGGCGGTCGCTGTCAGTCAACAGACGAGGTCAGCCTGTACGCTTTTGTGCCGCACGTGTCCCTTCACGTTTCCGCTTCACTATCACATCGGAAACAGTGGGCTTAGTGATGTTTAGGAGTGTGGAAACCTCACGTACAGACGTGTGACACAAGTGACACCCAATCACCCCACCACGTTCAAAGTCCGTGAGTTCCGCGGAGCGCCCCATTCTGCTCTCTCACGATGTCTAATGACTACTGATATGGAGTACCTGGGAGTAGGTGGCAGTTCAATGCACCTAATAAGAGAAACGTATGTTTTTGGGGGTATCTGGATACTCTTGATCACAAAGTGTGTAGTGCGTCGTGATGGACCTATGAAGATAATGAATTAAATAGCTTAATATCTATATATCCATTACTACACTGTGTTTTCGTAAATTGAGTTGAATGTATATCTGTGCTTAATGCTTGACAGACATTGTGTTTATGTGCAGACTGCATTAGGCTATACCTGCTACAATCTCCATGTATGTTATTGACTCCAAATTGTCGTTGCTATGTTGAACTTTCAATCTTGTGATCACCTAGTCATGAAATTAGCGTTACCGTTTTAAATGCCGTTTTCGGACTTCCTGCCACTGTAGCACAACAAACTATATCAAAACCGACGTGTTTTGGAGATATCTTAAATGCGCTTTATCACTCAGACTGTATATTTTCGTAACACGTAAATGTAAATACGAAATCCACCAAATATGGCACGCTAGCTTCGGAAGCACTGAAATGATGCTCGATTTCTTTCTCTCTGGCAATCTGGGAACGTAATCTAGTCAGCCAATCGTCACATACCCAGAAATATTATGCTGATAATTGTTACAGGGCTACTCAAAAAGAAAGAACAGATTTCAAACATTTATTGCTTCCAAACTGCAAAAGATAGAAACACAATTACAACGTTCCTGGAAAGAAAAAAGTTCAAATTTTAACGCATTCAATGCGAGCACCATGTGTTACACGACAAGTATCAAAGCGGTGGTTCATTTCCTGCCGCACTCGAAACCGCTGATCTCTCGTAATCGAATTCACAGCATCAACAATGCGATGTCGCAGACTTTCAACAGTGTCAGACATAGGGGGGGGGGGGGGGGGCGCGTAAAAACGCGATCTATTGAGTAACATCACAGACAAAAGTTACAAGGTGTGAGGTCTGGATACCTGGAAGAACACCGGCGACGAAGTTCATCCTCTGCTCCTCCTCTGCCAATCCAACGTCCTGGAATGGTGTCACTCAAGTAACGTCAGACGAGCTTAGAGAAATTCTCTAAGCATTTCCGAAGCCATATTCTGCAATATTAAGATTATTCTGCGAAAAAGGCGATGCAATGAAGCAAGTTCATGTGCGAGTGCATCAAATGGTAGTAAAATATGGAATTTCGAGTGGAAATTATTATTTTATTGTAATGTACAAGCGGTTAAAAAGTGTATATGCTTGTTCTGAGTTATGAAAACTAGTTTTATATTTGAAACATTGTCTCTCAAAACACACTGAAGTCCATTAGTCTGGACTTCAGGTCTCTAGTAGTTGAAAGCTACTCACAATTTTTAGTGTGCCATTTTATGTGGATTTTAATATTTAATAACTTCCATGTTATAACTTCGTTGTTCAGTGTTGTATCACTACTAATACTAGTCTGATGTAAAAAAAAAAAAATGCTGTAATACTTATGTAATCATCATCTTCTTATTCTTATTCTTCTCTGCTGTAAGTTATAACTGATATTTATGTGGGGAATGTTCTGAACTCATTCCAGTACTCAAATTTACTGTCTCACACCTGGTAACATTATTTACCGCAATCGGTACTTCACAAGTGAGAAATTAGTCAATGAACTCCTGATTCAAGGATTCCTATCTACTTATCCAATAAACAATCTTATCGTTCCGAAAGAAGCACGAGTAAAAACTGATTAATAAATGAGAAAGGAAGAGGTTCCTGTGTTATGTTGGTTCGATGATATGAGAAAATTTGCATTCTGAAGTGGCTGGATAGAAAAAGTGTGACCATCATACCGCTGGTTCATGGCACTGAACCCATGAATCCTTGCACAAGCTATATTAAGAAACGAAAGAATTCAAGTCAAAAGACCAGCTGTTGTTAAAGAATATAATAGAAACATGGGCGGAGCGCACCTAGCTAGCACAGTGATATCTTACTGTCCATGCGAGCCAGGACCAAAAATATGGGTAATAAGGACTATTTAACATATTCAGGTGTTTCCAATTCATGGCTGCAACTTCGGCAGAATAAATTGCGCCAAGAAATTACTAGAAAGAAGTTTTCTTCGCTGAGAAAATACAAGCTTTCTGTGGGAGACATGCTTATCTGCAGTAATGAGGAAAACTCCCTTGAACCAACCGAAGATCCAGAAATGAAAACGGACTTCAAGAACCATCTGCCAAGGGAGGTATATTACGTAAAGAAATATGAATGTTTAGTTGGACCACTTTTTTAGCTTTGTGATAGATGGCGCTGTAATAGTCACAGACATGAGGCTCACAATTTTAGACGAACAGCTGGTAACAGGTAGGTTTTTTAAATTAAAATACAGAACGTAGGTACGTTTGAACATTTTATTTCGGTTGTTCCAATTTGATACATGTACCTTTGTGAACTTATCATTTCTGAGAACGCATGCTGTTACAGCGTGATTACCTGTAAATACCACATTAATGCAATAAATGCTCAAAATGATGTCCGTCAACCTCAATGCATTTGGCAATACTTGTAACGACATTCCTCTCAACAGCGAGTAGTTCGCCTTCCGTAATGTTCGCACATGCGCTGACTGTGCGCTGACGCATGTTGTCAGGCGTTGTCGGTGGATCATCATAGCAAATATCCTTCAACTTTCCCCACAGAATGAAATCCGGGAACGTCAGATCCGGTGAACGTGCAGGCCAATCCACGTGTCATTAAATATGCTATTCAATACCGCTTCAAACGCACGCGAGCTATGTGCCGGACATCCATCATGATGGAAGTACATCGCCATTCTGTCATGCAGTGAAACATCTTGTAGTAACATCGGTAGAACATTACGTAGGAAATCAGCATACATTGCACCATTTAGATTGCCATCGATAAAATGGGGGCCAATTACACTTCGTACCATAATGCCGCACCATACATTAACCCGCCAAGGTCGCCGATATTCCACTTGTCGCAGCCATCGTGGATTTTATGTTGCCCAATAGTGCATATTATGAGGGTTTACGTTACCGCTGTTGGTGAATGACGCTTCGTTGCTAAATAAAACGCGTGCAAAAAATCTGTCATCGTCCATAATTTCTCTTGTGCCCAGTGGCAGAACTGTACACGACGTTCAAAGCCGTCGCCATGCAATTCCTGGTGCATAGAAATACGGTATGGGTGCAATCGATGTTGATGTAGCATTCTCAACACCGACGTTTTTGAGATTCCCGGTTCTCGCGCAATTTGTCTGCTACTGATGTGCGGATTAGCCGCAACAGCAGCTAAAACACCTACTTGGGCATCGTCATTTGTTGCAGGTCGTGACTGACGTTTTACATGTGCCTGAACACTTCCTGTTTCCTTAAATAACCTAACTATCCGGCGAACGGTCCGGACACTTGGATGATGTCGTCCAGAATACCGAGCAGCATACATAGCACACGCCCGTTGGGTATTTTGATCACAATAGCCATACATCAACACGATATCGACCTTTTCCGCAATTGGTAAGAGGTCCATTTTAACACGGGTAATGTATCATGAAGCAAATACCGTCTGCACTGGCGGAATGTTACGTGATACCACGTACTTACACGTTTGTGACTATTACAGCGCCATCTATCACAAAGCGAAAAAGTGGGCCAACTAAAACATTCATATTTCTTTACATACTACACGAATATGTAATAAAAATGGGAGTTACCATTTTAAAAAACGCAGTTGATATCCGTTTGACCTATGGCACCGCCATCTAGCGGGCCAACCATAGCGCCATCTGGTTTCCCCCTTCAAGCTAGACGAGTTTCGTCCTTTGTAGTTTTATGTTTGATGCTTATTTCGTGAGATATTTGGCCCGGTCACGATCAATGGACCACCCTGTATATAAAAACATGTTACTTTTTAACGTTCAGATAGTTATTAATGAATTTGTATATAATACAGGGTCTCTGTTGTGACAAACCAATTTGCAGATAAGTATGTGGTCTAGGTTAGATTGGAAGGTGATAGCTTAGTTGGGAGTTGGTGAATGTGAATACAGAATCATATGTGAATTCAGTGTGTTATGGGTGTTAGCATGTTAAAATATAATATCTATTTTTTCTGTGATCACAACGAAAGCATGTCATCTTTACTTCTTAGCTATACAAATCAGCTGCCCCACTATAATAATTTTTCCATTACTCATGACAGGCATTATCAACATAAACGTCCAGGTAAGAGATCGACAGCCCATTATACACAGTCCAGTCAGATTAATGTAACTACCTGTCAGAAACTATCAATGGACCACCCTGTATAAATCAAGTTTTGTTGCAATGAAAAATTTTAAGCAAAGTTACAAGTAACTTTTGATTAGTTTTATGATATGCATGTTTGTTAAGCTTGACACATCATTAATAACAAAAATGAGGAATGTCCCTTTGCTCATAAAGAAGCACATTGATATGGTTCTCTGTCTTTTTCGTATTTTGACTTTCTGTATGCATTGTCATCTACAAATGAAGCAGAGATTTGGTACACTGGAGAAAGAAACAGAAACATTTCTGATATTAATTCCTTGCATTTGCACAAACTTTCACGTTTTGAAGTTTTTGTCAGTTCGCTTTATGGGGAGCCTTGCAAAGATATATATTTATTGACTGCTGTTTGAAAGACAATAACTTCCTTGAAACATTGTAATGTTTGTTAACACATCTCTTTCAGCACTCATAAAACTTCCTGGTGCCATTCTCTTGGGTAACTGTATCGTTTGAATGCTTGTCTTAGATTGTTATTAGGTACTGATACCTTTACGACACAGATTAACTTTGTACTTACTTTCAGGGCACTATGAAGGGCCGGAGTGGCCGAGCAGTTCTAGGCGCTACAGTCTGTAACCGCGCGACCGCTACGGTCGCAGGTTCGAATCTTGCCTCGGGCATGGATGTATGTGATGTCCTTAAGTTAGTTAGGTTTAAGTAGTTCTAAGTTCTAGGGGACTGATGACCTCAGAAGTTAAGTCCCACAGTGCTCAGAGCCATTTTTTTTTCAGGGCACTATGGTTCGCCTTATATCAACTCAACCAAATATGTTCAATAGACGAGACAAAATATGTTAATTCTATCAGGTTTTTAGTATTTTCAGTATCGGAAGTTAAAAAGTCGGCTTTAGAAAGACCTCTGGATCGTTTGCTCTCTTTTATTTGTATTTCTTTTTCTATGCTTTTCACATGTGATTGTAGAGAATGGAATATATTCTTTTTGCATTTCTACAACAGAAAATGGAAGTGTATCAATATTGTGCTAACATAATATTAATTAAACAAGAAATATAGTAATACTGATACAAATATATTTCTGTATTTTATAACAATCTTTTAAACTGACAGATGTAGTTACTAGAACTCTCATCCTATTGAGATTTGGAATTCTGACAGTTGCACTCCCTGTTATATCAAAATATTATTTAATGATTGTTAAATAATTTCTACTCTGACTTTATTTTTAGGTTGTATTATTTTTAAGCATATTCTTCACTTTCTGTGGGGCAATGACTGCAAGAGTAGCAACCCAGAAGAAATTAAAGATGAAAATGGCCAGATGCCAGTGCACATGTGTGGCATATGATTTGAATTCAGAGGATGCATTGTCCACTGGTAGGGAGAAGTTACTGAACAACATTATTATTTAATTTTAAAATCTATGCAAGGCTCTGAAACATCGTATTCCTTCTGCCCCATTTTGATTTTGGTTTTTATCGCATCTTTCCATTGCTTCGGAGAATGCAGAAATTTTCAAGAAGTATTATATAACATGTCTGCTTCATGAATTAAGCCGGCCAGAGTGGCCGAGCGATTCTAGGCGCTACAATCTGGAAGCGCGCAACAGCTACGCTAGCAGGTTCGAATCCTGCCTTGGGCATGGATGTGTGTGATGTCCTTAGGTTAGCTAGGTTAAGTAGTTCTAAATCTAGGGGACTGATGACCTCAGATGTTAAGTCCCATAGTGCTTAGAGCCATTTTTATTCGCCTACAGTTCTTCGAAGTATGGGATACAAGTGTTGTGTTCCCTTTTGCCAGGGAAATCATAAATCCCAAAAAGGCATGAGAGTGCACATGTTTCGATTTCCCAAAGCTGTGTTCAGAAATTGCTGGATTGCAGCTATTCCCAGACAGGAATTTTTGTCTACGCATCATTCAAGGGTAAGTAAATGACAAAAAATTTATAGCGTGTTATTTGTTCCCATTGCACCACATTTGCCAATTATTTTTAAAAGCAGTTATGTATCATGTTCCAGTATAATTTGTTTCTTAATTTTGGACCATTGCTGCGAGGTTAATAGGAAGCAACTATTGTCACACAGAATAGTTATATTAATTAGTGTGGCTCGAAACTGTTTAGTATTCCTTATCATTCCTACCAGGTTATTGAGTTCCCAGTACTTTTATTTGGAAGAGCTACCGAATGATTTTGTTCAGTTTTACATATACAGACAGCTATTCGGAAATAATTTCAATTTGAGTAAACTACCTTAGAAAATTGCTTTAACGAATTCAGTGTTCGACAGATTAAGCAGTATAGAAAGCAGAATTTCGACGTACGTGCATTGTGATTAAATTAACAGCACTCTGTGACACGAATTTCAGTCAAGGATATGGGAGAAACAATCTTTTCATGTTTAAGGTTCTAAAGTTCTGGAGGAACAGGGGAATAAAATATTTTTTTCGGGTTTTTTGATTTATTAAACATTACGTCAGGAGGTGCTCCATTTCGTCGAATGGTTTGAGTTTCGTGTGAGGTCAGCAAATTTTGACGTGGAGAGGAAAATTTACGAAAATAACGAGGGAAACAAATTCTTAAATTCTGTAGGAGGTCCAGCTGCTTTATTTAAAACCGAAAACGTCTGCTTGTTATTGCATATTGCCGATTTTTTACTGCAAGAAGACACAGCTCCTGAGGTAAACTACAGAATTTAAAATTACAGTTTGTATTCGAGCCTAGAAACGCGTATTTAAGGCAAATCGTCAAAATAATTTTACATCTTGAAATATCATAGGACAGTTTTGTTCAGTTACTTTACGCAATGATATAAATTTCCATACTTTCATTACAAGGCGACATAGAAGAGGAAAGCACGAGAAACCCTATGCGGTCTCAGCTCTGAAACTCGTAAAGTTCGTATAGCTCCAGAGTGCTTAACAGGAGCGTTCCGATACAGACCCGGTCATCAGTATGTGACGTCACAAGTGTGCGCGCAGGCCTGTAGTCTAGGTGGTGTTGATTCGGCACGGGCACCCGAGCACTTCCTTCAGCTCACCGCGGGCAGGTGCTGGTAGTGCAGGCAACCCGCCAGACGGCCTGATAGCGCAAGTTCTGTGCATCCAAGAACTGCCTGGCTGCCTCACCTCGGCTGGCCGAGTACCATTGTGTCTGCTAGAGAAGTAGGTCGTTCACAAATGAACAGTTCGAAAGGAACGGTCCACTGAAGTCAATGGACAGACAGGGAATAGCTGTTCACAGTTCACTTCGTTAGCGTTCGGTCTCGTTCCCGGAAATGGTCGTTCACCACCATCTTATACACGGTGACACACGGGAGACGAACGGTTTTTAATGAAATAATACTCAACCAACTTTAAAATTAATGCATGTTTATTTAAACAAAATCAAAGCTCATTATTTGCCATTTTAGTTAAAGTTATTTGTGAAAAATAATGTCGTCAAGGTGATGTCCATCATTTCGAATTCAGGACTCAAGTCTGTTCTCAGAATCCTCCATCACACAGACTAAAATCTATATAGGGATGGCAGCAATTTCTTGAATGATTGCATTCTTTAACTCGTCCAAATTACGTCGTTTGTGGTTATAGACACAGTTCTTAAGGTAGCCCCACAGAAAAAAGTCACATACTGACAAGTCGGGAGACCTGGGAGGTCAAGGAACATTGCCAAAACGTGAGATAATCCGGCCAGGAAACATGCGTCTGAGAACTGTCACTGAAGTGTTTGCGGTGTGCGATGTTGCCCCATCCTGCTGGAACCAAAAGCGTTTTAAAGGGATTCGTCGTCTTCTTAGTTCTGGTTTCAAGAATGTTTCAAGCATACGAATGTAACGAACCGAATTAACAGTAACTGTGGCCCCGTTCTCTTCAAAAAAATACAGGGTTATTACAAATGATTGAAGCGATTTCACAGCTCTACAATAACTTTATTATTTGAGATGTTTTCACAATGCTTTGCACACACATACAAAAACTCAAAAAAATTTTTTAGGCATTCATAAATGTTCGATATGTGCCCCTTTACTGATTCGGCAGACAACCAAGCCGATAATCAAGTTCCTCCCACACTCGGCGCAGCATGTCCCCATCAATGAGTTCGAAAGCATCGTTGATGCGAGCTCGCAGTTCTGGCACGTTTCTTGGTAGAGGAGGTTTAAACACTGAATCTTTCACATAACCCCACAGAAAGAAATCGCATGGGGTTAAGTCGGGAGAGCGTGGAGGCCATGACATGAATTGCTGATCATGATCTCCACCACGACCGATCCATCAGTTCTCCAATCTCCTGTTTAAGAAATGCCGAACATCATGATGGAAGTGAGGTGGAGCACCATCCTGTTGAAAGATGAAGTCGGCGCTGTCGGTCTCCAGTTGAGGCATGAGCCAATTTTCCAGTATGTCCAGATACACGTGTCCTGTAACGTTTTTTTCGTAGAAGAAAAAGGGGCCGTAAACTTTAAACCGTGAGATTGCACAAAACACGTTAACTTTTGGTGAATTGCGAATTTGCTGCACGAATGCGTGAGGATTCTCTACCGCCCAGATTCGCACACTGTGTCTGTTCACTTCACCACTGAGAAAAAATGTTGCTTCATCACTGAAAACAAGTTTCGCACTGAACGCATCCTCTTCCATGAGCTGTTGCAACCGCGCGGAAAATTCAAAGCGTTTGACTTTGTCATCGGGTGTCAGGGCTTGTAGCAATTGTAAACGGTAAGGCTTCTGCTTTAGCCTTTTCTGTAAGATTTTCCAAACCGTCGGCCGTGGTACGTTTAGCTCCCTGCTTGCTTTATTCGTCGACTTCCGCGGGCTACGCGTGAAACTTGCCCGCACGCGTACAACCGTTTCTTCGCTCACTGCAGCCCGACCCATTGATATCCCCTTACAGAGGCATCCAGAAACTTTCAACTGCGCATACCATCGCCGAATGGAGTTAGCATTTGGTGGATCTTTGTTGAACTTCGTCCTGAAGTGTCGTTGCACTGTTATGACTGACTGATGTGAGTGAATTTCAAGCACGACATACGCTTTCTCGGCTCCTGTCGCCATTTTGTCTCACTGCGCTCTCGAGCGCTCTGGCGACAGAAACCTGAAGTGCGACTTCAGCCGAACAAAACTTTATGAGTTTTTCTACGTATCTGTCGTGTGTCGTGACCATATGTCAATGAATGGAGCTACAGTGAATTTATGAAATAGCTTCAATCATTTGTAATAGCCCTGTAAGGTCCAAGAGCCAAGAGCATACCAGACTGTTACTTTTTCTGTGTAGAGGACGGTGGTGGACGAGGTGTGGATGCTTTGGAGCTCAGTGACGTAGGTTTTGCTTATTCACGGTCCCGTTTAAATGAAAATGAGCTTCATCGCTCATCAATAAAATTTCATTTTCATTTGAGCCCAAAATCACTTGCAGCCTGTAAACGAAGTCTTCTCGTACAGCAAAATCAGTTTCCTTAAGTTGTTGAACAATGAGCATTTTGTAGGGATGGAATTTTACTTGTTTATGCAAAATTCGTCTAACCGATTCACGATTGATTCCTAACTTACTAGCATGGCGTCTAGCTGGCCGTCCTGGGCTTCAGACTGCCGCTTACCTTACCCTTTCAACATTTTCTGGTGTCGTTACTCTGCGTCTCGGGCCAGGATGCTACTGATCCAGTATGTTTCCAGTTGATCTGAAGTTTTACACCCATCTGAGGATTGTGTTACGGCTCGGAACAGCTCCATGTCGACCGACATTAAATCGCTGCGTAGCAATAATAGACTCACCACTTTTCACGAAACTATCATAGACAAACACTCGACGTTGCAAGTCCCACTGCTCCATAGTGACTGATTAAATGAAATGGCATCTTGTGTGGTTCAGAACTATTCCCACCACGAGTACCTCCCACCACCGAGCCCTCACTACTACGCAGTTCAAAACCGACCGTCTCCTGTGTGTCACCCTGTATAAATACACTACTGGCCATTAAAATTGCTACACCAAGAAGAAATGCTCATGATAAACGGGTATTCATTGGACAAATATATTATACTAGTACTGACATGTGATTACATTTTCACGCAATTTGGGTGCATACATCCTGAGAAATCAGTACCCAGAACAACCACCTCTGGCCGTAATAACGGCCTTGATACGCCTGGGCATTGAGTCAAACAGAGCTTGAATGGCGTGTACAGGTACAGCTGCCCATCCAGCTTCAACACGATACCACAGTTCATCAAGAGTAGTGACTGGCGTATTGTGACGAGCCAGTTGCTCGGCCACCATTGACCAGACGTTTTCAATTGGTGAGAGATCTGCAGAATGTGTTGGCCAGAGCAGCATTCGAACATTTTCTGTATCCAGAAAGGCCCGTACAGGACCTGCAACATGCGGTCGCGCATTACCCTGCTGAAATGTAGGGTTTTGCAGGGATCGAATGAAGGGTAGAGCCACGGGTCGTAACACATCTGCAATGTAACGTCCACTGTTCAAAGTGCCGTCAATGCGAACAACAGGTGACCGAGACGTTTAACCAATGGCACCCCATACCATCACGCCGGGTTATACGTCAGTATGGCGATGACGAATACACGCTTCCAATGTGCGTTCACCGCGATGTCACCAAACACGCTCTGCCTCGTGATGACTGGGTGTTGTGTGATGTCCTTAGGTTAGTTAGGTTTAAGTAGTTCTAAGTTCTAGGGGACTGATGACCATAGATGTTAAGTCCCATAGTGCTCAGAGCCATTTGAACCATTTCACCAAACACGAATGCGACCATCATGATGCTGTAAACACAACCTGGATTCATCCGAAAAAATGACGTTTTGCCATTCGTGCACCCAGGTTCGTCGTTGAGTAGACCATCGCAGGCGCTCCTATCTGTGATGCAGCGTCAAGGGTAACCGCAGCCATGATCTCCGAGCTGATAGTCCATGCTGCTGCAAGCGTCGTCGAACTGTTCGTGCAGATGGTTGATGTCTTGCAAACGTCCCCTTCTGTTGACTCAGGGATCGAGATGTGGCTGCACGATCCGTTACAGCCATGCGGATACGATGCCTGTCATCTCGACTGCTAGTGATACGAGGCCGCTGGGATCCAGCACGGCGTTCCGTATTACCCTCCTGAACCCACCGATTCCATATTCTGCTAACAGTCATTGGATGAGCAACGGGAGCAGCAATGTCGCGATACGATAAGCCGCAATTGCGATAGGCTACAATCCGACCTTTATCAAAGCGGAAACGTGATGCTACGCATTTCTCCTCCTTACACGAGGCATCACGACAACGTTTCACCAGGTAATGCCGGTCAACTGCTGTTTGCGTATAAGAAATCGGTTGGAAACTTTCCTCACGTCAGCATGTTGTAGGTGTCGCCACCAGAGCCAACCTTGTGTGAATGCTCTGAAAAGCTAATCATTTGCATATCACAGCATCTTCTTCCTATCGGTTAAATTTCGAGTCTGTAGCACGTCATCTTCGTGGTGTAGCAATTTTAATGGCCAGTAGTGTATTAAGTTGTACATTATATATACAAATTTTTCAGGCAATTAAAAGATAAATCCGCTGTTCTCTTCGTTGTTTTCATTAACTGTACAACGCATACTTATTAAAGGCAAGTAATTCTTTTGTTTGACTAAGAAAAATGAGCAGCAATTTTTTCCATAGATGTTTCAACGACAGATTTATAAGATCACTGTTAATAAAATTTTTAATTGTAGTGTAACAAAGTTTACATAAAACTTGCGATTTTCGCATTTACTCCAGAAATAAAATATGACATTTAGGGAGGCTCTTATTTTTCAAGTTTAGTTGTTTCTTTGTGGTATGTCCTAGTTTGGTTTGTTTTCACAAAGAAATGAGTTGGCTTAGAATGAAAAGGGGAAGCGGTGCCTCTCCATTCGAAATAGCTTAGAAATGCACAAAATCTCAACAAATATTGTTCATAGGTGGTTCGTTAACGAAATACATTTTTACTTTCAGCTTCATTACTAATACAATGCTGTCGCATTAATTTTAGTAATCGCCGCGCGGGGTAGCCGCGCTTCTAGGGCTCCTTGCCACGGTTCGCGCGGCTCCCCCCGCCGGAGTTTCGAGTCCTCCCTCGGGCATGGGTGTGTGTCTTGTCTTTAGCGTAAGCTAGTTTAAGTTATATTAAGTAGTGTGTAAGCCTAGGATCGATGGCCTCGGCAGTTTCATCCCATAGGAACTTACCACCATAATTAAATTTTAGTCAGACAACCAATAAACCTACTGTTTACTAAGCGTTTGAGGCACATATGATGAGAAAATCATAACATATTTTAAGCATACCTACATTCCGATAAAATCTCTTTTTTACAGTATGTCTGGAATCCTATTCGAATACTCAGACATAATCTGAAGTATATGTATAGATTCATGCCACTGTGAAGAATCTGTGTTAAGGAATTTCTCTCTCAAATCAAATCTGTTTATAGATATTTTGTGGTGCTGTGATAGAAACTAATGATTTAACTAGAAAGCCATTCAGCACAGGTTTCATGAATAACATTTTCCTCCCCTTTCTCGTAGTTCGTTAAATGACCAAAATACGCGTAAAATTATCAGCTTTGAGTTAGTATTGGATTCTCCTGTCCTTTTCTTTTCTTTTAAATACATTTGTGTGTAAAATTTATGTTTTGAGCACATTAATAGGTATTTAGTGAATTGTTTGAATTTCTTTTCACTCTCGGTGGTTAATGGGTGCCTCTGCCCGATCAGAACTTCTCTTTCTCGAATAACTGATGACTGATTCCATACATGAACATTGGGGCCCCTTTCGACTGCTTACTGGTTAAAAACTGGTTATCTTTCTCAATTGTAAAGATCTTCAAAGCAGTTCTCTGTGCTACGTCGTCAAGGTGCTGAAAAAACTCTTGTTTTTTTTTCACTTAAGGAACTCCCACAACCTCCGAGCATATTTATGTAGCTGCTCTCCGTTACTGATACACTATGTGATCAAAAGTATCCGGACACCCCCAAAAACATACGTTTTTCATATTAGGCGCATTTTGCTGCCACCTACTGCCAGGTACTCCATATCAGCAACCTCAGTAGTCATTAGACATCGTAAGAGAGCAGAATGGGGCGCTCCGCGGAACTCATGGACTTCGACCGTGGTCAGGCGATTGGGTGTCACTTGTGCCATACGTCTGTACGCCAGATTTCCCCACTCCCAAATATCCATAGGTCCACTGTTTCCGATGTGATAGTGAAGTGGAAACGTGAAGGGACATGTACAGCACAAAAGCGTACAGGCCAACCTCGTCTGTTGACTGACAGAGACCGCCGACAGTTGAAGAGGGTCGTAATGTGTAATAGGGAGACATCTATCCAGGCCAACACACAGAAATTCCAAACTGCATCAGGATCCACTGCAAGTACTATGGCAGTTAGGCGGAAGATGAGAAAACTTGGATTTCATAGTCGAGTGGTTGCTCATAAGCCACACATCATGCCGGTAAATGCCAAACGACGCCTCGCTTGGTGTAAGGAGCGTAAACACTGGACGATTGAACAGTGGAAATACGTTGTGTGGAGTGACGAATCACGGTACACAATGTGGCGCTCCGATGGCAGGGTGTGGGTATGGCAAATGCCCGGTGAACGTCATCTGCCAGAGTGTGTAGTACCAACAGTAAAATCCTGAGGCTATGGTGTTATGGTGCGGTTGTATTTTTCAAGGATAGGGCTTGCACCCGTCGCTGTTTTGCGTGGCACTATCACAACCCAGGCCTACATTGATGTTTTAAGCACCATCTTGCTTCTCACTGTTGAAGAGCAATTCGGGGATGGCGATTGCATCTTTCAACACGATCGAGCACCTGTTCATAATGCACGGGCTGTGGCGGAGTGGTTACACCACAATAACATCCCTGTAATGGACTGGCCTGCACAGAGTCCTGACCTGAATCCTATAGAATACCTTTGGGATGTTTTGGAACGCCGACTTTGTGCCAGACCTTACCGACTGACTTTGATACCGGTGTGGCCGTGCGGTTCTAGGCGCTTCAGTCTGGAACCGCGTGACCGCTACGGTCGCAGGTTCGAATCCTGCCTCGGGCATGGATGTGTGTTATGTCCTTAGGTTGGTTAGGTTTAAGTAGTTCTAAGTTCTAGGGGACTGATGACCACAGACGTTAAGTCCCATAGTGCTCAGAGCCATTTCAACCATTTTTGCCTTCGATACATCTCCTCAGTGCAGCACTCCGTGAAGAGTGGGTTGCCATTTCCCAAGAAACCTTCCAGCACCTGACTGAACGTATGCCTGCGAGAGTGGAAGCTGTCATCAAGGCTAAGGGTGGACCAACACCATACTGAATTCCAGCATTACCGATGGAGGACGCCACGGACTTGTAAGTCATATTCAGCCAGGTGTCCAGATACTTTTGATCACTTAGTGTACAAAACTTCTAATTTTAGAAACCAGTTTCTAAATTTCTTTGTAGTAAATCGTAATTTTTCCAAATAAACTTTCCCTTCCCACATTGATAGTATGGCGTTTTGATGCATAGTTTATTTACATTCCAGCTCAATATCAAATAAAACAGCAATGTCGGTTTGACAGATGACAGTTTACACTGAGGTGACAAAAGTCATGCGATACCTCCTAATATCGTATCGGATCTCTTTTTGCCAGGCATAGTACACAGGTCGCTGTTGCATGGACTCGACAAATGATTGGAAGTCCCCTGCACAAGTACTGAGCCATGCTGCCTCGATAGCCGTCCATAATTGGTTGCCGATGCAGGATTTTACGCACGAAATGTTCGATGGGACTCATGTTGGGCTATCTGGGCGGCCACGTCACTCGCTCGAATCGTCCAGAATGTTCTTCAAACCAATCGCGAACAATTGTGGCCAGGTGACATGGCGTATTGTCATTCATAACAGTTCCGTCATTTTTTTTGCTGTAAATGGTCTCTCAGAAGCCGAACATAACCATTTTCAGTCAATTATCCGTTCAGGTGGACCAGAGGACAATTCGACGTAATCGCAGCCCATACCGTTTTTGAGGCACCACCAGCATGCATAGTGCTTTATTAATAACTTGGGTCCACGGCTTCGTCGGTTCTGCGCCACATTCGAACCCTACCACCAGCTCTTACCAACTGAAATCGGGGCTCATCTGACCGGGTCACGGTTTTTCAGTTGTCTAGGGTCTAACCGGTACGTTCACGAACCCAGGAGAGACGCTGCAGGCAATGTCCTGTTAGTGGAGTCGTCGTGTGACAAGGGCCTCCCGTCGGGTAGACAGTTCGCCTGGTGCAAGTCTTCCAATTTGACTCCACTCCGGTGACTTGCGTGTCGATGGGGATGAAATGATGATGATCAGGACAACACAACACCCAGTCCCTGAGCGGAGGAAATCTCCGACCCAGCCCCTTAGGATTGACATTCTGCCGCGCTGACCATTCAGCTACCGGGGGCGGACGTCCTGTTAGTATAGGCACTTGCATTGGTTGTCTTTGTCATGGCCCATTAACATCAGATGTCGCCGCACTGTCCTAACGGATACGTTCGTCGTATGTCCCACATTGATTTCTGCGGTTATTTCAGACAGTGACAACTCTAACAAGGGAACCTCCCCATCGCAACCCCCTCAGATTTAGTTATAAGCTGGCACAGTGGATAGGCCTTGAAAAACTGAACACACATCAATCGAGAAAACAGGAAGAAGTTGTGTGGAACTACGAAAACAAATAAGCAAAATATACAAACTGAGTAGTCCATGTGGAAGAAATGCAATAACAAGGATACTGTGAGCACAGGAGCGCTGTGGTCTCGTGGTTAGCGTGAGCAGCTGCGGAACAAGAGGTCTTCAGTTCAAGACTTCCCTCGAGTGTAAAGATTAATTTTTTGTGTATTTGGTGTACTTGGACCGCAAGTTCAGAAACAAGTGAATAGGGTACTAGCGCAAACGCCGAATGTCATTGTGAATTGCAGTGCGTCAGGAAAAATGGAGGAAAGTCTAGTGAAAGACTTTAATGAACGTGTGATTGCTCCTTACACTGACAATGATTTTGCCTTACTTCTTGACAGCTATACAGGACAGAAGGATCTGGCATTGTACAATTTTAGTGTAGGAGTAGACGTGATTACCATTCCTCCAGTTTTTTTTTTTTTGTGGTTTTAGGGCGCACAACTTCAATGGTCATTAGCGCCCAGACTACGTTAGGAATGCACTGCGAGGCACAAGTTTAAAACAGCAACTAAAAGGGAAAACACGATAAAAGACAGACTGACAGGCATAGGATTAAAAAAAACAGCATAATCAAATGTCCTTAGAGAGGTTTGTCAAGTTGATAAAACGAAGAACGCGAGCAGCTGCTCCTGGGTCATCCGCTAAAATGGCATCTAGAGTACATGGCAGGCCAAGATCAAGATGCAGTGTGTTAAAATCCGGACAGGACGTTAAAATGTGGCAGACCGTCAGCAATTGCCCACATGGGCAGAACGGCGCCGGCGCCAGCGCAGCCGTCAGCAATTGGCGATGGCTGAACCGGCAGTGTCCAATTCGTAACCAGGCCAAAACGACCTCCTCCCGTTGAGAAGGGCGGGAGGAGGACGTCCAAGCCGCGGGAAGCGGTTTCAAGGCCCGAAGCTTGTTGTCCGTAAGTGCAGCCCAATCGGCATGCCACAGCGATAAAATGCGCCGACAAATGACCCTGCTACAATCTGACGAACGGACACAACAAGAAGCTGTCCGAGGCTGGAGGACCGCAGCCTTGGCCGCGACATCTGCAGCTTCGTTCCCAGGGATACCGACATGGCCAGGAACCCACATAAAGCTAACCGGAGAACCGACGTCCACCAGCTGCTGAAGAGAGCGTTGGATCCGGTGCACGAAAGGGTGAACCGGATACGGATCACTGAGGCTCTGGATGGCGCTCAGGGAATCGGAGCAGATGACATAAGCAGAATGTCGGTGGCGGCAGATGTAAAGAACAGCCTGGTAGAGGGCAAAGAGCTCAGCTGTGAAGACCGAACAATGGCCATGGAGCCGGTATGTGAAACTTTGTTCCCCGACAATAAAAGAACACCCGACCCCGTCATTGGTCTTAGAGCCATCTGTATAAATGAAGGTCATATTAATGAACTTCGAACGAAGTTCGACAAAACGGGAATGGTAGACCGAACCGGGGGTAACCTCCTTTGGGAGCGAGCTGAGGTCAAGGTGAACTCGAACCTGAGCCTGGAGCCAAGGTGGCGTGTGGCTCTCGCCCACTCGAAAGGTTGCAGGGAGTGAAAAATTAAGGTGTTGAAGGAGGCGACGAAAGCGAACTCCAGGGGGTAGCAGGGCAGAGACAAACAACCCGTATTGACGGTCAAGAGAGTCGTCAAGAAAGGAACGATAAGACGGGTGGTCGGGCATTGACAGTAGCCGACAGGCATACCGACAAAGCAGTATATCGCGCCGGTAGGTGAGTGGCAATTCACCAGTGTCAGCATGAAGACTCTCGACGGGACTAGTATAAAACGCTCCGATCGCAAGTCGTAAACCCCGATGTTGTATGGAGTTGAGGCGGCGTAAGATGGATGGCCGTGTAGAGGAGTATACGAAGCTCCCATAATCCAGCTTGGAGCGGACGATCGACCAGTATAGACGAAGTAGGACGGTTCGATCCGCTCCCCACGACATACCACTGAGAACACGGAGGACATTTAGAGAACGGGTACAACGGGCAGCCAAATATGACACATGTGGAGACCAGCTAAGTTTCCTTTCAAATGTAAGACCTAAAAATTTTGTTGTCTCCACGAATGGGAGAGTAACGGGACCGAGTCGTAAGGACGGTGGGAGAAACTCTTTGTAGCGCCAGAAGTTAATACAGACCGTCCTTCTCGGCAGAAAAACGGAAGCCATTGGCGACGCTCCAGGAGTAAAGACGGTCAAGAGAACGCTGAAGACAGTGCTCCAGGAAACATGTATGCTGCGCGCTGCAATAGATGGTAAAATCGTCCACGAAAAGGGAGCCTGATACATCAGCTGGGAGGCAATCCATTATTGGATTGATCGCTATGGCGAAGAGAGCGACGCTCAAAACTGAGCCCTGTGGCACCCCATTCTCCTGGCGAAAGGTGTCTGACAGGACAGAACCCACACGTACCCTGAACTGTCGATCCATTAAAAAGGAACGAATAAAAAGAGGGAGGCGACCGCGAAGGCCCCATGTATGCATGGTGCGGAGAATGCCCGCCCTCCAACAGGTGTCGCAAGCCTTCTCCAAATCAAAGAACACAGCCGCGTTCGGGAGCTTCCGCGAGAAGTTATTCATAATGAAGGTCGACAAGGTAACCAGATGGTCAACAGCAGAGCGGCGCCTACGAAATCCACATTGTACATTGGTAAGTAGGCGTCGAGACTCGAGCAGCCAAACCAAACGAGAGTTAACCATTCGCTCCATCACTTTACAGACACAGCTGGTAAGCGAGATGGGTCGATAACTGGAAGGCAAGTGCTTGTCCTTCCCCAGCTTAGGAATCGGGACAACAATAGACTCGCGCCAGCATGCGGGAACATCTCCCTCAATCCAGATGCGATTGTAAGTACAAAGAAGAAAACCTTTACCCGCAGGAGAAAAGTTCTTCAGCATCTGAATATAAATAGAATCAGGCCCTGGAGCGGAGGACCGTGACCGGGCAAGTGCGTTTTCGAGTTCCCGCAGGGTGAATGGGGCATTATAACTTTCACGATTCGAGGAGCGGAAGTTGGGTGGCCTAGCCTCCTCTGCCTGTTTGCGGGGGAGGAAGGCAGGGTGGTAATGAGCGGAGCTCGAAACCTCTGCGAAAAAGCGGCCGAAGGCATTGGAGACATCCTCAGGGGCCACAAGGACGTCATTCGCGATCGTCAAGCCAGAAACTGGTGAGTGGACCTTAGTGCCAGATAGCCGGCGTAGGCTACCCCAGACAACAGAAGAAGGAGTAAAACTGTTGAAGGTGCTTGTGAAAGCAGCCCAGCTGGCTTTCTTGCTTTCTTTAATAATACGACGACACTGTGCACGTAATCGTTTATAATTGATACAATTCGCCACTGTAGGGTGGCGTTTAAAGGTGCGTAAAGCACGTCGACGAGCACGTAAAGCGTCTCTACATGCTGCGGTCCACCAGGGGACCGGTACGCGACGTGGAGAAGAAGTAGGGTGAGGGATGGAATATTCAGCAGCAGTGAGAATGACTTCCGTGAGGTGTGCGACCTGACGATCGCAGCATGTGAAGGTTTGATCCTGAAAGGTTGCTCTGGAAGAGAAGAGCCCCCAGCCTGCTTTGGAGATGGTCCAACTAGATGAGCACAGAGAGGGGGTATGCTGCAGGAGATGGATAGCACACGGGAAGTGGTCGCTCGAATATGTATCAAAAGTGCATACCACTCAAACCGGCGTGCAAGTTGGGTAGTACATATAGAGAGGTCTAAATGGGAATAGGTGTGAGATGTGTCCAAAAGAAAAGTAGGGGCGCCAGTATTGAGGCAGACAAGATTGAGCTGGTTGAAAAGGTCTGCTAACAGGGAGCCCCTCGGGCAGGATGCTGGAGAGCCCCAAAGGGGATGGTGGGCATTGAAGTCTCCAGTTAACAAAAATGGTGCAGGTAGCTGAGCAATAATCTGCATCATGTCTGCCCTGGTAACGGCAAACAACGATGGAGTGTAAACAGTACAAATGTAAAATGTAAAAGTGGGGAGAGTAATTCAGACAGCAACTGCCTGCAGGCCGGTGTGCAACGTGATGGGATCGTAGTAAATATCATCCCGGACCAGCACCATAACCCCTCCATGAGCCGGAATACCTACCACAGGGGGTAGGTCAAAACGCACAGAGGTGTAGTGTGCCAAGGCATTTTGATTGCATGGGCGTAGCTTAGTTTCCTGGAGGGCTACGACGAGCGGACGGTGCAAGCGGAGCAGCAACTTCAAGTCCTCTCGGTTGGAGCGAATGCTGCGAATATTCCAGTGAATAAGTGCCATCGTAAGAAGAAAAGGAAGATGAAAGGGGTCACCTTGAAGGCCGCTGAGGGCCTGGCTTCGAGCGAGCACTGCCGCCGCTATCAGTAGGCGGACAGTCATCGTCCATTGGTTCTATAGGTTCATCGGCCATCTTGGTAAGATGGTCGGGAGGAGGAGCTTCCTCCGCTGGTGAACGGCCAGATGTTCGGCTACCAGCGGTGCGGCCAGGCGAAACGGATGACGGCCTTGGGTGGCAACCGCTGGGTGGCGCAGGAGAAGAAATGCGCCGTAGCGGAGAAGGAGAACTGTGCTTCCTATGAGCCTTCTTGGAAGGTCGTTTGGTGGAAGTACTGGTCGATGGCTGGGAGGTCGAGGTACGTAGGAAGTCTGCACGGGACGGTTCCTTCTTGAAGGCCGTGCATCTGACTTCTGGGTCTTCGTCTTAGCAGAAGCTGATGAAGGGGCTTGTGTCTGTGGGGTGATGGGAGGAAGAGGAGACGTCGACCGCGCGGTCTTAGCACTGGCCGAATGGACGACCGTGGTGCTGAAGGTCAGATCGCATGTCTGGGTAGCCACCTCCCTGGTAGTCCGAGGAGAGGCGAGGACAGTACTGTATTTCCCTGCTGGGAGCAGCGTGGGCTTCCTACTAGCTAATAGCTTGCGAGCAGCCGAGGTGGACACTTTCTCTTTGACCCGAATTTCTTGGATACAGCGTTCTTCCTTATAGATGGGACAGTCGCGGGAGGACGCTGCATGGTCACCCTGACAGTTGACACAACGAGGAGATGGAGGTGGACAGTCACCCTCATGGGCATCCCTGCCACAAGTGACACATTTAGCCACATTGGAACAAGACTGGCGAGTGTGATTAAAACGCTGGCACTGGTAGCAGCGGGTAGGTGTCGGGACATAGGGGCGAACAAAAATAACCTCGTAGCCCGCTTTGATGCGCGATGGCAGCTGAACACTATCAAAGGTCAAGGAAAGTGTCCGGGTCGGTACAAGGTCATTGTTGACCTTTTTCATGACCCTATGGACAGCCGTCACGCCCTGCTCAGCGAGGAAAGACTGAATCTCCTCGTCAGTCAATCCGTCGAGGTATCTAGTATAGACCACACCACGAGACGAATTCAAAGTTCGGTGAGCCTCCACCCGGATAGGGAACGTGTACAGGAGTGTGGCTCGAAGCAGTTTTTGTGCCTGAAAGGCGCTATCAGTTTCTAGTAACAAGGTACCATTACGCAACCTTGTACAAGACTTAACAGTACCGGCTATGGCATCTACGCCCTTCTGGATAACGAAAGGGTTGACAGAGGGAAAATCGTTTCCGTCCTCAGATCGAGAACGACGAGGAACTGTGGGGCAGGCGGTAGTACTTTTGTCACTGGTGGCTGGTCATGTTTCCGTTTGTGGGCAGAAGTCGAGAGAGAAGAAGAGAAATCCATTGCGGAGGAATCCCCCATGATTGCCAGCATCTCCGATGGCGCGCTCCTTCCTTATGGGGACCCACTCAGAGGGCACTCCCGCCTTAGGTGAATGTTTACACCTCAGGTCACACCTCCCGAGAAACAGACGGAGGGACCAATCGGCATGGTCAAAAGGTATCAGCTCAGGCAATCACCCCTCCCTGGGCCTGGCCTTTACCAGGGGGTACGTGCGTGCCTTACTTGTCTACCCAGGGCGGGGAATTACGCGTTACCCCGTCACCGGCTACGCGTGCGAATGCGTGGGTCGGCCTTCAGGCGCGCACAGGGAGGAAGGAAGAAGAGGAAAAGGAAGAGAGAGAGGACAGACTGTCTCAAACGCCGAGGCGGAGACCAGAGAAGGCAAGGAGAAGAAGGCAAGGGAAAGAAGGCAAGGGAAAGAAGGCAAGGGAAAGAAGGCAAGGGAAAGAGTAAGGAAGACAGTGAGATGGAGAAGAACAAAGAAAGGAACCAACCAAAGGAAGGAAGAAACGAGAAGTGAAAAACCAAAGAGACCACAAATATAGGTCGTGGAACCGTCCGTCTCCGGACGCAGGCGCTAACTACCCCCTTGAGGGGGATGGACTCCTTTTAGTCGCCTCTTACGACAGGCAGGAATACCTCGGGCCTATTCTAACCCCCGGACCCGCAGGGGGGCATTCCTCCAGGTTGTACACCTCTTGTGCAACCGTTATGTGTTTGGTTTTCGGCAAGTGAAATACTTTGTGAAAAGATTCTATGATTTTGCGAAGCTGCACAGGTACACAGAGCAGTATTGTTTACGTGATCGTGTGTCAATTATCAAAGTTCAGGCACTCACACATAATCAACTTCGCTCTCCAAAATTCCAGGACATGTTCAGATTTGCTTGGACATATGCAGGATTTGACGGTCTACACAATGAAAAATTTGAAAATGTTAAAAACATATGTTTTGACAGGGAAAACTGTGCAACTGTGAAACTGTTGCATTCATTTGTTGCAGTTTATGTGACAAACTCTTATGTTTTCATCACTTTTTTGGGCGTGATTATCACATCCACAAGAAAACCTAAATCGGGCAAGGTAGAAGAATATTTTTACCCATTCGCCAAGTGTACAAATTAGGTGGGTCGACAACATATTCCTGTCATGTAACGCACATGCCGTCACCAGTGTCGTATAGAATATATCAGATGTGTTTTCCTGTGGAGGAATCGGTTGACCTATGACCTTGTGATCAAATGTTTTCGGTTCCCATTGGAGAGGCATGTCCTTTCGTCTACTAATCGCACGGTTTTGCGGTGCGGTCGCAAAACACAGACACTAAACTTATTACAGTGAACAGAGACGTCAATGAATGAACGGACAGATCATAACTTTGCGAAAATAAAGAAAGTAAAAGTTTTACTCAAGGGAAGACTTGAACGAAGAACTTCTCGTTCGGCAGCTGCTCACGCTAACCACGGGACCACGGCGCTCCTGAGCTCACATTATGCTTGATATTGCCTATGTTCCACATGGACTACTCAGTTTGTATATTTTGCCTATTTTTTTCATAGTTCCACACAACTTCTTCCTGTTTTCTCGATTGATCTGTGTTCAGTTTTTCAAGGCCTATCCACTGTTCTAACTTATAACTAAATCTGAGGGGGGTGTGGTGGGGAGGTTCCCTTGTAAGCAAACATCGATGCTCTCGGTCATTAAGGAAGGCTGTCGGCCACTGCGTAGTCTGTGGTGAGAGGTAATGCCTGAAATTTGATACTCTCAGCACACTCTTGACACTGTGGATCTCGGAATATTGGATTCCCAAATGATTTCCGAAATGGAATGTCCCATGCGTCTAGCTCCAACTACCATTCCACGTTCAAAGTCTGTTAATTCCTGTCGTGCGAGCATAATTCTGTTGGAAACCTTTTCACGTGAAACATCTCAGTACAAATGACGCGATACTACCGCCATCTGTATATGCGCATGTCACTACACCGTGACTTTTGTCACCTCATTGTATACTATAACTACATTATAACTTACGTCCTACGAATATATGCTGTTCCAAAACACTAGTACAGTGAGGATCCTCGAAAAGGTTCAGTTTGTTGCAGTTAAATGTCAGATAATGAGTTAACGGCGTTTAAGGATTTCAGGTGCTGTATGACACAGGACAAAGCCACAACTCGCATCTCATTGCTGTAGTGCTGTGGGTACAGAGATGGAGTTACTATTACGCAAACTCCAGTTCGCGTCTTGCCATCTGTAAAAATTTTATTATTCGCATTCGTGTCTCTGATAGATTGTAGGACTTTTGTTATTAATTTATTACAAGTATTTTCTGTAATATTCGATGTTATTTACATATGAGAGTGCTCTCTCAGGAGCTTGTTGTCATTGTCAAGAATTTACAAATCGAGCATGAAACACGGAAATGCGAATGAATATTCAAAACACATTGATTATCTGGTAAAAAGAAATTACCACGCAGGATAAAACGCACTGAAAACACTTTCACATGTAAAAAGAATTAAAAGATAAATTAGACTCACTGACAGCCGTGCACAAAATATAAATGAATATTTACAAGGTAGTCATTTTAGAAGACTTCTTTTGCAAACAAGAAGTTCTTCAATTAAAGCACATATACAGATGAAATATATTCTGTTGCTGGTACAGGAATATTCCTGCTGGTGTTGTTTCTCGTTGTTTCAGTTACTTTCAAGTGCAAAGAAATACGTTTACCTTTCTGGAAGTGAACTGTAATTTTTCGCACAAATTACAACGTACCGGTACTTCATCCAAACAGCGCATTTATTTAACACTGGGGAAACTTCATCTCAAACAGTTTTCGTAATATGTACCACTATGTAAAAAACGGGTACGAAGTCGGCAGGTTCTCACTTTCAAAAATAAAAGGAAAAAAAAGATACAGCAATAGTTTCCAAATTTGCAATGAATGAACCACCTGAACATATAATGAGATGCTGCTTTAATTCGTCTTCTAGAATGGCTGCTGGAGTCACGACGAGACCTTAACAACAGAACATCTGTCGGTGCCGTCCAGAATGCTAAATTATATCCTTGAAAGGAGTGAAGCTACAGTATCTCCTGTAACTTATATAAAGACACTGTCTTGCTATCCTTATTTCCTTTACGTTCTTTTCGGGGGACATTGGCTACTCACTGTTCCATTTCAAGTGGCTAATTCAACAATTTGTGCGGTATCCTTGGCATCGATTTGTTGTAGAATCTTAGAACATATTCTGAGCTCAAACACAATGAGGTATCTTGAATAGAACGACCTCAGTGCTAACCGGCATGAATTCCGAAAACATGGATCATGTGAAACCCAGCTCGCACTTTTCTCACGGGGCATACTGAAAGCTTTGGATCAAAGCAGTCAGATAATTTCATTATTTCTTGATTTCCGAAAAGCATCTGACTATGTGCCACACCTACGCTTATAGTCAAAAGTATGATCATATGAGGTATAAAGTGAAATTTGTGACTGGATCAGGAATTTTTGATAAGGAGGATGCGGCATGTTATGTTGCATGGAGAGTAATGTCAGATGTAGAAGTAACTTCAGGTATGCCACAGGGAAGTATGTTGGGATCCTTGCTGTTCATGTTGTATATTTAAGACCCGCGGACAATATTAATAGCAACCTCAGGGTTTTTGTAGATTAGGCACATAGTAGGGTAAGGAGAGAATGAAGACAGTGCGTGTCACTGATGACGTCATCTATGACGTCATCAGTGATTTCCTTACTGTCATCCCTACCTAGTCTGACAAAGGCCAATTACACTATGTATAAAGTAGCGTCAAATACAAATTTTGGCGGGATATTCAAATTTTGCAGCGAAATTTAAAAAAACCTGTCCGACTGCGCTAGTGTGTTTACTATGGAAGCAACGTTGTTCTATATATGAATTAGTGGGAAATGCAAGGTGGTGCATTGTTAAGCTGGCTAACTTGGAAAACTGAGACAGGCTCTGTGATGTCAGAATTTAGCTCAGAACTTGTTGGACTATTCATAACAGTGTAGAATTCTGGTAGACTCCCCCAGAGCTAGAACACTGGCCTGGGCTATGACGACACAATCCGAGATTTGGAATGCTGATGGTGATTGAACATGGCATCTGGGGCATGTTGGTGCATCTCCATGACATCAGAATCCGAGGCTCAGAATACTGACACTATATCTGTGACATCAGAACCCAAGATGGCTGACCTGAAATACAGTTTGTCGATTGAACATGGCGATCGGGGTATAATGGGACAGGCTCTATGGCGTCGAAATCCAAGATCTGGAATACTGACCCTGGCTCTATGGCGTCAGAGAAAAAGGATGTTTATGCAGGTCCAGGCTTGTCTGCTGTTCACAGGATGTCCTACTGAACATGTATCCCCCAAACTACTCTACACTGAGGTGTATGATGGCTCCTTCTCCTAACGCAAAGTTTAGATCTCTCCACTAGCACCATTATTTCAACAAACACTGGAAGGGGCTTCCAGACACAGCCCCGTGCCACCGCCCAAATTACTCCCCTAAGTTAAAGTCCAAACTGTACACTGTGTAGTAGGAACAGTTGCGTCTTTATTTCAACAGATACATTTTCAGGGAGAGCTCCCTTACCATTGTCGAGTCACTTCACATCACTGCTGCTCCCAAAAGTTGGGCAGGGCTGTCAGCCTCCCACGTCGCCCTTTTGCGTAAGACATAAAGAGTCTGGCCACCGGTAGCCAACTCACCTCTCTGCAGAAAGACACCACACACATACTACTGATTCGACAATCTAGTGCGGAATGGAATACAGCGACATTGCAACCAGAGTCTGCATGACCTGATCAAAATGGTGGGGAACATGAAAAATGCAGGAAGCACGGAAATAATCTATAACTCAAAATAGAAAAATTGCGATATGAACATTTGTCCTCCTCTTGGCGGGCCTGAATCTGGGAAAAAATTATAAATTGAGGTACTATGCTTGTAAAATTCACCATAAAATTTGTGTATGGGATGAACGGTGACTATTTCACACACAGTACCATAACCCACATTACAGCGATAGCCAACACATTAACTTATGTGTACCAGGTATGTAGCAACAGCATTTCAGAATGAAACATGCTTGTTTACAAGTCGAATCGTAACCATAAAAAATGTGGCAAATACATGTGATGCGTAAGTATGATATTTTTTGCGAGAATAATGGTCAATAACATACTTTCAAATCACATATCAAGACAAAAAACAGAAATACAATCACGAGACGAGTCTCACATCATCTTCTGGACGTAATATGCAGCCAAGAGCTTCCACCACAGGCCACGTAATAGCTGCATCACGCTAGCACTGGAAGAGAGAAAGTTACTTGCATCCATAAATACATCACAGCAATATGACACACACGGCCTGACGCGCTCTTGCTTGGAATGCTATGGCTCCTTATGTGACCCCACCAGCCAGCATCGGTGAATGGTGTGTGTAAAGGCTTGCAGAGTATACATAATCGCTTTTCTAAGGCTTGTATCAGACGTTTCGACTGAATTTCGAAGTTGGATGGCTGCTAAATAGCATATCGGTATACACTGCAGTGTTGATTCTGTTACACGAGAAGAGAATGTTGCTGATGGCACAGACATATTTCAGACGTGTCAGGCAAAACGTAGAATCCATTCTTTACTGCGTATTTTTATAATGATAGATGTAGTTTACAAAACCAAAGAACTGTGCTACCGTAACGGCGAAAAGTTTCTGTGGTCGTAATCATCTGGATTGAGATGGGACTTCTGTTAGGTGGCAGGCTATGCTTTTGAAGGGGTTGTATGGCAGAAGCAGATGTTATGTTTTCAGGGTCGTTTGATGAGCAGGCAAGAGTCTAATTTCAGCTCACTATTCGTACGGTAGCAGTTAGATTCCGCTGATTAAAAAGCAATTCAAAGGTGTGCGGATGTTTCTTTCACGACACATTAAGTCTAAGCTTTGCACAAACTACAGCTGACACAGGGTGCAGGACAGTTCAAATGGCTCTAAGCACTATGGGACTTAACATCCGAGGTCATCAGTCCCTAGACTTAGAACTACCTAAACCTAACTAACCTAAGGACATCACACACACCCATTCCCGAGGCAGGATTTGAACCTGCGACCGTAGCAGTTGTGCGGTTCCAGAGTGAAGCGCCAGAACCGCTCGGCCACAATGGCCGGCGCAGAACAATTCACACCTCACGTAAGCACCTCACTAAAGAATCGTTAGATGTGGATGGTAGCATTTGCAGACCTTGTCCAGTTTGCTGTAAATGGTGACTTCAGAAGAATTATAGAAGAAAAAATTAATGTGGCGTTCCACAAACTTGGGGGCTGGTGTCGAAGTGTTAAATTGTCACTAGCACCTCACAAAACGACATGCCTCCTGCTGAAAGGTAACCTAATAAGAAACCCTAAAAAATTAAATGATGTAACAGTTAGGAGAAACACAGTAACAAGATATTTGGTGATATTTCTGGACAAATGTCGTAACATTGCACATCATATAGAGGAAGCAGGCAGAAAAGGTACAAACGTGATGAGTAAAATTGTAAACATTGAGAATAGGCCATTTCGGCCTTCCTTGAAAACAATCAGAGCACACCACCAATCTATATTAACATCAATCGTAGGATATGGTGCGAGCGTTTGGACTCATAAGATAGCAGCTAGTGAAGCCAGCCTCAGTAGGGAGAAGAGTTCAACGAGGCATGCTACTAAGATTAATGGGCACCTACTGCACTATGCCAAATGATGCTTTGTTAGTAATTCTAGAAATATACTCATTGGATTTTGCAATTAGGAATAGGGGAGCTTTTTATTTGTTAAAGAAAGGCAATCAAATGGAAGTACGAAGGGTGCTTGGAACTGACATAAATTCGAAAAAAGGTAATAAAAGATCACATATTACAACTGTGGCAAAATGAATGGGACACTTCACGCATAGGCAGGAGAACGTATGAATTTCTCTGCAACATCAGGGAGAGACTAAAAATGAGATTTCTTAACCCATCAGGTGGATTGATACATTACCTGACTGGCCATGGCCCGCATGCTATGTATCTATTCAAAATCAGAAGACAGATGAATGATAGCTGTGCCTGCAGCAGTGTGGGCACACCAGGACACACACTGTGGGACTGCGCGCACTATGAAGATACGGCGGGTGATGGACGTCAGGTGTTAAGGATAATGCATCCCGAAGCAGCACTAAGGAGCAAGTCGACCTGGGGCATCTTGGCCAATACTGCAGCCACAGTATCCAGGAAGGCCAAAGAAGACTTCACAAGGCATTAAACCATAACTCAGCATGCCGCCATCCAGAATAGGCAACATACTCTACAGGTGGTGAGAAGATAACTGAGATCAGAGACTACCAAATTAAATAGTGTTCCAAGAATCTACATTGCATTGGTGCAAGTGATCCTGGAAGTGCAAACTTTAAGATGTAACAGTGATGGCTGGAATTTCTTGCTATAGTGGGAACACTGCTGATGTGCTGCCTGATGCCCAAGGAATACAGCAGACTATGCTTGTTGATCAGGGTATTATTAGGGTGGATCCAGTAGTGGAAACAACAATCTACTGACCAAAATGAATGAACAAACAGAGAACAGATTTTGTAGTGCTTATGGAAGTATTAGTAGTTGGACAACTGGTTAAGGGTTTTATTGTAGTTTTGTAGTTGTAGTAGTAGTAGTAGTAGTAGTAGTTGTTGTTGTTGTTGTTGTATTTTAAAAATTGAGTAACAGAAATAAATAGTTAATACATAATTTATTACTATTCAAGGAAATGTGATTTGTATGGCTTATTTTAGCTTTTCAGATGATAAGCTGTAATTATGAAGAATAAACAAATTAAACAAACAAATAAATAAAAAAACTCACCACCTTCTCTTGTTTTGGTCCTTAAGGAAGAGACCTGTACAGACATTCAGGTACCTCATTGAAAGCGTCCCCAACAGAGTTCAAGACATCATGAAGGTAAAGGGTGGGCATACCCCATATTAATATCCACCCATAGGTGCTCAGAAACTTTTGATGATGTAGTGTACATTTCTCCACTTTATTAAAACTACATGTCATTTGCATTTATCATGTGGCCCTACAAAAATGCCACATCAGTTTCCAGCTGCACCTCTGTTGAAACTTGAATAACAGGGACCTGACTGCCAACATGTGCTGTGACTGGTGATAATTAAGTGAACTGCTGGAAGTGTTCAATAACAGATTAAACATACACATCCCACTAATGAACTCTGTTATGGCACAGTGGCAGTGGTGGACATTGAGAGCGTTCGTTGGAAGAAAAAGCTTAATGGCATTTAGTTTCAATCACATTATAGTTTCAGTTTGAGATTTAACATTATCGAATATTCAAATGCATACATGTGAGGTATTCTGCATCTGAAAACAATGCACCTATAGTTTTCTAAACCTACAGCTTACTTTGTAAGGTCTCATCCTACTACTATAATGCAACACGAAATCCTACGTACTTATAAAAGTATATTCAAACACATACCTTAGTGTCTGTTGTACGGTTTCTGAATAGTGAAGATTTCTTAGTACGATGTTGAGCAGTACCAGTCATTTCAGCTGTTGTGTGGGTGGTAAGGTAAGTTAACAAATGGCAGTACCTCTACAACAAGCACTCATTTTGAATATTGATGTTAGAAAACATTGCAGCAGTAGAAGAGAATGTTAATCAACATATTGCTGTAAACATCAGATACGGGTTGTAGTGTCAGTTAAATACATCTTACTCTTCATGATGCCAAGCGGGTCCATGCAATGTTTGCAAGATGGGTGGCAGATTATTAGACTGCACAGCTAAAAGACCATATTTGCTACATGTAAAGAACTTTGTGCAGTTTCCATTGTAAAAGTAATAATGCCTAGGCATACTTGTTATGGGAGATAAATCCTGATCTATTATCATCCACCTGAAATCAAAGGAGCAAACAGGAAGATAAGCCACCGTGATTCCTGAAAAAATCCAAGAAGTTTCACACTGAACCAACCAATGGAAAATGTATCTCACCGGCACTGCCAGTTGAAGAACTGCCTTGTCAAGTGATTTCAGGAGTGCGCCCGCGCCCCCGCGCACAGAGAGATTTCCCCATCTCTAGATGTCTTGGAACTTAAAACATGATTGATATTTCAACTATGCACTCCAAGGATTAAGACAGCACCCCCACCAATTTCCTCTTTGGCTATAAGCCTGAACCTATTATCATCCATTAAACGTCCAAATCCAGTAACTGTCTTCAGTTGAGGCAATGTCTTTACGTGTGTGGGGTGGTGTATCTTTATATGAACTTACAGATCTCCATGCATTATCATATGTAACTGTGTAAGTGCAGATGACATCCTCAATGTTTATGCATGCCCTTAACCAAAGCAATGCGATAATTTAATCTGGTCAATGCATGCGTGCACACAGTTTGACTTGCAAACAAATGCCTACTCAACGAAAGATTATTTTTTTTTTTTTTAGTTTTCTTTAGTTTATGGAAATAAGTGTACATTAATTCTGCAGGTAAGCCTCTTTCCAATAGTTAGAGGTCAATGTGAACATCTGACCACCACAAATAAGCCACTTGACAATCCTCAGCACTGTCATAGTTTTCCTCAGTGGGAGGACTAGTATCAGCTGCTTGCCACTGTACAGACGTCTGAGCTATTTTGATGAGAAGCAGGGTCTAGTTTTGAAAGCAGACATTCACTACTGGGAGAGCAGTTTGCTAACTACATGCATGTCCAGTGATGTCTTACGCAGATGTCAGCATGCACTGTTCCATGTTCTAGGCATCGACACTGAATTTGTTTCTGAAGGAAATGCTAATTGAGGTAGTAGTTTGAAATATCTCCACATTACAAAAAAATATACAAATAGAATCACGTTGTCGACAGCACTGAGTATTTTGGGCCATAATGTTCAAACAAAACATAAAATACAGTAATAGCTCAATACACTGCCGTATGAAATACCGCAGATTCAGATATAACACAGTGTAAAATTTTATTATAGTTTGGAGGTAACATTTGTATGGTACCATTTACCCCACTAATCTTCGAGCCTTGAAAAGAATAATCAAAAGGGATTGGGATAACCAAACTCAAACTGAGTTTGTCTTATCATTATATTGGGATTGTTGGTGGACAGAAACCCAAATACTTGTCTCACAGTTAACAATGAAGTGATTGTGTAAAAATGCTTGACAATAAAATGAGTGCTACTGTAATGCGCATCATGGCTGATTCACATAGTCTACAGATTTCTGTATGCTTGTTACAACATTGCTGAAGCAAAAAATGTATTCTATTTGTGATAAAATTACTGATCATCTGAGGAATAGTGACACAAAAACATTTTCAGCATGTGAGTGTTATATAACTGAAGGAACAATCAGGGACGAATGAGAGAAAAGAAAAAATTTAGAAGCTTTGTAAGTGGGAGTGGACAGAAAAAGGATGAAACTACGAAAAATAGTGAATTTGACAAATGTCTTTATAGACGATTTTTAGTAAAGCAAATTGAAGCTGTGCCACCTTTTGGTGGTCCAACCTTTAAAGCCCAAGCTGCAAAATTTCACTTTGATTTACACAGCAGAAAGACTTCATTGCCTCTGACGAATGGTTTTCATAGTGGCAATGACACCATGGGATTAGCCAGCATAGAAAGAGTCGAAAGGTCTTCAGTTTGTGAATGTGCTTCATGCTTTCCTAGGATTCTACACAAATTATTACTAGATGAAAATTTAAATGATGATCAAGTGGATAGTTGAGATGAAATGGCAATTCATTTTCAACTTCTCACAACCAGAACTCTTGCTGTAAAACATCCAGGAAATAGGATGGGTTTCAAAATGAATAAGGAGAAATTACCCTCCTCTTTCCTCCAAATAAATGGAGCAGTCATAAACTGAAACCTCTTTGTATTGTAAAAGTAAAAGCCCAGAATGTTTTCAGCGTATAAACATGTGTTCATTAAAGATCACTTACATGCAGTCAAAGAATGCTTTGATGACATGTGGCAGCTTCTTAAACTGGTTTCAAGTAGATTTTGTTCTGTTAGTGAGGAAGCATCAGTGATCACTTAAGCTGACTGAAGCAGCTCATGGAATCCTTGATCACTGATATGCTTCAGCCAGAAGACAGAAAAGTGAAAAAAAATTTTTTTTTTCACGATGGCATTAATTTGCCCATTGGAGAGCATTTAAGGCTTATTATTGCCATGAACTGCTCACTTCAATAGTAAATTACAGATTTCAATACCATTTCTATCTCCTTATCTGAGACTGTTGCATATTCAACAGAGCTGGCATGACTAGTATTAGGAATTGCTGAGAAAAGTGTACCATTGAAGAAAATGCAACTGGTAAGGAATGTAGTGATGCAGGTTTCAACAGTAGTGCATTATGTCCTGCAGTACAGTGCAATAGTGATCTCGAAGACTTGAACCATTCTGCAATCACTGACAAAGAGGAATCCATTTCAGAATCAGAGAGACCAAGAAATTATTGATGCTCTATGAAATGAGAATGATGAAGTGGTTGATGACAAAGTGAAGCAAATCATATTCAGTTGTTACAACTGATGAAAAAAAAAAAAAGTGAAATGAGCCGCCAAAAATAACTAACTTCTTTAAAGTAGTAGAAGAATGAACCTGCAGTAGCTTGTAGACAGTTTTGCACATAGTTATGTACTTTGAAGTGTATTTTACATACTATAGTGAAGTACAGTATTTCATTTGGAACTACTGTAGTACTATTGTTTGGTTACTGTTTGACTGAGTTTATTTGATCACTGTATTTGGCATTTTTTAATGTTTCACTTCTAATATTCTTTAACCCCCCCCCCTCCCAGACAACCATATTATATCTACCTTTTACTGTATGTTCTTCAACATTACAGTTGCACTAACATGATACAGGCACCAGCTACTTACTAAATGAGTTCATGGTGAAACACTCAGTATCTGCGTTTATAGATGCGAAATATCACTTCTTACTCTATTTTTATAATGACGTCTACCTTCACCTGGGCCACCTTAACAGAAAATTAACTATTTAGTCATTTTAGGAAGATGAATTTTTTTTTTGTCTTACCAGTATTTCGATACTTCTACAACTGGAAAGCAAATTTCACATTCAAAATATCACATAAATGTTTCTTCAATTATGCATTAGCTTTCATTGCTTTTCAAAGTATTTCTTATGGGATATGCTGACAAAAGTGCACAAGCAATAATATAAATCTCTTATACGGAATTCTGGTGTCATCGGACGACTAAAGAAAAGCATGATGTTACAGTAATATATTCTTTGGCACAACTAAATCATGTTATAAACTGGGGCTTTTGCACCTACGCATCTCAAACAGTAATTTCGAAGTATCAACTCTGAAATGAGAGAACACCATTGCCAGGTTTGTAAATATCAGTTCAGCTGTTTTCTCACAGCAGAACAAAAATATCTCTGAGTGATAGTCCCTCCCCCACCACACACACTCACCACATGTATAACTTCCTTTGTAAAATGTCATCATATACACAGAGAATATGAGTTATAGTAGGATTTCTAGCATATAAACTTTATTTTGTTTCTGTACCATAATAATACATCTAGGAGGAATGCACAGACAAAATTAACAGACAGATAAGTGCAGATAGCTATATTTCAGGTTTTTCTATGACTAAACAAAGATTACAGTGAGCTACCTACATTATATACATTTTAGGAGTAATTAATGGAATTATCTTCACAAACAAATACTTAAACAATTAAAATTTCATTCTATCATCAAGTGAACACACAGGTTTGTAAATTATGAAAGTCCAGTGGAATATACATTACAGTTATACAGCTCAAATGAACATCAAATTATGAATCTTCACAAAAAGAAAAGCAGTCAAAGTGCTTATACATAGCTTAACAAAGTCCTTTTCAGAGAGCAGTGAAATGAAGTCCACACAGTATGTTACCAACTGTCAGATGATATACAACATTCAGTAACAACATTATACAGCTGATTCATTAAATGAGAAAGTAGTGTGTGAACTATATTTTGATTCATAAATCATTTTGCAAAGTAACAAACAAATCTGGGATGGAAATACAAACAGAATTCATTCAACAATTAACTAACGTGCCTTGAATGTATAGTCAAATATCATTAATCTTGTGCCAAAGAAGAGAGCAAACCGCATATAGATCAAATGTTTTCAAATGCAACCCAGCCAATGAATACTAATTTCTCCTGTGGCATAATCTGCAAACTATGAAACATTAACTTTTCCTCATATCTTGACTGAATGGCATTTTTCACATTAATAAACTAAAATAAACTGATTATTAAAAACAATACCAATTTTATTTCGTCTTGTAAACTGATAATCTTAAGCAGGAATCACAGCTATTGTTAAGGTTGTAATTTCTTTTGTTCTGTGTATCTTTGGTTACTGTCTGCAGTTTGTCAGATAGTTCAGGATGCTGTTTTACTGCCGTGGACACCTTTGTCTCAAAAAATGTAATAAGTTCCACTGCACTAACACTACCCAACATTTGAAGAGATCTTGAGCGTGTCCTGGGAAATAATTAAGAATAAACAGCAATAAGAAGCAATAAACCTACAACATTTTGCTTTGAACACAATTTTAGCAACGAAAGCTTTGAATAAAACGTGTACCCATGTAGAACATGGATTTGGCATTCACAAAGGAGGAAAGGAGAGTGGTCACAGTGTAACAAAGGGCAGCTTTTGTTCATATATGTGTTATGCATTTTGCATAAAAAGGGGCTATTTCACCCAGTGAGAACCAATGGAAGAAAACAGCGCTGACAACACAGGAAACGATCAAGGCCTGGATCTTGCAGCATAAAGTCATATATTAGTCTTTCATATTTAAATATTAAGAAATTTGCAGTGAAACTTGTATGATTCTTACTTCATTGAGAGTGTTGGTCAGCTTCAATATGTGCTACATTACATCCACAAAACCAACATGAAGTGTTTAAGTGAAGCAAGGATTCAGATCTCTCAATCATCATCACATAAGTGGGCAACAGTGTGTGAAACTGCAAGTGAGCAGGAAACCTTTTGCTTGTCAAAGAAGGTTCTATCATTTTATATGAGTTCCTCAGTGCATCCACAGACATCGACAGTGCAGTAATGCAGAAGGAGAGTGCTTCAAATATGCTGACATATTTAGTTATCAATGGTAATCAAGTACTTTTGTTTATAATCAACAGTTCAATGAAAATAAAGTAATAAAACACAGAACACTTATTTTAAACACACAACTTGCACAAAAATCTCAGAATAAAACACATCTTGGTGTGTCATGCAAGGAACTAATCAAGACTCTGACAGCTTTATGCTGCATGTCCCTAACAAAAATTGTCAGCACACTCCTCTCTGCCATTTCTGAACGTATTTTCAAATTGTTTTGTGGTGTAAGTGGAACAGCCCAAACAAAACTTGTTAATCAGGTATTTCATGTGATGCAAGTGGTAACACAAAATTTGATTTCCGTTTCTTTTATAACAATTGTCGTCTGCACTGCACCATTTGTCGTCTGCACTGCACCATTAAGTGTCCAAATTATACAGTAACCTCAAATTGGTCTGGAGCTAAATTCAGTTAACGAATATATGATGGAAGTCAACAAAACAGAAGAACAATAAGCTTCTGCAGCATCACAAGAATTCAGCTGCTGACACCATGGCACAGCTCAGTGGCGTAATGGGACTGCAAACTCAGCATGGTGCAGCACAGCTGTCTTATGCAGTTGCTGCTGGAAACGCAAATGTTTCTCCTTGTTTTTTGTATCACTACCAATAAATACCTTTATAGTTAACATTGTACAACATTAATCCAAGGCTGCTCTGGTGATACAGCAAATCTGCTATCAATTTGGACAACTCTTTGTGTATAATGATAAACTAACTCACATTTTCTGTCAAAATGGATGTTTCTGGGTGAACAAACTTAGACATAACAGAAATTAAACTGCAAATAAGGAAAATGGCACCACACATCTCTTAGGAGGGACATACTGCAGAAAAAAGGAAAAGGTAGCTTATATTGCATGACTGTTCTCGTCTTTGGCATTTTATCAATGTAATATCGTATATAAACATTTCTTGTCTTAAAATATCTTCCCAGTGAAGCAATAGATGCTACAGTATTTCATATCAATCCAATAAATCCTCTGTTTTCCATGATATGACTGTAATCTATAGTCTAAGAACACAGGATAGTTTTCATAATTTACCTTCAGCCACATTCTCTCTCTCTCTCTCTCTCTCTCTCTCTCTCTCTCTCTCTCCCTCTCACACACACACACACACACACACACACACACACACACACACAAAACAAAACAAACACACACACTGTCCATACACATATGGGCATAACAAATAGGGTAAAAAATTTAAATACTATTTCAGTAAATGTCCATTAAATGCACTTAGATATCTAATAATACTTAAACATATTCCTTCCATACTTAAGACTCTTGCATACTTAGACTCTTGCACTTTTCAGTTACATTTATATCTGCCATGGTATTGTTTAACTGGACATGAGAATTTTTACAACAAACATCTTCCATTTAGTACATTAATCTATAACCAGAATCTCTATGCCTTGTAGCTTTTATTCACAAATGAATTTACAAACACCTTAAATGTATAATTAACTTAATATTTGCACCACAGAAAATTTCTAGATAATTGCCTACTCCGTTGTGACATCAAATAGTTTTACAAAATTTCTAGTTTTCAGCTATTCATTCTGTTCTGCATTACACCCTCCACTGCTTTTATATGTAATGATCTTCCGTAAAAGGCAGAAAGGTGTTCTTCGGTAACAAGATATAAACTGTGAACTGATATCCAAATGGAAATATGCCACATCAATTCAAACTACAACAAAACTGGCAGCATATTAATACAATATGAACAAGAATGTAAAGTATGAAGGTCTAAAAATACTAACAACAACAGCATGTCAAAATAGCTGTACATACGAAATACAATCCAAAGGTCCTGGCTGACTGATACACTTTTAAATACTCACTCAACTACGTGCTTTCAGAACCAAATTGTCCCACTTCCACAGATGCAGGTTAAGTGTTGTCTGAAGGTAAGAAAGTGGTGGCAGGTAACTGAGAAATACAGATAAAGAAGAAAAGCTCAGGACATGCAGCAGAGGAAAGGAGTAAAATGAAAGGAACACTGATAATACAATATCAGATTGAATAACTGTGAACTTGCTGATGAGATATGAGCAGTGAGATGTAATGAAGTGGAGGAAAAGATAATTAAGAAATGAGTAGAATAAAAATATAAGTGTATATAATAAAGATTACAATATTCATGATGTTAGTGGTGATGAAAAATTAAGATATCAGAGTAACAAAATTTGGAGCACAAAAAATGAAGGTTGTGTGAAAGATTTGGAAGCAGTGACAAGTATTAACAAACATAATGACACATAATTATTATTTTAGGAAGCAAAGACAAAGCAGAAAAAGGGAAGAGGGAGTAATCACAATCGAGCTGTGCTAATATGCTATGCCACACACTTTTTATTTCTATACTGATTTATGCATAACTGTACTGAAGTATTTTGTTTTGTTTTTGTATATACATTTCCTTAATTTAAATAACATTCAGCAGTGGAGGTTTAAATAAATACACCACACTTATAAGATCCAATTGACTAAATGTTCGTTCATAACACCACAGTTGACACAGCATATTTTGCTAGATCTGGGCTATCTGAATGTATCTGTAGAAGAACTGTCATTACGACTGATTTTGTGAACACTTTCATCCAAAATGGACACATATGGTATAAATTTAGGATTTTAAGAGCAATAAGTGCAGCAAATTAATAAATAGGTTAATTTGAAAATTTCACACTTCCCACAACAAATGAGCCAGATCAATCGGGAATGAACCATCGTTTTTGGATCAGGTTTACAGCCCAGATTTTGATGAGACTGGTAATACAGGTATTTTGTATATTACAGCCCAGACTTCGATGAGTCTGGTAACACAGATATTTTGTTTATTCAGAAACAATGTTTTCTGAAGTATTAGCACCCCTACTACAAATCTCTGGTTGTCTTTAATTACAAATATTTTTTCATTTGTTGTATTAATACATTCCAAACTTTTTACCAATATTCATCTTACCATCATATTAATTGCACAGAATTTTAGTTTTGTGTATCTGCTTGAAGAGCAAGAATTTGTCAACTTGTTGCCTAAGTAGTTCTGAAAGCTAAATGAAGCAATGAGTTCTGGCAAAAAGATAGCATTAACATTAGTCATAAAGAGTCACTCACACACTTCGTATCTGTGATAATTCGCATACCAGTTGCCACCTTGAAATGTCTTTGTTTACTAAGAGATTACATTTACAGCTTTTCCCAAGACCTGTCCAGCATGAATCATCTCTCATAATTACATAAAATATTACACATTTATACAATACAATACAGCTTTCTCTTTTTAACTTGCAAGCTATTCAAAGTGTTCGGTACCCACTGTCAGGACATTATTTTTTTTTCACATTTGCTCTTATAATAATAATTTGTACAAAAGATTCACTAAAATGTTTGTACTATTTCACAGTTTTTTGCAGTCACAATCATGCACCAACCACAAGATTCTGCTGAACTGTTAGCTGCTCTCAGTCTATACCATTTTTATTTACTTGCTTTGCTTCTACTAACAGGTATCATCAGATAGTGAAGAAAGACCAAATAACATAAAATCTGGTGAACATCAAATAGAAATTATTTCACATATTTCGGTGGGGGTTTGCTTCATTCCTTCAGAGAGGATTTTAGCTATCAAATGATAATGGGGATGAAAAATAGAAAATTACATGATTCTTAGCAGCAATGTTTGATGCCATCACTAACGTTTTTTGTTATACACACTATACTCAACAAATTTCCAAAGTCCCACACTCTACATCACTGTGTAATCCACCATATCCCAATCAATCAGCTCCAGGCTTGACATTTTTAACTTCATTGCAATCTGTAAATAAATAAGTGCATGAGTAAATAAAAAGTAAAGTATTACATGAATTATTAACAAAATTTAGAAAAAGTCCTTTTAAATTAGTTAGTCGTGGTCAGTAGTTCCAGAGTAATCAACAGGAATGAAATTATTTCGTTCCAAAAATTAACTTTTGTTTATTAAGTGTGAAACCAAATCACAAGATAAATCAAATAGGTGTTACTGCCGAACAATGGGTACTAAATAATTTTACACACTTTGTCGAACATTAGTTTCATTAATTGTGCAACTGAGATAATCTGATCTTCAATTCAGTTGTATTCCTCTGTAATTTACACTCTAATTTCCTTGTTCACAAAACATTTCCAACAAGCAAGCTGCCCAACATAATTATAAGCTGAGTCATCATAACTGATGGTGCAAGACTGAAGGTGATATGTAATCCTCAGGACTGTCTACTGGAAAGGAAATAAAGGAAGAAACGATGACAGACAAAATAGGAAACAAGAGTTGGGAAAAAATTACAATGATAAGGCCTTTGCTTCAAATCTCTCCATTTACTTTATTTAAATTTCATTCAATTGGGTGGGTGGGGTGAGATGGGAAGGGGTGGGGGGGAGGGGCAGGTGGGAGTATGCCCAAATGTTTGTCAAAATGTTTTGCCTAATCAGACTAATGCTGAATGCAATGATTTGATAGTAAATTAATAGGCGTCTGACCGTTACAAATGTACAAACCCAATGGAAAATGTGCACATAGATCATTTGTGAATACTGGAGACAATGCTACTATTTACATTTTTATGCTCTATTCAACCACATATTGGATATTCTGACAGTGGCAACAAGAGTGCTAGCACATCATTGTAGTTTTGCAACTGTGTAAATACAATTGTATTATTCAAATGTGAGAAGTTTCATTCTCACAGTACAACTAAATGATCATGTATTCATTACGTATCATATTTTGTACTTTCTGGAATAGAACAATTAGGAATGAAGAAATGATTAACTAGTCAACGAAATCTAAGCTCATAGTTAAAAAGACAGATACATCATTCATATATAATACAGAAAACACAAGAACAGAAAGACCTACATACATTTGCCATGAAGGCAATGTTTTGCAAAATGAAAATAAAAACGCGAACTTGCAACAACTAAATCAAATATATATCACTTATGTTATCAGGTAAAACAACAGTCATACCCCTTAAGAGTTACATAAATTGTAACCTCTTTAATCAAACCAACCCAAAAAAACCTCAACGTCTCTAGCCCACGGGTGGCACGCAAATCCAAGACATAGTAATATTTTGGCTTATGGTGCATTAAACAGTAAAAGAGGTTCAACCAGTGAGAAACTATCAACTTTAATTTAATTTCCAAAATTGATAGCCATGACAAAGAATAAGAAGGGATATGAAAACCAAGGTAAACTGTCACTCTTGGGTGCACAAGCTGAATATCACCCATATACTGCAGCACCAGCGGCGATGAGGTCTGTGGCAGGCTCTGTCCCAGCAACCAGCCTCTCCCTCGGTAGTCACCACATCAAATGCCAAACACCAAATGCTGCAAGCTACCCACGGGGCCAGCAAAACAAACTGCTAAAAAGATTGGCACTGAACTGTCACATCAACTGCAGAGGTAATACTACCCTCTCGTTGAACCCTTCCATCACCTCCCAACTGTCAAAATGAAAATGCTTCTGATGTGTTCTGCTCACACTATAGCATGGTACATCACAGCATTTCTGTCATTTAACAACAGTGGTTACATAGCACAGTGAAAATATTGAAATTCTTATGAAATAGAACAATAGACAAAAGAAATTAATCACAAAAGGAAACTTGGAGATCTGTCATAGTGAGTTTAAAACAAAAATGAGGAGGGAGGGGGGGGGGGAGGGGGGGGGGGAGAGAGAGAGAGAGAGAGAGAGAGAGAGAGAGAGAGAGAGAGAGAGAGAGAGAGAGAGAGAGAGTTTTTCAATGTAACATTTACTCATTTCATTGCGCAATATTTATGTGCTCTCTAACTTAATGACTTCAAATTCAATTACTATTTCTTTCCACGTTATAAATTGTGTGTGTTTTATTTTGACTTCGCAGATGTGTTTTCGGTTGAGAAATTTAATCAAACACTTTTCAAGCATGTGTAAGAATGTTTCAGAAAAAATAAAAAGAGTTCTCATAGCTATCAAATTCTTACATGGCTCACAGTATACAACCCCTGCCCAAGCACACAGCTGACAGATGGCATGTATTACACACAGGACACACACATACCCGTAATTACAATTAAATACGTAAACGTGTAGTGCACAAAATTTTTTGCTTCTAAAGACTGATTTATCAGCAGAAAACTATTTTCCGCTTGTTAAATTGCATAATGATAATGTTGCTTCATAGTAAGAGATGTCAGTTTAGTGCACAGAGTCTGATAACAGCAGGACAGAGGTGTATGATAGACGACAACATAATCAGTCAAGCACATCCACTAGAGATGAGAATCTGTGCGCTACTGTCACTCCAAATCAGGAACACCATCACATTTTCCATAGCAATAATGCTGGGAACTTAACATAAATTTTAATTTACTACTGAAAGAGATGTTCCAACAATAAAAGCCACTTATAGAGACAATAGTTCACGATTTTTGCCTTTTGCGCTTCATGACATTTTATGCACAAGAAGTGTTACCAGTTACGGAACATTGGAGTATCGTGAGGTGCTAGAGACAAATAAACCATGGGTGGGGAGTATAATCACATCCCGACTGACAGAAAAATTCACATCATCTCCATCCTTTAAAAAATTCTAGTAATTCATTTACTGAGTCCTTGAGGACATGATCCTGCTCGAATCCTTTACCAATGGAGTGAATGTGAATGCTGACAATTAATACGAGATTTGCCCCATTTACATAGACAACTTTTCCAACGCTTTTGCTACGTACAGTACAGGCATGCACAAACACCATGTGTGTCAATGTAAGATGCCACAAATGCTAGAAGTTCAGTCTCTACCCTCACTTCTCACCTGCAGTTGTGTTCTGGTCCAAAAAACTATTTGTAAATGCATGACTTAACATATGCCTGGAGTGCGCTCTCAGCTATTGAAGTGTGTATGCATGGAAGGCAAATGGATAGTCTATACTGACAGGCGTAGTCCATTTTGCAGCACAGTTACAGCCATGGAAAAAAACGTCAGATAGTAAATTATGTGATACATTTGCACGAAGACTGTTATACACAGATAAAAAATAACAGACACACTGAATTTGGTACACATTATGGTACCAAATATTACAATATCTGTACCTATAATCCTAACACCCTGTGTATCAGGATGCAACCAAAGACTTTGTGGGGGAAGAGAGTTCTGAGTACATGCAGTTCCTTTCCAAAGGAATTAAAGAAAATTTATTAATCAAGAAGTAGTGGTTAGTCCAAAGATGACTTGTACAAGTCAAACTTGTGGTATTCTGATTTACTGGTGTTTACAAAAGATCAGGAAGAACTAACCAACAGCATTAGTAATATTCACTGCAACACTAACAATGAATACCAAGATGCAGGAACAGCGACAGATGAAATTCCCACTAAAGAGTGCATTGGACAGAAGATAAATGAAAAAAAGGAGAGAGATACATTGTTGTAACATACGTAAAATTGTATTTAGTTGGTAATGCTGCACCTCCTCCAACCATATCATCTTTCGATGCTAGTTCGACATCATTACTGAAGTACACCGCATAATCACTGTAACTCCGAATAGTATCTGGCTCTACATAAGTTGGTCATATTTCCTCATAAAGGTATCTCACTTCGGTATCAGTGGCACAATTAAGTTCGAAATATAGTCAAATCAGGCACCATCCATCCTTAAACAATTTTTAAAATCATCATGATCATTCTCACATAGTTTGCATAATGAAGGCATATGCCTCAGTCTCTGTTCTCACATCACCACCTTTTAACCTGTATTTCTCTCTCTTTACATTCTCTGTGTTGAAATCAACATATAATGTGACACAAGCAACCACACAAGTTTTTAACTTTTCCGAGGACACAATGTACAAAACTACACATTCACAAATATAGCACACAAGTAAAAACATCCTCTGTTAGCTTGGTGCACAAAGAAAACATTATACCTCAGCAGGAAAGTCATGTTCCGCATCAAAACCTGTTGTTATTGGAGCGTCCACTCTTCAGCCACAGTATGGCATGCAACCTTGCAGTGATTTCTGTTTTCTGCACACGTGCCACACATACACTACAGGCTTGTGCTCCCAAGTGTCAATACAGAATGCCGTACCAGAACTGACAGTATGGAGCATGCACGTAAATGGAGCTATCAGGGTGGTTGTGAGCGTCAGTTTGCTACAAATACCCTGGTTATCCCTCAACCCATTTCATGCTGCTGCATAACATCTGACCACTAAGATAATATCACTTCCTTCCTGCAATTCCCAACTGGCACCCAGATATGAATCTGATAGAGATGTGGATTCAGTGGCAAGGAAGGCAAATGGAAGACTTAGATTTATTGGGAGGATAGTTCATCTGCATCTACATGACTACTCAGCAATTCACACTTAATTGCCTGGCAGAGGATTTATGAAACCACTTTCACACTATTCCTCTACTGTTCCACTCCAGAACAGCAAGCAGGAAAACATCATTTAAATCTTCCCATACAGTCTTTGATGTTCTCTCATTTTATTATGATTATCATTCCTCCCAATGTAGGTGGCTGTCAACAACATATTTTTGCATTTGGAAGAGAAAGTAGATGATTAAGCTGCCCTTCTTTGAACTTTTTCCATGTCCTCCATGAATAGTGTCCAGCAAAGAGCCCATACAGTGCAGCAATACTCCAGAAGAGGACAGACAAGTGAAGTGTAGAGTAGTGTAGGCAGTCTTGTTGGTACACCTCCTGCATCTTCAAGTGTTCTGCCACTAAAACATAGTCTGCGGTTAGCCTGCTCCACAACATTTATGTTATCTGTAATTATAATACCTAGGTATTTAGTTGAATCTACAGCTTTTAGATTGGTGTGATTTATTGTGTAACCAAAATTTAATGATTCCTTTTAGTGCTTGTATGGATGACCTTAGACTTTTCATTATTTAGTCAATTGCCCCTTTTTGCACCAAATAGATATTTTGTCTATATCATTTTGCAATTGGTGTTAATCTTCTGATGATTTTACTAAACAATAAATGAGGGAATAATCTGCAAACACTCTCAGAGAGCTGGTTGTATTGCCTCCCATATTGCTTACATAGATTACGAACAGCAAGGGGCCTATAACACTTCCTTGGGAAGCTTTCCAGTCTTAAGGTACTGATGTTTTGTTGAGCGGGCAGTTGTATATGATTGATAAGTATGGAACTATTGTATCAGTACACACTGGAAGGAACCTAACTGGTACACAATCTGGATCGGAGGCCTCTCCTTTACTAAGTAATTTAAGTTGCTTCGCTACAAAGAGGGTATCGACTCTTAAGTTTCTCATGTTTGCAGCTGTTCTTGACTCGGATTCTGTAATATTTCATTCATCTTATTAGGTGAAGGAATTTCAGAAAACTTCATTTATCAACTCCACTTCAGTGGCGCTGTCATCAGTAATATTACTATTGCTATCACACATTGAGGATATTGATGGTCTTGCCACTGGTGCACTTCACAGACGATCAGAATATCTCTGCATTTTCTGCCAGATTTTGAGACAGTGCTTTGTTGTGGAAACTATTAAAAGCATCTAGCTCTGATGTCTGTGCTAAATTTTGAGCATCTGTAAAACATCACTGATCTTGGAGATTGTGTGTTCTTTTAAATTTAGGGTGCTTTTTTCATTGCTTCTGCAACAGTGATCTGACTTTTTAGTGTACCATAGGGTCCAGTTCAATCTCTTATTGAACTATCTGGTATAAATCAATTGCCACTATTTCTTTGAATTTAAGCCACATCCAGTCTAGTGGAGACTGTCTCTTAGGGAGGTATTAAAAGATTTTTTACTTGCTTTTTCAAACAGATATATTTTGCATTTATTTTTTATGGATATGGATGTTACAGTATTCGGTCTCGCTACAACAACCCTGTGGTCACTAATTGCCATATTTGCCATGATATTCCTTTTTTGTTCATGATTATTTGTTGCTAAGAGGTCAAGTATGTTCTTGCAACTGTCTCTCCATCTATTAAAGAATGACAAATGAGATGCTAAAAGGATCTGTTTTCTAGAATTGTTCCAGTGTTTGAAAACCTTATCAAGCACAAGCAGTCCTGACAGCAGATGTCACTGTAATTCAGAGCTGTATTTGTATAATTGCAGACTACTGCTCAAGGAAATTACACAGGACTTATGGGTATGACAGTATTGTTATCCCAAAAATCTTTGAGGTAATTTGGAAAACAAGTATTCAAAGTACACACAGGCAACAATTATATGATTCAATTCCATATAGTGTAGCAATGAAGAGAGTAATGTTAAAGGCGATTAGGGCACATATATAAGCAAAGACATAGTTACATTGCTTGCCAAGAAAAGTGAAGTATCCAGAAAAGGAGGAAGAAATGAAATGAAATGAAACTTCAGAGGTTGAAAGGGCATGTGATGTTATTTCAGTGATTGCAAAAACAAGTGAAATTTACAAAGATTCCAGAACTTTGTTCACAAAATTTTTCTACGCTTACCTTTTACTTATTTTGCATGGTCACCTTCATAATACTCTCCTCCACAATCAATACACCACTCCCAATGTCATTTCCACTTCCAGATGCAGTCTTGGTATGCCTCTTGCTGGATCATGCAAACCACAATCTAATAATTTTCTTTTATCTCATCTATCATCGCAAATCTTTGTGCTTTCAATGGGGTTTTCAATTTTGGAAATAAAAAAAAAAAAAGTACACAACAGGCCAGACCTGGAGAGTATAGAGAATGAGGCAGCACAGTGATTTTGTTTTTTGTCTGACAGTCACACACCAACAGGGATGAATGTGTGAGTGCGTTATCATGATGCAAGAACCATGAATTGTCTCGCCACATTTCAGGCCGTTTCCTTCTCACATTTTCTCGCAGGTGTCGTGACATGTCCCAATAGTACCATCAATTAACAGTTTATCCCTGCAGCACGAATTCACGATGAACTAATCCTTCAAAATCAACGAAAACTATCAGCATGAAAACATTTGACCTGACCTGAACTTTTTTTGTTTTGGAGAACCTTTCCTGACCCATTGTGAAGATTGAACCTTGGTGTCAACATTATAACTGTAGACCCATATCTCATCACCAGTTTTGATTCTCTTAAGGAACATCTCATTCTCATTTGCCTGATTTAAAAGTGCTTCACAGACTGCAAGATGAAGGTCTTTCTGGTCTTGACTCATGAGGCATGGGACAAACTTGACAGCAACACAATGCATTCCAAGATGCTGTGTCAGGATTTCATTACATGATACAACTGAAATGTTACATTCTTCTGCAATCTCCCGGACAGTCAGTCTTCACTTGGCATATGCAATTTCGTTGACTTTTCTGATATGAGCATCATCGGTAGCTGTCGAAGGGCATCCTGAACAAGGGTCATGTTTAACTTCCGTCCGGCCATTTTTAAATCATGTGAACCATTCCTAACACTGTCTCTCTAAAGGGTTTCTTGAGTTTCATACAAAATTTAATGCAGACGCGTTGCTCTTCTAACTCTGTCATCTCAAAATTTACAAACTGTGCAACACAACATTCTACTCAATGCAGCAATGAAGAATAACTAGCAGACATGCAAGAATGAAACTTATAGCAGTTACATATTAAACACAGCTGTGTGCAGGGATGACAACTGCATTTCACTCCATCTCACCACTGGTGCGAAATTACGAATGTTCCGGAATTTTCTGAACAGACCTCATACATATCCTGTAAAGTGACTTGTTCCACATCATTTCGAGGGGGGGAAAATTATATATATATATATATATATATATATATATATATATATATATATATATATATATATATATATATATATATATAAACACAATTCAAATAATCTATGGAATATGTAACTAACTGACATACAAGGTAGTCACACACCTATTCTACCAGGGACAGGTATGGGGCCTTGCTGCCCATGAGAATAACTCAACTTCATTCAGACAGCTCACAGAGACATGTGGCACACATGGATGAACACTGACCCACTGAAAAATGGAGGCACAACACTGTTGCACAAGGGGTAACACATTAAGATGCTAGATGTCCATTACGTACCACTGGGCTGTCAAAGTTCCCTGTTAGCAGTGACCTGAAGTCATACCTGATGACTATCCCAAACCACGATGCCAGGAGTAACACTGATGTACCTCTCCAAAAGATTGGAAGAATGGGACCTCTCCACAGGTCACCACCATCCTCACTGACGCTGGCTATCCGGAGTAGGGCAGAACCCCAATACATTCGTGGACACGACATGGCACCATTCGTCAGCAGTCCATGCTTCCTGGTGTAGCCTATGCGTTGGACAGTAATTCCCTAGTCCAGCTGCTGCTAGCTGCTGACCAATGGTGCACAACAGCACAGAATGTTACAGGGAGTCCGTTACTTACTCCCAGATGGTAGGTGCAGTTGCAAAGTGGTTATTATGCACTAGAGCTATTGTATTTCCCCTTCACTCCATATAAAAAATGGTGTAGAGCTACTTCAAGAAGGAATTTCATTCAGGTCTACAATGTCAATTAGTGAACAAAATATTAGCTTGCCGAATATCTGACCAGGTTTGTGACTGGAAACCATTACTGTTTACAGTGTACATAAATGATCTAGTGGATAATGTCGGAAGCTCTAAGAGGCTGTTAACAAATGGACTGATGACCTCAGATGTTAAGTCCCATAGTGCTCAGAGCCATTTGTTAACAAATGATGCAGCTGTATATGAGGTGTAGGTATAAAATAATGGGACTGATGCTGTCACAGAGTAAGTATGCATAAGCCAAAAATGAACTACAAATAGCTGGGTTGCATGAAGCCTTCTCAGTTGACTGCGGCACCTCTGGTGTCTATAGACAAATCAGTGTGGCTGTCGCCTTTTTTTTTTGTGTAAGAGCTGTTTTTCGGCTGTTTTTTGTTTTGCTGGAAAAATGTGAAGTGTAATAATAGAGAAACGAATTGTCATGAAATTTCACATGAAACTTGGAAAAACTGCTACTGAAACCTACCTTTCACTAAAAGAAGTGTATGGGGAAGACTGTTTATCACTTAGCACGTCTTTGAGTGGTTAAAGCATTTCAAAAATGACTTAAATGATGTTGTTGATGACTCATGTGCAGGATGCCCTTCAACATCAAAAATGGATGAAAATATTGAAAAAGTAGTACTCCGATTCAATCTAAGCATCAACTGCATATTCAATCGATTACTGAATCTGTAGGAATAGACAAAGAATATGTAAGGCAAATTTTACCTAACCAATTTAACACGAGCAAATCGAGTGACAAACTGGTGCCGAAAATTCTCACAATCGAACAAAAAGAAGCTCATGAAAATGTTTGTACTGACACTTTGAAAGCCACTGACAATAGTCCCAATTTCTTGGGAAGAATGATAACATGTGATGATTCTTGGTTTCTCACTTATGATCCAGAAACTACACACCGACCACGCACTGGAAGGGCCCAACTTCACCAAGAGTGAAAAAAGCTCGAATGAGCAAATCAACATTCAAAGGAACAATAATTGTTTTTGCCAATATTCATAGCATTTTGTACATTCACTGGGTTCCTGAAGGTCAAACTATTAATCAACAATACTACCTTGTGATTCTTGCACAACTCCATGACAAAATAAATAAAAACAGCTGGACTGTTGAACAAGTCATGGGTTTTGCATCAAGGCAATGCACTAGCTCATACCCACATTGTCTGTTGATTTATACAGGGACTGGCAGTTTCCCTGGACAGAAATATATATAACATATCACACACAAATAGGTGAAGAAATGCACTACTGTTCAATAACACTACTGATGAAAAATTACTGGAAACAGTAGCTACCATAAAATACCTATGAGTAACCATGTGGCCCTAAAGTGGAATGACCACATATAACAAACAGTAAGAAAATCAAATCCCAGGCTGAGATTCATTGGAAGAATATTAAGGAAACGTAATTTAGACATGAAAGAAGTGGCTTACAAAACACTTGTATGGCCGATTCTTGAGTATTGTTCATCAGTCTGCAACATTTATCAAGTTGGATTAATAGAAGAGGGAGACAAGGTCCAACAAAGAGTAACATGTTTTGGCATAGGATTATTTAGTTGGAATGACAGCATTACAGGGGTGAACAAACTACAGTGGCATACACATCAACAGAAGTATTGCGTATCATGGAGAAATTTATTGTTGGAAGTTCTCAGAGACCATGTTCTGGCAAGGGTCGGACAACCTATTACTTCCTCCCACACATTTCACAAAATGACCACAATGAGAAGATCAGAGAACTTAAAGCTAACATGAAGGTTTACCAAAAATCATTTTTCCCACGCGCAATTCATGTATTGAACAGAGAAGGGGGAAAAAGACAGTAATAGCAAAAGTACCTTGCACCACACACTGTCACGTAGTTTGCAGAAATTAGATCTTGATGTACAAGCACAACATCTCTAATGTAGCATTTTCTACTTAAGTTTGATGAGCATTTCTGTGACATTCTAATGTCTACAAAATGAAACTGGGATGAAAGTTGCTCTTCTTCTTTGAATCTGCTTTATTAATGGGATGTGGTGATGACCCCATACAGTACTAAAGAACACTACAAAGTAGCATTGAAACTACCCTCTTCATGAATGAAGTACATTTCCTTAGGATCATACAATTCTTGCACCTAAATTGGAAGAGTAGCAATGGTGTACAACAGTACATTAGTACCACTGGGTATGGTATAAAGTTTTTCAAGGGACATACGGTTTAATTCTTTCAAGAAGCATGCTCATAAATCCGAAATCTCATGTCTGTTCCAAGATTTAAGCAATGTTTTGAGATATTATGGAGCACATCAAAAGAATTATAATAAAGTAAAACCTAGTGCATTCCATGCAGCTTTATGTGGTTCTCTGTTCATTTTCACATTGTGATTTACTGATTAAGCCACATACATCAAGCCATTTCTACATAAAATTACCAACATTCAGATATACTAATGGTTGTTCAAAAACCATGTTGCAATCTTGTCAGAGTGCAGGTAATATGGCATGTTAATGAAATCAGCATGAGCATTTGACTGTAAGCAAGCTTTACTACTACTACTACAACCACTACTACTACAAAACGTCTCTGTCTTAAGTAATGCGTTATACGTTTGGCTAAACTGACAATTAACACTGAATACATTGAACTAAAGCTCACTGAATGATGGAAAACTAAATTATGTTGTGACAGATACAAAGCTGGCCAACAAACACGAAAGAGGAAATATACATGTTTATTATTAAACAGAAGACTGAGTGGGGGTGAGGGGGGGGGGGCAGGAGGACAAGTTGAGTGGGGGTGGGAATGTAGGAAACAAAAAACAACAAAATGTGAACAACATAGAATTATGAGCAAAATAAGGCTGTTCAAGAGAACCTTAAATAAATTTCATCTACAAAGTGGCAGCACTAATTCTCTGTCCATACTGTTTTCCCCAACATCAGCCCTATATTTTGTACACCCACTAAGCTTGCATAAAGCACATAATTGCTTTTATCTTTCTCAGTAAATGTTTTTTCCTCTTTCTCTTTAGCTTGACACTGTATTGTGTCACAATCTGCATTCGAACTTATACTTCCAAAATCTCTCTCTCTCTCTCTCTCTCTCTCTCTCTGACTTTCCATGCCATCAAAAATTATTCTATTTGTAAAAGTTTTATGAGAATCAAGCTTGATAAAGATTGATCATTTGCTCAGTTCGGCACATACGGAAGAAGGAATCCGTAAGGTCATTGTTCACGGAACTATTACAGCATTCAGATAAAGCAATTCTGGGAAACTGTGGAAAATGTTATGGCCAGTTATTAGAAATGTATTCCTCCCAAATAAAGGTTCACAGTCTTAACCACTGCACAACCTTGCTACTTAAACTGATCACTGGCTACCCTAAGAAGCATTTCACACTATGTCTCATAGGTTTGCGGAATGGAACTACATTAAAATTATGAGGGTACTAAACCAAGCTTACTTAAATGATTAAAAACAATGTATATAACCAACATAGAAACTAAAATAACTACCATTTACAGTACACACAAACCAGACTAGACCACACCAGAATTGGTCATGCCAGAAACGACTAGGCCTCTGGAGCCAAGCTGTTTGCTGAGCTTCTAACATCATCTCAGTTTCCAACTTCTAGCCATCTACAGACACATTAAGCTGTGTAGTGAAGAACATTATCTTGCAAAGTGATCAAACTCCTCATGAGGATAATGACTGCATGTGGGTAAATGACATCTCTGAAGAAGGAGTCATAAAGAAATTAGTTGAGGAAACCTTTTACACAAATTAATCATTCTGGAGAATGCCACAAAAATATTCACCAGACTGTAACACCGTACCCTTTCACCTCCACCACAATTTGTTATTCCTACAGCAATAGTTGAGGTGTGTTTCACCTCTTATATTGTTTTGCAAATACTCATCAGACCCGCAATGAATAACACGACTTAGCCGAGAATTGTCCTTGTCAATCCATAACAGTCCAGAATCAACTGTTTCACAAATCTTAGATGATATACCACATCTAGCACCAGTACAGACACAATCAGGCAGCCTTGGATGTCCATATGGAAATGGGCTCAATGAACAGCTGTGATAAGCACTTGTTTGGGTGTCTCCTGGTGTATTTGGAAGGTGGACTGTAACCATAAGGCATGCTGGCTCACTTTCATGAACAGTAATCAATGTTCACTCCACAGTATCTACAACGGTTATTTATACAATGATGTTATTCACAATGCAATTTCCCCACAGAGGTGCACAATATGTTCACATACTTTGTCTGATCAAAAATACTACTGCCATTGGTGCCAAGCCAATGGATTATCTCATCTTGCAATTCTGACTTTCTTTAACTTGAGGTAGCAGAGATCTCCACAAAGGATCATTAACCAGCTTCACAATCAAAGTAATGTCTGCCACTCTTCAGTACCAAGTGGTGAACCATTCTGTATTAAATTTCAGGATTGTTCCATCATATCATTATTCCTTTACTTTTCTTGTGCGTAGTTGGGTTAAATCAGTTATATTACTGTTTTCCTCTGAGCTGCAAATAGTGTTCTCATAACCAAATTTAATATACACATGACTGTATTTCTTATTCCAGTCTCACCCCAACTTGGTAAAAGGTCTTGTGGAAAACAGTATTTCAAATAACGTGGTCATTTGTGTCTGACAAAAGGAGTCCAGTTTTCAGCTTAACAGACAGTGAGACTTTGTGACAATAAAAACTGTAACTCAAATGACAGTTCTGTAAATGAACTGTGCTCTTCTTCCTCTGGCACAATGCCAGAGGGGGTTATGGTGCTTAGCGTGCGATCGCTGGCGGCTTTCGGAGAGAAAGGACATACTAGCATACGGGCAGTTGGTGGCAGGTGGCCCGCGTGGACAGCCACATTTCGCGAGCAGGATTGTATCATATGGTGAGCTGTTTTGAGGTGGGAAGCCACAACTCATAGCGGTTTTCGATTGCGACTCATCCAGAAGTGCATTGAGGCGATGTGCCTGGAGGCACTATGTTCTGCCGTTTGTATTATCGAGTTCCTGGCTTCTTGTGGTAAGATTGCTCTTTCCTTATGTATTGTACCCCCCACCCCCTTAAAGAGGTCTTGGGGGTTTAAACTATGGCTGTTGCTCTGTGAAACTGTGGCCGTTGGTATTCGAAGCTGCCTCACGCAGACTAGACGCTCAGTTGCGAGTATGTGCCAGTCGTTCGCTATTTATTTTGCTGCCCGCCAGGTTGCACTGACGAGATTGCCTCCTGGTAGAGTGACGCTCACCTTTTGACAGTTTCAGACATGCCAACTTTCAAAAGTGAAAAATCACGAGAATTTTAGCAGTGTACTATTGCGAATTACAACACATCCCTGACGATTAAAGTTGCAATAATTCAATACCTGTAACAAATCAATTACATTTGCTTTATTATTTACATGTAAATAGCGAATAATAGACATACCTGAGCTTTGGACTGTATAATTTATCATTCAACATGCTGAACAACATGAATGATGAGCTCTGCAGGTTTCTTTGGATTCACACACATTCAAGTGAAGCACTCTCGAGAGAACTACAGTTCGAAATTACAATCCGAGGAAACAAATTAATGTCTATTAGATTTCTGTTTTGATATTGGCACAGTTTTTGCATGAATAAATCACTGTTAAATGATCAAACGTTTTCATTTCATAATGCAACCCATATTTGCATGGCACCAAAAGCCAGACAGTTTTTTAATGGAATACAGAATTCCCGTAAAGTTGAAAGTAGATGCTCAGCAATATTAGCTCCAGTGCCATCCCCTTTTAAATTAGGCACATAGAGTAGGCAATTTTGAATTTCACAGAGTTCAGGGCTGAAGAACGAAACGATAATAGGCTATAACCTAAGTCCGTTATATTACTACCATCGGTAGCAATAGTGAATGGATTCGACTGCAAATGCGTAATAATTTTCGCTTTTTCTTCCATGCACATTTCCATAAGGATGGTAGTTGTTTTTGTTCTGGTGCACCCATATCGTTCCACAATTTCGGAACTGGGAAACATTTTGCGAAACACAGGCCCAGCGTGGTCGGCACAGTTTATAGTCAAGTTATGCTCTACAATAAATGAGGTAAATAAAGCCTCGGCATTCGTCACAGAATCTATGTTTTGGGGTTTACACGAGAAGTTACGTTTCTGGTTCTGCTCTACACAATGGACACTCTCCTTGTGTTTTTTAGTTTTCACATGTTTAAGAAAGTCGCATTTCCCACCATGAGCCACTTCCTTATACACGTTTCTGAACACTGCATTGTATTTCTTCACCATTCTGCACGAAAAATAATCAATACCTCCAAGATATGCAGTCAACAACCTGACGGGGGAGGGAGGTGGGGGTTTACAAGGGAGTCAAGAATGAAATTGTCGAGCGGAGGCGCGGCGAGGGGAGGGTAGTAACCCTAAATATTTTTCCCCATGAAGCATCTATCCCTCTAACTTCCCCCTAGGCAGCTTAATTCCCCCTATTTAGGGGGAAATCCCCCAACTTGGCAACACTGCCTTGTAGACACAACAACACTAATCACTTCACTTGGAACGACTATCGACTACTCCTTGTCCACGATAACTTTACGATTGCGCTGGTGCTACCAGAAGCGGAGGAAATTGGAACTAGTTGAAAAATATTCATTCATCTCCAAACACTGCGAACGATAAGTTCCTTACTTCCTTATAGATGCGAAGCGCGAGCACCGCCTACTGCCGCTACCAACAGCCACCGCACGAATATTCCAAGTTGACATAGACAAGTAGCAGCCACACCTTGTCATCCGCCAATATATCGAAGGCGCAGGATTTTCAAATAGTAAGGAAAGTATTGAAACTGCTCTGAAAATCGGCAGATCAGTCATTACGGTCGGCAGATCGGGAGGAAGAAGGAAGAAGGAAAAATCTGGAGTCTCCCGCTTAAATTGGGAGAGTTGGCAGTCATGCCTGTTGTTGTTAACGTACACTGTTGAATGACAATTTGTTTAAGGCAAGCAACAAGAAGAGCCTTTCAACAACACACCATTGAGTGTTCAATGAGCGTACAGATGAAATTACTGTTATAACCAAATATGTTGTTGCTCTGTGATTATTAATAACTTGGCAAGATTACTACCTTTCGACAGATCGCCGCTGATATTTCCTGTTGTTATTAACGTGCACCACTGAATCACATTTTGTTTAATGGCAAGCCACAAGAAGAGCCTTTTGACAGAGCGCCGTTGAGTGTTCAATCAGCACACAGTTGAAAATACTGTTATTACCAAAAGTTTTACAGTCACTATATACGTATAATGTATGTATATGCTGGGTCGCAGCAGGTCTGGCGACTGAGTACTACTGTTGTTAGTAACACCTGCTATTTGTTGCTTCAATGATTATCTTGTTGTACTCCTTCATCTATGTCTGTTTATATTTAAAAGGTAAAATAATTCTGCACATTTAATAATCTTGCCTGCAGCAGGTTTACCTGGTAGCTTACAGCCATCAGCTGGAGTACTCTGGGCTTGCTGCTTGGTTGATTACATTTTTCTAGTTTTATGTACATACGTACTGTTTAACTCTTTTATATAGAATCTTCCGACTTAAGGTTTGGGAAGACAAGAAACGGTTGTATTTATGATCATTACACGGCCGACATTGGTTTCCGATGTTCTGCACCCAACCATGATCTTGTACCCTGTACCTTGGGCGCGTATTTTGATTGTGAGAGTTGCCTATTCTGAGGCGTGCCACTTGCTATCTCTGTCGGAGCCCATATTGCTCGATCCCCCGGAACTTGGCGTAGCCCTCCTACTCCCCTACCTACTTAACGATAAATCCAGACTTGAGTAGGACTGCATTAGCATACACACAGAAAGATACATAAATACTGTATTCGTGATACCAACAGCACTTATGTCATCTGCAGTGTTTAATATCTGAAATGCTCTGATCAAAATTGTATTCAGTTTTTTTATACTTATCACTCCATGACGTGTATTCCTTAAAATGGGCACTTTTGCTCTACTTCTTTAACTTCTTTAAACATCTTCCCCATAACAAAACATCATATTACATATGACGTTTGAACACTCAGTGTTGTTTTAAAATATAAAAACAAGTTTGTTTATAATTTGTTTTAAAATTAAATTTCAGTTTATCTACCTTTGTCAAAAGTTAGACACATCCAAAAGACTTCGGTTAACAAATTTTTGTGAGACAATCTCACGCTAAATTATCTGTTTTGTTAATCAAAAACAATATTGAAATGCCATTCCATGTAACATAGAAGATGGAAACTATACAGCTTAAAAACATTATCAACATGATGTTACATTATTATTTTTTGACCTACGAACTCATCTTATCGATACAAAATTACATAACTGAGTACATGCAGTTAAATCAATGGCTCCTTCCATTTAAAACAATAGTTTAATTTGTTAAAAACAGGTGCAAATCTACTGAACTACATAAGCATGCTGAAAACGATAGATTAACACACCAGTTAGAGAACACATGCACTGGGTATTGTCTTGTGAAGCACAACATGCTCTTTACGATGGCATACTGCACATACTAAAAAGAAGGCATGCTGGTCAGCTTATAAAGCATTATTCAATAAATAAATATCTGTCATGCATCTGCAACTCTAAATAGACAGTATCTATAGGAGTTCCCAATGATCAGATAAAGCAATAATTTCCTCCTCACGTGATAAAAAGCAACAACAAATTTCCAGAATTCAGGAAGCAGTTCCATTCAATTACAAAGATTTTAGTTAGCATCTGTGGTAGTGACATGCATGCCTGAGAACAAGCTCACCGAATTTCAGTGTGTTGAGCCCGTTCCTGGGCCTTGTGTGCCAGTAGGAGGAGGCTGCATCGTAGCATATGGATGCTGGTGGAGATGGTGGTTGAGAAAGGGACCAAAACCAGGTGTGGCAGGTCCTCCATAGTATGCAGGATCCGGGCCAGGATAGCTCGGCCGTGGGCCATACGTGGTTGGTCCATAAACATTCTGCGTGTAGAACCCACTGGCAGTACTTGCAGTGTCAGATCCTGTAGCACGCTGATGAGTGCCAAGAGCAAATGTGGATGGCTGTGGTGGTTGTGGAGGTGGTGGTGCTGGGAATGTTGGACCCATATCAGTAGGAAAGCGCTGAGGCTCTGGTCGGTGAAATGCACTGTACGCAGATGCACTGGTATAATCTGTGGCGCCATAGCGAGTGGCAGGATACCCAGTATATGTCGTTCCCGGTCCTCCGTAAGTTGACGAAGGCCCACTAGGCCTTAATCCTGTAGTTGCATAGCCAAATGGATCAGGAGTAGTTGCTGGACCACTATAACGACAATTTGCTGTCCCCGGATATGCTTCATACGGATTTTGGTGACCGCTGTACGGTTGAAAATTTTGAGTTGCTGCCGATACTACAGAACCTTGTGCAGGAGGCATTGGTGTTGTTGTTGTACCAGCATTAGCATATGACGGTGTCATTTCTGGAGCAGGTGTTGAACGAGCACTGTTGTTGCCGCTTCGTGTGCCACTAGCAGCACCCGGACTGCGAGCGTCATCTACCGTAGACGATGGTGACTGCTTCATGTCACGTTTTGAATCTCTAATCTCTTGATCTTTACGAATTGTTGATACTGGTGTTTGCTGGGTATGACTTGCACGTCCAGACATGTGCTGCATTTGTCCAGCAGGTGACGGCCTGTCTCGTAAAGTGTTATCCTTCACGCCCTGTTGAGCATTTTGAATAGTTCGATCAAATCTGTTGTCATCACCAAATGAACCCCCAAACTGGTTGACGTTCACTGATGATGCTTGTTGCTGACCTCCATAGTATGACTGACTTCCGAGATACTGCCCATAAGGTGCACTATTATATGTTTGGACATCCTGTGAGGATTTTGAGGCATCTAATGTTTGATATGTAGATTTTGTTTCTGAAGAACTATAATTCTGTCTAGTTTGCTCTGATGACTGGAAATTTTGCTTGTTAATGTCTTGCTGAAAGTTGGATTTTGATGCATCCCCATGTGAATAAGACATTTTAGGTGATGCCAACTGCTTGAATACAGGTTTCTTCATCTCATGGCCTTGATAATTTGATTTAGAGTGTTCTGTGCCATGATACATGGATTTTAGTTGACTAGGCACTGAGTAATTTGCTTTAGCTGAATCCGTATTATGAAAATTGGACTTTGATGAGTCAGGTTGGTGTTGCTGATAACTAGACTTGATACTGTCAGTACTGTCAGGTTTTGTTGAGTCAGCTGCACTGTACTCAGGCCTTAAATGTTCACTGTTTTGGTATCTCTGTTTTGAAATACTTAGGGAGCCTGTCTGTCTATCAGTCAGCAAACTGGAAGCGAAATTTGTACTTGTTCCCATATGTTGTTGGTTGTTTCCATAAGGTCTCATCTGCATTTGAATTTCAGGTTCGTAACTGCCTGTGCATTCAGAGATATTCCTCTGGACAGATTTTGACACTCTAATTTTTTTATTAGGTGGGCTGTTATCCCCCAGAATTTGTGTACTACTTGGGAAGTTTGTTGTAAACTGCTTACTCTGTGGTTGCTTCCCACATACATATTCTACTCTATCTTTCTTCAGTTCTCTGTCATCACATTCACTTTCTTTGGATTTGCACTCACTCTGGTAAGTTGTAGAATGGGAACTCTGAGATCCAATTTCGTTGAAGTTTTCAATAAGACTATTTTGCATGTGATTTTTATGAGAAGATTCTCCTGAATGGCATGAAGAGCTTCTACTTCTTTCCTGTCCAGAACACATACCAGATTGTTCCTCTAACTGTGGCTGAAAGCCTAGAGATGATCTCATTTGCTCTGTACGGAAGCTTTTTGCAAGTGTTTCAGACATGACAGATTGTATACTGCTATCTAAAGTTGTATCTCTTTCCTTTGTCTCAATGGGTCTTTGTGCTGCAGTAAATGTACTTTCATAGTTTTTAAAAGAACTCATTCCCACTTGTGAACTAGCACTGGTGTTTATTGTGCCTGAAAAAACTTCACTTTCTTTTCTCATGCTCTCTGCAAAGGACTTCGTAAGTTCAATAGAGTCACTGAAACATCCACTATCCTGATTTCTTTTATTCACATACTGATCTTCTTTTCTTCTACCTACTTGCAGAGCATCGCAAGCACTTATTGCATTTAGCAATCTATCATCTTTTTTTCCTCTTTCCGTAAATGCTCTATGAAGTTCTGCAGTTTCACTAAAGCACTCTGAGCTTTGGCTGGTTTTCTGAATATCAAGGTCTTCTCTCTGCCTCCCTAATTCCAAAATCTCATTTGAATTCAATGTTGATTCAAACTGATCATCACCTCTTGCTGTTCTAACTGTCATACCTTTCTGAATTCCAAGAGCTTCACTAAATTCCCGGTCTTGCGACTGTCTTTGCATATTATAATCCTCCCTTTGCCTGCTGATTTGAGGGGTGGAGTTGGCTGGAAAGGAAGCACGGAATCTTTCATCATTGTGCTCTAAAGTGCCAGTGTGTGTACCATGCTCTTCTCTCTGTGCTTTTGTACTAACAGCATTACAGTGGCCATCATCTTTTTGCTTCCGTACTGATTGTTCTCCAATCTGATTACTATTGGGTTTATTGTTATCTGTGGCAAATGAAAGGAAGCCAGCACCATTTGTGCTAATATCTTGTGGTGCCGTTTTCCTAACATCATCTGAACTGGAATTGTTTGGTAAGTTTCTTCTGTCACTGTGCTGATCGTGACTTGATCTCCACAAATCTCCCTCTGATATAGAACTATTCCTTTCAGATGCATTTTCATTGGTATTACTAACTCTTCCTTTACCAGTATTGCCAAATGACAAATCACGTTCCCGGCATATGCCATCTTGATTATCAGGACCAGCCATTCCACGTAATTCTAGTGCTGGTGACGGGCTGTTGGATGTACTGCTACTCCCTTCGGCAGGTTCTTCTCCACTTTCACGAAGCACCGGTGTTACCACAGCAGGAGTGCAGGTAGATCCACTGTTATGTTGGGAACGGTTTCCAGATCCATCACGGAAGAATGGTTTAGCTGTTGCAGTTGGTGCAGAAGGTGTTGCTTTCTGCTGGAAATATGGCCTCGCTTCACCTGTTGCCACAGGCTGAGTTCTTGGGCGCGCCCGTCCTGCCGTTCCACCCCCTCCCCAGGAGCCTTTGCTTCTACCAGCTGAGGTTCGCACCCCAGAAATGCCAGTAACCCCACCAGTTGGACTGACACCCTTTGGGATGATTGTGATGGCCGAGTTGTTCTTCAAGGGCAGCACGTTGCTCACCTTTTGTGCATTACGGTTTGCTTGGGCAGCCAGGTTGGCCTCTGCAACATCATACTAGTACTTCAAGATCTATAAGCATTCACGCAGATTATTGTTACATATCTCCCATCTTCTTTCTACATGAACTAAAATAATTTCATTAAACTATTTACTTGCACTGAGTTACTGGTAACAGCAAGGAAATGAAAATTTCTGATAATATGTTTTAATTTCACAACTAGAAGGAAAGAACATAACACAATAAAAATTAGGCATTGGTAACCTGGTCTGAGAGTTGGAATATGTGATAACTCTCACTATTTTACAAATCATGTCATGCATCCCTAAATTAACAATTCTCAGTATATAAATGGTAAAAAACAAATTCCTATGAGATCACAGAGTAATGCTGAATGTTTTCTGTATTTTTGGAGATCCATCTTTTATCAACTGTAAACATTTCTTCAAAACCTGTAGTAACGACCATACACTAATCAACAAAATAACAGGGAAAACTAAATAAATCAATGTTAAACTATAACATCATACACACATGTAAGAAATTTATTTGCTAAAAACAATTACTATGCTATCTTAAGTTGATTTGTACATTTCTCAAAACCAACAGCAGACTCGCAATCCGATTTAGAATAACTGTTTGAATAAAGATGGTCAATTTTTGCCCATGATTGTCTCACACCCAATAAACGAGCTAGATTATCAGATGATGAACAACAAGAATTAAACGTGCAATTGAAACTAAAATGTTGTTACGAGATTATACAGAAATTGGGTATACTTTTCCACTGTCTGTCAGGCATTTGATAACACTCATTCTCTCTTTATACAACATTTCATAAAACGAGTAAGAACATATCATTAATACAAAGATAATGAGAGAAACACAAACTGAGAATGTAGTATGGAGGGATTAATTGCTCAACACCTTACTAAAGGAGCCCTAAATATAGTAACGGAAGTTCTGGCAGAATATAAATAATGTAGAAGTAAAGTAGACCGCTCACCAAATAGCAGAACCATTGAGTCATCAATTCACACACCCAAAGGGAAAGGGAACTTGCTAGCTTTTGGAAGAAATTCTTTGTCGAGCGCGCGCACACAAACTCACACACGCATGCACACACGCACACACACAAAACTGCGGCAATAAACTGTGACAGCTACATACACAATGCCAAGGATCACATTTCGACAGGTGGACAAGGGTTGGGAGGGGGTTGTGTAGGGTGTGGTGAGCAGACGGATGGAGAGGTGAGAGACAGGAAGGGGAAGGATACTTAATGGCTCGGGAGATGCAACAGGTTTTCTGGCTAGGGGGGTGGCAGCGGGGAGAGGGGTGGCAGCGGGGAAGAGGGGTGGCAGCGGGGAAGAGGGGTGGCAGCGGGGGAGAGGGGTGGCAGCGGGGGAGAGGGGTGGAGGCAGCGGGGGAGAGGGGTGGAGGCAGCGGGGGAGAGGGGTGGAGGCAGCGGGGGAGAGGGGTGGAGGCAGCGGGGGAGAGGGGTGGAGGCAGCGGGGGAGAGGGGTGGAGGCAGCGGGGGAGAGGGGTGGAGGCAGCGGGGGAGAGGGGTGGAGGCAGCGGGGGAGAGGGGTGGAGGCAGCGGGGGAGAGGGGTGGAGGCAGCGGGGGAGAGGGGTGGAGGCAGCGGGGGAGAGGGGTGGAGGCAGCGGGGGAGAGGGGTGGAGGCAGCGGGGGAGAGGGGTGGAGGCAGCGGGGGAGAGGGGTGGAGGCAGCGGGGGAGAGGGGTGGAGGCAGCGGGGGAGAGGGGTGGAGGCAGCGGGGGAGAGGGGTGGAGGCAGCGGGGGAGAGGGGTGGAGGCAGCGGGGGAGAGGGGTGGAGGCAGCGGGGGAGAGGGGTGGAGGCAGCGGGGGAGAGGGGTGGAGGCAGCGGGGGAGAGGGGTGGAGGCAGCGGGGGAGAGGGGTGGAGGCAGCGGGGGAGAGGGGTGGAGGCAGCGGGGGAGAGGGGTGGAGGCAGCGGGGGAGAGGGGTGGAGGCAGCGGGGGAGAGGGGTGGAGGCAGCGGGGGAGAGGGGTGGAGGCAGCGGGGGAGAGGGGTGGAGGCAGCGGGGGAGAGGGGTGGAGGCAGCGGGGGAGAGGGGTGGAGGCAGCGGGGGAGAGGGGTGGAGGCAGCGGGGGAGAGGGGTGGCAGCGGGGGAGAGGGGTGGCAGGGGGAGATAAGAAGGGTATGGAGGAGAGTGAGAGGGAGGAGAGTGAGAGGGAGGAGAGTGAGAGGGAGGAGAGTGAGAGGGAGGAGAGTGAGAGGGAGGAGAGTGAGAGGGAGGAGAGTGAGAGGGAGGAGAGTGAGAGGGAGGAGAGTGAGAGGGAGGAGAGTGAGAGGGAGGAGAGTGAGAGGGAGGAGAGTGAGAGGGAGGAGAGTGAGAGGGAGGAGAGTGAGAGGGAGGAGAGTGAGAGGGAGAGGGAGAGGAAGACGGAGACGGAGAGGGAGAGGGAGGAGACGGAGAGGGAGAGGGAGGAGAGGGAGAGAGAGACAGAGGAGAGGGAGGCAAGTGCACGGGCTAGCCATGTAATTTACAGGTATGGAACCTATGATGTGCGATACACGATGAAGGTGAGGTGGGGGCATGGAAAGGAAGGGGGGTGACAGGACAAAAGAAGGCTGTGTGAGGGTGTGGGTGCAGTGGGTTAGTAGAGATTGGGGCTTGGAGTGTTGCAAGAGTGAAAGTGTGTTGCGAGGTTAACTCCTACCTGTGTAGTTCAGGAAAGCTGGTGCTGGAGGGAAGGATCCAGATGGCCAGGGTTGTTAAGCAGCCACTGAACTCAAACATGTTGTGCTAGGTGCATGTTGTGCCACTGGGCTGTCACCTTTGCTCTTGGCCTTAGTTTGGCGGTGGCCATTTAATCCAGGGGACAGCTGGATCGTTATGCTCCTAAGATACAAATCTGTGTGGTGACTGCAGCAGTGTTTGTATATGACATGGCTTCCTTCACAGGCTGCCCTGCCTCTAATAGGACAGGATAGGATAGGATAGGCTGGGTGGGTGGATTTGGTAGATATCACATCTGGGTCTTTTTAAAGAGACATGACTCCAACTGCAAGTGTTGACGCTGGAAGTGACATAGGAATGAACCAGCATTTGGGTAGGCTGGGTGGGTGACAGAATGCCATTTTAGGAAGGGTGTGAAGCATCTTAGGTAGCATATCTCTCGTTTCTGGGCATGACAACAGGTGAAGCCCTGACAAAGGATCTGCTTCAGTTGTTCCAGTCCAGGATGATATTATGATATATTATGTTATGAGGGATGAGGTTGGGGGGGGGGGGGGGGAGTTGCTCCTTCGTAGCTGGTTCTTGGATGTGGTGAGAAGATTAAGGGTGTGTGACATTATGGAATAGCAAATCTATTTACAAACTAGGTTTAGGAGGTAGTGTCTGCCTGTGAAAGCCCTACTGAGGAGGGAATTCTCATCACTGACAGCTGTCAAAATGAAGGTACTGTTGATGGATGTAATAATCAGATTGGTGGAGGTCAGCGTCCATGAAAGTGGCATATTGAGTCAAAGAGAACAAGATGAAGCAGAAGGAAGAGATGGTGTTGAGGTTGTGGAGGAATGAAGATAAGGAATCTTGGCCACGAGTCCAGATCATAGAGTTATCATCAATGAAACAGAAAGTGTTTGGGAGGCTATAAAGGTTTCCTTGAGATGATCCATAAAAAGGTTGGCATACAAGAGTAGCACGTGGGTGCCCATGACTGTGCCACAGATTTGTTTATATACCTTCCCCATAAAGGGGTAATAGTAGGATGTAAGGATGTAGTTGTAGGGTGCACGAGGAGAGATAGTGCTCAATAGTGACAAGGCCATGGGCATGACGGATGTTGGTGTATAGGGAGATGGCATTAGCAGTGAAGAGTAGGATCCAGGTGGAAAAGGAGTGGGGATGACAAGAGTGTTAATGAGGAGGCTGGCCTTGCCCATTCACCCTATGAGTGGTTAGGTAGCAGCTACATCAGCAGCACCTGAGCAGATACACTGGCGTCAGTGGTTTGGGGTGGTGGGGTGTACTACTTATCGAGAGCTCCAATGTTAGTGGAATAGAGTCCAGGGCTGGAAAGAAACCCACTGTGCACTCAGTATATCTGCCAGGGGAGGGAGGGGGTGAATAATCTGAGATGTGGAGGTCATGCCTGTGGCTATCAAGGATGTAGGGTTAAGTCTTGTGCAAGTGGTTGCTCATGTTGGCACCAATGATGTATGTTGCTTGTGTCCTGAAGTCACCTTCGGTTCATATGGGTGGCTGATGGAAGTGGTGAAGATTGCTAGCCTTGCTCAGAGTGTGGAAGGAGAAATCACAATTTGCAGCATCATTCCCAGAGCCTGATGTGGGTCCTTTGGTTTGGAGTTGATTGGAGAGTCTCAACCAGAGGCTCCGTCAATTCTGAGTCTCGGCTGCAGATTTCAAGACCTGCATTATGAGGTGAAGAACTGCAGGACTCCCTTTGATAGGTCAGAGGTGCATTACACAAATGAAGCAGCTTCACGGTTAGCAGAGTACACGTGGAATGTACATGGGCTTTTTTCCTTTTCTTTTCTTTTAGCTAGGCAGTAGACCTCTAACGAATGCTCACCAGTCAATACACAGAGAGCAAAATCGGACCACTTACAAAGTAAAGACACTTTGACTGTCAAAATTTTAACAGTAAACTGCAGAAGTATTCATAACAAAGTACCTGAATTTATTGTCCTCCAAGAAAGTTGTCGTGCTTCAATTATTCTCAGAACCGAGAGCCGGCTGAAACCCCAAGTAGAAAGTTCTGAAATATTTAGTGAGGCATGTAACTTTATTGAAAAGACACATTAGGTACCATAGAAGGAAATATTGTGTCTATTGAGGTCAAAACTTAGCCTGAATGTGAGCTCAAGTTAATTCCACTGTGACTGTTTTACAAAAGTCTACACTCAGCAGGGTATAAATACCTAGAGAATGCAATATTTGCTGGAGGCAACTTGAACCTACCCTGTATAGGCTGGTATGTCTATGGATTGATTGCACATGGCATGGACAGCTAGGCTTGTGATGTATAGGTTGGTGTATAAGTTCTTATCATTTTTGCTTTGCATGTTGGTCTTCTGGTTGCCACAGATTTACTTATCAACTGTCATTTTTTATTTGTAGTTAACTATTGCCATTTGAGTTTAAATTTTGTTGTTTTGTCATTTGGAGATAGTGAGTGGAGCTGTGGATGCTAGAATGGTGTGCCATGTGGAGAAATTGGCACATTTCCGACAAATTCTTCTGTTTGAATTCAACAGAGGAATGATAACAGCACAGGCAGTCAGAAACATTTGCGCCATGCATGGGAATAATGCCACTGGACACAGCATGACAAGAAAATTGTGTTCTTTGTTTTATGGGAGATCATTCTGACATTAATGACTCTTCACATTCAAGACGACCTTCGGGGTTTGATGAAGATCATTTAAATGCATTAATCTGCAATGATCCATGTCACTCCGCCCTAGAACTGGCAAATTTGGTGAACTGTGATCATTCCACCATCACGTAACATTTGCATGCAATGGCGAAAGAGCAAAAATCGGGGGTATGGATACCACATGCTCTAAGCCAAAATCACAAAAATCAGCAGGTCCCATATGTGCACCTCTGCTTGCTCATCATAGATTGGCTCATGAACTACACTGACCATCCCTATACTGTATCATTACTGGTGACGAGAACTGGTGTCTTTATGCTAACATACGGAAAAGAAAGGAATGGTTTGAGCTCAAAGAGACCAGCAATTGTACAGAGACCTGTGTGCGTCCACAAAAGATAATCTTATGTATCTGGTGGAACAGTGACAGTGTAGTGTACTACGAATTGCTTCCCTGATGTGTAACCATCATTGCTGACATTTGTTGTCAACAACTGAGATGTCTTGCAGGTGCAGTTTGAGAACAACAACCAGGAAGAATGAATGAAGTGATGCTGCTCCATAATAATGCCTGCCAGCATTCTGCTAGGAATACAGGAGTCAGGTTAGGAAGTCATTCCTCACCCTTCTTATTCACCTAATGTTGCACCCTCAGAGTTTCACCTTTTCTGTCAAATAACCTTCAAGGAACTTCCTTTTTGGATGAAAATGCATTCCAAACATGGTTCAACAAATTCTTTGCCTCAAAACCAGATGATTTCTACAGTCACAGAACTGAAAAATTACCCTTGCATTGGCCAACTGTTGTAAATAGTGAAGAAGAATATATTATTTCCATTATGTGTATCTGTTGTGCCTATTAAACTTATGGCAAAATGCTACAAACTTATGCACCAAACCAACAGTTTCGAACACATTTTCCAAAAACTGTCTTGAGCAGTTAGTTCAACAGCTTATACAAAATGGAAATATAACCTTGTAACTACAAATAGGCTGTCTTTATCAACGGCGTAAGTATAAAGACAGGGATTAGCAATCACAACCTCATGATGATGATGGTTACTAAAGTTAATAAATCTATCAAGAAGGTTAGTAGTGTATTTTTGCTTGAAAAGCTTCTAGGATCCCACTTGGACAATGAATGGACATCACTCACTTCCAATATGATGGACCTAGAGAAATTATGAGAAAAGTTTAAACTGATTATAAATAGACCTCTAATAAGTGCCCGAGTACGTGGAATAAAGACATAAAAAAATCCACTGTGGTTTAATAACATAATGTGGAAAATGTTGTAGAAGTACTGCGTGTTGACTCCTGTACGGAGGATGTAGCAACAGGCATACTGTGCATTGATAAGCAACTGAAAGAGTTGGAAAAAAAAGAGTAATTAGGTCCAGTTTCACAGAGACTACTCTGCGGCATTAGCCCCTTACTTAGCTTGCATTTATCAAGAATCTCTCATCTGTCATAAAGGGACAAGCAAATGGAAAAAAGTGCAGGTGACTCTTGTACATGAGAAGGGTAAAAGAACAAACCCACAAAATTATGGACCAATATCCATAACACTGGTTTGCCACAGAATTCTTGAACATATTCTCAATTAGAATATAATAACTTTCCTTGAGAGGGATAAGATCTGTCTGCACATCATCACCGATTTAAAAAGCATCACTCGCATGAAACTCAGCTTGCCCTTTTCTTACATGATATCTTATGAACCATGGATGGAGGGCAACAGGCAGATTCCATGTTCCTAGATTTCTGGAAAGCATTCGATACAATGCCCCATTGCACTTTGTTAACAAAGGTCCAAGCATACAGATTCGATTTCCAGATATGTGTGGCCTGAAAGATTTCTTATGTAATAGAACACAGTGCGTGTTCCTAAATGGCAAGTAATCATCAGAGACAAAGGTATCATCAGAAGTGTCCTAGGGAAGTATGATATGACTGAACGTATTCTCTATATACATAAATGATCTCATGAACACTGTGAACACCAGTCTGCTGCTGTTTGATGATGACACTGTGGTGCACAGAATGGTGTCACTGCTGAATGACTGTAGGAGGATATATGATGACTTGACAAAATTTCTAGTTGATATGATGAATGGCAATTTGCTCTAAATGTAGAAAAAATATAAGTTAATACATATGACAAGGATAAACACTCTCATAAGATTTGAACATAGCATTGGTAGTGTGTTGCTTGATACAGTCATGTCGATTAAATGTCTAGGCACGAGGTTGCATGCGAGAGCAGTAGCAGGGAAAGCGAACAGTTGACTTCAGTATACTGGGAGAATTTTAGGAAATTGTAGCTTATCTATAGAGGTGACCGTGTATAGAACACTAGCGTTTAGAATCCCCACCAGGTTGGATTAAAAGAAGACATCAAAGAAATTCAGAGGAGAACCGCTAAATTCTTTACCAGTAGGTTTCATCAACACACGAGTATTATGGAGAAGCTTTGCGAACTCAAATGAGAATCCCTGGACGGAAGACGATGTTCTTTTTGTGAAACACTGTTGAGAAAATTTACAGAACCAGCTTTTGAAGCCTGCTGCAGAATGATTCTACAGCCACCAACATTCATTTCACATAAGAACCAAAAAAACAAGATAAGAGAAATTAGGACTCATAAGGAGGTGTAAAAAACAGTCATTTTTCCCTCACTCTACTTCCCAGTGGAGCAGGAAAGGAAATGACTAGCAGTGATACAAGGTAACCTCCACCACCCACCATAAGGTGGCATGTGTAGTATGGATGTAGATGTACATGTAGAAATGGTTACTATCTTTGATGTGAGAAGCTACCTAATTCATCATACACTTCACTAACAATATCCTTATGCATAAGTACTTTCCCTTTGAGGGGAAGGTATAGAAACAAATCTGGCGCACAGCCATGGACAAATGCATAGTACCCTCCTATGCCAATAGCACCCTCCTATGCCAAACTTTTTATGTGCCATTAAAGGGAACGTTCCTCACCTCCCAAAACCCTAAACCCCTCGTCTGGTTCACATTCAATGATGGTATCTTCATGATACGGACTCAGGGACTGGACCTTATCCTCATTCCTCCGCAACCTCAACCCCTGTTTCACTCATTTCACCTGGTCACACCAACGTGCCACTTCCCTGGGCACTGACCTTCAGTTCTCTGATGGCTGTATCCACAGCTCTGTCCATACTAAGCCCACTAACCAACAAGAGTATCCGCATTTCGACAGCTATTATCCCTTCCACACCACAAAAGCTCTCCTATACAGTCTGGCCATACGTGGCTGGCATATTTGCAGTGACAAGAATTCCCTTGCCTAGTATACTGAGATACCATGAAGACCTTCATGGATAGTTACTACCCCTTAGCCTAGTTTGCAAGTAGATTTCCCATTCCAAAACATCACACACCCCTAATCTTCCCACCACTTCCTAGGAAAACTCTCCCCCATAACCCAATATCACCCTGGACTGTAACAACTGAACCAGATCCTTTGCCAGGGCTTTGATTATCTATCATCATTGCTGGAAATGATGGACATACTACCTAAGATCCTTCACAGCCCTCCTCAAGTGGCATTCAGTCGCCCACCCAGCCTATCCCCAAACCATGGCCCATCCCTGTCACTCCCAACCCAACCCTCTGCCACCAGGGAGGGCCATATCCCTTTGAAAGACCCAAGTGCAATACATGCCTAATCCACCCATGCAGCACTTCATACTCCAGTTGTGCTGCAGGCATATCCTATCACATCAGAGGCAGGCCAACTTGTGAAAGAAGCCATGTCATATACCAACTCTGTTGCAATCACTGCACAGATTTTTATCTCGGTATGGCAACCAACCTGCTGTCCACCACAGTGAATTCCACCTCCAGACTTTGGCCAAGAACAAACATGGCCACCCTGTGGCACAACATGAAGCTGAGCACCACATGTTTAAGTTCAATGGCTGCTTCATAACCCTGGCCATCAGGATCCTTCGCTCCAGCACCAGCTTTCCTTAACTACACAGATAAGAGTTATCCTTGCAACACACCCTTGCTTCTGCATCCCTCCTGGCCTCAATCTCTGCTAACCCACTGCACCCACACTCTCACCCAACAGCTTCCCCTTTTTTTGTCCTGTCACCCACACCCTTTCCATGTCCCACCTCACCTTCATCATGTACCACAGCTTCCCCTTCTTTTGTCCTGTCACCCACTCCCTTTCCATGTCCCACATCACCTTCATCGTGTACCACAGCTTACCCTTCTTTTGACCTGTCACCCACTCCCTTTCCATGCTCCACCTCACCTTCATCATGTAGCACAAATCACAGGCTCAAGTACTTGTACATTACATGTCTAGCCTATGCACTTGCCACTATTCCTTTAGCATTCCTAGCCAGAAAACCTGCTGCCTCATTCCCAGCCACTTGGTACCTCCCCCCATCCCCTCCTCCCCCCTCTCCCCCACCTCTACCCACCCCAACTGACACAACCCCAACCCTACCCTAGTCCATCTGCTGAAATGAAATATTGGCATGTATGTCCAACCAGCACAGTTTAGGGTTAGCAAGTTTTCTCTCTCTTTTGTGTGTACCTGTTGTCAACTCAATGCCTCCATTATTTGGTGAATGGTCTAACTTACTGCTAAATTATTTATTGAAGGTTCTCTCAATAAACAACAATTTACATAAACAGCAGAAAAAACATAATCAACATCTTTAGGTGGGGATTTTTAAGATAGAATCCAATCTTGTGGCCATTGTCTCACTTCATATTTTTATCTATTATCTGTGTGTTTAGCAGAGCACATTAAGTCACATAAATGCACATTGGAAATTATCCTTTATGTAGAATTTCAAACTGTCACTGATTTACAAGAAGTGTATATGTCACCTTCTCTCAACGATGAAAATAACAACTGTACACTTGACAGCACAAAAATTGGCTGGCAGAAGCCACAAACACAGTTAAAGACCAATACAACACCGACATGAAATAAATGTGACATGCAATAATTTTCTGTTTACCATGGGAACATGCAGACAAGGAAATATTACATCAAAAATTACAGGAAACTAATCTTGTCAGGATTCCACATCTGTTCAAAGAAGTCACAAAATCTATTCTGCAACCACAATATGCTGGTATTATCTATAGATGTAGCGTATGATAACTGAATAGATAGAAGTTTGTAAATGAATACTGTAGCTAAATAAACAGCTTTGTCCTCATGCTAAAATCAATGTGTATTTCTTTCTTTTTTGCCATAAGATACACATCATCTAGTTCAACAATTCATTGTCTATGAAGCTTTCCATTTTATTATATGAAACACATGCTGATGATGTGCTGCTAATTTGCCACAGAAGACAAGACAGAATTTCTAATATAAATCAATGAGAGTCACTTCTGGCGGAGAATGAGCTCCCTGGAGTAAAAAAATTGAGTCTACTACCTATTTTGACAAAATACGTGAGAATTATTTGCACTGTTTTATTGCTACTAAACATTAATAGACTGACAGTTTGTCATGGAGAGTTAAGTCTGCAGGTGCACCATTCACTCTATAATAGCCAATCACAGTACAAGGGCAAGGTCAAATATCTACACCCCATCGCTTTCAGTTCGGTCACATTATTCATGCGCCATGACTCATAATCAACAGGCTATTTGTCCCACCTCATTCCTCTTGTGAAGGAAGGGAATTTGACAGTGTCAAAGGCCAGAGCACAGTATGGCATTCATGGACATCCTGTGCAACGATGGATAAAATATTATCAAGATACTGAAGTATCAAGATGAGGTAGGGGAACCAGACACTAGCATGCAATACCACCTGTCCAGGATACTGAATTTCTCAACAAATCATGGCAAATCCTTTTTTAACCTCAGTGTATTTGAAACATACTACTGTGTTTCCCAGGTTTGTGGATATGGTTGAGCATCAGCTTTGAGAGTCTAGACTACTGAGCAGGTGTGTAGAACTTGTGTTTTCTGAGGACAATGTCAATCATGACTGGTGAAACATAATATTTTTGATGAATGGGTATTGTCTTCAGCAAATCACGGTCCAGTACGACTATACAGGTGTGCCCATCTCCACCCCCAATACATCGACGAGTCATCCTGCATTTGCACCATTTCGCCATACCAGTTACACATGCATGCACACTACCAAGAGTTCTGATTGGTGCTTATTTCCGACTAAACAACTGCCAGAGTTGAAATCAAATTGTCATCATGCATTGGCACACCATTACGTCAGAAATGATGAAGCCAGTGACTGATGTGACATCAACACCTGCAGCTGACAACGTCCCAATCCCACACACATTCTGTTGAAATATACAGGGGATAAACCATCGGCCATGCTGAAAGCCAACATCATAGCTGCCACACAAAGAGGTTGCAGTGGTGCGCTACTGCAAGGGGTGATAGCAGCCTGCTGGAACTGTTCTTCACCACTCGAGCAGCTCACAACACAGTGAAGGAGCTTCTGTACAACTTCACTGTCGCAGAAGGCACCTCCACAGGAACGAAGGTAGGTGATGTGAGACAATCAAGGTCACCATCCGTGGCCTCCCCTGGCTCATAAGAGAAAGAAGTGGTCAAGGATTAAACCGACTTGTCTTCTTCAGAGTTGTTGACCTCCATCAGGTCAGCAGCAAGACACGAGCACCTGTCTACCTGTTCGTGAACACGGCCTGGCACCAGAAGAGCAGGAGCAGCTATCAAGTCTAGTGGTTTCGGTATATCGATGTCGCAGTCTCGCAGATGTCCTCCAATGTGGATAAAGAAGAGCAATGCTTTTCATGTCAGCAACTTGGTCATGTCACCAAGTACTGTGGCAACGAAGTGGCATATGTGAAGTGCACACAAGCACACGAGATGCGTGCCTGTAGCAAGCCAAGTGACATCAATTGACATAAGTCAACTGCTGCAGCATACAAATTGTAAGCTTTTTTGGCTGCAGCTATATCATGGGCTAATACCACGTAAAGAAGAAGATGAGGCGACTGATACACCACAGAGGGTTCCCCCCTCGACCCAGTAAGAGTAGGGCAGCCCATTGCCACACTAGTCAGCCACGACAACCGAGATGACAGGGTGGTGAGCCAGTACACCACAGAGAGCAGCAGCACTGACCTCCACGTAACAGACGTTGGCAACAACGTGCGAGACGTGTGCTGCTGCCAACAAACCCATCACCACCTTCAAAGCAGCCGTGGCAGTGGATAGGAGTGCCCTGACAGCTGCCCCAGCAGCAAGACGAACGAAACCTGCCACAAGCTGCAGCAACTGCACTAGACCCTCGCACACAAGCTTTGAGCTGTCACAGAAGAAACATCCCTGTCATTATTCCCTCTGTGGAGCCAAAGATAGGGGGTGGATACCACCATGCAGACAATCACCTCTTTGGCCACTGCAGAGATGCAGGAAACTACAGAAGTGACTACACAGACAGAGAGGGGCCAGCAACCATGCAGCAGGCCATTCCCAATGCCATCTGTGCCCAAGGACAAGAGGCCAGCAGCCTCATGGTGGGTGCTGCCAGAGCCGTGTGTTGTGACATCATTCTCCAGAGCATGATCACAGTGCCACCACCCACCTGCCTCCCTCTGCCACACAAGGAGTCCATGTCACCAGTGCTGAAGATGACTGCCACATTCCTTGACGGTAGTACCTATCCCCATTCCTTCAATCCTTACTCGTTCAATTCTCCTGACCAACCGAGACTTTCTTTGCTCGTCAACCCTATCCATTCTTTTCTGAAGAGCTAGAGACACTGCTCTACATCTTCCCACTGGAGACAGTGAAGATCATCATACTGAGTGAGAACAACTTCATCAACAACACAGATGCGCCATGCAAGACACGGAAGCGACCAGCAGTGATGATGAAAGGCTACCCCAGCCGAAACTTCCATGTGGCCACTTCGGAAGCCTTCAAAAGAAGAAAAAGAAGAAGAAGAAGAAGAAGAAGAAGAAGAAGAAGAAGATGATGATGATGATGATGATGGAGATGATGACGAACATGATGATAGGGGCCAGGCTGGCTACTAAACCCTAGCCTTCCCTTCCCACCACACAACCATCAAATCACTCATTCACCACCACCACCACCAACAACAACAACAACATTCACCAGCCAAATGTCTGGCAGCAAAATTTCATAGGAAACACTTTATATTCATCACCAGAAGCCAATTCATCTAGAGAAGCTATAAGAAAATCACTACAACAGGACCTGCAGTAATAACAATAAACTGCTTAACCTGTGGCACTACCAAGCCCAAAGGTTCTTGAATTTCTGTATCAATATCAGCATCTTGCAGAGGTTGTGTTTCAGGGACAGTTTGGGGCTGTATGTATTCCCTTGGAGTTTGAATGTTTCACAGGACAGATGGTTGACTTGATGCTACCTAATACACCCATATTATGAGTAATATTACTGTCCCATCAGTGCTACAAATAATTCTCAGGGAGTAACCTGTTTCTAAGAAGATCAGTCTCCTACACACAAGTTAGTGATGGTGCAGGAGTGGTTTGCACAACAGAATGAGATTTCACTTTTCAATTGGCCTCCTGCTGCACCAAACCTAAACCTTACTGTAAATGGATGGCCAGAAAAGAAACAAATCTTGCGAGAAAACTGGCCTGACCCCACGCCAAGAATCCATAATGACCTATGAAATTTCACCCTAGCTGCCTCTGAGAAGGTGACAGAAAATGAGAGATTTATTACCCACCTCACAGATCCCCTTCCTCATAGATTGTAGTCAGTCATTTACGTTGGAAGCATTATGATTAAGTGGTAATGAAGCCACATGCTGTGCCCTTTTGAGGGTCAAAAATATCTTAATAAGAACCGTGAACTGTTTGTTTCATTTATTTCACAGTTTCTACTGATTAACAGATTAACAGAGTTACACAAAACAATTGCACTAAGCCAGATACAAGCCAAATATTGTTGTCAGGCAGCTGCCTATCAGACATTTAGATACTTGTTGCCAATTTTGACTCCACACCATGAAATTAAGTGCCTTTACTATGTCTCCAATTTTATGAATGACACTGTGCAATTATCAATTGATTAATTGAAAGGGTTTATGGGGCCAAACAGCGAGGTCATCAGTCCCTGCACAATTGTCCTGCATGTTTTTAGAAGGTGCATCCTTTGCTATCTATGTATCAAAAAGGTTTTAATCCTTCTACTACACTTACAAGCATTCTTTACTTTTCTGGGCAGATCTGTGCACACTTATAATGTGATTGGCTCCTGCATAACATTACTGGTAAATCAAATTTCAGCCACGGACATTTTTTATGCTGTCAAATGTACCTCGAGGTAAAGAAAGATGTCGACAGCAGTTCAATAATTAGGCCGCTTCATCAGTTCAATACTAAATTATTGCTTTCAGCTAGTTCAAATAATAAAATCAAGAAAATGACAATGATAAGTTTTTGATTTGCCACTGAAATAAGGTAACTGTCATGAGTTTGTTATTTAAAATGGAAGTACATCTGAGGAAGAAAATGCTAAAACTATATAATTAACTGGAGATGAGGCATTCCACCAACTAGCATTCACATTATGAGGGAACACATTTGTGTGAAAAGGCATGGAATAACTCATGTTAATTCCCTAAATTGTGCAACAAAAACCACTGCTTTCAGCAAATGAAACAGATCAACAAGGAGAAGGAGGAGGAGGAGGAGGAGGAGGAAAAAGATGATGAAGAAGAAGAAGAAGAAGAAGAAGAAGAAGAAGAAGAAGCTGAATATCACTGAGATTCAAGCACTGATTTTATTGAGAAACTGATCATCCTTGTGTACCCAAAGTCCGCCAACATTAGCACACATTTTACACACAAGGTGTCAAAGGCAGGTCACTGGTATTTTAGCTGTGTCATCAAGCTGATTCATACAAACACTCACTCAGAATACAACTTCAAAGGAACAACAACAAATTAGGCAGTGAACTATTATAATGGCAGATAATAATGATGCGTAATAACACATGACACAATCTTCAACATGTAGTTTGTATGTTATCTACAGTAAGAAGACCAACTTCATTAAAAGTAATTATAAAAAATACAATATGCAGATATGAAAGTTAGTAAACTTTAAATCTAAATTGTGAATACAAAAGAATGGCGTGGGACTAAAATGAAACCCATTGGAACTATTCCCTTACAACTGTCTTGAGCTAAGGGGGAGAACCAACTGTTATAAAATGAGTAATCAGAATTCAGTATAATTTCCAATATTATACTAATAAGCAGACTTTCTTACAAAATCACTGAGAACCTGAAAACTAATTCTGGACCTTCTCAAGAACACACAAACTAAAGTTGGTGCACTGCAGACCATCATGTGGTGCTATTCTGCACATGTACTACACTGAAACTACATTCACCCATTGAAGTAAAATTCAGTTAAATTATAAAAACTTCAAAAGAAGTAATCAATTTTACCTATGGCTGGGCACAGAAGCCATAACTGAGTCAAAGTAAATTTGAAAAGCAAAGTTGTGTTGTGTCCTATAGTATAATGAGACAGGAAAAAAGTAATAATTAAAATGTAGATAACAATACATCAAAAAAGCTCATGTACTATGCAAGTACATCATCAGCAATAAATGGTCATAGTCAAACACTTTGTAAGACCACTAAAATGACACAAGAGTTATAGCCTGCAATTCTTTGTGTGTTAAGGTCACACATCAGAAAACTGAAAGGAACTGTATCTATATGTACAAAAGAAATAACTTATGACACAGTTGTTAAACCTATCCTGAAGCATTGCTTGTCTGTACGGAATTCTTATCGATTTCAAACGATTGAGGTGACTATAAACATTTCGAGGTTAGTGCACAATTCAAAACGGGTGATTGTTGTGTTTCCTTTCTTGTTCCATTATACAGCACCACAAAGGTTTTTCCTTTTAAATGGTGAGAGCTTGCCTTCACATGGGATTCTAAAAGACATATTAAAACTTCCTGGTAGCATTTCGTTTAAGTATGACAATGATAAAACTGGAGAAATTACAGGCACTCATTTCTCCCATGCGTCACCTGTAAACTGAACAAGAAAGTGACCAAATAATATTAGTACCAGATACACCCTCCCCCCCCCCCCTTTTCCTGCATGATGACTTTTAGGATATACATCTAAACACAGAAAATTATTAATTCATACACACAGGACTTCACTCCACCAGTTTCTGAAATATGACACTTCAGATTTTATTTATTCCAGAAAAAAATTCATGTTGCAGTTGACCCCTGCACTGTAAAAAGACATCAACAAGTGGGTCACATACTTGAAAAATAACTTGTTACATTCATTTTCACAGTTGTACATGCATCTAATGTTTCTGAAACCATTTCAGAGTTATAACCACATTATTAAAAACTGTGAATCTCAAGTTTACTGCATAAGGGTCATTTGGCTACGCACAGTGGCTTTATAAGTTCTATATAGAGTAACCTTCCTTGACAGATATTGAAGATTAATAAGACCACTTCATCAATAGCTTTTAGATTTATTCAAAGCCTACGTCACACGCATTATACAGGGCGAATTAAAAGAAATTCCAAAACTCGTGTAACAAATGAGTCAATTTTTATAAATAGATAAACCCTCTATATAAATGAAGTATGGAGTGATGATGATTTTACAACACAAATTATGTTCATGGCTGAGTCACAGTCGAATTCAGTGAACACAGGAGGTAAGGTGAAGAGCTTGTATAAATTTAATTATTTATTTTATAAATACAAAATAAATGTAACAAATAGACTGACCTGAAAAAGAAATCTTACAAGTTACTGAAAGAGTTTAATCAAAAAGAAAACTAAATTACAAAAATGCAATTCCAGGCTGAAAAGTTCTTCTTTCTGTTTGGATGTGTTCCACATCCCAAAAACTAAACTACAGATGAAAACATTGATAAAGCAAATTATATGGTATTTTGAATTTAACCGATAATTACATGTGTATTAAACAGATGATGCTACAAACAAACTAGAAGATAGTACACAGTATAATTTACACCAAGAATTAACTATGAGTAAGCTTTGTGCATGATGAGTGACACACTTGTCGAATGCTGATGAAACGCACATCTGAAATTGAATTTAGTTATGGGCGAGACACAAACCATTAATTTAACTGAGATATGGTACATTAATCAGTCACACAACACAACAAACTATTCCGCTGAATCAGTTGCTAAAACTTGGACGTATACACAGTCATTGCCATTCATATGTCTCTGCAGCGCAACAGAATGTCAATCCTAAGGGCCTGAGTTCGATTCCCAGCTAGGTCGGAGATTTTCTCCGCTCAGGGACTGGGTGTTGTGTTGTCCTAATCATCATCATTTCATCCCCATCGAGACACACAAGTCACCAAATCAAAATACTTGCGCCCAGCGAACGGTCTACCCAACGGGAGGCCCTAGTCACACGACATGTACCTCGGGGACTGGGTGTTGTGTTGTCCTCATCATTATTTCATCCTCATCAGCAGTGTGCAAGTCGCCCAATGTGGCGTCGAATGAAATAAGACTTGGACTTGGCAGCCGAACTTCCCCAAATAGGGGCCTGCCAGCCAATGATGCCATATGCTCATTTCCATTTTTTGTGACCTAAATTTTATTCTTTTAAAGAGAATCCTTTGCAGATTGAAAGTCTACCATCATAAAAATGACTAAGTTCAAAACCTTGATTCTCCAATATTTTACATAGAATGGTTGTCATGTAAAGACCAAAATGTTTGTACAGGCAGATAATCTTGTTTCCCCATACTGATGACTACTATATATGGGTAACATTAACTGATGTTAATGTTTCATTAGCACCCTTACAATGCTTGATCTGTAACTGGTATGACAGATGATGATGAATTTGGATGCAGGGCACTGAAAATCATGACCATCAGCATCCTTATGAAAAGTCAACATGCCATTATTTCACGTACGTGTGTGTGTGTGTGTGTGTGTGTGTGTGTGTGTGTGTGTGTGTGTGTAAGGGGGGAGGAGGGGGATGCAGAGTAATTTACAAAGCTTTAAAGTCTGCCTACCCTCCCCGGAACTTTAGGAATGATGCTGACAGTTCACAGAATTCCAGGACCCGTGAAACACTGGTGTCATTATTGGCAGGGCTGGTGAGAAGGTCTCCAGCCTAACTGAGGGCTGCTCTGATGTCAGTATATAATACACACACAGCCGAAATATGCAGCACTGAAAATGGCACAGTGCAAACTTCACACAGTGGTGGATTCTCCTGGTGGAGGACGAAACGGTGTGTTAACATGCTGTGTCCTATGTGTAGTCTGGTGTGTAGTATTTCCTTCCATTGGTGAAGTTTGCATGAAGTCCATCATGCTTGTGTGGTCAATTTGAGTGACCACAGTTTGTTTTCCACCATCTCCAACCATTCAGTTTCCCACTGATGCACAATTTGTCTGTCAGATAATGATAAGACAGCTTCCAAGGGGACAGCACATCAATGTACAACACCAATCCAACATGCTTCTTTGGCTGTTTTGTCAACTATGTCATTTCCTTATATCCTGCTGTGTCCAGGTACCCAGCAAAAGATCATCTTCTTGGCACAGTGATGGAGCTGCTGCGAGGAGTCATGGATAAGCTGAATCAACTGGTCAACCAAATACACTTTTAGCACACTGAGCGAGTCAAACAGATGATAAATCTTGTACTGTGAAGCCTGTGAATCCCCTCCAGTGCCGTCACAATGTTGTGTAACTCTGCATCATAATTTGTAAATTATTCCAGAAGGTGCACTTCGAAAGCCCAATCAGGGAATACAGCTGAACAACCACTGGCATTCTCTTGTTGGGATCCATCCATATAAACAATGATAAAACTGGAGTACATACTTAAAGTATAAGTTTTCTTGTACTGTGTCAAGCTTAAAATCACTTTGGGTCTCTGAAGACACAAAGGTGGAAATTTGTTCCATCCCCGGCTGTGTATTCTGAAGTCTGATCAGATCCTCGAGCCAGTGTGTAACATTTATCCAAATGGTTTGGTCACATGGGGCTGATTTTTGAACAGCTACTCAAAGTTGGAGTGAACTGCTGCACTAAATGCCACTGACTGACACAGCGTTGACATTTTCAGGGCCTTTCAAGTCGAAAGGAGGCACCACCGAATCCAGAGTGGTGTTTCACCAGACAATGCACACAGACTCTGAACTGGGCTGGACCAGTCGATATTTGGGTACCTCATGATAGACAGTGTCTTACACCTTGAGGTAGAAATTTGGCATGATCCAAAAGCCATTCAGCTGTAACCTAACTGTGAGCCAACGAATGCCTTATAAAGCTGCAGAAGGCAGGACCTGTCAGCTCCCCATGCCTCCCTGCTGATGTATTTCAAAATATTCAATGATTTGAAGCCCTGTGTTCGCAGTTCATTCAGGTGCAGGAGCCAGGGTAATTTCAAGTCAAACAGCTGGCACATAATGGGTACAGTGTACTTACAATGTAACATATTTCCCGATAATGAGCACTGGCTGGTTAAAACTTGGACGACCACAGTTTGAAACACACAGCCTTCTCTGGTACCAATTTTATTGGTGCAAGCTCCCAGTCTCCTGGTAGTCAGCTGTAGTTGTCTTGTTGTCGAGGTAAGACTGGATGCAGAGTAGAGGACTGCGACATCAGCCACAAACAAAGAGAATTTAACAAGGCTCCTGAATGTGGAGAAGACACCACAGACAGCAATGGCAAACAATGTGACACTGAGTACACTGCCTTGCAGGAACCCATTCTTCTGGACACAGCAATCACACAAGGCATCACCAACGTGATAACGAAAGCAACTGTCCTTGAGGAAGGACTGGATAAGAAATGACAGGCGTCCATGTAATCACCATTCATTATGTTGGTGAAGGATGTTACACCTCCAAGGGGTGTCGTACACTTTTTTGAGGCCAAAAAACACACAAACGAAACAGTTTCAGCTTTAGAAGCAATCCTGTATTGCCATCTCCAGTGGAATTAAATTGTCAAGAGCAGAACGGCAGCACCTGAAAATGCACTTGGAGCAGCACAGGTGACCTCAGGATTTGAGGAGCCAGACGAGGTGGCGATAGACCGTGCACTTGATGGTCTTACCCATACAACTGGTAAGGGCTATGCTCTGATAACTGTTAGGGTCGGCATGATCCTTGCCTGGTTTCCATAATGGAATTAATATGCTTCCTTTGAAGTTTGGGGGGGGGGGGGGGGGGGGGTGTTGCTGTCCATTAAACCAGATCTGATTGAAACATGATAGAAGCTTGCCTTTGGTTTCAGGGCACAGATGATGGAGCACGGCATTATGAATCTGATCAGGTCCTGGAGCTGTCTCTGGCCGCGGACAGAGTTGATTCCACTTCCCACATGGAGAATGGAAGATTGTAGACCACCTCATTACAGGAGAAGAAGCAGAACCTTCTTATCTCAACAGTCCAACTGAACATCTGGAATGCAGAAGTTTGGCGGGACGATGCAGTAACGATAAAAATAAAAATGTGTTCAGCTAAGACCTCAGCCACTTCTTTCAGCACATCCACCAAGACTCCATTTCTCAATAAGGCCAAAAGGGGACATGTATACTGCCCTTGCCTGAAATCCTCCTTATTGAATCTCAAACTTGTGCAGTGGAAGTGGACCGATTAATGGAAACTGCAAAATTTGTTAAGAGTTCTTCTTCTGTTCTTTTATCACTCGCCTAACTTGTGCTATCACAGATCTGAAGGCACAGAGGTTTTCTTTGGTTGGATGGTGTTTGAATTTCCACAAAGCTGCATGCCTAGCTCTGATTGTAGAGCAACATTTGTCATTCCACCAAGAGACATGCTGTCACCTGAGGGGGTTGCTGCTGGACTGGGAACTGGAATCTGCAGAAACTCATTGGATCTCACAGGTTATATGGTGACCTTCTCCTGAACACAATCCTGTTGTTCAAAAATGGTCTGCTGATAGTGTTGCAACCAATTTGCCCTTTGAATCACCCACCTTTGTGAGTCAGCAGACGAATCTACACTGGGAAGTGGTTATTAGAATGCAAATCTGTGGCCACTTATTGCCAAAGCAAGTCTGAAATAGCTGGGGAGCAAAATCAAAGGTCAGTGGCTGAAGATGAGTAGAATTCAAAAGGCATATTTCTCTGAATGGATGAGTTGCTCAATAATTCAACCCCCAGAGAAATGGTAGCTGAGCCCCATACCACATTGTGCACTGAAGCGTCCCCTCCCACCCAAGGTCAAATAGGTGGGTAACTGCCTAAAAGAGTTGTGTTAGTACACCTCCATCCCAACAGATCATAAGGTGGAAGATAAAAAGATTTTAACTGGTGTGAGACCTTCCATTGCAATTGCTTGTATGACCATGGTAAAAGGGACAGGAGAGGAGTGGCATGTGCCATCAATGAAAACAGTCATGCTAATCTTAGCCCTGCCTCCAGTAAAATTGCCCTTCCTGTAGTGGTGGTGACCCCTTAATGCACGTGAGTCGGTAACTTTACGATGAGTTTCTTGTAAGCAGAAGCAGAATAGTCTTTCGTGAGCCGGGAGCTGCAATTCTTCCAAATGAGATTGGCATCCTTTTAAGTTCCACAGCAACAGAGAAGACCATGTGGAAGCCATTGATTAGCAATGGTTGCCCCTGTCCTTGGTTGCTGGTGGTGATTTACACAAGAGATCAGGGGGAACATTAGACAGTGACCAGCTCTCAAGTTCCTCCATGTAGATATCAATATCCTGAACAGTAAAATCACCACTGGAAAGGGAGCATGCTCAGTGATCTGAATAACTTTTTGTGTGACATTTTTCCTTATTTATGGGAGGAGTTGCAAGCACAGCTAGAGAGAATGGCTTAGTGGGCTTCAGACTGTGTGCAGCAGTATGTGGCCGAGGCCCCATCCCTGTCTTCACCAGCATCCAAATAATTTCGGGTTCAAATGTAACTTTTCTCCCCCCAAGTACACTGACAAGTGCATATACTCTTACTTGAATCTGTGGTCTGGAACTGTGTGGAATTATCATACTTAGTGACTGGTTTCTTAACGGTCGATGCAAAAGATGTATCAAACAGTGCAGGTTATATGGTTTTGAAAGCTTTCTTAGCTTCACCATAGGGTACGCATCTCATAACATTCAATTCTTGAATTTCCCTTTCCTCGTTACAAACCGCACACTTCCTGCTTCACAGTGGATGATTCCTGGAGCAGTTTATACACTTCAGAGTAAGTGTACAAGAATCGCACCATTCATGAGCTGCATCTCCACAATTTCCACATGTAGCCCTCCCATTACATGCCACAGTGGTATGACCACATCTATGACATTTGAAGGATAATTTTGGGTTGAAGAAACTGTCAAACCTTAAGGTGAATATAGCCTATAAGAACACATTCAGGTAATTCCAGTGTTGAAAGTTATAATAAATGTTGCAGTTTTTTACTATGTGCTACTTACTCTTGTCACACAGTGCTGCACTTCTGTGAAACTCATATTTTTCCAGTCTTCATGTAATTTCTCAGGGTCTATCTCCATTATATAAGAGCAGGTAGCCACGTATTTACAGAAGTTAACAGGGTTACGCAACTCAGCCACAACACGGTATTCACCTAAGGCCTTACATCTCAAAAGTTTCAATACCTGGTTTGACATGGCAGTTTCAACAAGTGTACCATTAAAATGTCATATAAAACTTATTAATGATGAGTCATCTACCACCCAGTCAATTTTCATTATGATGTTGTATACTAAAGAAACAGAAGTGATATTTTCCCTCCAATCCATTTTATATTTATGGCTACTTTAAAGAACTTATTGCACTTTGAGGACAGTGAACCAAAATCTGTTACCTATAATACTAATCTGGAATGAGAATCACAGTTTTAAACTAACATGAAACAAGGTCATAAATCTGAAAGTTACAGCTACTTGCTGAGACCTGCTCAGAATTGTTGCCAGTGATGGAAAATACAATCAGAAGTTTCATAAATCTGAAGTTAAACATAACATTTATTAAATAACCATCAGGATATATTTTGGAAGTAAAAAAACAAAAAAACTGTGATTTATGACCAAACTAATGATCAAAAGATACCTGATAATTTGTACTAATGGAATTTGCATACAAATTACTGAACAGGCAAATGGGAAAGTGGACAACATAAGTTCCCCATCAAGATGTATTTCTTGAGAATAATATCCAGTAACAGTTCAAGACAATATATTTAAAAATGGAGACAGCTGAAGTATTAGACAGACACAATTAAAGTGAACACAATGTTTTCTACTTCAAATTAAAGCAGCAGAGAAGAATTGATCTGTTGCCAAAGAATATCCCACAATATACACTCCTGGAAATGGAAAAAAGAACACATTGACACCGGTGTGTCAGACCCACCATACTTGCTCCGGACACTGCGAGAGGGCTGTACAAGCAATGATCACACGCACGGCACAGCGGACACACCAGGAACCGCGGTGTTGGCCGTCGAATGGCGCTAGCTGCGCAGCATTTGTGCACCGCCGCCGTCAGTGTCAGCCAGTTTGCCGTGGCATACGGAGCTCCATCGCAGTCTTTAACACTGGTAGCATGCCGCGACAGCGTGGACGTGAACCGTATGTGCAGTTGACGGACTTTGAGCGAGGGCGTATAGTGGGCATGCAGGAGGCCGGGTGGACGTACCGCCGAATTGCTCAACACGTGGGGCGTGAGGTCTCCACAGTACATCGATGTTGTCGCCAGTGGTCGGCGGAAGGTGCACGTGCCCGTCGACCTGGGACCGGACCGCAGCGACGCACGGATGCACGCCAAGACCGTAGGATCCTACGCAGTGCCGTAGGGGACCGCACTGCCACTTCCCAGCAAATTAGGGACACTGTTGCTCCTGGGGTATCGGCGAGGACCATTCGCAACCGTCTCCATGAAGCTGGGCTATGGTCCCGCACACCGTTAGGCCGTCTTCCGCTCACGCCCCAACATCGTGCAGCCCGCCTCCAGTGGTGTCGCAACAGGCGTGAATGGAGGGACGAATGGAGACGTGTCGTCTTCAGCGATGAGAGTCGCTTCTGCCTTGGTGCCAATGATGGTCGTATGCGTGTTTGGCGCCGTGCAGGTGAGCGCCACAATCAGGACTGCATACGACCGAGGCACACAGGGCCAACACCCGGCATCATGGTGTGGGGAGCGATCTCCTACACTGGCCGTACACCACTGGTGATCGTCGAAGGGACACTGAATAGTGCACGGTACATCCAAACCGTCATCGAACCCATCGTTCTACCATTCCTAGACCGGCAAGGGAACTTGCTGTTCCAACAGGACAATGCACGTCCGCATGTATCCCGTGCCACCCAACGTGCTCTAGAAGGTGTAAGTCAACTACCCTGGCCAGCAAGATCTCCGGATCTGTCCCCCATTGAGCATGTTTGGGACTGGATGAAGCGTCGTCTCACGCGGTCTGCACGTCCAGCGCGAACGCTGGTCCAACTGAGGCGCCAGGTGGAAATGGCATGGCAAGCCGTTCCACAGGACTACATCCAGCATCTCTACGATCGTCTCCATGGGAGAATAGCAGCCTGCATTGCTGCGAAAGGTGGATATACACTGTACTAGTGCCGACATTGTGCATGCTCTGTTGCCTGTGTCTATGTGCCTGTGGTTCTGTCAGTGTGATCATGTGATGTATCTGACCCCAGGAATGTGTCAATAAAGTTTCCCCTTCCTGGGACAATGAATTCACGGTGTTCTTATTTCAATTTCCAGGAGTGTATTTCAAACGTATGGAACAACACTTCTGTCTCCATTCTAATGTTTATATAACCTTGAGGAAAAATACCAACTCCATTTTAAAATTTTTCGATGCATTATTTGGCATTATTTGTTTCACTGTGAATAACATCTTTTTATTATTTTTTTTTTTTTCATTCTACGTACCTTTCTTTATATCTGCAATTTTTGATTCAATTTCAGCTTTATCTGCCTGCATGGCTGCCGTTGATTTGTAATCTTGGCCAGCTGCACCTTTTCCAGCACCACCAACCTTAAAAGCAGTACGGATTGCAATTATCTTTCCATTTTCCAGCTGCATGTAAATTCCCTTGGGGCTTTTCAGCACCATGACCCTCTGGCCTGCTTTGAGGACTATTGAAGCTCTATCTGGTGAATTAGTGGGTATCACAACATCTGTAAAGGAAAGAACACACAACTGTCATTCCGAAATCTTAATCAATAATTCAACTGAACAAAATAGGATGATAAAGTCTTAACATGCCCTCAATTTTGAAATCACTGGAGAAGAAACACAAAATAGGGGACAGCAATTATGAGGAAAGGAAATTGCTCATGTGCTTTTTAAAGGCATGCAGCTTAATTTTATTTATTTATTGGATATATGTTCAATGGATCCATACAGTGATTATTGGCCGTGGATACAACCACAAGTGACCTCAAAAGACCGTGATACTGTTGTAACTTTACAAGTCAAACAGAAATAGGAAATAGAAAATTTGCAGATGTTAGATGTAGGGAAATCTGTATTACAAATGAAAAATGGCAAAGCTCCGAGAGTACAAGGTATCACAGCTGAAATGGTCAAAGCCACAGGACCTAGTGGAATTCAGTGGTACGATAGAATAATGAGGACAGTGTGGACATATGGAATGATTCCTGATGATTGGACAAAGGCAATTATTGTACCTATCTGTAACCCTTTCGTGAGCCTTGGGAAACATGTTTCCCACGACAATGAACTCGCTCCTAGCCCTGTGGGATTCATAGGTCCCACCTCTGTATGGTGCTACCACCTAGTGAACAGTATAGGGTACTATTTCCAATTGGAAGTTCCGGTCGTTTTTGCTGTACCTTCGCGCAGATACTTTGTATGACTGAGTGTTGCTCTGTAGAGGAGCCTTTCAGTGCTGTTTGGGTGACATTTTGTAATTTTTTCCTCAAAGTTATAGTATAAGGTAAATACTTTTGATTTCTGCTATGGTGTCTTATTATTTGGTGTTCCCTGTTTGATGTAAAATATGTTTTACTTACATTACTTGTGGACTTGACTTGAAGTATTTGATGTTGTTGGTGGGAAGGATACTTCCCACTGCCTCTTTGGTAGCCCATTGTTTTACGTCTCTAGAACCAATATTTCTATATTTTGCCACATTTATTTGACTTTTTTACTTAGTGGGTTTCAGAAATAATGCACAGATCATTATGTTACTAAAGAATGTCAAGTTTACCATACCAAACCAAGTGCTTGCTTCCATTGAATCTGTCATGTTATTTTTTACAGTCTCCAGTTCTCTATTTCTTTGCATTGCTTTCCTTTCAGATGTCTCATTCCCTAGACGTCAGCAATCCTAAACATGTTGACGAAATTTACAATATATTATTTTCATTACCTGATGAAAGTGATTCAGAAACTGAAGGAGCTGAAGGAGCTGCAGATGAACTGAATGTTCTAGATAACACAGTCACCAGTGATTCAAGGCATGTTTCTATGGAACAAGGCATTTATGGTGATGAACATGACAATGAATCATTCGTGCTTCTGACTGTTGCCAGTAGTGATACGTTAGACAGTGAAAGTGAAGAAGAATGGAACACCGACTGTTCTTACTTCTACAATGTAAAGAACAACTTTTTAAACACAAATGGAAGGAAAACCAAAATTTCTCTGTAGTGCCAATGATCGGGAGCTCACTTATTTTTCTAAGTTCTTTGGTGACGATGCTTTCACTCTCATTGTAAATGAAACAAACTTGTATGGAAAGCAAAATCGTGGTAGTAGATGTCCATCAAAAACCTGGGGGACACAACTACTCAAGAAATGAGAGCTTATATAGGTTGTCTTATTCTAATGGGAATTCACCAACTTCCTGTTCTCTCTAACTTCTGGAGTTCAGACCCTATACTAAAAGTAGAGCCAATTGCTAATGTAATGACAAGTAAAAGATTTAAAAAGATTGTAGAGAATGTTCACTGTAATAACAACGAAACTGCAAAGCCAAGAAATCATCCAGAATATCTGCATCCGGCCATCCTGATTTAGGTTTTCCATGATTTCCCTAAATCACTCCAGGCAAATGCCAGGATGGTTCCTTTGAAAGGGCACGGCCGACTTCCTTCTCCGCCCTTCCCTAATCCGATGAGACCGATGACCTCGCTGTTTGGTCTCTTGCCCCCAACAACCCAACCCATCAAGAATATGATAAAATGCACAAATTATGGCCATTGATTGAAAAGCTTTTGGAGAGCTGTAAGAATAATTATGAGCCCTCATCATTTTTGTCAGTGGATGAATTGATGATTCCTTTCAAAGGATCATCTATGAAACAGTATATGCCAATGACGCCGGTGAAAGGAGGCTACAAGATGTGGCGCTTGTCAGATTCATTCACTGGATATATAATGAAGTTTGATGTTTACACAGGCAAGTGTAAGGCAGATAGTGACTTGACATTGGGGGAAAGGGTTGTAGTAGATCTAACAAAGGAAATACATAATAAAAATAATGTAGTTGCATTTGACAGATTCTTCACCACTGTGAAATTGATGTCAACACTTTTGAAGAAGGGTGTGTATGGATGTGGAACAGTGAAGACCAACAGGAAAGATTTACCCAAATTTATGAAGGAAAATGTAAAATTGGAACGAGGAGAATTCCAGTTTGAAACAAAAGGAGCCATTTATGCAGTAAAATAGATGGGTAACCGTCCAGTCACTTTCCTGTCCTCAATTCATGACGCAAGAGAAACAATCACAGTGAAGAGGAAAAACAAGGATGGTACTAGTACAGAGATTTCTTGTCCTGAAGTTGTGGCAGAATAGAACAAAATAATGGGTGGTGACGATAAGTTTGATCAATTACGAGGAAGGTATGCTATTGGCAGACGATCTGTAAAATGGTGGCACAGAATATTTTATTTCCTGGTGGACGTTGCTATAGTGAACAGTTTTATCCTGTGGAAAATAAGCAAAAGAGAAAGTTGACAGCATCATCAGCTCACATACAGGATCCATCTAGCCAGACAATTGATCGCTGGCTTCTCATGCCGAAAAAGGCGTGGACAAAAACCTGTCTTTCTGGCAAAAAGGGGTAAAGTACCTGAAGATGTTCGTCATGTGGCTGTAGGGGAGCATCAACCCATTTTAGGAGAAACCTACAGGAGGTGCCATCATTGTAGTACCAAAGCTGCAGAAAAGCGCACTCGTTGTGTTTGTACATATTGTCAAATACCACTTTGCATAGACCCATGTTTCAGAAAATTTCATGGCAAGTAATTGTGAACAATCATTGTAACAAAAGAAGTAAATTTATCAAATAAATATGATATATATTGAAAAAGTTGTTTTTCTCATTTAACTCCAAGGAAGGGCAGTGGGAAGAACACTTCCCACCTTGTTGTGTGATCTCACTTTCACAGTTGTAGCAAATTTGATATTCTGTTAGATAAATATACCTATTTGTTAACTACTATCAGCTCTCCATTCATTAAAAAAAAATTCCTCAATAATTTTGCCCACGAAAGGGTTAAAATGGGTAAAAATGCACTCTGTGAGAATGAAAGAGGAACAGCACTACCATGCCACTGCATGAAGATTTTTGGTAAGATAATTTTACAGAAGATCAGGAATAATATAGAACCACAATTAAGAGAAGCACAACAAAGATTTCAACCTGGAAGATCAACTACAGATGTCATATTCACAGCCAGACAGGTTGTGGAAAAGAAATGAGGATTTGGGAAAGACATAGGTATACAAAAGGCTTATGACACTGTTACAAGGAAAGAGGTATAGCAAGGTCTAAATAGACTGCAATTGTCAAAAAGAAAGCAACTGAGCATCAAAAACATGTACAAAAAACAAGCCCGTATTGTGATCTAATAGACAGCACAAAATGAGGATGGTTTATAATACACAATGGGGTTTGGCAAGGAAGTGTGCTCTCACCAGTGCTTTTTAATATAGCCATGGACAAAATCATAAGGGAAGTTAGCAAAGGGTCAACAGCAGATGATATAAAAAGCACAGCATGTGCAGATGATGTGATGATTTGGGAAGAAAATGATAAGAAATTGGAAGAACAACTAAATATTTGGCAGAGATTAATCTAAGAAACGGCATGGAAATAAGCTTAACAAAAAGTGAAGTAAGGAAAAATGAAGGATGAAATTGCGGTGAGAATAGAAAATTTTTCAACAGTTTATTATTGTGTATCACACACAATTAAAAGTTGGAAAATACCTGCCAAAGCAAAGATTATGATTTACAAGCCATATTATCTGCCGATTTTGATCTACGGACCAGAATGTTGGCCTTGGACAAAGAAAGATCTGAGCACGATACAAGCTGCACATATGCACTTTCTAGGAGGGATTCTGGGTAACACGAAAACAGACAGGATAAGGAATGACACAATACGAAACACCCAGCAGATCAACTCCCGAAAAGAAACTATGGAGAGTAACAAGCTTCAATTGTTCAGCTGCATTAAAAGAATGGGACCAGAATGACTTCTGAGAAGAGCCCTATGATGGACAGAATCTGGATGAAGATCTATTGGAAGACCATGAACAAGATGGAGAGACCAAGTGAAGGATGATGTGAATCGAACAGGAAAGCAACTGGAGGAGATGCTAAATGATAGACTGTGGGAGGAAAGAGCCGCTTGGAAGAGGCTCTGTGAACGACCTGCATAAGCAGAAATGTTTCAAGGGGGGGGGGGGGGGGGGGGGATGAAAAAGAAAATAAAAACACATGCATACCAACATAATCCTTAAATGGTGCTGACCATATACACATGGTTTAGGCACATGACATGCTTATGATGACAAATTATCTGATAAACTCACATACACAAACTCATCAACCACTAAACTCACATACACAAACTCATCAATCACTGGAAGAATGGTCCAACAAAACTGTTTAAATTGCAACATGTAAAGGCATTTCTGACTTCTTAGGCTTTTGAACCCCGTGAGAAGTTTTTGGTAGCAGCAAATTTCATGACCATAGACTTTTGAGTTACTTCCATTCCCACAGCACAAGAGAATACATACTGGGACTACCTAAATTTACTTTCCAACTGTGTGACATGTTTGTGACAAGGTGTTCTTTGACTGTCTTCATTTGATTATAATTACTCTTCTCTGAACAATAGAAACTTTCTGTGAATAAGTAGAGCTTCCCCAGAAAATGACTCCATATGACACTACAGTGTGAAAAACAATCTTCGTTACAGACATGCCCCAATGTAATGTTGTTAACATGAAAGTAGATGAGATTTACCTCTTAACAGTCTGTCATACATGTAGTTCCCAATGCAGTTCGCAGTGAAAGAGGATACAGAGGAACTCGAGTCTCAGTAACTATTGAAATTGTGTGTCATTATCATTATGTTGGCCGGCTTTATGATATGTGTAACTGAATGAAGCTGATGTTTCTAATGTTGGATGAAAGAGAATTAACAGGAAACCAGTTGAGGACTTTTGGACAGGATGTTATTGCTGTCTATAGTCAAAACATTTTCCACCAATATGTTAATGTCACCAGCAAACATGACAAATTTATATTATTAGTAACTGGTAGAAGGCAGATCATTAATATAAATGTGGAATAATAAGAGTTCAATGAGAGTATCCTTAGGGACTCTGTGGTGAATAACTCATCAGTCAGACACAACAGTTACACACACTTTGCTGTCCACAGCTTCCAGCAATACACTTAGCTTCCTGTTGGTGATGTTGCTCACCTATTGGACACCTGATGTCATATTGAAAGATCTTCTCTAATAGTAATTTCTGATTAACACAGTCAACTGCTTTTGTCAAATCACAAGAAATGACCGAACACTATCACCCACAAACAACTGTAAAGCTTGTGAAATTTAAAACTTGTTGAGTGACTGTAGAAAGATATAAGGCGACTTAGACAAAATTTTCAATTGGTGTGGTGAATGGCAACTAGCTCCAAATGTGGAAAAATGTAAGTTTTTGCAGATGGGTATGAAGAACAAACCTGTAATGTGCAGATACACTATTACTAGTGTCCTGTTTGATACAGTCAAGTCATTTAAATATCCTGGGTGTAACGTTGCAAAGTGGTATGAAATGGAACGAACATGTGAGAACTGCGGTAGGGAAGGTGAATCGTCAACTTCAGTTTATTTGGAGAATTTTAGGAAAGTGTGGTTCACATGTAAAGGAGACCACATATAGGACACTGCTGTGACCTATTCTTGAGTACTGCTCAAGTGTTTTGGATCCATACCAGGTCGGATTGAAGGAAGACATTGAAGCAATTCAGAGGCGGGCTGCTAGGTTTGTTACCAGCAGGTTCAAACAACACGTAAGGGTCACGGAGATGCTTCGAGAACTCAAATGGGAATTCCTGGAGGGAAGGCAACAATCATTTTGAGGAACACTATTTAGAAAATTTAAGAGAACCAGCATCTGAAGCTGAATGATTCTACTGTTGCCAACATACACTGAACGTGACGACCACAAAGATAAGATACGAGAAATTAGGGCTCATACACAAGCATACAGACAGTCGTTTTTCCCTCGCTCTGTTTGCAAGTGGAACAGGGGAGTGAATGAGTAGTACATGGTGCCCTCTGCCTCACACCATATGGTGGCTTGCGGAGTATCTATGTGGATGTAGACGTAGATGTATGATACATGTTAAACTTTTTTTTAATTTGCTGTTCTGGAACAATTATAGAGTTATTGCTTTATTTCATTTTTTACTTTATTTATTTATTTATTTTTACACATTATCTTGAGGCCAATGGCTGTCCCTGGCTTCAGAACACATTATTTGCCAGGCACCACGTACTTTTTTCCAAAAAAGTGATAGAATTTCATCACTGAACATGTTAAATTTTGTGTTGACATCTGGCTCTGTATGAATAGGCTCCCAGTCACCTTGGAGAAAGTATTTAAATTTAAAACTGCTGGAAATTATCCCAGAAAAGGAAGGGGGAAAGAGGGACACCAGTAAGTAAGAGGAGGGGATCTGCATCTACAAGAGGGGGGACAGGGGTATCCAAGAGGAGGACAGACAAGGGCACGCACGAATGGATACCCGCAAGAGGTGGAGGGGCTACTCGAGAGAGGGGGAGGAGGTACCCATGACAGGGGGTCGGATTACCCATGAGTGATGTACGCATGAAGGAGGTACACATGAGGGAGGTACACATGAGGGGGGTTCTCAGTATTCATGGATGGTGTAACGACAGTTGAGGCAATGATAGTTGGGGGTACTCACAACAGTTCGGAGGGGGGGGGGGGGCTTACCCACGAAAGATTGGGGGGGGGGGGGGGGGGGGTCCGATAACAGGGTTAGTAGGAGTACCTATGACAGGGCTGGTGGGAGTACCTATGACAAGGTTGGTGGGGGCGTATCCACTAAAGGGTGGAGGGGTACTCATGAAGGGCAGAAGGGGACTAAAACAATGGAGGCAGTGTGTGTGTACCCCTGTGGTTGGGGGGTGGAGGGGAGGGGAGGCATCAACCATGGGGAAGGACGGGGGACACAGACCACAGAGAAGAGAGTATACTATGTGGATGGGAACTGATGACAGAGGAGGGGTACAGACATGTCAGAGTATATTTTCCTCCTAATTCTTCTTCTGTAGTAATGATTGAGTAAAACCAAGAATTACATAAAAGATGTGCAATATTAAAATTACACAAGATCCTGAAGTGACTATGTATTGCTCATGACAACCAGGAGATAAAACTCTGGTAAATAGTACTAGTCTATTGTAGTAATTATTGTAACTGAAGTTCAAGATTAACAAATGGCACATCATACCCAAAGGCAAAGTCATTTCTTGTGCACTCATGCCCTGCCGTTGCCACACTTCAGCAGGAATCCAACGTGACCGTCCAGTACTAATTGTTGAAATCGTGGAACGCGTCTGGCTACGCTCCAGCTGTCCACTCAATTCAGCCTGCATTGGTCGAACACTGGCCACAGGTTTTGGCACAGTACCCCCTGTGGCCTCAGTCCGGATTGCTCTGCCACAGGTAGTAAAGAAAAAGAACATTACAACACTTACATTACAGTTACATTACACTATATAACAAACAAAAATTAAGTTATCATTGTCTTTTAAGCTATGATAGCCATAAAATCATAAATAGGCAGAATATTGTTGCAACGTCTCTGAATGTTAGCAGTAAATCTCAGAAAAAATTGTGTATAGGTCCCGAAGTTGATGTGAGCAAGATCCACAGACAGCAGGTTATCCTAATCACATTTAAACCTTAATTTTTAAATAGAAATAGAGAAAATTACATAATTTTCTTCAGCAGAAAGTGTATTTTTTCAGCAGGTACGCAGTGTCTTAATTACTTATCTACACATTTCCTTTTGAAAATACTGACACCTGGTTTTAAATGTTCAGAAATGTTTAATTGTGCACTTCGCCAAATTAAAAATGTAGTACCCAATGACAATATCAATGAATCATGACTGGAATCTGTCAACTTGTGATGGGTAGGGTAGTAGGAAAATGCAGTTAGTCTACAAAGGAGATTTCCTTACAAAAAACTAGTGCCGCTCATTCTAGGAACTAGGATTTTTAAAGGGACCAAACTACGTGGTCATCGGTCCCTTGTTCCGTTGAACCAAGTCCATGGTATAAAACAGAAAACAAACAGTACACGCCACAGGAGTTCTAGTACTAGGGTAGAAAGCACAGGGAGACAGAGGACAGGAACTATAACTTAAACCGAAGAATAAAAACCGGTGTCAGTAGAAAACGTAAAACCAAGTTAGCCGTGGAGGCATTGTCTCCCTTCCTCGAAGGAAGGGAGTCAGGGAGATTAAAATTCTGTCTCAGAGTGGCTAGATGTGGACAGTCCACAAAAAGGTGGACCACTGTCAAACGGGAACCGCAGCGACAACATGGTGGGGCCTCACGCCAGAGAAGATAGCCATGCGTCAGCCAAGTGTGGCTGATGCAAAGGTGGCATAGGACCACAGAGTCCATGCGAGAAGCCCGCAGAGAAGACTTCCCCTCATTTGTGCACTCCTTGATGGCGTGGAGTTTATTGGGCGTAACTAAGTTGCGCCATTCAGCATCCCAAATACCGAGAACTTTGTGGCATAACACTGATCAGAGGTCAGGTTCGGGTATCCCAATCTCCAGAAGTGGCTTACGACTGGCCTGTTTGGCCAGCCTGTCAACGAGCTCATTTCCCAGAATTCCAACATGCCCTGGGGTCCATACAAAGACCACTGAATGACCAGATCGTTCGAGGGCATAAACCGACCCCTGGATAGTTGCTACCAGAGGATGGCGTGGGTAGCACTGATCAATGACCTGTAAACCACTCAACGAATCACTGCAGACCAGGCAGGACACACCGGGGCAGGAACGAGTATGCTCAAGGGCCCGGGAGATGGCCACCAGCTCGGTAGTGAAGACACTGCAGCCATCTGGCAAGGAGCGCCGTTCGATATGCACCGAGTGAGCATACACAAAGCCTAGCCAACCATCAACCAGCAAGCCATCGGTATAGACAGAACCCCAGGACACGCCAAGGATTGAAAGGAAGTGACTGCGGAGTGCTTCAGGAGGAATGGAGTATTTATGGAAATGCAATAGATCCAGAAATAGTTTCGGCCGAGGCATACACCATGGAGGCGAATGTTTATGGAACCACACGGGATGCTGTAAACGAAAGGATTCAAGTTCAGACAATAGGGAATGGACACATACAGAGATCGTTATCCATGACTGAGGTCGCCGTTCCAGGAGATGAAACATTGTGTTCGGGAACAAATGACAGTAATTCGGATGCTGAGGCGAGTTATTAATGTGTGCTGCATAATTGGCGAGCAGTTGGCAGCACCTGATGTGCAATGGAGGGACTCCAGCCTCCACTAGACACTGGACTCGTTCGAAAAGCGTCCATTGCTAGAAGAACCCTGCAGTGGTGCACAGGATCAAGCAACTTCAATGCTGAGGGCGCTGATGAGCCATACACTACACTCCCATAGTCAAGTCGTGACTGAACATGGGTTTTGTAGAGCCGCAGCAACGTAGAGGGATCTGCCCTCCAAGTGGGGTTGCTCAGGCAGCGGAGGGCGCTAAGACGCCGCCAGCACTTTCGCTTAAGTTGACGAATGTGGACGAGGCATATTAGCCGGGCATCAAAAACTAGTCCTAAAAATCAATATGTTTCGACTACACATCAAGAAAAAGTGCAGGGTCAGGGTGGACTGTCCATCACTGACAGAAGTCGGCAGAGAAGTGAAACCCATGGGCAAGAGACCATAACTGTGCAGTCTGAATGGCTCTCTGTAGTCGGCATTCAGCAAAACCAATGGTTGATGAACTGAAGTAAATGCAGAAATCATATAAGGAGGGCGACACTGACGGCCCTACAGCTGCTGCTAGGACATTTCTAGTGACTAAAAACAGTGGAATGCTCAATACAGAGCCTTGCGGGACCCCATTCGCTTGGATACGGAAGGAGCTAAAGGAGCCTCCAACTTGAACATAGAAGGTAGGGAGGGAGAGAAAGTTCCGTATAAAAATCGGGAGTGATGTGGTGGTGCCAGGTCGTGTCGTACACCTCGGTGGAAATCACTCTGGGATGGAGCCAGAAGGCCCCGAGACTCCAGGAGCCAACACAACCTCTGGCTCACCATTCGTTTGAGTAATTTGCAGAGAATGTTGGTGTGGCTAATGGGGCGGTAGCCGTCCAACACTGCAGGGTTCTTCCCAGGTTTCAACACTGGGACAATGATGCTGTCTTGCCAGTTGGACAGGAATACTCCCCCGCCCCACATGCGATTCAAGATGGATAGATTCTGACGCAGTGAGGCCACAAACAGATGTTTGAGAAATTGGGAATGAATTCGGTCAGGGCCTGGAAGTGTGTCAGGGCAATGGGCAAGGACACTGAGGAATTCCCACTCAGTGAAAGGAGCACTGTATGGCTCAAGGCGGCGTGATGTAAGAGACAAAGGCTGTTGTTCTGCCAGCTCTTTCAAGAAACTAAAAGCCGGTTGATAGTTTGCAGATGCAGAACTCCGAGCAAAATGCTCGGCAATTTCACCTGAGTCGGTGCACACTGCCCCATTCACTGAAATCCCAGGCACCTCCAGTGGGGTCAGGTAATCATAAAGGTGGCAAATCCGAGTCCACACCTGGGAGGCAGGGGGACGAGAACCAATGGAGGAAACGTATCTTTCCCAGCACTCTTGCTTCTGTCTTTGTATCAGGTGGCGGGCACGGGCAAGGAGCCACTTAAAAAGTATGAGAGTCTCGAATGATGGACGCCATGTATGTCATTGGAGGGCCCGCCTGTGGTCTTTGATGGTCTCAGCGATTTCTGGCGACCACCAAGGCACCGTTTTACATCGAGGGCACCCAGAAGAAAGAGGAAGGAAGAGGAACAGCGCGTTCTGCAGCTGATACGATCGACGCAGTGACTCGCTCGACCATCACATTAATAGCACCATGTGTGGGAGTGACAGCAGATGTGAAAGCCAGCCAATTGGCCATCGCGGCAGACGTCCAGTAGTGTGACGCCGGGGTAGTGATAGGAAGATCGGAAAGTGGTCACTACCACACTAGTCATCATGAACCCTCCTGGGCTGCAAAGTGATAGGTCAATGGCCGAATAAATGCTATGAACCACACCGAAGTGTGTGGGGGTCTCCTGTATTTAAGAGGCAGAGGTCGAGCTGAGAGAGAAGATTCTAGACATCTCTACCCAGGCCAGTAATCACGGCACCACCCCACAAAGGGTTCTGGGCGTTGAATTCCCCCAAAAGTAGGAATGGTGGGGGGAGCTGGGAGATCAGAACAGCCAATTCGTTAAGAGGGACTTCACCATCCGGAGGAAGATAGACATCGCAGACGGTAATATCCAAGGTCGTCCTTATCCTCACAGCAACAGCCTCTAGAGCTGTATGAAGAGGCACTGATTCATAATATACAGAGGCAAGGACATACAGACATATGCCACTTGACACGCTGTTACAGTCAGTCCGGTTTTTATAAAAACCCCGATAGCCATGAAGGGCAGGGGTCCGCATTGCTGGGAACCAGGTTTCCAGGGCAATACAGACAGCACGTGTTGAGCTTAGAATCTGTCTTAGTTCAGCCAAATGGTGGAAAAAACCGCTGCAATTCCAATGGAGGATAACGCTTTCTGTGATCTGTGAAGGCATGAAGGAATGCAGAAAGCAGGTTACTGCCTAAGGTCAGCTGCTGCCACCAGTGGAGGGCTAACAGGTAGGAGCATTGCTTCAGAGGCATCGGAGAGAGCTAGGTCCTCGGGGGACTCTAGAAGCTCCACCTCGTCCTCAGACACAGAGCTTGTAGGTAGCGGTGCTGTGGGTCTATTTGGTTTTGATTCCTCGCGCTGTTCCTTGGGTTGCCCTAGCTGGGAGGGCCCCTTTGATTCAGTCTCAGGAACTGAAGAGGACCGCGTAGCCCTATGACCAGCGACCTGTGGCTCCTTCAGTCACTGGCGGGTGTCTGCTGTGCCACTGGTAGGAACCTGGGAAGGGAGTGACCCAAGGGACCCCTTCCTAGTGACAGAAGTCGAAGACGACTTACGCTTCTCTGGCTTGGAAGTGGGGACTGATGTCCCCAATGACTGGCATGGTGCACACACACACACACACACACACACACACACACACACACACAGACAACAACAACAACAACAACATCAACAACTGTGTGAACTAGCCTGGCAATCAGTGTGAGAAAGGGATACAGAGAGGTCATATTACTGGAAATTGAGGTCAGGAGGATTTGGAAACTGAAGGATGTATTAATGGGACAGTTTTCACATGGGAAATTTGGAAAATTTCATTTTAGGGACAAGGAAAGGGATCAGATAACACGTATTGAGAGGCAGCCATTTTTAACATGATGACACAAATTTATTACAGTAAATAATTCCACAGAAGACGTGCACATGCAGTAATAACAGTCAAAAAAACATTTGCTACCTATTCTATGGGCAGAAACATATACGAAACAAATATCATCAAATTACAAGACACTGACAATCAAAACACACATACAAATGTACTTCCATGTATAATATGTGAACTGCTTCATTTGGCAGCTGTAATATGATGTGATTCAGGAATCATAAAACACCAATGCACACTGTGCACAGAGAGTAATAAACAAGAAAAAGTAAATATTACAAACTGCACACCTTTGTGACAGCTATATAATAATAAATAATAATAATAACAATAATAATAATAATAATAAATGTTAGCAACAGATACAATACCTTATTTGGAGACCTGTTTGTAAATTTGTTGAGCTGCTACCACCAGATCCCTGGTAATATGAGTACTGAGGTCTGCTATAATTTATGTTGGCCTGTTTTTCTAATTCATAGCTTCGCTTTGCCAATCGCTTTTCAGCCTGGGAAAGTTTCTTCTCCTTTCGATCAACCAACAGTGATTCATGCTGGAAAGGCTCCTATAATGAGAAGAGGTAACAATTGTTGTAATTGTTTAGACTAAAGTTTTACTTTGTTGCTCGTATTCCCATAATTTCTCATTTTACTGAATGTAAGGGAGATTGAAACTACATTACAAATCCATTGGTTCTCCATTATATTCTCCTAGAGATAATTCCAATAGTTTTGGCCTACATTTATCTTTCATATAATTAAGACAGTCCCCATCTGCATTTTGTGTATTAAATGCAACAGTAAATTGGTTTAACATCTCGTTTTCTGCATGTCTCAGTATGTGCGAGTTGGTGAGACACTTTATGACTGGATGCAACTCTCTACCATTATGCCATCATCAGCTGATTTAAGAGCAGTGAATTTTGCCACCAAACTGCATTTTTTTAAATATTTGTATGTAAAGAGAAATGAGAGAACAAGCCTGCCATTCACATAAATTGTTCACCTGTAAGAGGCATGATGTCAACAATCTTTAATTCAGTTTACAGATACTATGGATGAAATCACATTTCATCATACGTACTCCCTCATTCAAGTTACAGTGACTTACTGTGCACATTATCTACAGTATACACAAGCAGGCAACCAGTAAGACAGATATAAATTTGGCCAACATTTGGACATTACTTTTGAGACAGCTGATCTGTAAAACTTCACCAAATACTTTAAAAAACTAGGTGTCATATTCATATTTTGTTTTGAAGACTAGTTTTTGCTGAGTACTATGATCCACAACGATGTCATCAGGAATATCATAAAATTTTGTTTTAGGTTTCTATCACCCTGTTCACTGATGCTCTGGATGTGCCATAAACTCTAAAACACATTGCAACTGTTATCACATAATCTTTCCAGCTTGTAAATCTGGCAGAGGTATTGCTTTCTATGATTTATTATTGAGGACACTTTCCTGACAAAGACTCGTGACAAGGACAACCTCTGCTCTTTCCTCACAACCTCAACACCTATTCCCAAATTTGCTTCACCTGGTCCTTTTCTCATATCAACGAGCCATCTTTCTAGATATCATACACTACCTCTGAAATGGCTCCATAAATACTGCTGTTTCCGTCAAGCACACCCACCACAAACACCACCTCTACTTTGATGGCTGTCACCAGTTCCATGTCAAAAACACTCTCACAGTCTCGCCACGCATGGACATGGCATCTGCATTAGAAAGCAGGAGTTGTTGAACTATACCAATAACCTTAGCAGAGGTTTTACTAACAGGCAGTATCCCATCCAACTCATCCATAAATCGATCTCCCGTGCCACCTGCTCCTCTGACACCAGTAAGCCCATTAACCAGCAATCGACCAACACTCCTCTGATCACCCATTATCACCCTGGGCTTGTAAAGTTCAACCACATCCTTCACCTGGTCTTCGACTACCTTTCATCGCACCGTGAGATGAGACGTATCATACCCAAAATCCTGCCCACAGTCTCAAAGTAGTGTTCCACCATCCAACCAACCTACAGAATATCATTGTGTATCCCTAAACCTGTTTAGCTCCCAATCCTGCAACCTATGGGTTATTCTTTTGTGGTTCACAATGGTGAGAGACCTGCCCCACACAGCTACCCACCACTTCCTACCACAGTCCAGTCATCTACATTTCCTAACCTATAAAAGGGAGGCCATGAATGAAAGCAGCCATGCTATACAGGATGTTTCAAATATACATTTACAAACTTTGAGGGCATGCTCCTTACATCACAACAAGAAAAAAAGTACACATAAATATAGGTCTGAAAATCCTCTTTTTTTTGAGTTATGAATGAAAGCTGATGTTCAGTGGCTTGCCAGTTACAACCCGTTTGAGTCATTGTATCCTGCATGGTGTTGTGTTGCCAGGAAGGTTTGTTTACATTTGTCATTCATCTGTGCATGTATGTAATGCCAACAGAACAGAGCACAGAAAATATTTGCACACTACCAGAATATACAGGGTGGTCAGAAACAGTCTGAAAAGCTTGTAAGGGTGTTGGGGGGGTAGATTGTGCTGAGAAAAAATTGTTAAGAAAATAATTCAATACGTTGCACCATTTGAAGTTAGCCAATCAGGCCATTGTGCATGCATATTCAGATAGCCTGCCAGACACAATTAGTGTCAGTTGTTTTCATAGAGTAGATGATAGCAAACGAGACAGCTCAGCCTTTGGCTTGGGTTCAATCCTTACTACCATCCCATGTCCAATTGCTGTATTGCTCTCTCGTTAAGTTTTAGGAAACCGAACAAAGAATTTGTTTTGTGACACCGACTCTGGTGGGCTACCAGAATTTGCATGCACAACAGTCTGACCAGCTAACTTGAATGCTAATTAACTTGGAAAAGTATAATGTATGAATTTTTTTCTTAACAATTATTTATTAGCACAACCTACCCTGCAACACCTTTACAAGCTTTTCAGACTGTTTCTGACTATCCTGTACATCATTATATCAAATCTTAAGTAAAATACACCAACACTCAAAGGGGAATGGTAGAGTCTACTGAAGGCTCAAGTCAAGAGGTTAGTTACAACAAAATTAACACATTATCATTAAAGATATATCTCATTTTTATCAAATACACTTTTCTGTACAGTCCTCCCAGTACATTCATTAATCTTTTTGGCACCAAAAGTATCTATAAAATACAAATTAAGAAAGGTGTGTATGTGAAAGTACAATAAAGCTAGAAACGCAACTACAATTAAAGCGTAACTTACCTTCGACAGTACGTTGCTATGTTTGTCCAAAATTTTTTGCATCACTACATCAATATATTTGTCCTTCTCTTTACTAAAATCTTTTACATCTCCATCTTGTTCATTATCCCAGCACAAGTTAGTCACTTCTTTAATTGATAAATGGGCATCGGGATTACATTCATCAACTACACGATCTGCCATACCTTGTTTGTTTATCTGGCGATCGTATATTTTTTTCTCAAGACAGTTATCCATAACAAGACGATAAACAAAACATGGCTTCTTTTGCCCATATCTGGAACAAAAATTTATATACAGTGGACATAACCACATTTACTGTGCACCAAACAATTGAAATATCGAACACTAAAATTCTCCCATTAATCCTCTGTAACATGATTTGTCACATTTTTACATACCCTTGGGGTACTGAAATACTACAGACATGAATTTTCTTACCAACAACAAAACAGATGTTTTTATTATTTAGTCTAAGGAATGGTCCATAAAATAAACTTTGAAGCTGCAACTTTACCAAACAAATATGTTGAATAGAGAAATGCAAAAATATTTTCTTCAGAAGAGTCCAGTACTGAACTTCCAGACAGAGCCTTTGATACTTAGAGAAAAGGAGGAAGATTATGATTTAACCCACTGCAGGTGACAAAATCATTAGAGAGTGCATGTGAGTCCAGAAAGGAAAGATGGGCAAGGAAATTGGCCATGCCCTTTTCAAAGGACCAATCCTATCATTTTGTTTTCTTAAGTTTTGGTAATCAACGGAAAACCTAAATAATCAGAATGGCCACATGGGAATCTGAACCCCACTCTCACAAATATGAGTCACATGGGCTCATCATTGCACCACCTTGCTCATCTTCATATTTGTTATGTACTATAAAAATGTATGAGACATGATTTATTGAGACAGCTCTCAGCTGTTTGTTTCCTTTTTTCGTTGTTACCCCCTATGTTTGATGTTCTATGAACATCAAGGTTTTGTACTCTGCATTATGAAATAATGATTATCAGCACCAGCAGTAGTCATTTATCATTCAATGCTGGATACCAGCCTATTCTATACTTCTCCATACATGACCATCTTCCATCCAATTTTGCACTGGTTGCTCCTTTACGCTGTCAGCCCATGTTTCATTAGGTCTCACCATGAGAAATCCAACACAGAATCTCTTTAGTCCGTCTCCCATCATTTCATCTCACTGTATGTCCAGCTCATTTTCTCTTCCGTTTCATAACAGTCATTATCGCTTCCTCAACTCCTTTCTTTTCCCCTGTTCATTTGTCTGCTTTCTGTCCCTCCTTGTCATGCCCAAAATGCATCACCCCAATATTTGTTGGAAAATCCTCAATTTCTGAATAGTTAAAGTATTTGCTGTCATGTTTCTCTTTCATATGTTAGTACTGACTGTGTAACACACTGGGAATTTACTTCCATATACAGCACCACATTTCCCAAAATGAACTCAGTCATTTTTACATTACTGCTTATTTCTTTAAGTGTCCATACTCATATCTTCTAGTTGTCTTACATACAAAAATTCAACTGTTTCTGTAACTTGATCATTAATATGTTTGAAATGTCTCACAGTTATAAACAGTAAAATGGAGAGTGAAACAATTTAAATGTTTGCCTATGCCCCCTATGTTAGCATGAAACATTTCAATAGACTTTTCTTTGGTTTCTGTCCCACTGTCCAAAAGATTTATCTTTGGTGTAATACTTATTATTTACATTTCAATGTTTCTAATGATATTTGTGGGTATAAAATTACAGTCTGTAACAAACATGTTTGAAGTCCACACTTTTTTTTTTAGTAACGATGAAAAGAGGGCTGTGTTTAACTTACATCTACTATTTAATGACACAAAGGTTTGATGTACAGGCACATTTGTATTCTTTGGTCACAAATGGTCTGGCAACCCTACCATGTTGTCTTAAACCCAACATAATTACCAAAATGTCAAAACATCAAGGTTCATAAAGAACCATTAATGGTAACTCCATTCAAATTTGAGGTCTGTCTCAACAATACAAACAATATTAATCTCATGGAAAAATTTAGGTTGCTTATATCAAGCACATTGCCAAGCACAGGCTGAGTGACTAAAAACTATGAATGACTGTGTAGTAACACTGTTCACGTTTACGTCGCACTTCACTTAGCGTAGACCGGGACTGTGTCCTAGGCATGCCCGATGTTAACTGACTGGGCCCGGCCCGTGCTGCCGGAGTTGTTGTTGTCATGCCGGCAGAGGTCGCGTCCGAATTCTCGCGTGCCCTCTGGTGGACGGGACTCTACTTGCGGCAACTACCGTCCGTGACGCGCCGTGCCAATGTGCGCCTCCCGCGATCTTTCTGGTGGCTACTACAGACTGTAATACCGTGAACACTTGGATCTAAGCCACACTTTTTTTCCAGTTTTTGGGATCCATAAAACTGCCTGCAGCTTAGAATTGCGTGCAGAGGAAAAAGAAATTTTGAAAAATGGTGCTAGGAACTACAACAACTAACTTTCGCGATGGAATATAAGCAGCCCTACTACACAGCCATGCTTTACAGGCACGAAGATAAATACTGGCACCGAACCTTCTGTGCTAGTAAAAAGAAGGGGAGGCAGTAGAAGTAGTATTTTTTTCATGTTTTGACCACTGAATTTTAAAACACCATCCAATGAAGGAAGTAGAAATTCAGTATTGCTAATCTTCGAATGTAGCAGCCCTTCAAATACTCTTAGCGCAATGTGTAAGACATTAGGATTATGCACGAGTTGGTATGCTGAGGCTTATTCTGATTTCTGGTATTGTTTCATCAAATTTTCTGAAATGCTGGTGCCAGTGAACCATAAAGAAGCAAATTCAAGAAGGAAGTTATTCCTTTTGCGGAAAAAAGTTCTAATTGTGCTGCAGGTCTGTGACACAGGATTGATGAGATCATCATCAGATGATGGTGACCGCAAAAAGACAAATTATTTCAATGTTGCAGTAGCAGTAAAGCATTTAGTGGGCCAATATCATGCTCCCGATGTTTTGAAATAAGTCTGTTATGAAACAGTGTCAGAAATGCCTACATGAGAACACTGGAATTTTAAATATTAGGGTAAATGAAATTGCTAAAGTGCAAAAAAGTAAAAAATTGATCTTTTTATGAAGTGCGGGGGTTTTTCACTTTGGAGGTGAACTTAAATTGCACAGAAGTTGAAAAATTGCAAAGAAAAACTTGTGGAATTTCAGCACTTCATAATCAGGCAGCACACTGGAAACCAATACCTTTTTGGTCAGATAAAAAGTGCTGACTGAACTCCCATATAGGAACATCAATGATGTACAAAAAGATAGGTTCTCTACTTACCACACAGGTGACACATTAAGTTGCAGACGGGCACAATGAAAAGACATTTACACATGAGCTTTTGGCCACAACCTTCATCAGCAAAAGAAAACCACACACCACTCATTAACACAAGCGAACACACCCCATACACACGACTGCCAACTCTGGCAGCTCGAGCCACGAACATATATTCAGACATGTCATCAAATTATATGGCTGCTACCGGAGGAAAGAAAGATGTAAGCATTCTTACATAAGGAGGTGAAAAACAGCAGTTTTCCATCACACTTACTTGCACAGCAGATGGACATAAATTACCTACGTTCATATGTTCAGGTGAAAGACTTTACCGAAATCAGAAGTTTCCAAAAAATGTAATTGTACGAGCAAGTGAAAGTGGGTGGTTTTCAGAGGACATGGAGCTGGAATGGATTAGGCTTGTATGGAATTGTCATCCTGGTGCAATGCTTACGCAGTCTGCTTGTGTTACATGCATACACAGGCTACACAACACCTGTGGTAAAACGAAAATTATAAGAAAGAAAAATGGACTCTGCAGTAATTCCAGGCAAAATGACATTAGTTCTGTGACCACTTGAAGTCTGTTTGAATAAACCATTTAAGGACAAGCTTAAAAGCATGTACAGGGTAACAATTACTGAACTACGTGAAATAAAAGCGTCATAACTTCTGAACAGTTTGTGTTAGGATGTTCAAACTGCACAGTTGGCCATGGGGCATGATGGGAATTAGTATGCACAGTATGGTTTGGTTTACCGATGAAGCTCAATTTCATTTGGATGGGTTCATTAATAAACAAATCTGGCACATGTGTGGGACTGAGAACACACATTTTGCGATCGAGAAGTCTCTGTGAAGTGTGCAGTCGGTGCTATATTCCTTCACGGCACGGTGACTACCAAATGATACATGTATGTTTTGAAAGATTATTTCATCCCCAATATCCAAAATGATCCTGATTTCGACAAGATGTGGTTCATGCAAGATGGAGCTTGACTCCATTGAAGCAGGAGAGTGTTTGAAGTCCTGGAGGAGCACTCTGGAGACGGCATTCTGGCTCTGCGGTACCCAGAGGCTATTGGCAGTGGCCGCTTTTTGTGGGACTATATTAAAGACAAGGTGCAGAGCAATAGCCCCAAAACATTGCTGAGCTGGAAACAGCCTCAGGAAGTCACTGACAGCATCGATGTTCCAATACTTCAGCAGGTCATGCAGAGTTCCACCATTCATCTGTGCCACATCCTTGCCAATGATCGAACATGTCATAACCTACATCCGAACATCTGTAGTGATGCTTACATGTTGAATAAAGTGTGTGGCACATCGTAGTTTATAACTAATTTAGTTTTTTCCATATAGTTCAATAATTGTCACACTGTACAAGGGCTGGCTTTTGAAAAATGACAGACAACTGATACCTACAGGATGCATTAAGCACTCAAGTTTGTCGCAAGTGTGCCAATGGATTGATGATTCATGGAAGTGTGTTCCAAATTGGATTGTGCAACAAGCATTTCAAAAATGTTCAATACTGAATGCACTACGTGGTATGGAGCATGATGCTGTGTATGAAGAACTGAGCAACAAGGAATCAAGTCATAGTGATCCAGAATTATCTAATTGATATTTTAAACAGTTTGTAAAATTTGTATTATTAATCTGATTTCATTTTGTTTTATATCTCCTCTTTTAATTTCTAAGTTACTTTTATTCTTTTTTTGCAAGTGTTGCTAGTCATACATTTGAAGTCTTCACTACAAATCTACTATGAAAAGCCAACTAGCAACCCCGTGTTTATGATTTACATCAATATGGCCGACACTATGTCTTGGATGTTTTCTTAATAGTGACACGAGATGGTTCCTATTAACTGTGAATCACATACTCTATTTGTCATAAGAATAATATGAATGCAAACATTATGCCATGTATTCTTCTGTGTTGTCTGTAACCTCATTTAAATCCTGTCCGAATAACTTGTTGAGGCACCAGCAAACATGGAAGAAAATACATACCGTGTATTGTTTGTATTTGTATTATTCTTATGCAGAACAGTGATACAGTCAGAAATGAAGCACAGCAACTGACTTTTAGTATAAATTTTTAAATCTTCTAAAACTATAAATTATGTGCAGCCAAGTTCTGTGATTTTAAATGCTTGAAAAGGTAAATTAATATACAAAATAACCTTGCTTAAGTGGGACTGCTACACTTACAACCTGAACCCAACTACTGCAGTCATATTTTCATCCGTTCTATCCAATTTGTATCTTATGTTAGAATGAACCAACTTTATTTCAATTTTGAAGTGTGGCTTACAATTTTTCCCTCTTGAATTTTAAGTCTCTTTTTTCAGGTGCTGCTTAGGTTCAAATGCAGCTTCGATTTGGGTAAATACAGTAAATCAGCCTCCACTCGTTGAGGAGCTGCGCATGGTACTCCGTGTGTAAGCAACTGAAGCATTTCGCAGTGTTGTTGCATTGTCTTTCTGTGAAAGCAAGTTAAAATGGCTGCAAAAACAAACAGACCTATTGTATGTAAATTATCCTACAAGATTTGATTTCCCAAAGTGAAGGGTATATTCAGCTGGTGTGGAAACAGCATTTCCTTATACTAACATGGAACTTCAAATGCAAGCTTCAATGGAAATGTTCAAACACATGCAATTGGCCTAGAAAATCATTTTTATAGAGTTTTGAGATAAAAAATGTGTACTGTACACAAATGTTCCGAGAACTCAGAAAATATTTCTCTTTCCTTCATTTCATGTACAATATTTCTGGATTACTGAATGAACTGCTTTAATGGATCCAAACATTTATGACAGAATTCATTTTTCACAAGCAAGTACAAGATAATGTAAGATAGATACAGCACAGAATAAATGTCAACACCAAATGTAAAAATCCAATTTAATACTGACCTGTACACACGACAAACAGCCTGTGTATCGTGACATGGATTCCACGATGCATCAAACACTACAACCCTATTGGCTCCAACAAGGTTGATACCTAAGGAACCAGCTCTTGTGGAAACCAGAAATAAGTGTATGTTTGGATTCGAATTATATTCATTTATTAGTTTTTCTCTTTCCAAAGCTGTTGTGCTACCATCCAGTCCTGTAATCACAGATGCAGTTTAGCCTTGACTGAAATAATAAACCTGTAACTTTAAAAACAAACTGAAAAATGCTCACAAATAATAGTAATTTACTGAAAAAAATTGAAAAACCTAATGATAACTGAGCATAGTTGTAATTTCTATATCCTTGATTGTTGTTGAAAAGGCAAACACACATCACAACGCAATAGAAAGACACTGTAAGTTAACCTTCACAAAACTAAGTCTTTCAAACTTTTTATTCTTTTCTATATCAAACAGTGGTGAAGGTGTATAGTATTACATTCATGTGTATACCAGGATAGAAACGAATTGGGAAGACATGACAATAAACAGTGTTTATGCAGAGTAAGGTAAAATGCAAGATTTTAATTTTCACTGGTGTAGAAAACCTAATTATCAGTGTTTAATAAATCTCATGGAAAACAGAATTAGGCTCTCTAATTTCCACTGTGGTGAGCAACTGTATATTCACATACTTTTTTTATCACTGTGGAGGAGGATCACAACATTTCTAAGAAACATGGCTGCCATGTATAAACAGGGTGTACACGCGGACAAGGAAAAAAAAAATCCTGGATTTCTCCCAGATCTCCCGGTTAAAAATACACTTTCTCCTGGGTGAAAACATACTTTCTCCCAGTTAACTGACAGTATATTTTGGGATGTAAATTTTCTTGAAGTACCAGTACTGTGTTATCTCATGTTTGGCTCTTTATTATGGCATAATGCCATACGTGCTATAAGATGAAAACGTGCACTTGAAATGCAGCGAACAGTTGAAAGTAGCCAATAGTGTGGAATTAAACACTTTGTTTCAAATATATTGACTGCCTCATTTGAAAAATTAATAAAAGAAAATTTCTTTCAAACCGACAAAAATAACTTCACTGTTATGCAAAGGAATTAATGCTTGACTGTCAGAAACATGGAAGTAAAATAAAATCTGAAACTAATAACATATTTTAGCCTAAAATAGTACTTACATGAGCCATGAAAGTTATCGAACATTCTATTTACATCGGTTTCATTGAACACTTCATCCCATGTTTCTCGGTTTAATATGTTGCAAAAGTTTGCTATATTGCCATTGCTGAAGTCCCTGCACTCAGTTATTTTAATGGGAGATATTTTCTCTGAACATAATTACAGTGATAACAACACAGCCTCATGATCACTGTATCCCACCTTAACTGCTTCACTACTGTATGGAGAAAAGGTTTCTTCAATAAAAATTTGGTCTGGTGCAGTTTTACTATGCCTAGTGATTCTTGTTGGTGTATTTACTGTGGGGATTAAGTTGAAACTCTTTGTCATATATAGTAATTCATCTTTGTAGTTTGAGGGTTTCAAAAAGTCTATGCTGAAGTCTCCACAAATGATTTTCATTTTCTTCAGTTCGACAATATTTAACATCATTTCAAATTTACACAGGTATTCTTCTATGTCAGTATCAGGGGATCTGTATATAGTCACAGTAACTAGTTGAATGTCAGTAAGTTCAATAGCTGCCATTTCAAAGACTTTTTCTTTATTCAGTTCAGGGTACGTTTGGATTGCTTTATACTTAAATTCTGCTTTGCAAAGATAGGAATCCCTCCATGTTTATAATAAGACCTGCAAAATGAAATGAGTAGGGAAAAGCCACAAATCTTTAGTGTTTCTATTTGCAGTTCTTCTAGCGAATGTTCTGTTATGCAGATAACATCAACATTTAGGTCAGAACACAGTATCATTTCTAGTTCTTGCGATTTGTTAGTCAGAGACTGAACATTATGATGCATTATATGAAATGATCCAGAAAATAAGATACCAGAAGATTGTCTCAGAACCATACAGGACCTCCCATTACTGGAGTTATACTGCTCAAAAATATGTAAGCTTTACAAGGGTAAGTGTGAAGAAGAAACTATTTTGCCAGTGAAGGCCTGCATTTACTGTAAGGTGTTCAACTCAGAATTTCATCTATCATTTTATAGGCTAAGAAGTGGCACGTGCAATTACTGTGACAGATTAGAAAATTTAATCAAAGCAGAAGATGACGCCATTAAAAGAAACAGGCCAATGCTTGAGAAAAAGCTCCACCTACGAAAGGAGATGCACAAAAATCAAAAGAAGGTTCAGCACATGTAACTACTTTCAATCTTGAAAAAAATATTGCCAACTACAATGCTAACATCCAGTGTTATTTACTACAAGAGACAGGTGAGGACATTTAATTTTGGAATGCATGAGTATAGCACAGATCACATTTTCATGTATATGTGGTCTGAGAATATAGCCTTGTGTGGCCCCTCAGAAACTGGTTCATGCTTGCTGAAGTATGTAAAATCATTGCCACCTGATATTAAACAAGCTAGTGCCTGCAGCAATAGTTGTGGTGGGCAAAAAAGAAATCAATTAATTGTCCAATTTTGGCTGTACATTGTTGCTCATGCATCTATTGAGTTGCAGAATATGCCAGGACGACATTTAATGTGTATGAAATGATATATTGAAGACTTCCTTGCAGACAGAATTCAACACGAGATAATGTGGTTGTCTGTAACAAAGTAGCAATGCCAGAAGATAGTAACAATTTGCAGAATGACCACCAGGTAATTTATGAATAGTGCAGGCTCTGGCAGTTAACCCTGAACATAAATAAATGTAACATACTGCGCAAACACAGCAAAAGAAATCCACTACTGTGTAGCTACACTATTGATGACAGACTACTAGAAACAGTATCTACCACAACATATCTAGGAGTAACTATCAAGAGTGACCTTAAGTGGAATGGCCACATAGGACAAAGGGAAACACAGATGTCAGACTCAGATTCATAGGAAGAATCATAAGGAAATGTAACTCATTTACGAAGGATCTTATGAGGCACTTGTACAACCAATTACTGAGTATTGTTCACCTATCTGAGATCCCTTCCAGATAGAACTGATAGAAGAGGTATAGAAGATCCGATGAACAGCAGCACACTTAGTCACGGGATCAATTAGTCGGCAGGAAAGCGTTAAAGGAATACACAAGAAACTCAATTGACAGACATTACAAGAGAGGCATTGTGCATCATGAAGAGATACACTATTCAAATTTCAAGAGAGCACTTTCCAGGAAGATTCGAACAACATATTACTTCCACCCACACACATCTGATGTAATGACCACGAGGAGAAAATTCAAGAAATTAGAGTCAATACTGAGGCTTACTGCTAATCATTCTTCCGATGCACATTTCATTAGTGGAACATGGTTAGATGGTTCAGCTAATGGTACAAAAAGTACCCTCAGCCACACACCATTAGGTGGCTTTCAGATGTAGATGTAGATGCACAAGATGATTTCCTATCCACAGAATCAACTGCAGAACTTCTGAACAACAGAAAAATAGACACTGAGAAGCAAAAGGTTAACTGGTTGACAATGAGAATGCAGCACAGGGAAGTTGAGCCAAGAGCTTTCTTCTTCATGGAGATGTTGAATTAAGACACGCAATTTTGAAAAGTAAATGTTGCGCATCCATGAAGGCGTGGTATGATACCTGCGCATCTTCCACCTACTTGACATGGACAGGGTGTTTGAAGAAAGCAAAAATTGATGACTTGATGTCATTACTACAGTTTATTCCGCCTTTGTACAACAACTTCTAAAGAAGTCTAACACTGATACAGAAGTCTCCAGAAATCCAACCAGGATGTCGTGGTCATCCTCATGGTTGCAGTAGAAGTCAACAACATGTTTCATACTTTCCTCAGTACATTTTACAGCCAAATGATTCTACAAATTCATGTGATGAAGAATGCTACTCTGCTAACTGCAAAAGTAAGGAAGTGAACGAAAGTGAGTATGTGGAAACAGTGTATCCTTTAAAGCTATAGTGATGCAAGGGACATTTTACAGAGACAGAAAGTGCACTTGTACCACACATCTATTGAAACTGTTGATCTTAAGTTCCTCGTGCCTGGTCATAGCAATATTGATAATGATTCTGACTTTAGTCACACTGAGAAGAAGAAAAACAAAACCCAGGTTATATCTGAAGTGAAGGATTGGCTGAAGTTTGCAGAATTTTTTATGCAATAATGCTTTACACAGAGGACCTCCAGCTACCTACCTTATACACTGAAGCACCGAAGGAACTGGTATAGGCATATGTATTAAAATAAAGATATATGTAAACAGGCAGAATATGGCACTGCGATCAGCAAGGCCTGTATAAGAAGACAAGTATCTGGTGCAGTTGTTAGACCCGTTATTGTTGCTACAGTTGCAGTTTATCAAGATTTAAGAAAGTTTGAAAGTGGTGTTATAGTCAGTGCACAAGCGATGGGACACAGCATCTCCGAAGTAGCTATGAAGTGGGGATTTTCCTGTACCACCATTTCATGGGTGTACCGTGAATATCAGGAATCCGGTAAAATATCAAATTTCTGACATCGCTGCAGCAGGAAAAAGATCCTGCAAGAAAAGACCAAAGATAAATGAAGGCAACCATTCAAAATGAAATAAGTGCAACACTTCCGCAAATTGCTGCAGATTTCAAACTGGCCGTCAACAAGTGTTAGCATGTGAACCATTCAACGAAACATCACTGATATGGGCTTTTGGAGCCCAAGCCCCACTCGTGTACCCTTGATGACTGCACTACACAAAGCTTTATGCCTCGTCTGGGTCCATCAACACTGACATTGGACTGTTGATGACTGGAGACAGAGTGTCTGATCAGAGAAGTCTTGTGTCAAATTGTATCGAATGGATGGACATGTACAGGTATGGAGACAACCTCATTAATCCATGGACCCAGCATCGACATTAGTAAGTGGTTTAAAGCTAATTCATTGTCATTAAACTTTGAGAAGAACTATATGCAGTTCAGAACCTGTAAGAGATTTCCTTCCAGCATGTGTTTAACATATGAAGACATGCAGATCGAAGAGGTTGACAGTATTAAATTTCTGGGATTACAACTCAATAAATTCAGTTGGGAAGGGCATACCACAAAATTGCTTAAGCGCCTAAACAAGTTTGCTGTGAGAATGATGTCAGATGTAGGAGATATAAATATAAAAAAGAAAAACTTGCATACTTTGCTTACTTTCATTCTATTATGTCATATGGGCTCATATTCTGGGGCAACTCATCAAATCGAGCAACAGTTTTTAGGGTGAAAAAGTGTGTGATAAGAATCATTTGTGGTGTAAATTCAAGATCATGTAGAAACCTGTTCGAGGAACTTTGTATTCCAACTGCTGCTTCTCAGTATATTTATTCCTTAATGAAATTTGTTGCAAGTAATACATCTCAATTTCTAACCAATATCTCAATACATAGTATCAATACTACGAACAAGTACAATCTACATAAAGACCTAAAATCACTTACCCTGGTCCAAAAAGGGGTCCAATATTCAGGAACACACATTTTCAATAAATTGCCAGCAACCATTAAAAACTTGGTTTCAGATAAAGCACGGTTTCAACAGAGTTTGAAAGACTTTTTGATAGGCAACTCCTGCTCCATAGATGAATATCTTAACAGAGACTGTTAAGTCAGCTTAACCCTTTGACTGCTAGGGACATGTTATCTTGTCATACCTTGCCATTCTGATGGTGCACCCGACTTGTTTAAGCACGGCCCTTGGGTCTTCACTACAGCGCTAAGGATGTGTCGACGTGTGCCGTGCCACCGGCCTTTCCACACTAGGGACGAGTTTAAGCGCACCAAGTCCCAGCTACCTGAGCGCGACAGACGTATAAACACACAGAGCTGTTTTTCTGCCTTGTTCTTCCAGTAGCTGTTCAGTGGTCTGACTGTATTGTTCCAGAGTGCATATATGTTTGTTGCTGTGTTCCCTCTTTGCAGAATTCGACTTCACTTCCAGTGTTTTCAACAGTTTTCTTGTTTTCTACGGGAGAAATGTTACATCATCGTGTTTGCACAGGTAGTAGTGATGAGTCTTCAACAGAGTCTCGAAGCTGTAGTCCTCAGCCCTTTACACCAGAGGGGAGAGCAAGAATTACAGTCAGCAGTTCCTCTGAATCCAAGGAACCAGAAAGTGACTGTGAAACGGTTCGCAAAAGAGCGCACTTAAGTGACATATTTGACTGGAAAGAAAGCAATTTCCAGCCGTTAAACCATTACTTTGAGGACTCGAGTTCAGGACACAAATGTCAACTAGATACGGACCCAAGCATTCTTTCATTTTTTGTGACATTTATGTCTGAAGAACTGTTGCAATTTACTGCAGACGATTGCAATTTACTGCAGACAAAACAAATCGTTTTTACGTTTACACCAAAGAAAATACTACAGAATCTATGAATTCTTGACTGTCAGAGTGGACAGACACTGAATTTGAGGAATGTATTGTTTTGTTGCTATCTGCCTTCCAATAGCGCAAGTTAAGAAGTTAAAATTAAGTTATTATTGGTCCAGAGATACACCAGTTTTCAGTGCAATTATGTCCCCGAGACTGTTATTGTCTACTTCTGAGAAAGTTACACTTCAGTGATAACTCTGTGAGTACTGGAGGTGACAGACTATTGAAAATTAGGATGATTGTTGACAAAGTTCATAAGACATTTTATAATTCATTTCGTCCACATCACAAGCTTTGTATAGATGAAAGTCTCTTGCTGTTCAAAGGATGATTATTAAGCGATTTATTCCAGTCAAGCGCAGTAGATTCAGAATAAAGACATTTGTACTGTGTGACTGTTAGAGTGGCTATATTTTAGATTTTATTGTATATACAGGTGCAACAACAGAAATTGGGTTCCACAACTTAGGAAAAAGTGTTGTGACAACTCTTATGGGACCATATTTGGAACTGGGTCATATTCTGCGTGTCGATAATTGGTACTCCAGCCCGAACCTGTTCCTCTCGCTTCATAACCATGGAACAGCCGCATGTGGCACTGTTCCTAAGAATAGGCACAACGTGCCAAAACTGCAGAATAAATTAAACTAGGAGGAAATGAGTTTAAGTCCACTGACAAGATCCTTGCTATCAACTGATGCGATAAGAGAGAGGGGTGAGTGTTGACCACAAGTCACACAACACAAATGGTTGAAACAGAGAAGACTGACAGAAATACCGGCAAAAAAAAATAAAGGAACCGAAACGCAAAATGTATTGTAGATCACAATTCGAGTGTGGGTGCAACTGGCCGTTGTGACATGTTACTGAGCTCAGTGGGATCAGTGAATAAGACTGCGAAATGTTACAAGAAATATTTTTTTCACATTCTGGATCTGTGCAGTCTAAATGCTCATACTCTCCGCCGGATGGTATCTGGGCGAAAAATGGCACTCACTGAGTTTACCTTTCTCTCGTAAGGGAGATTGTAGAAAAATATGCTACAGAACAGAAAAAAAAATTGGTAGGGGAAGGCGCAATGACAACGAGAATCCTCTGCGATTCACAGGGAAACATTTTCCGCCTGTTATCATGAGTGAACATTCGCAGAAAAGTATGCTAATGCGCAGATGCATGGTTTGCACAAAACATAAAGTTTCCCATATACCAAAACTTGCAATGTTCCCTTATGTGCTGTATCCTGCTTTGACACTTATCATACACAAAGAGAGAGAGAGAGAGAGAGAGAGAGAGAGAGAGAGAGAGAGAGAGAGTGTGTGTGTGTGTGTGTGTGTGTCTATATATATATATATATATATATATATATATATATATAATTACAGTGGCAAATGTAATTACGGCGAGTACATTGCAAGAGTATAACAAAACCCATATAATCTACATACGATACATTTAAATTATTAACACGTAACATAGATAGTTATGTTCTTTTATCCTTAGTAGTACAAAAATAGATCACATTCCGTCTACTTGTACAAAACCTGTTTTCCATAACTGATTTCAAATGCCCTTGATCAACAACAAACAATATGCCAAAGTTAAAACTCCGTTTTCAGTGCAATTTTTCTTACTACTTTGCCTCTGTTGTTAGCTAATATTGGAAATTAAACTCACTGCTCTGGGGAGGGAGGGTGGGCTTAAAATTGGTTGTTCAAATGAGATTAGATTTGAAGCATTAATAGAAAACGATATTTGTAAAAGAAGTATTGAATATATCTTGCTTTCATCTTTTCAGAAAAATCAACATCTTTCCAACTAATTTGTATATTATTGGAAAATAGCAGGGCAAAAAAAATTTTTATTCCATATAAATTTCATTTTCATCATGTGTTCACTCTACTAGATATGCGAATCCGAAGTTTGCATTGTTTTTGGGCCTGATTGTCACTCCCAACTCTCGTTCCAGTTACACAGCTTGGAATGTCTTATAGGGTATAGTTTTTTAGCAAAATCAGAACAAAAATACTGCATTTTTGACATTTTTACATAATCTTCAATTTTGCGCTTAATTCATTCAGTACTGAAAAGTGCTACGGAAATGAACCTTTATACTTAAGATAATTGTGTTGTTAGGTTACTACATGCCAAGTTTCACGTTCCTCATAGCATTGGTCCAGGAGATGCAAGAAACCCAACTTTGAAATTTTTTTGGGGGCCTATTTTTTTGGCCGATTTTACCTAGTTTTATGGCTCAATATGGCTCGTAAAATTATTCTCATTATTGTTCTAAAGAGAATGCATAAAGTTGTACAAGATGGCCAAATTTGATGTCTTTACAAAAACTATTGCCCGAGATATTACAGCTCAAAATTGCCAAAATTTCATGCTGGCTCTGGGCGAGTTGTAATCAGCCCAGAAGTATTCAGCACAGGGTGGGTTGGGTAGCGTGGCCCGCTCCAGTCTCGGCGGCAGCTCCGAGCGACAGGCACTTCAGCACAGGTTGCCTGATTATGCTGCAGGTCGTAGCGCCTCAGGGCGCCAAGCACATGGTGCGCCTCCAGCCGTCAAAGAGGTAAGTAAGAAATATCTGTTAGATTTCAGTTTTGACAGCACTTGGTCACAACAGTCAAGATTAGGTATTTTGTGTATGATAAATTTATTAATAGTACGTAACAGTGTTTCATTCTGACAGCACGTTAATTGTGTAAATATTAGCTGTTCCAGTTAACCACATTTTATTCACCTATTTCGACAATCTCCTGACAAATGATCAGGGTACTAAGTATTACATTCAAATGTTTTATGTATTTATGTTATACTTTCTGACATGTTCAACACCCGCAAGAATCATCTCATTTTTTGGGTCGATGGAATGAAAACTGAATCTAATCTAATCTAATCATGTCAGCATGAGACTGTTCAAGCTGGTGGAAGCTCTATAATGGTATGGGGCATGTGCAGTTGGAGTGATATGGGACCATTGATATGTTTAGACATGACTGACGGGTGACATGTACGTAACCATCCTGTCTGATCACCTGTATCCATTCATGTCCATTATGCATTCTGATGGACTTAGGCAATTCCAGCAGGACAATGTGACAACCAACACCTCCAGAATTGCTACGGAGTGGCTCTAGGAACACTCTTCTGCATTTAAACACTTCCACTGGCCATCAAACTCCCCAGACATGAACATTATTGAGCATATCTCAGATGGCTTGCAACATGCTGTTCAGAAAAGATCTCCACCCCCTCGTACCCTTATAGATTTATGGACAGCCCTGCACAATTCATGGTGTCTATTTCCTCCAGCACTACTTCAGACATTAGTCGAGTCCATGCTATGTCATGATATGGCACTTCTGTGCGCTCGCGGGGGCCCTACACGATATTAGGCAGGTGTACCAGTTTCTTTGGCTCTTCAGTGTATATGTACTTGAAGTGAAAAAACATTGTGTAAATTCATTGTTTCATTTTGTATAACCTATGACTATATATTAACACTGAAATGTTTAAAATTGTTTTTCTTGGAATAAACTCCACGCTACCTACACCATTCTGATTTTTACCCTTTCATTTATAAATCAAATATTTGTGAGTATGACAAATGTGATTGTATGTTATCAAATGGTTCCACTATTATATATTTGTTTCTTTACAAAAAAAAAAATAAACTCTTAAAATTACAGAAAAGAACTGTGGCTGCTAAACACTGTTTCTTCATTCAAGATGTTTTCTGAAGATTTTTCTTTGTGTAACATTGTTTCTAATGGTTCTAGTAGATCAAGTGTTTTACCATGTTTCTCTATGTGGAGTACCGTTAGGCTGTTTTGGATGCCACTTAGCCTGCACCCATTAAGATACACATGGTTAACTATTGTGAATTTGTCAAAGTGATGAAGTCTAAAAGCATTGGTGTGTTCTTTGTAACGCATATGAAAAGTTCGTCCTGTTTTACGTATGTAAAATGCTGGGCAACTGTTACATTGTAATTTTTATATTTCACTGTGTTCTGCTATTGGGGCATTTGTATACACTGTGTTAGAAGAAGTTCATCAAGTTCATCTTTTGTGCCATCAAATATTTCTGTAATAAACAATTTTTATCAAGTTTAGTTTTCCATTCAAAAAATTTATTTTCCAGGAGGCTGATGAATATCCACCCACCACTTGATGAAATTCTTACATTATTAAGTTCACTTCACAATAAAATGAAGTTCACAACTGAACATGAAACAAATCAACCCATAAATTTCTTAGACCTCACAATTGTTAATGAACAGCAAGAACATACTTGTTTTGTAAATAAAACTGCCTTTTCCTTCTGCTACTTAATTTATTTTGCCCAGACGTGTTTCACCTTTTCCTTGCTCTAAGGCATCATCAGTGGGATTTACGATTTGCTGTGATCTGTGTTTCCTTTCATCTGGTCCGGAGATCGCACTACCGCTTTATTAATGACATGTAGGCACAATTTTGAGTTCTGGCCTTTTTCACACTGTTTACCATGTTTCTAATTCTTTTTCATGCTGTACTATTATTCTTTTGCCACTCAATATAACTATTTCTTCGGACACTGTGCTTTTAATAACATAAATATTGTAACTTCATTACATGAAGTATTTCTGTGCTTGCTGTGGAGGATAGCGGCGCAAACAAACTTCTTAACAAGAACATAATTTTTACATTTACGGGAAACCAACCTACACTGATATCACAATACACATATCATCACACCATCCGAACACACAAGCATGCTGCATTTAAATCCATGTTGAGCAGAGCATGCACATTACCTATGAAGCCCAAAGCATAAACATAAGAAGTTGATACGATCAAAACAATTGCAATAAATAGTGGATATTAAGAAAAGTCAATTGACAAACCAACCAACAAAATACAGGCCAGCATCAATAGTGGAAGCACTACTGGAATAACAACTGACACAACACATATCTTCACAATTATTCCCTATTTATTCGCACCATTACAAAAAATTGCTAACTCATTTACAAACACCAATATTACAACAACAAACTTTGACACCACTTACCTCACACTGTAAACACAAGTATCCCAATAACAGAACACAGTGGAATATATAAATTACGATGCAACCATTGCCCTCTATTTTACATATGCAAAAACAGAATGAACTTTCCATAAACGTTACCAAGAACACACCGATTCTTTTAGACTGAACCACTTTGACAAATCTACAATAGCTAACGACATGTACCTTAATGGATACAGACTAAGTGATATCCAAAGCAGCCTAACAGCACTTCACACAGAAAACCATGGTAAAACATTTGAGCTACTAAAACAATTAGAAATAATGTTACGCACAGAAAAACCTTCTGAAAACATGTTGAATAAACAAAGAGTTTAGCAGCCACAATTTTTTCAATAATTTTAAAAAGTTTATTTTTTCCTAAAGAAACAAATATTTAGTAGTGGAACCACTTGATAACATGTAGCCACATTTCACACGCTCGCATGTATTTATTTTATAAATTAGATCTCTGTGTAATTAATAATATAACAACTTTCTATCTTCTTTGAAATAATAACAACTGGGTATTCATAGAAATGCATCTTTACATTCAAAAGTCTTTGACTTGATTTGACTTGGGTTTACAAAGGAGCTGTAGAATGGAAAGTGTATATATGTAAATTAACATGTCTCCTCATACTGTGCTTCAAAACCATGTATCCACTACTGGAAACAGTAAGTTATTTTTCGTTCTGTCCTAGTTTTGTAACTTACATTCACAATGTGCCACTTTGTAATACACAAATGTAGTTTTACCACGACCAGAATTAACCTCATTCTGGAAGAAAATTGATGTAGACAGTCAATGCACCTGAAGATGTGTCCCCACAGTTCTAAAATGCATCATGCATTGAAATAAAATCACGATTGTGACTGAAAGATGGTTGTTCTTTATTTTACAAAAGTAATACAGCCATAGAGGAAACACTGACAGCAATGGATAAAATTAGGCAAATAAAACTGATTTATATGCAGATGGCTACAAGAAAAAACATTGCTACTAAATTTCACAATAGAGAACAGCACAAAAAATCACCAGTTACATCGGGAATGACATTCAGTTCTGTAAATGCAGTCAACTGTGGAAACATTTTGCTAAACTAGGCAAAAGTGACTTTTCTGTCTCTCAAAAACGAGGGGTGGTGGAGGGGGGAAGGTGAGATACCTAGTGATCTTGCTAGAGATTAAAAAAAAAACTAGAAATGTAATCGTTATTTTCTGCTCCACATTATCATGGTTTACCAGAATGGTCAAGTCTAAATAAAGTAGTAGTTACTGCAAATAAGGAGGTACAAAGCATGTGTGATTTAAGAACACACAATGTGTTAACAAGAGTAATTTAGCAAGAATATTTCACAATGCCCATGGCCTCAATCTGAACACATTACAGAAGAATTTTGCGATTACAAATGTTTCATAACAATGGGTAAGAAGTTAAACTGTCAGCGTGACAGTAACACAATCTATTCTTCTTATGGAAAAGAGCCATGTATTTTGAGGACAATAAGGTATGCAATTTTGCATCACACATGTGATTTTTGTTGTGACCAGCAGAGTTGTTTAAACATAACAGTTTTAACCAAGATGGTTTGAGTGTGTGTCAGTCTCACGTGCCCATGCAGAAAGAGTAACAGCAATCTGTAGGTAATAGTAGATCAATGTAATAAATTTTAGACTAGCCACATTTGTAGGATAAAGCTGTTGGTAGCTTTCCCTTTTACTTAAGGAAAACATAGAAATAGTTCCATGGGTATCCCTGTTTTTCATCCACAAAGACTAGGAAATTTTAGTACTTAAATTATATTTCCTTTTGTTCCTTCCTTTGCCACCTGGAAGCAGTTGATGGTCACAGAACTGCAGCTGCTGTGATACTGAGAAACCTTAACATCAATATGATTCCTCCATTTCTCCTGGTGTAATTGAGGACAAAATAATTATTGGATACACAGCCAGATCTCTATGTCCAACAGACACAATATTTCAACCAATGACCAGGTGTCACTACCAGATGACTGGCACCAACATCTGACCATCCTCTCATTAATCATTTTTCCTTCAATTACACTGGGAGACACACATTTTATGATGTCCCATGAATAATTTTGCTTTTAATTGTGCTGGGGGGTCTACAGATTTCGCTCCTCTTGTGTCCACTGGAACCTCTATTATACATAACAAGCTGACAGTTCATGTCATGACTTTGTTGAGCAGATGGCATAAACAAAGACATTTCATAACATTTGGTAGCAATTTTAGTACTAAAATAGACTAAAGAATTTAAAACAAAAATGACAAATGAACTTCAGTGAATAATGTCACAGAGGAGTACTGCCATATTAAACCAAAGTTTAAAACAGGTTTCTGAAGAATTGGTCAGTAGAGCTGTTGGAGTCAATGAAAAATGGAAATTTACTTACAGGTTTTAGATTTTCATAACACAATCACATTAAAGAAGGTGAATCTCCATTAGAATAGGCTATTAAAATCAAAATTTGATGCCAAAATTAAAGATATGAAAAAAAATGAAAACTGTACAGCTCGCACAGACAAAATTCCAAAGATTTACACAGAGACATCTGCAAGCAGTAGAAGCATCAGTTTTGGAAGGAAAATAAGACACTGAAAGTATGAGTCATAAAACACAAAGTTCATACAATGTTTAAAAAACCTGCTGGTTTGCAGTAAATGACAGAAAAGAAAATGTAATCAAATCTAAATTAGTGGGATGACAACTGTTAACAGTGACATTATTTGAGACCCCTATTGTGTTAAAAAAATTCCAATTATTAATTTGAAAATGCTGTAGAAATTGGTGTCTGCATAGAACAAGATATAAATATAGATATGAGATTGGTAGGGAAGCAAAATCCAGTAAACTATCAGCAGTAGGAATTAAAGACACACTGAATCTAATTGACAGCCTAAAGAACAAAAACACTGCTGGCTGGAAAAAGACATCTTACAATACTATCATTACTTGGCCTTCATTGAACATCTTGCAAAGGCTACAATTTTTGAGAATCATCACTAGATGCCAGTCCGTACATCTGCCCAGTCAGTTTGAACTAGATGATGACTGCTCAATGGAAGGCAATTTGTGTACTAAAGTTTAGCAAAACACGAGTCAGCAATAACAGTCCAGCTCGAGTTTCGTTGGCATTTTAGGACCAACCTGGCTTTACTGAAAATCATTCTCATATTAGTGTTAAAGTGGACTCACGGAAAGTGCACAAGATCTTCAGAACCCTCGCGCAATTGTTCAGCATGAAAGAGACTCATCTAACGTGAATATGTTTTGCGCCATTTCTTTTTCAAAAGTTTATGGCCTCTTATTTTTTGAGGAAAACACAGACACACAAATGAGCCATTTTCGAATACTGCAGACTTTGCTTTTCACACAACTTGAGGAGGACACTATTGACTTCATATTCCATTGGGATGGAGCACCACCACAGTGCCACTATATTGCACAACAACTCTTTAATGACATCTTGCTTCAATGCCTGATAGGGTGCACGAGACCCGGAGTCACTGCCCTACATTCTTGGCCTCAAAGACGTGCAGACATGACCCCAGGTAATTATTTCTTGTGGTGACATGTGAAGAAAATTGTTTTCATTCCCCCTTTACCTCATGACACCGATGAGCTTTAGAACAGAACAAGAGCTGCAGTGACTTTGTAGATAAGTTACAATGAGTTTATGATGATGCCTAGATGTTATCTGTGCTGATGATGACGAATACATAGAATATTTGTAATTACACAATAAAAATTTTAAGAATTCGTGAGTATTTTTCAATCTGTCTCTATTTTGTAATACATTTCCGTCAATAAATATTGTCACAGAACAAGCTGAGTAGCACCATGGTGTAGTGGATATGATGCGAAACTGTTGCATCGAGGGTCGTGAGTTCAAAACTCACCTAGACTGTACAATTTTAATTTCTATATTCAGTTTGAGTACATTTTAGAAGTATCCACAAATGGCAAGAATCATTGTACTGGAATGTTCTGTAGCTGTAAATATACTGTATGTGATCTGGCCAGAGGCAGTTCGCTCCGCGCTCTTGTATGTGCAAGTGCTGAATAAACCTTCATTAAGAGAAGTTAGTGTTCGTCATTCATCTGCTTACACCTTCCTCTATGTGACATTATTCTGGTGGAGGCACTGGGTATTGGAACTTGCGATATCACACATTATCGACAACACAGTGGCTCCCATCAGGCCACAACAGAGCCGCCGTTTACGTGGCGAGAAACCCGAGTTCAAGCCATATTCAACAGATCGCAATCTTTACTAAGAAGTGCCCGAACTCTTACGGGAATCGGCAACACGCTGTGAGTAATGAGTATAATGGGCATTACGAATGTAGTGCGGGATAATACATTGAGAATGTGGGTTTTGCGGGAGGCGTGCCAGAGATAAATCCCTGCAGTCGCGCTATCCTCTGTGTCCTCGGTGACTCAGATGGATAGAGTGTCTGCCATGTAAGCAGGAGATCCTGGGTTCAAGTCCCTGTCGGGGCACACATTTTCATCTGTCCCCATTGACGTATGTCAACGCCTGTAAGCAGCTAAGGGTGTTCATTTCATTGTAATTTCAGATCGCAATCTATCGCAGACAGAAGAAGAAGAGGATGTCACGATGACAGTGTGTGCCATCCTTCCGGGTTCTCTGGTGACGATGGCCAAGATCCAAACAAGTGGCTGAAGGTATATGAGCGTATAGCCAAATTTAACAAATGGGATGACACCGTGTGTTTGGCTAACGTATTTTTCTACTTGGAGGGCACTGCCAAGCAATGGTATGAGAACAATGAAGAGAAGTTCACAAGCTGGGAAGTATTTCAGGTGGAACTGCGCAAGTCAGCGACACACGATGACAGAAGTGCAAGGCTGAAGCTAAATTAAAGTGCAGGGCACAGCATCCAGGAGAAACTACAGCATCCTACATTCAAGATGTCTTGAAGCTGTGTAAAATAGTGGGTCCTCGAATGAAGGAGGAAAATAAGGTTGCACATCTCATGAAAGGTGTTGCTGAGGACATGTATCAAGCCCTACTCCTGAGGGAGGTTTCGACAGCAGACACCTTCATAAAATGGTGCCAATGCATCAAAAAAGAATTACACGCAAGAAGTTTGAACGGCTTCAAAATGTCCTATTGATGTCTGTGATGGAGAAAGAAACTGATTTCACAAGTGTTTTTAGTCAGATAGTAAGAGAGGAAGTTCAGAAGGCACTTGGATTGCACAGCAAGCAAAAAACTGAGATGCTTCAAGAGGTCATAAGGGAGGAAGTGGAACAGATATTGAACCCAATCTCTCGTCCTTCATTTCCCTTTAAAACGGTTAAAAAGTCGAGACCCAGGTGAAGTTACGTTCCTACAACGCCACATGAGGAACCTGTTTGGACACCAAGGAAGACTCATGTCTGGAGGACCCAGGATAAGCAAAAAGTATGTTCCCACTGCGGACGACCAGGACGTGTGGTGCGTTACTGTTGAGAAAGGCGGCGGATATTTGATGATGCCCGTGCCAGAAGATAGCAGACTGATCTTAGCCGACGACAACTCCGGGACAATGATGATGAACAAGAAGATGTGGGTGCAGGACGGCGTAGGTCACCATCACCGCAAGCTAGCCACTGGAGAGGACGCTCCACAACACACCGATCAAGGTCTCCATTGCTGTTTAGAAGCTCCAGCCGATCACCTAGCCTCTGTAACCTGGAAAACTAAAGGGTGCGACCTTCCTTGGAAGTGAGGCTGCCGAAGAGAAAAATCCTCCGCCATCAATCACTACAAAAGTGATAGGAAATTACGTCGATATCTTCATGGATGGCTGACCAGTCCAAGCTCTTGCGGACCCTGGAGCACCATATTCAGTCATTTCGGAGAAATACTGTAGCCAGTTGCAGAAAACCATATTTGTAGACAGCAAAACATCTTTGGTGAAGTTGGCTAATGGGAAATATGTAAAACCTACAGGAAGATGTGTCATTCTTGTGGGTATAAGTGGCCATACACAGCTCTTAGAATTCATCGTCCTACAAGAGTGTAGTCATGACGTCATTCTCGGATGGGACTTTTTGAAAGCTTCTCAAGCAATTATAAATTGGGTCACTCAAAGGTTATGCTAGATGAGATGACATACTGTGGACAGGAAGATGCGCATCCGAGTGTGAGGAGACTGTGTGTGCTGGATGAAGTAATCATTCCTGCAGTCAGTGCTAGAAAGTTACCTGTCATGTGTCATGCCATGCATCAACCCATGGATCTTGTAGAGGAATGTAAGAGAAGCATACCACTGAAGAATAACTTGGTCATCCCAGTCTCTGTTGTCTGATTTAAGAATGGATTCGGTGAATTGTGGATAGTTAAGTGTTGCCGAGAACTGCAGATCCTTCCAAGACGCACGTGCGTAGCAAATGCTGAGCCGTTAATTGAAGAACAGCTGAGCGTGATAGAAACCTCCCATGCCGAGTCTGTGGGTGAAATTGGCACTACCACTACAAGACAAGGTCTTATAGCTCGACTATCACCAGATCTCCCCAAGAAACAACAGAAGAAGCTACTTGCCATTCTTCAAGAGTTCTCTGAATGCTTTAATCCACAGGTGAAGAGCAAATTAGATACATTGACGGTGAAGCACCGGATTAGCACTGGAGACCATCAACCAATAAGCCAGAGAGCATACCGTGTGTCAGCAACAGAATATCGAATAATTGGCGACGAGGTAGAGAAAATGATGAATAATGACATCATTCAGCCTTCGCAGAGCCCATGGTCATCACCAGTGGTCCTCGTCAGGAAGGAGGATGGCAGTTGGCGCTTTTGTGTTGATTACAGGAAGCTTAATAAGATAACTAAAAAGGACATTTACCCTCTTCCACGAATTGACAATACGCTAGATTGTCTGAAGGCGACCAAGTTTTTCTCAACCATGGACATGTACTCGGGATACTGGCAAATTGAAGTAGATGAGGCTGATCATGAGAAAACTGCATTCATCACCCCTGAGGGCCTGTATGAGTTTAAGGTAATGCTGTTTGGTTTGTGTAATGCACCAGCAACTTTTAAACAAATGATGGATAATCTTTTAAGGCACCTGAAATGGACGACGTGTCTTTGTTATTTAGATGACACTATAGCGTTGTCAGAGACATTTGATGAACACATAAAAAGACTAAGGGCCGTTCTTAAGTGTCTCCAACAAGCCGGATTGAAACTTAATCCAAGAAAGTGTCTCTTTGGAGCAAAAGAACTCAAAATACTTGGGCATCTTGTGTCAAAAAAAGGTGTGCGACCAGACCCAGAAAAGATGAGAGCTATATTGGAATTTCCTATTCCTAAAAGTATTAGAGATGTGAGAAGCTTCCTCGGATTATGTACTTATTACTGCCGTTTTATCAAAGACTTTTTTTTATCAAAGCCAGGCCACTCCAAGAGTTGTTAAAAGCCAATTCTAAATTTATCTGGTGTGGTGCTCGACAAGATTCTTTCGATGTGCTGCAAACAGCTCTGATGACTGACCCTGTACTTGGTCTGTATGATGAGAGAGCACCTACAGAACTACACAGAGTTGCCACTGGGTATGGGATCGGTGCTGTCCTGGTGCAGATTTTGGATGGAAAAGAGAAGGTTCTAGGACACTTACAAAATCCGAGAGAAACTACTCAACTACAGAAAGAGAATGTCTTGCTGTGATCTGGGTCATGTGCAAAATTCAACAGTATCCCTACAGAAGGCCATTCACAGTTGTTACAGACCATCATTCACTTTGTTGGTTGACAGGTCTTAAGGATCCAACAGGACAACTCGACAGGTGGGCATTAGGTCTTCAAGAGTATGACATTACCATAGTGTACAAAAGTGGAAGAAAACATCAAGACGCCGACTATCTCTCAAGAAACCCTGTGCAACACCATCAAGACTTTGATGAAGATAGCGACTGTCTCGCTGCACTCCAGGATCTCTCTGCTGAGCAGAAGAAGGATGCCAATAGTTAATGGATTACTTTGCAAGGAAAACTTTGATCCATTTGGAAAGAGGTGGCTACTGGTGATTCCTAAACACATGCAGTTAGATGTTCTACAGAAATTCCATGACACACCTGAGGCCAGTCATTTAGGATTTGTTAAGACATCTGCAAGAGATTTTTCTGGCCCGGTTTATTTAGGAGTGTCTGTCACTATGTGCCGCACTGTCGAGAGTGCCAGAGGAGAAAGGCAGTTCCTCAGAAACCACCTGGCCGACTCATACCAATTCCACCAGCCAAAACGCCTTTCCAGTGTGTTGGGATTGACCTCCTCGGACCATTTCCAACGTCTGCTAGGGGCAGTAGAAGGATTATTTTATTTATTTATTTATTTATTTATTGTTCCGTGGGACCACATTAAGGAGAAGTCTCCATGGTCATGGAACGAGTCAATACATGAAATTACAACACGATTGTAGAAACAGATAAAATGAAATATAAGAAACGTATTCAGGCGACACGTCGTTAGTTTAAATAAAGAAAATCAAGAATGTAACACTGGAATTTGCTTAATCTTTTAGCTCTTCCAGGAGCTCCTCGACAGAGTAGAAGGAGTGAGCCATGAGGAAACTCTTCAGTTTAGACTTAAAAGCGTTTGGGCTACTGCCAAGATTTTTGAGTTCTTGTGGTAGCTTATTGAAAATGGATGCAGCAGAATACTGCACTCCTTTCTGCACAAGAGTCAAGGAAGTGCATTCCACATGCAGATTTGATTTCTGCCTAGTATTAACTGAGTGAAAGCTGCTAACTCTTGGGAATAAGCTAATATTGCTAACAACAAACGACATTAAAGAAAATATATACAGTGAGGGCAATGTCAAAATTCCCAGACTCTATTGAATAGGGGTCGACAAGAGGTTTTCGAACTTACACCACACATAGCTCGAACAGCCCGTTTTTGAGCCAAAAATACCCTTTTTGAATCAGAAGAATTACCCCAAAAAATAATACCATATGACATAAGCGTATGAAAATATGCGAAGTACTTTTCGTGTTGAAATGTCACTTATTTCAGATACTGTTCTAATGGTAAATAAAGCGGCATTTAGTTTCTGAACAAGATCCTGAACATGGGCTTTCCACAACAGCTTACTATCTATCCGTACGCCTAGGAACTTGAACTGTTCTGTCTCGCTTATAACATGCCCATTCTGTCTGATTAAAATATCAGTTCGTGTTGAATTGTGAGTTAGAAACTGTAAAAACTGAGTCTTACTGTGATTTAGCATCAAATTATTTTCCACAAGCCACGAACTTATTTCATGAACTACATTATTTGATAATGTTTCAATATTACACACAAGATCCTTCACTACCAAGCTGGTGTCATCAGCAAACAGAAATATTTTTGAATCACCTGTAATACTAGAAGGCATATCATTTATATAAATAAGAAACAGCAGTGGCCCCAGCACTGATCCTTGGGGAACGCTCCATTTAACAGTGCCCCATTGGGACTGAACATCATTACCACTCTCAATATTGCGGAGAATTACCTTCTGCTTTCTGTTCTTAAAGTAAGAGGCGAACCAATTGTAAGCTACTCCCCTTACTCCATAATGTTCCAACTTCTGCAGTAATATTTTGTGGTCAACACAGTCAAAAGCCTTCGTTAAATCAAAGAAAACACCTAACGTTCGCAACCTTTTATTTAATCCGTCCAAAACCTCACAGAGAAAAGAGACTATAGCATTTTCAGATGTTAAGCCATTTCTAAAACCAAACTGTACATTTGACAGCAAATTATGTGAATTTAAATGCTGCAGTAACCTTGTATATACAACCCTCTCAATAACTTTAGCAAACACCGATGGCATAGAAATAGGTCTATAATTATCAACATTATCCCTGTCTCCTTTTTTATAAAGTGGCTTCACTACCGAGTACTTTAATCGGTCAGGAAACCGACCACTCCTAAGGGAAAAGTTACAGAAATGGCTAAGTACTGGGCTAACATACATGGAACAACACTTCAGTATTCTGCTAGATACCCCGTCATATCCATGAGAGTTCTTGGTCTTTAGTGATTTAATTATTAACTCAATCTCCCTCTTGTCAGTATCATGGAGGAGCATTTCAGGTAACAGTCTCGGAACACTTTTTTCTACGAGCGCTATATGATTCCCTGTTGGGACTAGGTTTCTATTTAGTTCACCTGCTATATTCAGAAAGTGATTATTAAATACTGTACATATATGCGACTTATCAGTAACACGGACATTCCCACTACGCACTGATTCTATATCCTCGATCTGTCTCTGCAGACCAGCCACTTCCTTTACGACTGACCATATAGTTATAATTTTATCCTGAGACTTAGCTATTCTATCTGCATACCACATTCTTTTTGCCTTCCTAATAACTTTTTAAGCACCTTACGATACTGTTTGTAATGAGCTATTGCATTTAGATTGTGGCTGTTTCTAATGTTTTGATATAATTGCCACTTTGTTCTACAAGATATTCTTATACTTTTAGTCAGCCACCCAGGCTGCCTGTTTGTGCTAGTACCCTGTTTTGAACGTTCTAACGGAAAGCAACTTTCAAAGAGCACGAGAAAAGTCTTGAGGAAAGCATTATATTTATCGTCTACTGTATCAGCACTATAAACATCTTGCCACTCTTGTTCCTTGATAAGGTTTACAAAAGTCTCTACAGCAACTGGATCAGCTTTCCTAAAAAGTTGGTAACTATATTTAACATGTGTTGCAGCACAAAAATCTTTTAGACTTAAAATTTGTGCATCATGATCTGAAAGGCCATTCACCATTTTGCTAACAGAATGCCTTTCTAGTAATGACGAATTATTGTTTGCACTGATTATCTGACACGCTATGTCATTACAAAAGCCATGGTTGGCCTATCCAGAGTAATCTTCAGTGGAATGACCACATACAACAAAATTAGATGTCAGACTCAGATTCACAGGAAGAATCTTAAGGAAATGTAACTCATCCACAAAGAAAGAGGCTTATAAGGCATTGTTCGACCAGTTCTAGAGTCTTGTTCATTTATCTGGAATCCGTTTCAGGTAGGACTGATTGAAAAGATAGAGGAGATCCAATGAAGAGCAGTGTGTTTCATCACAGGATTGTTTAGCTGGCATGGGAGACTTACGGAGATGCTCAACAAACTCCATGGGCAGATGTTACAAGAGAGGCAGTGTGCATCAGCTAGAGATTCACTATGGAAATTTCGAGAGCACTTTCCGGGAAGAGTAGGACAACATATTACTTTCCCCCGCATACATCTCACGTTATGACCACAAGGAGAAAATTCGAGAAATTTAGAGCCAATACAGAGGCTTACCAAAAATCATTCTTCCCACGCACTATTCGCGAGTGGAACAGTTGTGGAGGGCTCAGTTAGTGGTACAAAAAGTACCCTCAGCCACACACCATTAGACTGCTCACAGGGTAAGATTTAGATGTAGTTGTAGATACTTAGCCCACACCAACAAAAGATACTTATAATTATCACTTGGAAGATATTTAGTACTGGCAATCTGAATGCAGTCTGCAGTCCCTGCTATTGACTTTGTGCATGCACTACCAAAATTATAAAGGCTGAAAATACTTACTGTAGTAGTTCCAGTTCCTTGCCCAAGTTTCCTGCCGTCCAGGAAGATTTGTTCGTTGAAGGAAGTCTTCAATTAGGTTTAAAGTAAATAATGACTGACTGAACACTAAAATACGATCACCAAGTGCCATTGATTCTTCAAGAATGCAAAAGAATACTGCCATTTTTGCTGAGCTTTCTATAGATCCTGGAACATAGTTCTTCAGAAGCTCTGTAGCCTGTAAGGTAAACAAAGATTCAAAAGACTTAAGAACACAAAAAGTGGCTAAAACAGTATTTGAAATATGATAATTAAGACAATATCTTTTTGAAACAATAAAATACCTGTATATAGAATGGGAATTTTATTCCATCAAACAATTTTCCTGAGATTTCTGTGTCTGTTCAGACTGAAATTCCAAATTTCCAAGAGCCAAATTTTGTTGAGTGAAAGCAAGTTTTGCATGAGCATGTACAAAGTTTTCATTTAACACACTGCCAGCTACTAGTGACTATTCAGAGTTCAGGCAGGATTGGAAAAAGGTAAGTATTAAACTGATGTTCAAGAAATAATATTCTGTTGTAAAACTGTATCAAAGCTACTGCACAAAATTTAAAACCTTATGCTGCAAATATTTTCACTGAGAAAACTAACTAGATACGGCATTCTCAGAATTGTTGATATGCCACTATTCAATGATTCTTCTTTTCTATTCTCTCACACAAATATTCTGTGTTCACAGAGATATCACACTCTTTGTAATACTATGTAAGGAACAGGAAACCATTTTAACAGTACCAATGAGGTATTAAAATGTTTTTTTTTTTTTTTTTCTCTGCATGATGCCTCTCCTTAAATGACTCAACTGTGTCTGACTGTAGGTTCTCCACTGCATCACAGGACTTGTCCATTACTGCATCAACTACGTAATCAGAAAATCAGATCTTTTATACAGATATCAAGCAAAGTTTTATCCAACTGTTTCTGGTTCAGACTAGGATTGGTTCCAAACAGGTTGAGAAGAAGACTACATACAGCTTTTGTCAACAGATGAGTCACTGAAGATGGAAAGATTATAAACAATCTCCTTGAAACTAAATTGCTTCTGCTGCTTCAACATTTTTTGCCATCTTCCATTCCTTATGAGTTTCAATTCCTGCAGAAATAAGCCTTTCACTAACTAAATTACTGTTGTTTTGAACATCTTAACTGAGTTACCAATGTAGTGATCACCCATATTTCCAACTTCAGGAGAAATTCTATTAAATTTTTCAAGGTAGAAGCCAGGGCAGGACGTAAAAACGGTTAACTCAACTGAAATTCTAAGGCGAAAGGTTCCACATCAGATGTGCTGAAATATACAAATGCGTATTTAGAATGCAACAGTGGAACATAAGCAAACTTTATGAGTACAATGTAGCTATTGCACTTATGTTCAGGTTTGCTCTTCTTCACTTCCTTGATAAATCTCACTGCACAATGTGACAGCCATTATCCTTTGCATAAAATTTCAATTCTCTAACCATCTGATACAACAGAACTCGAGACAAAAACAGTATCAGACCCAGATTATTAAGAAGAGCAGCTTCCCTACACTAGTACGTCTTTGAATACTTTGTAACATGAGCGTGTTGCATAATAAAAACAAACAAGCAATGGAAATCCACACACAATATTTCACACTTCCCTGAATTCTCCAGGTAAAACATAATTATCTAAAATACCTGGTTTTTCAGACAAATTGAAACCCTAGTACACTAATAAAAACTAAACACACAGCTCAAAAATTTCAGCAATTTGTTTCTGGAGGCTTACACACATGCACTGAGTCTTTAGAAAGAGCCATGTTGGTACCCCACCACTGTCCGAAGTGTCTCCAGATGCATCTTTGGCCTGGGATCTTATTGACCAGAGAAGAACTGTCTTCAGTGATGAGTCCCACTTCGAACTGAGCCCTGATGACTAGCAAAGGGGAGACACCCCGGACAACAGTGGGATACCAACCTGACTGCTGGCTGCCATACGGCCCAACAACCAAGAGTGATGTCTAGGGTGCCATTTCTTTTCATAGCAGGAGCTGTTTGGTTGTCATCTGCAGCACCCTTACAGCACAGCAGTACGTCAATGATATTCTAGACCCCATTTTGTTGACCTTCATGGCAAGCCGTCCTCAGCTTACAACACTCCACCAGCTCGGGATTGTGACTCCATTCCAACTGGGCAGAATTTGGCATGATATCCCTCCAAGGGATGTCCAGCTACTCTGTCAATCAATGCCAAGCCAAATAACTGTTTAAATAAGAGCCACATGTGGACCAACATGTTACTGGATTCCTCTATTTATGAAGATCTTTCTCTTGAATAAATCAACCTATTTTTCTGAAATTGTATTTTTTTTTTCTTTTCTTTTCTGCACGTGTACCATACATCACAAATACCAATTTCCATCCCATACAACAAGTATACCATGACTCCCATGACCAACTTAGTTATCTAAAAAGCCACATTCGTCCTTGGAGAGTACGGATGCAACCAAAATAATAGCTCGAAATTGTGGGCCACACCATATCCATGTTTAATAGTAGAATGGTATGCAATCTAATTCAGAATTGTATTAAGACATTTGCCATAAATAAACCTAAGGCTGCCTGAACAAATGTCTGGACAGTATCACTCTCTTCCACAACAGGTTATTTCATGTTGTTTCATCTTAACAATATCTGCAGTGTTCAAACAAGGGATGGGCAATTTGCTCCTGAATTGGGCAATTTGCTCCTGAATTTATTCAAAGAGCTAGTGCACATTTCAGTGCACACAGCTGGCCACGTGGAGAGAGAGAGAGAGAGAGAGAGAGAGAGAGAGAGAGAGAGAGAGAGAGATATTGATTCAGTCACAAGTTGATTCACTGAGTCACTCTGTCAGTTTCTCTTTGCACTCTTTGCCCTTCAAGTGATACTCTCAACTCCCAGTTACTTCCACCAGATACATATGCAATGTAATTTACCTAGGTTGGTAATGTCCAAAGGGACAAAATTAGCCAATCGTTAAATGGTGAAGTAAAGAGGTTATTTCAAAATAAATAGCCTTTGTAGAAAATGATTTAACTCAAAATATTCAATTAGGTTCTCTGTAATCCTTACTCAGTTCTCTCTATTCAAGTTCGGCTTGTCGAGAATATTATCTGCTACAATAATATTGATACGTATCACACATCTTTATTTTACTTATATGTCAGTGCATTTTATATGTATGTAGACTATGGAATACATTGAGCATACATTTATTGGAGATTTTATGTTTTTGCTTTGACACAATGCAAATTCATTCCACAGCAAATACGTAAACTGTGGAAATACACTTCTGGCCATTAAAATTGTTACACCACGAAGATGACGTGCTACATACGCAAAATTTAACCGACAGGAAGAAGATGCTGTGATATGCAAATGATAAGCTTTTCACAGCATTCACACATGGTTGGCATCACTGGTGACACGTACAACATGCTGACTTGAGGAAAGTTTCCAACCGATTTCTCATACACAAACAGCTGTTGACCGGCGTTGTCCGGTGAAACGTTGTCGTCATGCCTCGTGTAAGGAGGAGAAATGCATACCATCACATTTCCAACTTTCATAAAGGTCGGATTGTAGCCTATCGCAATTGCTGTTTATCGTTCGCATTGGTCGAGATCCAATGACTGTTAGCACAATATGGAATCGGTGGGTTCAGGGGGGTAATATGGAACACAGTGCTGGATCCCTACGGCCTCGTATCACTAGCAGTTGAAATGACAGGCATCTTATCCGCATGGCTGTAACGGATCGTGCAGCCACATCTCGATCCCTGAGTCAACAGATGGGGATGTTTGCAAGACAACTACCATCAGCATGTACAGCTCGACGTTTGCAGCAGCATGGACTATCAGCTCGGAGACCATGGCTGCGGTTCCCCTTGACGCTGCATCACAGACAGGAGTGCCTGCGATGGTGTACTCAATGACGAACCTGGGTGCACAAATGGCAGGTTCTGTTTACAGCATCATGATGGTTGCATCCGTGTTTGGCGACATCATGGTGAACACACATTGGAAGCGTGTATTCGTCATCGCCATACTGCCGTATCACCCAACGTGATTGTATGGGGTGCCACTGGTTACACGTCTCTTGTCACCTCTTGTTCACATTGACGGCACTGTGAACAGTGGACGTTACATTTCAGATGTGTTACGACCCGTGGCTCTACCCTTCATTTGATCCCTGCGAAACCCTACATTTCAGCAGGATAATGCACGATCGCATGTTGCAGGTCCTGTACGGGCCTTTCTGGATACAGAAAATGTACAACTGCTGCCCTGGCCAGCACATTCTCCAGATCTCTCACCAACTGAAAATGTCTGGTCAATGGTGGCCGAGCAATTGGTTCGCCACAATACACCAATCACTACTCTTGATGAACTGTGGTATCATGTTGAAGCTGCATGGGCAGCTGTACCTGTACACGGCATCTAAGCTCTGTTTGACTCAATGCCCAGGCGTATCAAGGCCGCTATTACGGCCAGAGGTGGTTGTTCTGGGTACTGATTTATCAGGATCTATGCACCCAAACTGCGTGAAAATGTAATCACATGTCAGTTCTAGTATAATATATTTGTCCAATGAATACCCGTTTATCATATGCATTTCTTCTTGGTGTAGCAATTTTAATGGCCAGTAGTGTATTTAAAATCATTCTTGCAGTCATTCCTAATTAAGTACTCTACATATTTGTAGAACAAAATGGACAACATTATTCCAGGAAAAATTAAAAAGAATTCCAGTTCTCGGTTTCTTTTGACTATCAGCCAAATGCAGGAACGGCAAAAGCTCTCAAATGGGAACCCCTCTGTCACACTCAAACCTCGCTGTGAATTTGTCGAAGAGAAACAAGTTTGACAACAGCCCCTTATACTCTCCAGAGTAGGTAACAGAGAAAGAATGTAAATGACTTCGTTGTAATACTGAAATGAAACAAAACGAAGTGATAGAATTCAAATTAAAGGATGTTAACAATAAATTATTTTATGAAGATTATTTCTCGTTAACCATAAGCACTCAAGACTAAATTATGCTGTAACTGCACACATCACTGTTTTGTTACCCATATAATATTAAAAATCTATGATTTTCCTATGTTTGTAAACTGTCTTTCTGTATCTGAATGATTTACATATTAAAGAACATTATCAAATTTGGCATATATTATGTATCACATATCTCTTCACAAATGTATACTGGAGACTAAGCAGTAGTGAACACTGAATTGATAGTACAGTAATTTGTGACAAATATTTTGTGTCACTGCTTGAAATAACTAGGCAGATTACTGCTACAGGCCCCATAGCAGTGGACACCAATATCGATGCTCAGTTAATGGTCGAAGAGACGGTGAGAGTGAATGTTAAGACTTCAAGTAACATGAGTTGGAATAGCACCAATGAACAAAGCCCGACTTATCGCAAAGGCCATCACACGCAATCAGAATTCCAAAATTAAAGTCCACGTCCAGAAGAGCAAAGTTAAAAATGTATTCAGATTCCAACTGAAAATCGGCTTCAATGGTGAGGTATGACTAACCAATCCATATGCTGGACCATTATTCATTTCCTGTAGCAGACCAATGGCCATCCTCAGCAATGTGTTTGCCACAACCTCTGGACTGCAAGTGCGACTATCCACTACATACATATTACTGCTGCCACACACTGAGTCAGTTTCCATATAGCTGAAGTCATAAATATTAGAACATACACTCCTGGAAATTGAAATAAGAACACCGTGAATTCATTGTCCCAGGAAGGGGAAACTTTATTGACACATTCCTGGGGTCAGATACATCACATGATCACACTGACAGAACCACAGGCACATAGACACAGGCAACAGAGCATGCACAATGTCGGCACTAGTACAGTGTATATCCACCTTTCGCAGCAATGCAGGCTGCTATTCTCCCATGGAGACGATCGTAGAGATGCTGGATGTAGTCCTATGGAACGGCTTGCCATGCCATTTCCACCTGGCGCCTCAGTTGGACCAGCGTTCGTGCTGGACGTGCAGACCGCGTGAGACGACGCTTCATCCAGTCCCAAACATGCTCAATGGGGGACAGATCCGGAGATCTTGCTGGCCACGGTAGTTGACTTACACCTTCTAGAGCACGTTGGGTGGCACGGGATACATGCGGACGTGCATTGTCCTGTTGGAACAGCAAGTTCCCTTGCCGGTCTAGGAATGGTAGAACGATGGGTTCGATGACGGTTTGGATGTACCGTGCACTATTCAGTGTCCCCTCGACGATCACCAGTGGTGTACGGCCAGTGTAGGAGATCGCTCCCCACACCATGATGCCGGGTGTTGGCCCTGTGTGCCTCGGTCGTATGCAGTCCTGATTGTGGCGCTCACCTGCACGGCGCCAAACACGCATACGACCATCATTGGCACCAAGGCAGAAGCGACTCTCATCGCTGAAGACGACACGTCTCCATTCGTCCCTCCATTCACGCCTGTCGCGACACCACTGGAGGCGGGCTGCACGATGTTGGGGCGTGAGCGGAAGACGGCCTAACGGTGTGCGGGACCGTAGCCCAGCTTCATGGAGACGGTTGCGAATGGTCCTCGCCGATACCCCAGGAGCAACAGTGTCCCTAATTTGCTGGGAAGTGGTGGTGCGGTCCCCTATGGCACTGCGTAGGATCCTACGGTCTTGGCGTGCATCCGTGCGTCGCTGCGGTCCGGTCCCAGGTCGACGGGCACGTGCACCTTCCGCCGACCACTGGCGACAACATCGATGTACTGTGGAGACCTCACGCCCCACGTGTTGAGCAATTCGGCGGTACGTCCACCCGGCCTCCCGCATGCCCACTATACGCCCTCGCTCAAAGTCCGTCAACTGCACATACGGTTCACGTCCACGCTGTCGCGGCATGCTACCAGTGTTAAAGACTGCGATGGAGCTCCGTATGCCACGGCAAACTGGCTGACACTGACGGCGGCGGTGCACAAATGCTGCGCAGCTAGCGCCATTCGACGGCCAACACCGCGGTTCCTGGTGTGTCCGCCGTGCCGTGCGTGTGATCATTGCTTGTACAGCCCTCTCGCAGTGTCCGGAGCAAGTATGGTGGGTCTGACACACCGGTGTCAATGTGTTCGTTTTTTCCATTTCCAGGAGTGTATATCAACAATATCCGCCACTAGAATTTTTAATTACCGTATTTACTCGAATCTAAGCCGCACTCGAATCTAAGCCGCACCTGAAAAATGAGACACGAAATAAAGGAAAAAAAAATTCCCGAATCTAAGCCACACCTGAAATTTCAGACTCGAATTTCAAGGTGAGAGAAAAGTTTTAGGCCGCACCTCCAAATCGAAACAAAGTTGGTCCATTGTAATATGAGACACAATTTAGGTCGAATGAATGACGATACCGCTACAGTAGTTTGGTTGGAGTCGTAAGCTTAGCAGTTAATCTTTACCAGGTAGCCATTGCTATGCGCCAGGCGCTCCGTCCGTATTTATACGGGTACTCTTCCTTTTTCACATGCTTCGCCTGGTTTGAATCGATTGCTTATTTTGTTTTGATCTGACAAGTGCCGTTTTCTTTGTTGTAGGTGCTTACGTCACTCTAAGCTGAAAATGCATTACTGTACTGCGTCATGCATTTTTCGTCGCATTCTGATAGTCGTGTTTACGGCCTGTCGCCGCTCGCGGCATGGCTTGCTTTTGTGCGCGCTACCACCGCTTAAAAAAAAAAAAAAAAAAGAGAGAGAGGAATCGTCTCATTAGCGAAGCAATGGCAATAGACTGCTATTTGTTGATACTTACACAGCTGCTTTCTTTGATAATGATCAACAAGAACCAAATAATAGACTGCGTATGATAGAACATGTTCTGAACGAGAGTTAGGCGAAAATTTTTCTCCGTTTGAAAATCTTTGCGGCCGCTTCTTTAATACATCAAATTCTGCACAGAAATTAGAGTCATCTTAGATTTAAAAATCTAGTCAGTTGCCGTGCTTCATTTCTGACTGTATCACTATTAGGCATAAGAAGAATACGAATATAAACATGACACGATATGTATATTCTTCTGCGTTTGCTGGTGTCTCACTCTAGTTTCATAGTTTATTAGGTATACAGGATTTAAATGAGATAGCAGCAAACACGAAAGAATACATGGCAAAATGTTTATATTCGTATTATTCTTATGGTGAAGAGAATACTGCATGTGATTCACATTTCATCAGGTTCCTATTAGCAACCATCTCTTCTCACAGGTAGGAAAAAATTCAGAACGTAGAGTTTGCCACATTGACAAATATCCCAAACAGTCTTGACAGTCGGATTTTCGTACTACATTGAAATTCTGCTACATTCGAAGATGAACAATACGGAATTTGTATTTACTTCGTTGGATAATGTATGAATATGCAGTGGTCGAAACTCGGGGCGGAGAAAAAAATCTAGTCTTCCACCTTTTTTTTTTAAATTTATTTACTATCGCAGAGGTTTTGGCGCCAGTATTTATCTTTGTGCCTACAAAGCATGCCTGTGTAGCGCTACATATATTCGACGGCAGAAGTTAGTTTTGGCGGCACCTACCAACATTTTTCAGAACTTCCGCTTGCTTTGCACTCGATTCTAAGCCGCAGGCGGTTTTTTGAATTACAAAAAGCGGAAAAAAAGTGCGGCTTAGATTCGAGTAAATACGGTATTGTCTCTATTTTATTTGGTGTTGGTGAGGTATGGCATCATGTTTTTGGGAATCACAGAAGACACAAAAAAAATAATGACCCCGCATTAAAAAAAAAAGAGAGGAAGATGTGCAAATAAAGGCCAAAAGTGCCTTGTTGTCCATTATTAAGAGATTTGAATATATATTAAATGTTCTGTTCCTGTACATACTAATTCTTTTCAAACACACCAATCCCGATCTATTTTTCTTAAATAATTTTCTACATACGTACAATGCTAGGAATAAAGAGAAATTCACACTTCCTACATTGACACTGTTGCCTTCATAAAGGAACTTAAAAGAAAATGCAGATGCACTAATATGAGCTACGTTAACATGTTCTCCTACAAAAGTTAACTGACACTGGTGAACTATTCAAAAATTTACTGTGGCCTGTTGAAAATATATAATTTATGGTTCTAAGTCTGAAACCTGTCATATAAACAATAAAGGTAACACACAAAATAAAACCATATAATAATAATAATAATAATAATAATAAATATACTTAGAAGTATCTGTCTCAGAAATCATTTGAAATAGACCATTGCCTACATTAACTGGCTACACTGACTGTTTTGCTTCAAATAACAATTTTCTACAGACTCCCAGAATACAAACATTTCCACTTAGGATGCATGGTGCATGCGCTTCAGTCTTCAATACACCTTCTCCAGCAATCTGCCCTCAATGATGTAAACTATTGATCATTCTGCCTCTACTAAATCTGAGAAATGACCTGGACAAATTATGTTTTTTTTCAATTCAATTACATGATGCCATGTTCCAAAACATAGAAACACCTCTCCAATGTGTTTCTTTTATTCCATTCTAAGACAAGACTGAAGTAAAAGAAACAACTTCTACACTTGGTGGGGCAATGTTTTTATTCACGCCAATGTTGCAGCTCACAATAGATCTTTACATTATTTTAGCAATCGTTTGAATAAAAACACAGTAATATGCAAGTAAATATTATGATTATAAGAATAAAGAAGGGGAAGCTGAAATATGGAAGGAATACAGTGTTTCAGCACAGCAGTTACAAACTTTCAGCAGATATCAAGTAAACCTAAATAACGGAAAATCACATAGCAATGCGCGATTGTTAACGCTTTCCTGGTGCGGCAGTGGCAACAAAAAATACAAGAAAGGGATGATATGAATAGGATGCTTAGTACAGCATAAACCAAGAAATAAGAACAAAAACAGTCAATGGTCATCATCAAAGATGGTGCTCAAAATTGTGACCTCAGACAGTGATGTAGACCTCTCATCTCTGGCACATGGAAGATCTGATGTTCTGTAAAACACCAGGTGTCTCCCAGACTTCCCCAGCAGCTGCTACAATGAATGCTACAAGTTCCTCAGCACTGTTAATGTGGGTATCATACACCAGTGTGTTGATGTATTCCGAGACGAAGAAGTCTGGCAATCTTGCTGGCCAATGCACCAGCCACCCCAGCTAATTCAATGTTGACAATATGTTGCGTATAGGTTACAACACACATCAAGGCTGTAATGTAAGGGGTCCCATCATGCTGAAACCAAATGGCAGAACACATAGCAGCGGGTATGTGTCTGTCATCCAATAGCTATATGGATACTTGCTGAAGAGAGATGAGATAGGTTGCACCTGTCAAACGATTGGAGGCAACAAGTATGACCTGTTGAGGTGGTCCCTGATAATGCTGGCCCACACATGAACTAAAAATTGTCTCTGGGCTCCACAGGTTCTTCTTGCACTTGGGTGTTGTAAGTTGTACATTCCCTCCTGTGTGAGGGTCGTCTCATTGGTGAACAAAATGGTGGCTGGGAAATGGGGATTGTATCTGTAAATGTCACTGTACAAAGGTAACTCATGGACCAAAATCGTCTTCATAAAGCAAATGCACATGCTGAGTGTGATATGGGTGCATGGAGTTGTCATGCAGGATCCGCCAGATGCTGTTGTTGGAAATGTCAACATGACAGGTGATAGCTCACGTACTGGCAGCAGGGCTGTTCTGTACCAGCCCCAGCACAGTCTCCTTGTTGGCTACCACCGTTACTGTTTGCTTATGTTGTTGTTTCTCCTCGCTGATGGAGCCCCTTTCAGAAAACCTCCTGTGCAAATAAGCAAACAAGGTATGGCAGGGACATTGACTTGTGGGGTTACTTTGGCCGTACAACTGCTGTGTGCCTTGCCCACTGAAATCAGAGGCCTCGTATACCAGACACATATCAGCGAGCTCTGTGTTTGGGTAACATGCCATTCTACTTCCCCGACAGCAGGCTAAATGCAGCTTAACCATGAGTGTGGTCACAATTGATCATGCACATCAAGGGTGCCCATATGATACTTTGTGGGGAGGGTGGCACAAGCTTTAGGAGTGTGGAATTTTTTAATATTTTGGATGATGAATGGCGGATTGTAAGTAGCCATAAAAAGTTCCAGTTCTGACCCTATAAAAGGCTGTTTTTTCTTCCCTCAGAGCTCGGGAGAGGGATGGGGGGGGGGGGCTGCAGCCCCCCATTGCCCCACGGTATTGGCACCCTTGGTACAAATGCTGCATCATATGATGTTGCAGTGTGCATAGTGCAATCTACCACATACACCAGCCAAAGCCGTCCCAGCATTTTAGCTTTACTAAATATAATTAACATTTTTTCGTTCACTGTACATATACTTCCTTTCTTGTGTTTTGTGATGTCACTACAGAGCTGGAAAAGTGTCTCCAACCATGCACTGCTCTGTGATTTTCCATCCCCTAGGTGGACTATTTCTCATGAAAGTCTGTAACCGCTGTGTTGAAACACCCTCTACATAGAGAATCTGAAGAAGAATTACGTGAAGTTGAGGTAAGCGATATGATACTGGGAGGAGATGTTTACAGAGCACTGGGAGACCTAAGTGGAAACAAGGCCCTTGGAGTTGTTGACATTCCCTCAGAATTACTGAGGCAAGCGAAAGGTTATTTACAACTTGTACAGAAACCAGACTGCAGTTATAATAGTAGATGGACATGAAAGGAAAGCAGTAGTTGAAATGGGATTAGGACAGAGCTGTAGACTATACCCGAAGTTATTCAATCTGTATACTGAGCAAGCTGTGAATGAAAAAAAGGATAAATTTGGAAACCAAATTAAAGTTCCAGGAGAAGAAATAAAAACTTAAAAGGTTTGCTGATGACATTACAATTGTGTCCGAATCAGAAGAGCAGCTGAATAGAATGGATAGTGCCTTAAAAAGAATTTACAAGATGAACATCAAAAAAGAAGAGTAATGGAATGCAGTCAAATGAAATCAAGGGATCCTGAGTGAATTACATTAGGACACAAAGACATTAAAAGTAGAATACAGTGTTGCTGTTTGGGCAGCTAAATAACTGGCGATGGCCAAAGTAGAGAGAATATAAACTCTAAATTTCAACAGTAAGAAAAGCATTTCTGAAAAATAAATTTGTTTACATCTGATATCAATACACGGGTTAGGAAGTCTTTTCTGAAGGTATCTGTCTGCGGAGTAGCCTTGTATTGAAGTGAAATGTGGAAGACAAACAGTTCACACGAGATGAGAGTAGAAGCTTTTCAAATGTGAGGTTACAGAAGAATGCTGAAGATTAGATGGGTAGATCGAACAACAAATGAGGATGAAAAAATAATTTTATGGCACAACCTGATTAAAAGAAGGGATTGGTTGATAAGACACATCCTGAGTCATCAATAAATTGTCAGTTCAGTGACAGAAGAAAGTGTGAGTAGGTAAACATTGTAGGAGGAGACCAAAGCTTCAATACAGCAAGCAGGTTCAAATGGATGTAGGTTGCAGTGGTTATGCAGAGATGAAGAGTCTTACACAGGATAGAATACCATGGAGGGCTATGTCAAACCAGTCTTCACACTGAACATGACAGCCCCAACAACCAGAACAGATCCCACTTCTTGTGGTGATAAAACAGTCACACAAGTGATGTAACACATCTTGTCACTAAAGTTGCAAGCAATTTTTTTTTTTATCCAACTTAATTACTACATAAAAATTTTCAAATAACTCACCCAGTCATAAGGAATGCCAGGATCATCTTTAAAACTTCTTCCTAAGGCAGACTCGGTCATTTTTGCTGCATCTGGCATGTATGTGCCTTGGACTGGTCCAATTTCACCATTTTCTGGTTCCGTTGACTTTTCAGTTGGTTCACTCTGCTTCTCCTTATTCTCACCTTCGCCACCACAGTCCTTCTTGGAAGAAGTATCAAAGTTACTGGATTGTTTTTCATTCCCTTTCTCACTTTCCTTTCCTTTCTCCAAAACACCAGTATTTGCTATGGGCAATTTGTTGTGGGAGGAACTATCAACTGTAGTATGAGAATCATCATTTTCAATCTTCAGTTTAGTTGCAATATCATCAGATGCTTGCTTCATTTCATTTATATTACCTTCCATTTTGAGCTTTGAGTATTCTGTCCCTATTGTTTCATGCTTTAGTAGACTGTCTTTAGAACACATATCACTATACTTTATCTCAGAATATGGGCTCTTATTTCTGAAACATTCTTCAGATTCAGTTTTCAATTCACATTTGGTAACTGGTGAACAATTATTTTCGCTTTGGGTATTAATTGGTCCACTACTGTCAACAACTTTATCCGATGATTGAATAGTGGGAGAATTCTCTGTCGTGGGTGTCTTATCAGAACTGGAAGACTGCTTCTCAGTGTCACCACCAACCAGTCTTTCTCCATCACAAACATCATTTCTCTGCTGTCCCCACTGATTCAAAGATTTATCACATGTCTGAGCACAAGGTGAAAGTGTAGGTGAAAGTGTAGTTGCAAACTGATTGAAAATACTACCAGATGTAGAGTGGAAGTCTGGAAACATCAGATCCTTAGTTTCTTGTTTTAGTGTCTCTTCACAAAATGATTGCTCTGCTGATGTCGAATTGAACACAGGGCTGTTATTTTCACAAATCTTCAAATCGATAAAATTTGCAGCATTAGTGCTAGTTTGTATCAGTTTACTACCATTACTGCTATTAGTGTCAAGACTTGTACTGCTTAAGGTACCACTGCTGCTACTGCTGCTGCTGCTACTGCTGCTACTACTACTGTTATGACAGCTAACTTCAGAATGCACACTGGAGTTCAATGCGTTGGTATCTTCTATGTGACGATTTTGTTCTATCCCAGCAACAGACGAATGATCACAATACAGTGACTGTATATCATTCAAATCATTACTTTGATCTGGACATTCAGAATATGGGGGCAAAAGTTTACTATTTAAATTTGTTGACATATCTTTCCTCTCATCTGATGCCTCATTATTGACACTGTGTGCGAGGTCTCCCACAACTTCCTGTGCATTAGTAATGCTGTTACCAGCATTTTTTGTTGCGATATTATCTAAATGAGTTGTACAGTTTTCAACATTTCCTTGACTTTCAGTTCCAGAATGATTTTTTATAGATTCTATCTGTGACTGGCAATCTTGAGTCTTGCTGGATAATTTGTCAGAGGTTTCCTGTGAGTTTTGCACACTTGTAATTTTATCATTAAAACCTTGTATCTGACCCACCTGGCTTGTGACAATTCCATTTTCATTGCTTATCTGATGGTCACTTATGATGACATTCTGCAAATTCTCTACATCTGTTACTTTACTGTGATTTTGAACTGAAAACTGATTACTTTGAAGTATCTGAGTTTCCAAATTAATCAACTCACAATCTGACCCACTTAAGTGCAATTGAGACGTCGCACAATTGTCGTGATGTGCATTTTCATCTTGCTGGTTCTGCATGGATTTTTCCTGGTTTCCAGTTACCAGACTAGATTGGCCTACAGCTTGACTTTGTTGCCCAGGTGGTACAATGTTTTCTGTGCTGGAGCCAGTATGTTGTTGAGACTGATTAACCTGACTGCCCACTGCTGACTGCTGAATAACCCTCTGGTTTTGTTCCTCACTCGGGTGGCCAGGTGGTGGTGGCACAGGCTGCTGCTGCTGTTGCTGACTGTTCACTTGCAGAGGTATGTGCAGTCCGGCAAGTGGCTCACAGTGATCAGTTTGCTGCTGGGTCTGAGTCCCTTCTTGATGCTGCTGGGTGTGTGTGGGGGACTGATTGTCACACACTTGAGACTTCTGGTTCACTGAATGTGTATTCTGGTCCACAGATATGGCTTCTTGTGACTCAGTTTGTGATTGGAGACCTGTCTGTGTTCCTACCTGTGACTGCTGATTCAGATTTGGTTGACAATTCATATGGTTATCAGAATTAGACAGATTTTCCAGTGACGTCTGCTGGTTCATGTAATTTCCCATATGTGAATGATGCCCCATTTGCATCTCAACGTGAGGCTGCTGCTGGTTTGTGTTAGACTGCTGACACGTGTACTGATGCTGGTTCACTTGGCTCTCCAACTGGGTTTGTTGGAAAATATGTGTTTCAATTTGTGACATCTGACTAACGTGAGTATCTGCTAGTGGTTTTTCACATAACTGCGAAGTCTGGTTGCTTTGGTTTCTAACACAGTTCTGTGTATCTACTTGAGTTCCTTGGGAATGTTGGCCTGTTGGTAATTCTGTACAGTGTTCATTATCTGCCATTCTTTGATGACTTGTTAGAGGCTGCAGAATTTGACTACTTGCCTGGGACTGCTGACCCTCAGCTTGAGGTGTCATTTCAGGCTGCTGAGCATCTACAAATGCCCCCATAAGTGGTGATGTCTGTTCTTGCCTTTGGCACTGCTGGCTTTCCACTGGATTGTGCTGCTGTGCCTCAGATATTATTCTATGCTGGTGGTTATCTAATTGAGTTTTCATGCTAGAATGTGATGCAAGTTTTAACATCTGTGACTCTGATTCTGTTATTTGTTGTGATATTTGGGAAGAGTGGGTTCCAGTCTGAGTTGCTCCATTAGATTGGTGAGAAGCAATTTGTCCTAGTCTTCCGTGCATATTTGATTCCACTGGAGGCAGCTGAGAGTCTGCTTGAGATATCTGCGATCCCATTTGAGATGCACTGGGAGACTGGCATTTCGTCATATCGAGTGTTGTCCGATTCTGCAGTGTTCCAGTCTGCTGTGTCACTGGAGCTTCCTGAGTTTCAAGCTGTTGATGATGTTGGGAGCCTTCCTGGACTTCCGTCTGCAGTTCTCTCTGGTTACTATTTGCAGGTTGCTGACATGTCATAGGGGCCAGTGACTGATCCTGTTGAGATCTGACCTCTGATGTAATACATGACTGATCAGATCCCACCTGTGATGTCAACTGAGCTGGCTCAAATTCTATTTGAGAATGTTGTTGAACAATTTCTGTTAGTTGGCACTGCTGTGTTCTCAGGTGAGATGACATTTGTGATGGCTGTGATCCCACCTGTTGCAACTGTACTTGCTGTGATGATACCTGAGAGCTTATTTGAGGTTCTGGGGTTGTAATATGTAGTGACTGTTGACAGTTCATTAATGGTGTGATTTGAGACTGCTGAGAATTCATCAAAAGTTGCATGTGAGAATGCTGAGAGGACATCTGAATAGCAGCCTGAGACAACTGTGAGGTCATCTTCGGTCCGGTGTCCCCATCTTGCACTGCCCTCTGAGATAATGTTTGAGGATTCTGACACCCAACTTGTGTAGCCACAGAACCGTGCTGTGTTCCTGGTACCTTTGAAGACTGAGATTCAATATTTGAAATCATCTGTGAGTGATGAGGCCCTGTATTAGATGTCATCTTCGAATTCTGATGTCCCATTAGAGCTGGCAGCTGAGAATCCTCAGAATCAATATCGGATGGCAGCTGTGGGTCCTCAGGACTCATACTGTGTGAAATCTGTGAATCCTGACAGGCTCCCTGATGAGGCACCTGGGAGTTTTGAGATCCCACATGCTGCAGCTGTTGAGTGTTCTGTGGTTCTCCTGAATGTGATGACACAGAATTCTGAGGACCTAGAGGTTGGGACTGCTGAGTGTGCTGGGGCATAGTCTGACAAGGTGTCTCTGCATTCTGAGATCCACTGAGATGTGGAGACTGAGAGCTCTGTAATCCCATTTGAAGCTGCAGCTGAGAATTCTGAGATCCCACATGATGTGCCACACACGGTTCCTGAAGTCCCATACGATTTGGCACCTGCGAGTTCTGAGGCTGCAACTGATGTGTCATCTGTGACTCCTGAAGGACCTGGTGTGCTGTTTGAGTATCCTGCGGTCTCATCTGATGTGGCAACTGAGTGTCTTGAGCTCTCATCTGATGTGACACCTGGGAGTCCTGATGCCCCATTGGATGTGGCATTTGGGAATCCTGAAGCATCATCTGATGTGGAGGTTGTCCATCCTGAGGTTGCATCTGGGGAGCTGCGTGTGAATTATGAGACCCCAGCTGAGGAGGCAACTGGGAATTAACAGATCCTATATGATGATGCATGTGGGAATTCTGAGATACCATCTGTGGTGGCATCTGAGAATTCTGATGTCCCATCTGAAGATTTGACTGAGTATTTTGAGGCATCATCTGATGTGACCCTTGCATGTTCTGCGATCCCATGTGATGTATTAGTTGGGTGTTCTGAGCACCTGACAGGTTTGATGTCTGGGGGTTCTGACCTCTCGTCTGTTGTGAGATTTGTGTGTTCTGAGATGCCATCTGATGCTGCATTTGGGAGTTTTGTGTTGTCATATTATGAGACATCTGACAGGTCTGATGTCCTATGTGGTGTGGAACTTGGCAGTTTTGAGATCCAAGCTGATGTGACATCTGTGGGTTCTGATGTAACATCTGTGAGCTCTGAGAGCCAATCTGATGTGATACTTCAGAATTCTGTGATCCCATCTGCTGTTGCAGTTGATTACTTTGAGATCCCATTTGATGTGGGATCTGGGAGTTTTGTGGACCAACTTGATGTGGCACCTGTGTATTCTGGGGTCCCATCTGATGTGAAATTTGAGTGCTCTGGGGTCCCATTTGATGACCCTGTAAATTCTGTTGCACTGTTTGAGATTGCACTTGTGTATGTTGAGATACCATTTGAGGTAACATTTGTGACTGTGAATCTGGCCGAGGTAGCAGCTGGGACTGCTGATCACTTGGATGAGGAAGTATCTGGGTAAACTGAGCTCCCATATGACATGAAACCTGATTCTGTCGTTCCATTTGCTGATTTCCAATATGAGATGATTTCTGAGATTGTTGAGGTGCCAGCGTCTGTTGATTTCCAATTTGAGAGTGAACCAGAGAATTGTGAACAGTATGTGTATGCATCTGTGACTGCTCATTTTCTGCCTGAGTGGGGGCATGCTGTTGCTGAGACCCTGCATGTAAAGATAGCTGTGTTTGCTGAGATGTCATACGAGATACTTGTGAGTAATGAGATCCCATCTGAGAAGAAACCTGAGAATGCTCAGATACCATTTGTGACTGTTGAGATCCCACTCCTGAAGCCACATGAGACTGCTTCAGATCCGACTGTGGAGACAAATTAGACTGCTGTGATCCAGCCTGAGACTGTACCTGGTGCTGCTGGGGGTCTAGGGATGGCATATGGGACTGCTTCGAACCCATCTGTGTCGGCATCTGTAGCTCACGTTGTCCAAACTGAGATGGGCCTTGAGTTTGGTGAGATTCAGTTTCAGAAATTGTTTGTGACTGCTGTTGCCCCATCTCTGGATTATTCTGAGTCTGAGTAGATCCTATTTCTGAAACTATTCGAGAATTCAGTTCTTCGATCTCAGATGTCATTTGGGTTTGCCTTGAACCCATTTCAGAATGTGATGACTGCTGAGACACCGACTGTGTTAATATGAGGGTTTTTGAAGTACCTAAATGGGGAGGCACCTGTGATTGCTGAGATGCCATTTGAGACTGCATATGAGTCTGCTGAGATCCAATCTGAGATGACATCTGTACATTATGGGAACTTGCTTCATGTGGCATCTGGGAGTGCTGAGTTCCCATCTGCAAAATCTGATGCCCCATCTGTGAGGATGATATCTGACAATGCTGATGTCCCATTTGCATTGGCACTTGCAAATGTTGTGGTCCCATTTTCTGAAGCACCTGGGAATGCTGTGATCCAACTTGTGAATGTGACTGGGAATGATGGGGTTGCCTCTGAGATGAAATCTGTGATTGATGACTCTCCAACTGAGATATCATCTGGGACTGTTGGACTATGATCTGTGGTGATGGTTGCACTTGCTGTGATCCTAGCTGAGGTGACACCTGAGGCTGTAGACTCCCAATTTGAGACATTCCTTGATTCTGCTGTAGTCCAACATTTGGCTGCATCTGTGAATGCTGTGATCCAATTTGACTTGGCATCTGAGGCTGCTGAGATCCCGTCTGATTTGACATCTGGGGCTGCTGAGATCCCAAATGATTTGATATCTCTGAAACTTGTGAACTCATATGGGTTGCAGTTTGAGACTGAGGATTTCCTACCTGATGTGTAGCTAAGGGCACCTGGCGATTCGATTCATGATTAGTGAGGTTCTGTTGAGAACCGGACTGGAGGTGGTGTGTTTCCAACTGAGACACAGATGGTGATAATTGTGACTGCATATTTTCTTGGGTTTGCTGGTTCATCGGCTGGGTCTGTTGGTGACTCACATGTGTTTGCTGCCCAGACTGACTAATCTGTCCAACTTGTGTTTGTTGTCCACTTTGGTTCTGCTGACCTCCAATCTGTTGTGATACAATTTGCTGTTGTGGAATAATCTGATGCTGTTGACCACCAACCATATTTGGATGAATATTTGACATATTTTGATGATTCTCTGTTTGTGGTATTACCTGCTGCTGTTGATTTAGCATCTGGTGCATTCCCATTTGATTCTGTTGACTTGTCTGATTTTGTTGACATCCTGCTTGATTTTGAAAGTTATTCATTTGGTTTTGGTTCGTACCTTGATTTTGTAAATTAACCATCTGAATTTGCATCTGCATCTGCATTTGCATATTGGTGATCTGGCTTTGATTTGTCATCTGATTCAATTGGTTTCTCATTTGCATCTGCATTGTTCCAATTGTACTATTTATACTCCCTGTTAAACCAAGTGAATTCATTTGATTCTGTCCATTATGGGAAACATTTAATTGGGGCTGGGTAGTCATTTGATTTTGCTGATTCTGCATAAAATTTTGTGATCCGTCACCTTGTGTCTGACTAGAAAGCTGACTGCTCTGATTCCTCATAAGGGGCTGTGGGCCACCAATATTTGCAATCTGGTTAGAATTATTATTAACAGGAGTCACTGAGTTCATTACTTGATTCTGAACATTCATGTCTAATGAACTACCCATGCCATTCCGCAAATCTCTCATTTGGTTTTGTGATGTTTGAGTTGGAACCTGCATTACCATCTGGTCACTTTCTCCCATAAAATACATATTTCTGTCACGATCTGAGTTTCCTTGGGTCATATAACGGTCCCCATTCACTGTATCAGTATAACTGGAGCCTAAAAAGTATTGAGAGTTATTAGATGTTCCATAAATATTATTATCTGTGTTCCCTGTACCATAATACTGACTCTGATTATTCTGTTGGAAGTAATTTGGCTGAGTATTTTGCCAATACGTTGACCCTGCTGTGTTAGAACTACAGTGGTATGAATTACCACTAGTGTTCTGTTGGCCTGGTGCATGCGAGTAGTATGGTGAGCTGAATGTTGAAGTCTGACTAGAACTATTTGTCTGGTAATATGATACACCTGGGTTATTTGCATAAGACACAGCAGTATTTCCTTGATCAGGGCAGTTATTGTAGGCAGTCTTGACAAAGTTTCCAAATGATGCATTAGTTGCATTGGGCCCAAATTCTGTAACACCATAGTTTCCCTGTGAACCATAAGAATGCGTAACATTATGACTAGAATTATGGTACTGCATATCGTGATAGGAGCCACTATGGTCATTTACAAAGGACTGGTTCTGGTTCGCATGCCCCATCATGGCAAAGTTCTGATTATGAAGCTGCTGCTGCTGTTGGTGTTGTTGATGATGTTGTTGCTGTTGCTGCTGCTGTTGCTGTTGTTGCTGCTGCTGCAACTGTTGTTGGTGTTGTTGCTGTTGCTGTTGCTGCTGCTGCTGTTGATGGTGGTGGTGTTGTTGGTGTTGTTGTTGATCTTGCATCTGAGATTTGTGGTCAGATGGTGCTGCACCACTGACTGAAATTCCAGATGACAAGCCCAAGTTTGATGGGTCTGTACTACTGATTTCTGTACTACTTGGTGTGACAGATGCGGCTGGTTTATTTGGTGATCCACCAACATTTTGCTGTGCTGCACTGGTCTACAAAAGAAAAAAACAAGAGATAATACAATTATGATAAGATTCTCATTTGTAATGTGTGTTCATTCTACTAGTTTCAGTGGTGAAAAAATTCACTGAGATTATTGACACCATCAGATGATAATGTCAGTTTGTGAGGAAGTATTCTAATGCCTGTTCTATGAAATTTTGTGTGAATTACCAAATGTCTGTAGCTAATTGCCACGATACTTTGGCACACAGTCTTCTGCCCATCTTCAGGTGAATACTTGCAAAACTATGCTAAGCTCACCTATTTAAGATCCTCCTGGCACATGTGTGAAGTGGTGTACTCAGTTGTGACTGTGCATGCACTGCTTGAGCACAGTCCTTCTGCTGCTTGTCAGTGCGCTGTGTTGCATGCCCTCGTGGTGAAATCTAACTTCATCGATAACAGATTAATCATCTTCACATGATAAAATCGCAGAAGGATGCCAGCTACACAGAGCATGAAGATTTTCTGTGACAGGATTCTGTGTAGACTCTTAACTGAAAGCCACCGTTCCAATTGACAAGGGACTGAGACAGTCATATTTTCACTGATTCATCTATGATGGAGCTCCAAAAGTTTGGTGTATGGGGCACATTGTTTTTTGTTCATTGTATTTCACTCAATGACCAGCAGAAATAGTGTTCATTAATAGGAGATCTGCTGGCTTGGAGGAGGCAATTACACCACTGGTGGTCCATGATGCACATCTGAACAATGTACGTTTTTTGTCATACATAAGATTTGCCTCATAACAGAATCCTATAAACGTCTGTCCAATGTAGCTCTAAGCTGTATTTGGCCGATCTCACAAACACGAACATTTTGGATGTAGGATTTGTTTGAAGTATTTTCATTGGGGAGAATGCAATGGAGAAACCAGTGGGCATTCTAGCGAGATCCTCTCCTGGGACTGCAGAATCTGTAGTGGAAGTAAGTAGGTAGAGGAGCAGGAGCATAAGAACTGTGCCCATCAGGTGCAGTTACAATATGCAAAGAAGGAACCAGATAGGTTGAGGAGGGTGATGGGTGCTGGGGAATGGGAAATGGCAGTTGGCAAGAAGGCAGCTAGGAGGAGGATGTTTTAAGACAGTTGTACTTTGTGTATATGCAATAGATTTGACCAACTGTCAGCACTGAGTGGAGAGGAGCCTCTTGTAGCTGTAGGTGAAGGAAACTTGCAACAATGCTCAGCAGTAAGGAGGCCTAGGTCAGTTGCAAAGTGTAACAGAAGGAAGAAGTTTCTGCTGCTAGGTAGTTCACACAGTAGAGGTGTGGTCCAGCAGTTGCAGGAAGTGTTGGGGAGCGAGTACCAGGCCACCAGCATTGCGAAGCCTAGTGCAGCATTGGCTCAGGTGACTGACAGTATAGGGGAGTCATGTATGAATTTTACGAAAGAGGATCAGGTAGTTACAGTGGGTGGAGCAGGGAATAGTCTTGATAGGGATGGGGAATATTATGTTGGTGGTGACCTGGTAAAGACAGCTACTTAAACTCGTGGCACTAATGTGCATTTTGTGCAACTCTTTCAGCGTCATGATCAGCCTCATCTTCATGCAGCTCTTAGGTGCATTAACATGGGGCTGGAGAGGGCACTGATGGCAGAGGGCATGGGTCACATTTCAGTGGTCCCAGTTACGTAAGTCTATCAGTAGATCGGGTTTCACTAGGCATGGCCTGCACCTTAATAAGTAGGTGAAGAGGAGGCTGGCAAAGCTTATAGTTGACAGTGTAGTGGGTGGTGCTGGGATCACTCATGGAAAAATTCCTGTAGTAGTTGGTGTTAGAGCTGCACCTTTTTTGGATTGAAGTCAGCTGATAGGTATGCCTGCTTAAAGCAAGTCCCTCTAACTAAGGGATCACCTTCAGAGGACACCATGTTTCAAAGTAGAGAATGGGGTAGGGGGTTGTCATACCTCCTCATAATACACAATTTATAATACAAAGTTACAAACATTGGGCGACTGAACAGTGGAAAAACGCTGTGTAGAGTGACAAATCACGGTACACTATGTGGTGATCCAGTGGCAGGGTGTGGGTATGGGTATGGCGAATGCCCGGTGAACGTCCTCTGCCAGTGTGTGCTGTGCTAACAGTAAAATAGGGGGCAGTGGTGTTACGGTGTGGTCGTGTTTTTCATGTAATTTTTTTTCCTCCCCTTCTGTTGTTTTGTGTGGCACTATCACAGCACAGGCCAACATTGATGTTTTAAGCACCTCCTTGCTTCCCACTGTTGAACAGCAATTTGGGGATGGTGACTGCATCTTTCAACATGATCGAGCAACTGTTCAGAATGCACGGCCTGTGGCAGAGTGGTTACACGACAATAACGTCCCTGTAATGGACGGGCCCGCACAGAATGCCGACTTCGTGCCAGGCCTCACCAACCGACATCGATACCTCTCCTCAGTGCAGCACTCAAAGAAAAATGGGCTGTCATTCACCACGAAACCTTCCAGCACCTGATTGAACGTATGCCTGCAAGAGTGGAAGCTGTCATCAAGGCAAAGGTTGGGCCAACACCATATTGAATTCGATCATTACCGATGGATGGGGTCACAAACTTGTAAGTTATTTTCAGCCAGGTGTCCAGATACTTTTGATCACATAGTGTAGGTCTCCAGTGTTAAAAAGTAGTATAGAATTAATTTCTTGCTTTCACTGTAACATTTTCCAGAAGAAGTTAGATTTCACTGCGAATCCATTGAATAGAATTCAGCTATTCCAGGAGTTATAACATAACTCATGGTACATAACTCATGGTCCTATGAGCCGATGTTCCATTAAAGGTACAAATTTACAGTAGCTTCTATTTGATTAGATCATATTTTACAAAATGGTTATAATTTCTCCCCTGTTGCTTTACATTTAGTATGTTAAACATCCAATGATTCTATTTTTAACTTTTATTATATTTGACATGGACTTCCGCTCAACACGTTGCCTTTTGTGTGAAGTATGTTCTTACTCTGAGATGTAGTTCTCATTTAAATGAGTAATGGGTCATATGTTTCCTTCTTAATTAAAACTGTTATTGTCAAATGCTATTATATGCATAACTTTCATGAAATGATGTATTAGATAAGTCATCTGTAGCCTGAGGTCTACATTCCGATTAATGTTTTTTATGTCTCTAGACATGCAAGTACATATTTAGTTTAGTAATCACTTTCCTGGATTAGGTGAAAAGTTTTTTCTATTTACCTCACAAAATACACCCTTAGTGGCTGAGCCTATAATGCTTTTTAACTAAAGTTTTACTTTGGCAAAGAAAGTTACTCATCACTACCACTATTTGTGGTTATGGTTATGATTGGTTATGCTGTGGTTATTTACCCTCCTCCCCTTCTTTATGGTATTAGTATTACTGATATACTGGGCTTCTAATTAAGCATGTTAACTAAACTTTATTTACATATGACATTTTCCTCTAAATGTAGTCAATATTTTACCTTAATGGTTCACTACTGTAGCTCAGATGTATATGAATGCTTGGTAATATTTCAAGCTATTTCTTAACACTCTATTTTGGCTTTTTTATGTTATGGATATTATTTTCAGTATGTTTATGATAAAATTGACATTTGATTATCTACATTTCATCGAGTATATGCAATGATTATGCTACTCTTTAACATTAGGGTTTTATAATGATTTCTACCCTATATTGAAAGAGTGATGTTATTCTACATTTTGGGGATAGCAGCTTCTTTTCTCTTTTTACGTGTGAAGCTATACCAAATATGTTCACCAAAGATACTCCAGTCCCCTTTATTTACCATGAAACTTATCAAGATATTTTTGTACCATATGATGAAAATACTTTCTAAACATCTTTGACCAACTCCTCAATATTTTGCACCGTTGTAACACTTATCCCTCTGATGATCTCTTCAGTGCTGCTCTGTTTGCACACATTATTGGTATGTTTGCCTTTAAAAGTCGTGTGTGGTATACTGCGATGTGACCACTATTTAAGTAATAACAGATGTGATGTTTTGGCTTAAACTGTTTCAACCCTGTAAGTACTGAGGTATATTTTACACTTCCTTGGAAAAAATTTGTAAAATTTCCTGTATACTACATGTATTTTTTTGTATCTTTGAATAGAATCTGTGAAGATGGTCTGTGACAAAGTGGTCGATATTAGGTTGTTGTGTGTGTGTGTGTTTTTTTTTTTTAAAAAAATCAAGGCAGCTGATGGTCAAACATACATTGTATACATTACTTGATGACTGTTAATGGTCACCTTCCAAAAACGTTTAAAGTAATTTCCCATCCTCCACCAAAAATTGACATTTTTGGAATCTATTGAAGACAAGTTGCTGAAGTCAAGTGTTTATAGGATTTCATGTGAGTGCAGCTAATCTTATGCAGGAAAAATGATGTGCACTGTTTGGGATCACATCATGGAACACAAGTGGCAAACCTGTCTCCTCCAAGCCAGCAGGTCTGCTTTCACCGAACACTGTTTCTACAATCATTCAATGAAATAGAATGAGACAAAAATTGTTCCTCATACGTCACACTTTCATAGCTCCGTCATCAATGAATCAATGGAAATAGAACAGTCTCAGTCCCTTACCAACTGAGATGGAGGCTTCCAGTTTCATTCCTCATGTAACCCTGTCACATTAAAACTTCGTGCTCTGTATAGCAGGCATCCTCCTGCAATTTTATGCAGTGAAGATGATTAATTAATTAAGTGAGCTTTCACCACAGATGTTGCACAATGCAACACACCGATATGCAGCAAAAGCGCATGTGTTCAAGCAGCACATGCACAGAGACAACTGGGTACAAATGCACATGCCAGCAGGGTCTTATAAAGGCAAGTTCAGTGTATTTTTGCCAGTATTCACCTGAAATTAGGCAGAAGATTCTGCACTGAAACATCGGGAAGCATTTTAAATACATTCAACAGTTCATCCAAAATTTCACAGAATAATCTACACACCCAGACAGTTTTACGTTTCACATTCCAGTGCTGCTTAACATTCATTAGTAACAGTTCTAAAATAAGTTATTAATAATGCATAATACTTTTCTCATGAATAATATGCAAAGAAGTCATATCAACAAACCTGTGCAATGAAAATAAAAACTTCATTAACATAACAAGAAATGCTTTCCCACAACTTTTATAACTTTTTTCACAATAATATTTACTAGTTGCATACGATTTAAGACCTATTACAGCCACAATTCATGTAAGTACAATTTCTTATAAAGTAAAATATCATGAAAATAGTAACAACTAAATATAAATGGAGAAGTAAAGCTTATAGCACATTACATAAAAAACTATGGATCGAAAAATATGGAACAATGACGAACACAGATCAAACAACTCTTTTTTTAACACTGCCAGCTGCAGATTGACAATATAAAATTGAAGTGCAGGTCAACCCACATTAATAACAGGATATCAGTATAACACGTAGTACTCCAATTCTACAGCACAGGTTTCATCACTGAACACATGATAAATGTCAGTGAAGGTTTTTTTTCAGTTGTTGGTGCACAAGAGTCAGTTCTTTCAGTTCCATCAAAGAAACACTCCACAATAAATTAATGACAGACTTCTACCACGGTAAGAATACACAGTTTAAAGTCCCATCACCAAGAGACTAAGCACAAACTCAGACTGGCCAATGATGGAGAATAAAATGGGATATGTCCTATTTTGACAGGAACCAATCCATAAATTCACCAATCCGATTTAGGAATACTGTGGAAAATGTCAGTCCACCTCCGCAGCTGAGTGGTCAGTGAGGCTGACTGATATACAGGGAGCACCTGTTCAATTCCCGGTACCACCAGGGAGTTTTTCCTCAGTTGGAGGACTGGTATTGGGTGCACTCAGCCTTATGAGGTTAGCTGAGGAGCTACTGGACCGATTAATTGTGGTTCCGAGGTCAAGAAACCCGACGACGACTGGGAGAACAGTGTGCTGCCACATGTGCCTCCATGCCACATCCAATGATGCCAATTGCAGAGGATAAGCCCAACTGGCCTGACAGGGCCAGAGCTCAGAACTGCATTTATTTTTTATGGAAAATGTCAACTGTGACAACTTGGTGGCAATTTGAAAACTGATCAGCACAAAAAAGAAATCTACATTTTAGCCACAGTGGTGACAGGTGAAGTATAAGAGGCAGTCAAATGAAAACATGACGGACAATATAACGAGCACAGTGCTTTTGTTGGTAGTGCAGGCAGGTGTGTGTATAGGAGTGCCCTCTGTTGGGAATTAGGAAGGAACAGTACGAACATTCACTGCTGTGCCATTTGTCTGTTAGACAAAGTGAGATAAGCATCTGACTTCACTGTGGAGGCCAGGAAAGAGAAACAGTGAGATGTAGTGTGGTTTTTGACTATGAAAGGTCACTCAGGAAGCGAAATTCATGCCCACATTTGTGCTATGTATGGAGAACACAGCATGTCACATGCACACATATTTACACAGAACAAACAACAGCTGGCACCAGTAGTACCACGACTGATGCCCAACATGAGCTGAATTACTTCCACCATCTGCTGTCAGTCATTTCTGATGGCACCATCCACTGTAGCAATGACAGAAGGGGTAACGAAATGAGTATATCCTGCTTGGCTGCTATCTTTCAGTGACATCTGACCTTCTCAGCATTGTTTGTTCTGTGAGTGAGTGCTGTTCACTGATTCAGGAGCATGGTGCCACAATTAATGCACAGCAGGATGTGGAACTGCGAAAAATTGAAGTGCATCATGGAGTCCAATGGCCAAGTAATATTGACAGAGAGCAACTTTCTGTTGCAAGGTAATGCTACCCGCATGTTGCCAAGGCTGTTTCATCTAAGCTGTAGAAGTTTCACAGGGAAGCACTTCCACATCCTCCATACAATCCCAATCTCTCCCCAAGTGATTTCCATAATTTTTCAGCCCTGAAGAAAGACATTAGGCAACCGCAAACATTTTTCCATGAAAAGACTGACTGTCTTGTCTCAAAGTGGGATAAATGTATTAACAGTCTTGGCAATTACTTTTGAAACAATAAACAGTTTACTTGATTTTTTCCATCTGTCTCATTTTCATTTGACTGCCCTTACACTAATTCGTAATTCCAAAGTGACACATTTACCTCCCTTTGATGACTAAAAAATATGACTGAAAGCAACCAAATTACAATTTCATTTGTCCAAAAACCAACAAATTAGCTCCTCCCCCCTGCCCTTTTTTTTAAAAAAAGTTATTGCATGAAATAGGAAATCATATACTATATAATACTTGAGTTGAAATTTACCCAAACTACGTTAAAAACAGCAACAACAGTAATACATGCACATTAAAATCTAAAGTAGGCATAAATAGTCACCTTCTGCTAGCAAATAGTAGAATAGGGCACTATGCACAAACCCATATGCAGTAAACTGATTGCAACTCCAGCTACAGAGTAAATAAATCATTAAAACTATAAATTAATGGTAACTCTCACTTAATGTCAGCACAAATTATGGAAACTGATACACCTTCTTCCTGCCAGATTATTACAGTTAACACATATTCAAACAACTTACAAGATTTTCTAAACACATGAGCAAAAAAACTTTGGTTCAATAACAGTGACTGTTCTTTAAAAACATGAAACACAGTATTTCCTTGAATCCAATCAAAATTCACTCCAGCTGACATATTCGTCCCTCGAGAATCAGCAACTGCATTGGTATTTAAAATAATTCTCATTTATTGTTCAGTCTCAGTTGCACACTTTTAATTAGATTACATGTACTGGTTGCTCAGGATCATCTACAGGTCTTAATAGCTGTGTCAGCACTCTGTCTTCTCTATTCAGAACCACATGTTGGAGTAATCTGATATGTGGCTCTGAACAGACAAGACAGGTTGCTAAGCATCTACTTAGATCTGAAGATAATCTAATTAAAATTGTGCAACAGACACTCAGTAATAAATGAGAATTATCTCCAATCAAAATTATTCAACTACAAACACACACTATGAACTACATTATTTTAGTGATACGCAGCTTTCTGTAACTATTGCAGATTCCGTCAACCTAAAATTATGAGGTAAAGGAAAAAACTTACCTTCTTATCACGTTTATTTGCACGGCTGTTAGGATTGGTATTTCCACGTACCCGTCCCCTCTTTGCTGGTGGTCCTCGTGGAGAACTTGGCTGTGTTGCAGTTCCAGAGTTGCTACTGGGAGTTCCAGGTGCTACATTAGCCGCTGCAGCAGTTGCTTCATCTAAGTCTAAATCCACATCTTCACCACCAGCACGTTTTTTCAGAAAATAGTACAAAACATCTGGATGGTTCCATATCTGGAAACAAGAAAATTCTTTTCAAAAACATTCAACACATGTCGAGGAAACTCGAGGAACAGAGTAGTTCAACCAACGGTCAGACATAACAGTACTGAGCTTTCTGTTGTTTGTCAGACTGTAAGAAGAATTCTAACAATGTATTTGCGGTGTTGAGCACTGTAATGAACACCACTGCAGATGGAGAGTATGTTATAAGTAACCACACATGTACATACCATTACCTGTTCAGTTCCGTTCCTAGCACTTTCATTCTTGTGATAATATAGTATACTTTCCCATCAACATACCATTATTTATTGTAAGATGGAAAGGACAAGTGTAAGATATTTGCCTGAATTGTATAAACTTAGGGTGTTTTTGTGTTTCAACTGTTTGTATTGTTTTTTTGAGGTGGAGGCTGACTGTTTAATACTTGTTTAGTAGTGTACTGTATTTACCCAATTTGAAGTCTAGGATTTTTCCAAAACTTGTCATTCAACAAAGACTTTAACTAAACTACTGCTGCTGAGATCAATGCTTGTATGTTGTGTAATCGATTAATATAGGAGTCGTCTTACATTTACAGTTGAAGCTTTGGCAATAATGGTCACATGCAGATTCTCTTGGCAGCGCGTTTCGTCACAGGGCTATTTGGTAAGCGTGATAGCATTATAGAGATGTTTAGCAAGGTTTCGAGAGGTTGTGTTTCTGGATGAGGTATCGAATATATTGCTTCCCCCTACTTATACCTCCCGAGGAGATCACGAATGTAAAATTGGAGAGATTCGTGTGCACACGGAGGCTTTCCAGCAGTCGTTCTTCCCGCGAACCATACGCGACTGGAACAGGAAAGGGAGGTAATGACAGTGGCATGTAAAGTGCTCTCCGCCACACACCGTTGGGTGGCTTGCGGAGTATAAATGTAGATGTAGATGTAGATGTAGATCCATTGTCAAGAATTTAGAAAAGTTGGATGGGAAGCCGTGACGCCAGCTTGGCTGGGGACTAGGATGAATGAGCAACTAAAATGAGTATGGTAGAGCTGGGGTTCAGCGGAATTTGGCAATGTTTCATTATGCTGCCAACTATACTGTGTATCTTGGCTTTTTATGAACATCTACCACATTTAATACACAATCTGCCTGAATCCATTTGTAGGTGCAATTGAAATAACTTTTAAATTGGACAAATGCTCAATGATAGTATATATTTTTGCAGGATATGTTAAACATCTAGATACATTCCACTAGAATACTTACACAATCATGCAGCTATGTTGTCGACATTCGCTGCAAGGTATGACTAGAACGAAAAGGACCTGTCAGCTGTTGGTTCTATGCAGCCAGTGAAACAGTAGAGGGCAGACAACAAGTTTGGAAGTGAGAAAAGAAGGAATATTGTCACATTCTCACATCAATGTAGGTGCAAAATCTGATATGTATTGGGGGAGGGGTGGGGTGTACTGTGTTCTCAGTTCCCACAGTAACCACGTTGGAAACTGCAAACGTATTTTAAAGAAACAGCCAAATATTTGTGACAGCCAAGATTATAAATTTTATTGATGCTTGTGTATAAAAATAGATTGCCCTTTGCTCACCTTTAATTGGTTAGGTGAAACTATCATGGTAATGATGATGAGGATGATTAAAAATAGTGATACCACTAATAGGCAAAAGAAGGGAGTGAAGATAAAAATTAATGTAACTTCTTTATTTTTGTTGTTGTTTTATTTTCTCCTTGTATAATCAAAATGTAATGGCACATGCTACTTTGTATCAATAAAACAGTTTGTCATTTTGATTGGCCAGAATACCTGTGAAACAAAACTTTCTCAAGGGACCCCTTCAATAAAAGGGACTGCCTTACTATCGGTTAAATAGGCATATGTCTGCACTGTGTATGTGGGTGGGAGGGGGGGGGGGGGGCTGTATGTGTGGGGTGCGCGCGCGTGCATGTAAGTGAGCACACGCACTTGTGTGGATGGGTATGGGTGACTGCATAAATTCATTATGTATAGTTTGAGGGTACTCTTGGGTCTTCAAAGATTCTCATGGGGGCAGTGGTCTGGGTTTCATAGTGTTAATTTCTGTCCCTTGGAAGTTTTCCTTCACAATAGGCTCTGCAGGGAACGAATAAATCAAGTCATATTTTACCTCGCTGAAATACTAATTCTCAGAAATACTTTGCGAATGTATGTTGAGTTTGAGGGATTCTAAAGTTTATAATAACTAAACATACAAACAGTTGAAATTTGTGTATCAATTTTTTACCAAACATATCAGTAAGTACAGATATACTACACTGCATCACATTAAGAATTCCTTTTTATTGCAATAATGGCAGATAACCTACCTTACAACACACAGCAAAAGCCTTCAATGGGTTAGGTACAGCTTTCTTTCTCACAACCTCATTCATAAAAGTGTCATACAGCTTACGCTGAAATGGAGTCATTCTGAGAAGCAGTACATACTCTTCTTTTTGCGGCAGAGACACTTGTAATACAGAATGACTGCGCCTAGAATGAACCATACATATTATATTCTCATCAATTATTCATACAAAAGACAATATTAAAATCTAACCTCTACACTTCAAATTTTTCTTCTGCAAGCAGTAAGTATAGAGCAAGAAGCTAGCCTGTGGTTTGAATTCCATGTGCAGTTGGCAGAAAAAGCTACTTTTTTTCAGATCTTTAGCTTCAATAAGCTAATGAAAGATTACATTCTTTTTTGTCTCTAGAACAGTAATTTCCTGAGATAATTTCTTTACTCGTGAACAACTATACATCAGTATCCCTTTATGGCCTGTAACAACAATCTTGAATATCACATCATATTACTTATAGGTTTACAATTATTCCACCTAGCAACTGTTTCACTGCACTATAGTGTAAGGAATTGAGATTAAACACACCCTTTCACCCCAGCACCCTACTGGGCTCTATCTACACTAGCCTTAATCTCTCCCCTGCCCCATCACCCTCCATGGTTCTGAGCAAACTGCGAGACATGGTTGGCATTGTGCCCAAATTAAAACACTTTCTAACTGAAGGAACCCACTATTCTCTTTAATATGACTTTGTTTTCCTGCAACCACACTGTTATTCTGAGAAATACATATCTCTTTTTATCTTTCAGCTCACAAATGGAGGTAATATGCAAGATATTAATAAATTGGAGGCCAAGTCACAAGCCTCCCTCAAAATGAAATGTCTACCCCTGCTTATAATGTTTTCCGACAACATCTTTATTTCAGCAGTCTGCTTAATTATGCTGTCATGGCAACAAAGAGGCTGCTTTGAATTTATCTCACTTCAGGATCATACTCCTGACACTGTTTGGCAACAACAGTTAACCATTTTATTCAACTGTTTTAATATTTCTTGCACTTCTCCTCTACTGTTTTGGACATCTGTTACATATACGACATACTACATTGATCTGGAATGTGTCACAAAGCAGACTTTTATCTTTGTTAGGAGGAGTAACATGCATCAGATGGTGACTGGGCTAGAACAGAGCAGATGAAATGCACACAAGGTCATAATATTAATGAGGACCACAAAAATTAAAACTGTCATTGCATGGCGAGAGATACTATCAAAAGCCATCAAACATTTGCAATGGCTTGCAAAGTCATCAGATTTGAACCTGGGGGAAAGCTGGATCAGTTGATACTGATCCAGCATGTCAGTGAGACTATGCAGCCAACATGGTCACCCTGCATAAGTTGTCAAGGAGGGAATTATTGGACACTGACGTCACCAACAACCATAGTTTGTGCAGTCAATGTCACAGAAAATGACAGTAAATCATAGTATTCAAATAAGCTTACCATTGTTTCTTCACAAAATAAAACAAAACATAGTATCCTATGACTAGAGTATCAATGGACCACAATTAGAATCAGTCAACTCGAATACATAGATGCAACAATATGTAGGGATATGACGCTTCAGCATAGATAAGGCAGACTTCAGTTCATTGACAGGATACTAGGAAAACGCAGCTTGTCTACAAAGGAGACTACTTACAAACCACTTGTGTGTCCTATCTTAGAATATTGCCCAAGTGTGTGTGACCCATGCTGTATAAGGTCAGTATTAAGTGAAGAACCTAGAGATATTCTTTAGACTCTTTTAGGAACCATGACTACAAAATCAGACTGTATGCAGGACGCACAGAGGTATTTAACCATAAACTCTTCCCACAATCCATATGTGATTTGAAGGGTAAGAAACTCTAACACGTGGTTCCGTGCTAAGTACTAGAGCAGGGCAACAGCATGCCCAATCCATATTGCATGCACACAGCTACAGAGAGAGAGAGAGAGAGAGAGAGAGAGAGAGGAGAGAGAGAGAGAGAGAGAGAGAGTGCAAGTACACTTCAGATACTTTGGCAGAAGTTGCCAAATATTACTGATACTGCTTTGCCTAATGGCAGTTGAGTGACCACTTGTATATGGCCACGTGGATGGCACATCTGAGTGTGCGGATGTCACGAATTTGCGTTCACGTGCACATAGGCAGCGAATCTGCAGTGTGCACATGTACGATGCAGTTAGGTTACCACCAGAACTGGACAAAATTTATTTGAATGCAAATAACGAATACAGATAAAAATGGTTATCCATGAGTAAGATGTTATTCAAAATATTGTTCACTTATTTGAACAAAAACATGTGAATAAAACGTGTTATGAATACTAGAGTAATTGGAAATTCAGTGACATTTACTACTCTAATTCTTTCTCATTTATTAACTAAAAATACTTTTTGTTGCTTTTAAATTAGTTTTCAGAACAACTATTTTTGTCAAAAACCTCATTAAAAACTGTAATTGATTTTCGAAGATTTGTCATTGTGACACAACAGAAAGTACATTCACACAAGCAACGAGGATATTGGTGCATTATATCCTCCGAATTCATCTTCATTTCATGACAACAACATATGACTTTCAACTAACAATCTTCTAAAAACACAAACAGAAATCATCAGTTCCATTGTACTTTTTGGCAAATAATTTGTTGCAATTCCATGTTAGCTTCACTTCCCAAATTACATTCAAAACAAAATTTTCTTTTTATGTCATAACATCATTCAAAATTTGTGATCCAATGTCTTTGAAATTTCTTTGGCTGTTATATGTCTGTAGCTCGTTGTAAGTCTCCCTTGGTCATGGACAACAATACAAGTGAGCTATCTGTGTTTAAATCATGCGTAAGACATCACTGCAGTAATTACATTTGGTGTAGAAAGGCAAGGAAGGCTTTCCAATCATCTCTTGACACTTTCTCGATAAAAAAGTTGCCAGTGTCCTGCAACATTATGAACTCATTTATGTACTCAAACCCAGTGTCTCGTCCAATATTTTTGAATCCTAAAGTTCAATGTAACTGCATAGATGCATTGCAGATAAAAAAACTATTCCATATTCTAATGGAAAGCTCACTAAGGGTTAATCCAAAAACACTTTCGGATGGATTTGGACATCCAGGAGTTTTTTAGATTTAAAGTCTGTTGACATTAGCCATCAGCAACTGGGCTTTAACTTGTTCAAAGAGATTTTGGGATTCCAGCCGATCATTGTAAACTTCACTCCACGATAGTCCAACTGGACACCTGCCAGTCATCTTCAGGTGAGCCACCGAAGACTGACAAAGATGTTTTACGCTCCGCCTTATACAGTGCACTGATAATATTGCCACGCACGCATCATAATCATAGTGACAAAAGGACCATACCACCCAGTGGCTGCATCCTCGGTGTTGGAACTGTGAAGATCAGCTGTTTGAGCAAATCCCAGAGATGATGGGATTCCACACATTATCCAGCTGATAGCTGCTGTCACGGTTCGTTAGATTTTCTGCAATGCATATTTCAACAGATTCTTTTATAATGGAGTCCCAAAAAGATATTACTGTGGCCAAAATTAAAGTTTTGTCATACTCCATTGAAAGTCCATTGGTGATAAATTGTTCTGTTATTGCAGACTTGTTGGGTTGCAGAAGGCAAGTGCAACATTTACATTCTGTGCAAAGTTCTTCGATTGCACGTGTTGTTTGTCCTATATGGGCCATACAACACTGGAAAGGTATTTTGTAGGTTCCCACCTTCCGAAATAAGAAGTCATCCTTTACTGATCCCAGCAGGTCTGAAATCTTAGAACAGCGGCGAGCGGCAACGTCGAAGACAGCTGATCTTTGCAGTTCCACCAGTGAGGGCACTGCCACCGGGTGGTGTGGTCCTCCTATCACAGTGACTCTGACGCATGCTCGGCAATACTATCAGAGTGCTATATAAGGCAGAGCAGAAAACACTGATAGCTGACCTGAAGATGACTGGCAGGTGTCCAGTTCGAAATATCGTGGAGTGAAGTTTACGACGACCAGCTCGAATACCGAAATCTCTTCAAACGTTTAATTTGCCAGTAAAATTTTAAGTTTCACATCAAATGCCTTTAAGGAGAGGAGATGCCCTCACATTGAAGAAGTTTTGACAAGCTACGTGGTAAGAGAGCAAAACTTTCAAGTTCTTTAAGGTTTTTAATGAGCTGTCGGGACCACGGCATAATACCAAAATATGCCAGAGTTGCACACTGTATTAAGTCTGCCACTACACGGAAGATAACAGAGAAGGCCAGTCGTGGTTACACGAGACAAAAGGTGGGATTCCATTTCAAAAAAACTGTTCCACCTACATCTGAAAATTGCAGCACTTGTCTCTCCCGTATCACGAGATTGAGCTGATGTGGTGCCTTCAGGCAAGCATGACCGGATATATAAGAACACAAATTTGATCGTTTGGAACCACAACAACCACCGCCATAGGGAATAACTGCACAACAATCCACTGTTAACTTCACGAAGAAGAATTTGGACAATATGACACGGTCTGTTTTGGTTAAGGACTCAATTTTGCACCTACACCAAGTGTACTACCTCTGATAAGTTTTGCGAGTGGTTTCGAAAAAGTTGCACGACACCTTCCTACGGATGCTGCCAAAGAAATAAGAAGGGAAACCCGTAACGCTCTTTTGATAGCTGCTCCTCAACTCAGTAATATAACAGAAATATAACCTCTGAAAAAAAAGGCTGCACGACAAAATCTTCAAGAGGATCCGGACGTAGTGGTGCCGAAGGCTGATAAAGTTAACTGAACTGTTTTGTTACCTCATAGTTTGTATTTGGAGAAAATGCACGGCCTACTCAATGATATTATATACACAGGATTAATGATCATGACCCTACAGCACGTGTGCAATGGAAGACATGTACACTCCTGAACTCTTCCTTGTTACCTCACATGACAGCATGCCACCAAGACTCTGTGGTCTTCCTAAAGTGCAGAAAGATGGTCTTCCCTTACAGCCTATAGTTAGTAATGTTGACACACCACATGTGATTTAGCCAAACAGCTTGCTTTCTTGCTCAGACAATTGGTTGGCAAATGTTTGCATCATATATGGAATTCAACAGATTTTATAAACAGATTGATAGGTTGGTTGGTTTAAAATGGGAGAGGGGGGGGGGGGCATGGACCAAACCAAGAGGTCATTGGTCCCTTGTTCCCAGTAGAACAATTACCCAAGGGAAAGAAGAAAACAAAGAAGATGTACAGCACAATAACAGGAGAAAGTAAGAACCAGAAGAACAAAAGAAGGATTAACAAACACTACAGTGGACAAAACAGGACAAGAAAACCACAGAGAGATGCAAGAAACAGGGAAGAGAGATTAAAAACCAGAAAGCAAATTACCATGACTGGCTGACCCTGAGAATAAAAAGAAGGAGAAGCCAGCCGCTCTGCAACACATTAAAACCTCTACCCCAAAAGTCCTAGGGTGGAGGAGACAGAGGGACAAAGGACACGCGCTAAAACTCAGATCAAATGATAAAACCCATCCTCACGAATCACAAACGTAAAACTAAAGCTGCTGTTGAGGCACTGTCGCCCAACACCGAATGTAGGGTGCTAGGAAAGTTAGAAGTGGGCAGTCCAGCAAGAGGTGGACGACTGTCATTTGGGAGCCACAGCAACACTGAGGTGGGTCCTTGAGATGGAGGAGATAACCGTGTGAGAGTCACATACGGCCAATGCAGAGATGACAAACAACAACTGATTCCCTGCGAGAAGCCCGCAGGAAAGACTTCTACAAATTCACAGTCTCATTATTGACACGCAGGCTGTTGTGCATACTGTTATGCCAGCCACCTCCCAAAGCCAAAAAACCTTGAGGTGTAAGACAGAACGCATGTCAGTTTCAGAGATGCCCATCTCTAGGAGCAGTTTCTGCGTAGCCTGTCTGGCCAGCCTGTCAGCAAGTTCATTGCCTGGGATTCCGACGTGTCCTAGGGTCCACACTAATCACCACTGAGCGACTGGACCGTTCCAGGGCAGAGGGGGACTCCTGGGTGTTGGATACCAAAGGATGGCAACGGTAGCACTGGTCGATAGCTTGTAAGCTGCTCAGGGAGTCAGAACAGAGAAGAAACGACTCACCAGAACAGGAACGGATGTACTGAAGAGCAAAAGATACAGCCACAAGCTCTGCAGTGAATATACTGCAGCCAGCAAGCAAGAAATGCTGTTCAATATGGTCTCTGTGGACATAGGCGAAGCCAACATTACCATCAGCCATTGAGCTGTCGGTGTAAACAACTTCAGAGCCACGGAACACATCAAGAATCAAGAGGAAGTGACAGCGGAGAGCGATGGGGTTAACGGAGTCCTTAGGGCATGCAAAAGATCCAGACGAAGCTTCGGCCGAGGTGTACACCAGGGAGGTGTATGTGAATGGACCTCAAGTAGAGGTGATAAAGGGAAGAACTCCAGTTTGGAGAGAAGGGATCGCACACGAACCACAATAGTAAGCCCTCACCTGGGCCGCTGGTGCGGGAGATGAACTGCCGCAGGTGGGGGAAAAGGAGACTGTAATTTGGATGCTCAGGAGGACTACAAATGTGTGCAACATAACTGGTGAGCAGTTGCACATGTCAGATCCGCAATGGATGGACTCTGGCCTCCACCAGGACACTGGTCACCGGACTCGTTCTAAAAGCTCCTGTCACTAAGCAAAAGCCACAGTGGTGCACTGGATCGAGTAAACTCAATGCTGAGGGTGCTGCTGAACCGTAAACCAGACTCTCATAGTCAAGGCGGGATTGGACAAGGGCTCTATAGAGCTGCAGCACCGTAGAGCAATCTGCACCCCAGTTGGTGTTGCTCAGGCAGTGGAGGGCATTGAGATGCTGTCAGCACTTCCATTTAAGTTGACAAAAGTGAGGTAGCCAAGTCAACTGGGCATCGAAAATCAGTCCTAAGAATCGATATGTCTCCACTACAGTGAGTGGATCATCGTTATGATAAAGTTCTGGTTCCGGATGAGCGGTACGATGCCGACAGAAGTGCATGACACATGACTTCACAGCTGAAAACTGGAAGCCGTGGGCTAGAGCCCACGACTGCGCCTTATGAATGGCTCCCTGTAGGTGCCGCTCAGCAACACCAGTACTGGAGGAGCAATACGTAATGCAGAAGTCATCCACATACAGAGAAGGGGAGACTGACGGCCTTACAGCTGCTGCTAGGCCCTTAATGGCCACTAAAAATAGAGATACACTCCATACAGAGCCCTGCAGAATGCCATTCTCATGAATACAGCGGGAACTATGGAAGGCACCAACTTGGACACGGAAAGTACAGAGCGACAGAAAGTTTAGGATAAAAATCAGGAGGGGGCCCCAGAAAGCCCACTCATACAATGTGGCACGGATATGATGTTGCAAGGTCGTGTCGTATACTTTACGTAAGTCAAAAAAGACAGCAACTAGGTTTCTGCATCTGGAAAAGGCTGTTCGGATGGCAGACTCGAGGAACCAAGATTATCAGTGGTAGAGCGACCTTGGCTGAAGCCACCCTGACAGGGAGCCAGTAAGCCACACGACACCAGGACCCAACCCAACTGCCGACACACCATACGTTCCAGCAGCTTACAGAGAATGTTGGCGAGACTGATGGGCCGGTAGCTATCCACAACAAGCGGATTTTTACCGGGTCTTAGCACCGGAATGATGGTGCTCTCCTGCCATTGTGATGGATAGATGACATCGCACCAGATCCGGTTGAAGATGAGGAGGAGACGTCACTAGTAGTCAGATGAGAGATGTTTAATCATCTGACTGAAGATCCGATCTGGCCCAGGAACTGTGTCGGTGCAATATGCCAGGGCACTGAAGAGCTTCCACTCTTTAAAGGGGGAGTTATAGGGTTGAATGTTGTGTGTAGTGAACAAGAGGACTTTCCTTTCCATCCGCCATTTGAGGGTGCAAAAGGCTGGGGGGTAGTTCTCCGATGCAGAGGCTCGAGCATAGTGCTCAGCAAAGTGCTCGGCAATCGCGTCTGCGTCGGTAGAGAGCACGCCATTGATGTTAACGCTGGGGACACCTGATGGGGTCTGGTAAACAAAAAGACGTCTGATCTTCGTCCAGACTTGGGAAGGTGATGTATGGCACCCAATGGTCGACACATACCTCTCCCAACACTCCTGTTTCCGTCATTTTATAAGCAGGCAAACACAAGCACAGTCCTGCTTAAAGGCTATCAGGTGCTCTAGGGAAGGGTGGCGCTTATGTCGCTGTAGAGCTCACTGACTCATGGAACTGATGGGGCTACAACTGGTCTCGTAGCGACAGCATAAGAGGAGGTCACAGCCACAGGATGTAGTCACTCAAATTTCCTATTATCCTCAGTGTAGGTCACTCGGTCCAGGGTCTTGTATTCCACGATTTTCCTTTCTCGCTGTAAAATCCTGCAGTCTGGTGAGCGAGGGGAATTATGCGCTCCACAGTTGAGGTGGGGCACATGGTGTACTGGGATGGGATGGGATGGGATGTTGGAAGTACAGTGGAAAGACACATGGTCGAGCTTCCAGCACTGAAAGCACCACATGGGGAAAAGATATATGGCTCGGCATCACAGCAGTAGACAATCACCTTGACCTTCTTGGGTAATGTGTCACGCTCGAAGGCGAAGATGAAGGCACCGGTGGCAACCTAATTATCCCTCGGACCCCAATGGATGCACCGTAAGATGAACTCCTCATCATTCTAAGTTGATATGCAGCTCGTCATCTGACTACAAGAGAAGGTCCCTGTGGAATATAATACCCTGGACCATATTTAAGCTCTCTTCAGGTGTGATGGTAACAGAAACATCCCCCAACTTGTCACAAGCAAGTAATGCCTGTGATGTGGAGAGGATGACATTTTTATAGGCTTCATCGAGACAAAAAGAGTCCCCATCAGATCTCGTACATACAAGGTACCGGGGCAAATAATTTTCATTGCCATCCTTAGCCTGGCATTCCTCCCATGGTGTGGCCAGGAAGGGGAACGACATAGGATCATACTTCCTTGCATTTTACTGAGACTTGGAACGCTTAGAGATTGTTGGCGTTTGAACACCAGCAAGCGATGACGTGTTATGCTTCATCGTGCATCATCCGCCCTGATGCCACCCACTACGAACAGGGGCCCTCCCCACGGGCGCCACCCAGCCGCGGTAAAGGCCACCGGACAGGACGACCATTGCTGGGAGTCCCGATGCCCCAGGGTGATGGGCATCTACTTCTTGGCATACATGGGGAGTTAACGGTGCAGGCATCAGCAGAGCGATCCCTGTGTAGTCAGGGGGCTACAACCAACAGGGTACATGGAGGCCCCATCACAACGGACTGGCTACTGTGCTCGATATGAAAGAATTCCGTGGTCATTGTCGGCACAGAAAATGACACTGCACAGTGGGTGGAGGAAAGGCCAAAAGGTGTTAGACTCCTTTTAGTCACCTCTTATGGCAGGCAGGAATACCTCGGGCCTATTCTAACCCCCGGACCTGCAGGGGGGTTTTATCAATGGACCGGGGGCTTTCCACCTAGGTAGTTTGAATCTTTTAGTGTGTTTTGATGAGTATCTCTTTTTACAAAGGTACCTCCTGTTGATTCCTTGGCACTAATTGGTGAACAGTTTCAGTCGGGCTACACTGCTTTGTTTCGGGACGCTCTTTCGGCAACCTATTTTATGTTTAACCAACTCTCTCCTTTAACCATTCTGCCTGTAGAAGGAGCCACTGACTTCGAAAGCTTGACTAATTATAACGCTCCTTTATGTGTGTGTTCTGCCACCGCTCGGTGAGTAGACATTCAATGTAGTATGACAAGACATTAATTTTAACCACAGAAACATCTTTTTGGGACTCCATCATAAAAGAATCTGTTGAAATATGCTTCATGGAAAATCTAATGAACCATGACAGCAGCCACCAGCTGGATAATGTATGGCCCGTCATCACCAGTATTTGCTCCAGACGAGGACGCCAGAATGCTATGATGATTGTGGCGAGCGGCAATGCCCAAGACAGCTGATCTTTGCAGTTCCACCACCGAGAGCGCTGCTGCCGTGCAGTGTGGTCCTTCTGTCAACATTACTCTGACGCATGCGCGGCAATACTATCAGCGCGCTATAAAAGGTGGACCGCAGAAAACATTTCGCAGTCTTCGATGGCTCACCTGAAGATGACTGGCAGGTGTCCAGTTGAAATATCAAGGAGTGAAGTTCATGATGACCACCTGCAATCCTGAAATCTCTTCGAACATTTAATTCACCGTGTTTAAAATTTGTTCACTGATTTTGTGACATGAGCAAACTATGTAATTATATCAATGAAACACCCATATCCGATAGTGGTAGCAATCTTGGTGCAGTGTGGAAGATGCTGCAGATTAGGAGTTTCTGTTGGCTGCATTCTCACCTTTCACTACTTATGTACCATACTTACGCAAGTTGGCAAGATGAGAGGGGAATTATTGGCAAGTGCAGATCAGTTAAATTGGGTCACGTTGGTAGTGCAACTGCTAAGGCCGTCCACGTATGAAGCATTTTCGTATTGCATTTGTTATATTGTAAAGCAAGCACAGCTGTGTTTAACCTGAAGGTTGGTTTAAAGGCTGCAGCAACTTACTAGACATGGTGGTGGTCCCCATAAGTTCCTCCCACCTCTGAAGCAACGTAATACACCCAATTAGAAGAACACCTACAGTTCAACATATACTCTAAAACACAGTGCAACTTGACTTGGCATTTATCTCATTTTTAGAGATGAAATAAGCAATAAGTAACAGAAAAAGTCATAGAAACAACAGAGTACTGAACCAAAACCTTTAGCTTTTGGGTGTGGAACTTAACCTAACTTTTTTTTTCCTACCCTCTCTGTTTCTTGATCACTTTTCATCAGCATTTCTGTGCAGATGTCACTTGGCATTTCTTTTACTCTATCGATGAAAACTTCACTCAGGTTCTTTTATTACAGAGGGTGGCCAGCCCATCTGCACACGCTGAGCTACCGTGTCCGTAACCAGCTGTTTACTAACTCACCAATCCACTGAGGCACATTAAACGTTTTTATATACCATGTTTGACAATGTTTTTTTTTTTTTTTTTTTTTTTGTTTGTGGTTTTAGGGCGCAAAACTTCTATGGTCATTAGCGCCCAGCCCGTGACGTAGAAAACAGGAAAAAAACGAAATTTAAAATCAGCAGCAATGGAAACAAAGTCAGAAAATTTGAGAAACTAAAGGCAGAAGGAATGCTTAAAAGTCCACTATAGAAAGGGGTTGGTTGTCCCCCAAAAAAAAGCTTCAAATGACTGACGTCATTTCACTGTCTCTAATAAACTGTAGAACGCGGTCAGCTGAGCGCGTGTCATCTGCTAAAATCGACGATAGATCAGGCGATAGCTGTAGACGGGAGCGTAACGGATTAAAATAGGGGCATTCAATTAAAAGGTGTCTGACCGTCCACAGCTGAGAGCAGTGGGGACAGAGTGGGGGAGGATCACCGCTTAAAAGATGTCGATGACTAAAAAGACAGTGCCCTATCCGGAGTCGAGCTAAAATTACCTCCTCCCGACGACGCGTTCGGGAGGAAGAGGTCCAAGCGCAAGGAACGGCTTTCACTTCCCGCAATTTATTGTGGGGAAGTGTTGACCAATGCGCATGCCATAAATGAGTGACTTGGCGACATAAACCGCTCCGTAGATCGGTAAACGGAAGAGACTGAAGAGCTGGCCGAGGAAGAGAGACTGCAGCCTTGGCTGCTATATCGGCCGCCTCATTTCCACAGATACCAGCGTGTCCCGGGAGCCAGAGGAACGCCACTGAGACGCCCCCCAGGTGGAGCAAGCGCAGACAGTCCTGAATCCGGTGGACCAGAGGGTGCACAGGGTAAAGAGCTTGGAGACTGAGGAGAGAGCTGAGAGAATCTGAGCAGATTACGTACTGTATCCGCTGATGGCGGCGGATGTAGTGGACAGCCTGGAGAACAGCGTAAAGCTCCGCAGTATAAACCGAACACTGGTCGGGAAGCCGAAAGTGATTTGGGGTGTCGCCAACAATATAGGCACTCCCTACACCTAACGATGTTTTCGAGCCATCGGTGTAAATAAATGTGGCTTCCGTCATTTGTGCACATAGAGCAGCAAATGCCCGACGGTAAACAAGTGTAGGGGTACCATCCTTGGGAAATTGACATAGGTCTCTGAGCAAGTCGATCCGGGGACGGAGCCAAGGCGGTGCTGTACCCCAAGTTGTCAAGGTGGTTTTAGAAAAGCGGAAGGAAAGAGAATGGAGCAGTTGACGGAAGCGGACTCCCGGGGGTAGGAGGGAGGAGGAGCGGCCTGCATACTCGACATCAAAGGAGGCGTCGAAAAAAAGGTTATAGGCTGGATTAGCAGGCATGGAAGACAGATGGCTAGCATAACGACTCAGAAGGACTGCCCGCCGATTGGACAGTGGAGGTTCAGCAGTCTCAGCATAAAGGCTTTCCACAGGGCTGGTGTAAAAAGCTCCAGACACTAAACGTAATCCACGGTGGTGGATAGAGTCGAGACGCCGAAGAATAGACGGCCGAGCAGAGGAGTAGACTATGCTTCCATAATCCAATTTCGAGCGCACTAAGGCGCGATAGAGGCGGAGAAGGACCACCCGGTCCGCTCCCCAAGAGGTACCATTCAGGACACGGAGGGTGTTAAGGGAACGCAGACAGCGAGCCGAAAGATAGGAAACGTGGGAGGACCAGCACAGTTTTCTGTCAAACATAAGACCCAAGAATTTTGCGACGTCGGAAAACGGAAGGTTGACAGGACCTAGATGTAAGGAGGGCGGAAGAAACTCCTTACGTCGCCAAAAATTTACACAAACGGTCTTACTGGGTGAGAAACGGAAGCCGGTTTCGATGCTCCACGAGTGGAGGCGATCGAGACATCCTTGAAGACGTCTTTCAAGAAGGCTGGTCCGTTGAGAGCTGTAGTAGATCGCAAAATCGTCCACAAAGAGGGAGCCCGAGACATCAGGAAGGAGACAATCCATAATTGGATTAATGGCGATGGCAAACAGTACAACACTCAGCACGGAGCCCTGGGGTACCCCGTTTTCTTGGGAGAAAGTACGGGAGAGAGCAGTGTTCACCCGCACCCTAAATGTGCGCTCTGCCATAAATTCGCGAAGAAAAAGGGGCAGCCGGCCTCTAAAGCCCCAAGAGAACAGTGTGCGGAGGATGCCTGTCCTCCAACAGGTATCGTACGCTCTCTCCAGATCAAAAAATATTGCTACCGTTTGGCGTTTCCGGAGAAAATTGTTCATGATATAAGTGGAGAGAGCAACAAGATGGTCAACAGCAGAACGATGCTTTCGGAATCCGCATTGGGCTGGTGTTAAAAGACTGCGGGACTCCAGCCACCAAGCTAAACGGTAATTCACCATACGCTCCAAAACCTTACAGACACTACTCGTGAGAGAAATGGGGCGATAGCTAGAGGGGAGATGTTTGTCCTTTCCAGGTTTCGGAACGGGAACGACGATAGCTTCCCGCCATCGCCTGGGAAAGGTACTGTCGGTCCAAATTCGATTATAAAGGCGAAGGAGGTAACGCAGGCTATGGGTTGATAAATGCAGCAACATTTGGACATGGATACCATCCGGTCCTGGGGCGCAGGAGCGAGAAGAAGAGAGTGCATGTTGGAGTTCGCGCATGGAGAAAACAGTATTGTAGCTTTCGCGATTTTGAGAGGAGAAAGCAAGATGTCGCACTTCCGCTGCACGTTTCTTCGGGAGAAACGCTGGCGGGTAATTTGAAGAGCTCGAAATCTCAGCAAAGTGCTGACCCAATGAGTTAGAAATTGCGACGGGGTCCACTAAGGTATCATGCGCGACAGTGAGCCCAGAGACCGGGGAGAAACTAGGCGCGCCTGAGAACCGTCGAAGCCGACTCCAAACTTCCGAGGAGGGAGTGAAGTTGTTAAATGAGCTAGTAAAGAATTTCCAGCTTGCCTTCTTGCTATCGCGGATGACGCGACGGCATCGCGCACGGAGCTGCTTATATCGGATACAGTTGGACAAAGTTGGATGGTGACGGAAAATGCGAAGAGCACGTCGCCGCTGACGTATTGCGTCACGGCATGCCTCGTTCCACCAAGGAACTGGAGGGCGCCGGGGCAATTCGGAGGTGCGTGGTATTGAACGTTCCGCAGCTGTGAGAATAACGTCGGTAAAATGTGTGACCTCATCGTCGACGCTGGGAAAGCGACGGTCATCGAATGTCGCTAGAGACGAAAAAAGTGTCCAATCGGCTTGGGCAAACTTCCAGCGTCGCGAGCGCATATATGGCAGTTGAGGCTGCAGTCGAAGAACACATGGAAAGTGGTCACTCGAGTGTGTATCATCAAGGGCGAACCATTCGAAGCGCCGAGCTAGCGGAACAGTACCGACCGCAAGGTCCAAATGGGATAAATTTGCCGTGGAGGCAGATAAAAATGTGGGGACCCCAGTGTTGAGGCAGACTAGATCCGCTTGGTGGAAGACGTCTAGCAATAGTGAGCCACGTGGACAAGGATGTGGAGATCCCCAAAGCGGGTGGTGGGCATTGAAGTCCAAAACCAGCAAGTAGGGGGGTGGAAGCTGATCAAGAAGATGAAGGAGATCAGCTCGTTCCATTGGTGTAGACGATGGAATGTATACCGTACAAAGAGAGAACGTGTATCCAGAAAGGGAAAGACGGACGGCGACAGCTTGGAAGGAAGTGTTTAAGGGGATTGGGTGATAATGGAGAGTATCATGGAGCAGAATCATGAGTCCTCCATGGGCTGGAGTGCCTTCAACAGAGGGGAGGTCATATCGGACGGACTGAAAATGAGGGAGAACAAAGCGGTCATGGGGACGCAGCTTTGTTTCCTGAAGACAGAAGATGACCGGCGAGTAGGATCGTAAGAGGATCGACAATTCCTCCCGATTGGCGCGAATGCCGCGGATATTCCAGTGGATAATGGACATAGGGTGAACAGAAAATGGAGGAACGTGACCAAGGGTGCTGTCAACTCAACGACTGCTCAGAGCTTGCGACCGACAGGATGGAATGGCATTCAGTCGAAGGCAGAAGATCCTGATCCATAGGTTGGTCAGGAGCAGCTCCTGCCACCAACGATCGGCCAGTTGACCGGCCACCAACAGTGCGCCTCGGCGACACAGAAGATGGCCGAGGGCGATTTCCGCCAGGTGGTGCTGTAGATGGGACACGCCGTGGCGGAGAAGGAGAGGAACTGTGTTTCTTCGTAGCCTTCTTGGAGGTATGTTTAGATGAAGGAGGAACCGATGGTTGTGAAGTTGCAGTACGTAAAAACTCTTCACGAGAATGCTCTTTTTTTGAAGACTTGGCGTCTGACTTTTGGGCTCGAGATTTAGCAGAACTCGACGAAGGGTGAGCCATAGAGTGGGCAGGCGAAAGAGGTGAGGTTGAACGGGCGATCTTTGCGCTGGCCGATCTGACGACCGTGGTACTAAATGTGAGGTCGCAAGTCTGCGTGGCCGCCTCCTTTGTTGGCCGAGGAGAAGCAAGGACAGCGCTGTATTTTCCTTTCTGAGGCACGGTGGGCTGTCGACTGGCGAGTAACTTTCGAGCAGCAAAGGTCGACACCTTTTCCTTCACTCTTATTTCCTGGATCAGCTTTTCGTCCTTAAAAACAGGGCAATCTCGAGAGGAAGCAGCGTGGTCACCCATACAGTTGATGCAGCGAGGGGATGGAGGTGGACAAGCACCCTCATGGGCATCCCTGCCACACGTAACACATTTGGCCGGATTGGAACAGGACTGGCTGGTGTGATTGAACCGCTGACATCGATAGCAACGCGTAGGGTTCGGGACATAAGGGCGAACGGAAATTATCTCATAGCCTGCTTTGATTTTTGATGGGAGTTGAACTTTGTCAAATGTCAAGAAGACAGTGCGGGTTGGAATGATGTTCGAGTCAACCCTTTTCGTAACCCGATGAACAGCGGTGACGCCCTGGTCAGACAGGTAGTGCTGAATTTCTTCGTCAGACAATCCATCGAGGGAGCGTGTATAAACGACTCCACGCGAGGAATTTAAGGTACGGTGCGGTTCCACCCGGACAGGGAAGGTGTGGAGCAGAGAAGTACGCAGCAATTTTTGAGCCTGGAGGGCACTGTGTGTTTCCAACAACAGGGTGCCATTCCGTAGTCTGGAACAAGACTTTACAGGACCCGCAATTGCGTCGACACCTTTCTGAATAATGAAAGGGTTGACCGTGGAAAAGTCGTGACCTTCGTCAGACCGAGAAACAACAAGGAACTGTGGCAACGATGGAAGAACCGTCTGTGGCTGAGACTCAGTGAACTTACGTTTGTGAGCAGACATAGTGGAAGGTGAGGAAACCATTGCGGAAGAATCCCCCATGATTACCGGCGTCTCCGATGGCGCGCTCCTCCCTTGTGGGGGCCCTCACCGAGGGCACACCCGCCTTAGGTGATTGTTCACACCTCAGGTCACACCTCCCGACAAACGGACGGAGGGACCAATCGGCACTTTCGGAAGGTATCAGCTCGGGTAATCACCCCTCCCTGGGCCTGGCCTTTACCAGGGGGTACGTACGTGTCCTACCTGTCTACCCGGGGCGGGGAATTACGCGTTACCCCGTCACCGGCTACGCATGGAAGTGCGTGGGTCGGCCTTCAGACACGCACAGGGAGGAAGAAAGAGAAAGGGAAAGGAAAGAAGAGGGGGTCTCAAACGCCGCAGCGGAGAAAAGGGTAAAGAGAAGAGGTAAGGAATGGAGAAGGACAAAGGAAGGAAGAAGACATACAAGCAAGGAAGAAGAAGAATGCGGTACATTGACAAGCGTCCGTCTCCGGACGTAGGCGCAAACCATACTCCCAGAGGGGGAGAAAGTGAAGGAAAGAGCCAGAGGTGAGGGGGGGGGGGTGAAGACAGGGGATGGGGAAGGATGCGGAAAGGGAAGGTATGCAGCCCGGAAAGGAAGGAAGGCCACATTAGCTCGGAGCCCCGTGCTCGCTACGCACGTATCCACAAAAGAGTTGTGGATCCCCTGGGGGGACGACAATGTGTCTTGGGATAATACTGTCACAGAAACTTAGAGGTATGCAGAAAAAAAAATGATCAATGAAAATACTGGTCTTAAAGTGTCATCATACCAACACAAAGATTTTTGCATATCACTACATTTTTACATTTTGTAAATACCAATATGACTGACAAGATGGATAAATTATGCAAAGTCACATCATGTTCAACTATTTTAATAAAAAATTCGAAGAAGTATATGTAATGGAAGAGAACATTGCAATCGATGAACCATTAATGAAATTTAAGGGACATGTGTTATAAACAATTTAATTCCTCAAAGAAGGTGAGACATAGGGTAAAATTTTATAAATGGTGAAAGTCGGCAACTGGGCTATTGTCATAATTTTTAAATATATTAAGGAAATGACGAAACACATCATGCTTACAGTTCATCTGAAACAGTTGTGACAAAGTTATCAAAGTCAATACTAAATGAAGAACGCATTTTGTACACAGATAATTCAATTCTTTGCTGAAACTATTTCTAACTTTGATTGAAAATGGAAAAAATGTTGTTGGGACAGTACATTTCAATAAAACAAATATGCCAGAAGAATTTGTTAGAGGAAAATTTAAAAAGGGAGAATGCATAATGAGAGGCTGCAATGGCATTTTAATGCTGAAGGATACACAGGACGTCCATATTATTTCTAAACAGCACAAAAGAGTAGAAATGACTGAACGTAATGGAAGACAATGAAACCCTACTTTCAAACCAAAATGTATTGTTGATTACAACCGGGGGATTATTGGTTTTGACCACCAAGATTGGATATTAGCAGATTTTCTTGTTATGAGGAAATATTTGAAAAGGTACTGAAAAGCCTTGCTTTATGTTTAATATTGCACGATACAATTCATATATTCTGTACAACAAAAACACTATGAAAATGAAACAGAATTACCCCGGATATGGACTGCAAATAGCAGAAGCATTAGTAGAAAATGTGTAGTCCCAAGTTGAGATAAGGACTATTTTTGGAGATGTACCAATGAGACTACATGCACAATATCGGAGTTACTTTCTGAAACCTATAGATCCCACACCAATGAAAATTCATCGAACAAGAGCTTGCAAATTATGCACAAAAAATAAGAAATGGAGTGAAACAATGTGGGACTGTGAAAATTGCCATGTTTTGTTACATGTACCCCATTGTTTCAAAAAATATCTCACAGTTGAAGATTACTAATTGTCTAGAAGTTTTCTCTTCACATTTCATCTGGGAATTCAAAACCAACCATTATATCAGTTACATACCTTTCTGAAATGTGTTCTAACTGCCTTGCAAGTATTAATTTACAAAGTGTTAGTGATATATTATCCACTTGCAAATAATTAATTATTTTTGTCCACTGATGAATCAATCACATTTACTAACCAGACATCTTAAAATTATTAGTTGTATCCAAATGACGTTTATTATTTCACAATACCTTATGTTGTGCTGAAATATACATGTTATACAACACACACATTTTGCACAGGTTCAAACATATGGCTAAAAAGCTCAATGGCTCAGTCATGCGAATGACTGCCTGGCTTACTATGACCCGAGCAATGAGGTAATCTAAAATTACCTTCCAAACCTTTACAGCTCTTTCTGATGAAATTGTCAGCCACAACCCACATTCAAATACTTGTCCCATTGTCAGTAGTTTGAATGCTAAAAAGGTTGCACCCAATTTTAAATTTCATCCAACTAATCCTATTGAATCTACCCATGGCAGTGATTATAATTCTCCAGTGTTGCCAGGACACTTATTCGGAATAAATTAATATTTTAGGAGAAGGATTTCACCATTTTCACTATTTACTTCACATTTCATCTGGGAATTAAAAACCAACTATTATAATGGTTTCATATCTTTTTGAAATATTGAATTGCCTTTAATGTACATGCTAGAAGACAAATTTTCCACAGATTCCAATTTTTTTTTCCAATTAATGCACCAATGGTTAAGAACAGTTTGTATTTAACAACAAATCTTTTTGCTTGGCTTCTATTCAACATAAAATTTGGTTTTCATTCCATTATGTGATGCTGTACTCTAGTTCCACAGCTGACAAACATTCCATTTCATAGATGAATACTGATAGAACTTGCATTTCCTTCCTCTTATTTCAGTCACAACAACTGATGTTAACACCTGCTCAGATTACCCGCTTCGAAGACATGAGGAGGTGCACTAGCCCCCAAAACGAATCCACCTGACAAATTAACGATGGGGACCAATGCACTGGCCACCTTGACATTTAGGCAGTTTTCCACATACACTTACGTAAACAGGTGCTCTGCAAATACATGGGTGAGTGATGGTATTAAATTAAGACAGTCGGTAACTATGATCATAATTACAGACCATTATATTAAGACCATCACTTACTTATGTATTTACAGAGCACCTGATGGTAGTAATATGCTGAAATGAGCTCACTGTGAATGATATAAAATAAAAACAATTTACAGAGCAATGTAGCTCGCTGATATTCGGAAGAATCATATAGATTGATTTGATTTGGTTTATTTATTCATACAATTATCACCTCAGAATGATATAGGATTTGTCATTGTAATACAATGAAAATAAATAACTCGAAATACACACACACATAGAATATATAAAAATGTTTTTATGAGAACACGGCAAGTGGTTGGCCATGGAATTTCTGAAGGAAGCATCTCAACATTTGCCAGAAATGATTTAAGAAAACCATGGAAAACTTAATTTAGGGGCCCAAACAGAGCATACTCCATGCTCCTGAATATTAGTCCACTGTCATAACAACTGCACTTCCTCATTTGGTTAATCCCTATGGCCAGACAACTTATATTTACATTCGGAAAACATCATCTACATTTAAGGTTAGCAGGATCACAGGAAAGATAAGAGGGTCATATCCCCTCATTTTTTGCAAAAAGACACTTGTATTACTGTATTTGTGACATTTTACTATAGAATGAATTGTGGTAAATACTCTAAAACTGATCAGCTAAAACACACAACTATTATGTCAGTAATTATTTCATATAAACAATACTTTTTTTACTGTTTATGAAAGCAGAACTTTTCTATTACTTAGCAGAACTACAAAAAATCCACAACATTGGTTGAAAGCACATACCTCTGTACAAACCCCTCCAGTAAGGAATGTAAGACGTGAGCTCGGTATCGCATCAATCGGATATCTTGTGGTGTTGAATCGATACACTGGCCATTTTGAATGGGTCTTTCAAACATATTGCAAAACTCAGTTCTGGACCCTAGATAATTTGGGCGCACAAAGTCAACCATGCACCAGTATTCCAGTAAATTGTTCTGGAGTGGATACCCAGTTAACACTACTCGCCGTTTGCTACGAATTTGTTTCAGGGCTTGAGATATGGACGCATGGCTGTTTTTGATACGATGTCCTTCATCACAGATGACTAGGTCTGGTCCAGGCTTCACCAATGCGGCCTGCATTTCTGAAAAGAAAAGTACCGCTGTCATATATTTTCTTTAGGAGTGAAAACAATGTGGTTAGGGAAAACAGATCCAGAAGAGTACTTGTGCTGGCACAGGCAAGTGTAGCAGCATTTTGTAAATGGTAAAACAGGCTGTGAGGATAGTGAGGGGTGTTGTAGTAGTGGTGGTAGTAGTGATGATGGTGGTGGTGAAGCTGAAACTGAGTAGGACTGCTGGGAGATGGACATTCACAGTCTTACAATCCACACTAAAGTGAGGGGTAAGAAGCTGAATGGGAGTGGAGGGGGATTTTCGGGCAGGAACAGCAGTGGAGGAGGGTGAAGGACAGGGACATGCAGAGATTCAGACCAGTGAAATAGCAAATCTGAACAATATGTTGGAGACACCCGCACATTTCCGAGAAGCTAGTGTCAGCAGAGTGGCAGAGAATCAGATGCGAAGCAGCAGTTGACAATGATGGTGGTGTGGTCAGTAGCCTGCTCACCCAACAGGTGGTCAATCTTTGTCTCGCACACAGTTATGCTGTGGTCATTCGGCAATAGACAGTTGAGTGATCCTCATGCCCACATAAATGGCAGTGTGGAAATTGGAGTCAAGCTGACATATTAAATGGCACCTTTCATAGTGTATGTTGCCTTTACACTAGGTGACTGCGTTGGTTACATCTCGTAACTGGGTCTCTCACATGGATATAGCACATAGCGGAAGGGATTACAAATGGAAATGGCGTAAAGGAGGAAAGGATATCTTTTAAGACAGGTGAGCAGCAGGAAACAATTTTAGGGAGATGCAAACAATTTTGGGGAAGATCTTTCTCATCACAGGGCATGGCAAAGGAACTCAAAATCCTGACAAAGGGTGTGGTTCAGTTGTGGTAGTCCATTAACATTTTAGTTACAAAATACATGTAGTAGGAACAAGATTGGAATTTATTCACTGTAGTAAGAAACCCTCACAGTCATAAAAGGATTGGTAGCAAACTTATGAGCGTAAAGCCACCACTGCAATTTTCATTGTGGAAATCCCAAATACCACCAGTCATACATAGGGACTTTAATAACTGGGTACGCGATATATCAGCCCTGGGTAGAGAAGTTTACTCACAGCCTTTAATATCAGGAGACTCCACATTAAAAGACTGATGAAAAAATGCTTGTTGTTTCAAATTTGCTCAAGCAGCATGAAAGTACTTGTCATACAATCAGGAACTGTCAACCCTACTTACAAAACCGTGCCTGGCAAGTAAACAAATACTGCCATTGCAGCCAGTGGAGTCACGCTGGCACTGTTTCAATTGAGTATGTTATACACAAGTGTTTCTAGGGTGATACAATTCTTTGTAATACAGTCAGCTAATACAGAAAAACATTTTTGGTTTGGACACTTAACTCAATTTTCATGCACCCACCTGATTCTACATGTGTTGCACGAATCAGTCAAAGCAAAACTCATCTAATTATAGTACCAAAATGTAATCAGTTCAATCTTTTCAACTTCTTGGTCTTCATCATTAGAGGTTATTAAAAAACATAACAGGTCTCTCAGGCTTTATGGTGGTTTTATAGCAGTGAATGTGTGAACTGAAGTCAAATCTTTTTCCAACATTGCAGCCAGAAGATCTGGTATCACATCCAAATCCTAGTGAATTCTTCTGGAAGACTGACTTACGTAATGCACATCAACAATTCTCATTAAACATTGTCTCTCCAGAATGTAAGGTCCTAAAAATTTCTTTCGGGTTGTAGAAGTACCTCCCTCTACATTGTGGCATTGTAAGTGCTACATCAATTTTTTTGAAGATTTTTAGAACTGTTAATCAATGCTGTTCTAACTATATTTACATGGGGTCAAATTTAATCACTTAACAGACCATAAAACCCTGATCAGTTTTCAGCCCTAAATAATCTCTCCCCAGTCAAACAGCTTGAAGGCTCCAGTGGCAGGCCATATTACTAAGCGTCTATTAATATTCAGTTCAGTACATACAGGGTAGCCAATATCTGGGTGCAGATACCTCCTATCAACCCATTGGCCCAAATCCACATTTGGACAAAACCATATTAGCATGTTTTGAGAGAGCTAACCCAATTGTCAATGCATTAGAACTCCAGATTATCACATCCAAAATAGTATCAGAAACTTCCAAAGATCTTACATTATGCAAAGTTGTACAATGGGTTCAAAGAGGAAAGCCCAATCATCTGTCCTCTTGCAAGGACAAACGCAGTGGCATGCTGCCATGTTTACAGATCTGGAGGGAGGGAGGAAGGAAGGAAGGAAGGTTAGCATTTAATGTCCTGTCATTAGAGGCAAAGCACAAGCTCAGATATGAAAGGATGGGGAAGGTAAACTGGCTATGTCCTTTTCAAAGGAATTATCCTGACATTTGCCTAGAGTGATTTAGGGAAATCGCAGGAAACCTAAATCTGGATGGCCAGAGGGGATATGAACTGTTGTCCTCCCAAATGTGAGCCCAGTGAGCTAACTGTGCCACCTCACTCAGTTCCACTGCTCTGTAATAGTCGAAGACTTCAAGTGTCTAGTCAAGAAGTGAACAATGCATCTCGCAACAAACAGCTCCATATAAAATGTTCTTCTCTTGGCCCCAAATTACGTAACTTTGGTACAACTTAAATTTGAACTTTCCTTTAGCATCTACTGACGTAAGTGACCTAATGAAAGGTAGCTGTCAAATTACAAATTCAACTTTTGACAAAACTGTGGAAGTTAAGTTCTATGACAGGCAGTATTCAAGAATGTGACACTGATTATAGTACAGATGTGCAGGCCACAATGCTGACACAATAAATGTACTGTAATTACTCTATGATGCAGCCAGTATACCACATTTACCTGATTATAAGACGAGGTTGTTCCCAAATTCATCATGTGAAAAATACAGGGTCATTTTATATTCGCAGACTAAACTATTGCTGCTGAGTTTAACACTTTTACATTGTGTAAGGGAGTATTGAGGGATCATCATACATGTAAAACTGAAGCTTTGGCCATCGAGGTCACATGAAGATTTATTTTGAATAATTCGGAAGGGCAGGGTGGGTAAATGTTATGTTTGAACAGGCTCAAAGCTTCCCAATACACCGAAGCACTTGATACGGTATCAATGTTGCTCGAACAATCACATGACAGGCTCAAAGCTTCCCAATACACCGAAGCACTTGATACGGTATCAATGTTGCTCGAACAATCACATGACATTTGGCTTGCACGGCACTAGTGGAAGGATACACCAAAAACTACAGACTGGGCACTACAACAGCCTATTGCTCTGCTTAAGACTTGTCAGTTTTTTTGAACAATGGAGGAAATACCACTAAATTCTATCATCTTACAAACTCTTGCTGTATCTGAACAGGTTTGCAATAAAAGTTCTCATACGTGTATGGAAACCGTGTACAAACATTAATGCTGCTTTTTAAGTAAAGGTAACATTCCAAAGTGGAAATGTTGTGCTTCAAAAAACATCACTTGATTCTGAATCCAGATCAATATTTTATTTGACTGTGAAAGACCGAAATGATTTACTAAGTGGGTTGCAAGTGAGGAATTTAGTCGCTGTTCACGTATTAGAATAACGTAAAAACATGACCAGCTTTTAATCATTTTAGTATATGATGGTTACATTCAGATGAAACAAGAAGGAATATTAATTCAGAATGATATGTCTAATAAACAAAATAAATCATATTGGACTGACTGAACTGTTGTCACGAGATAAATTACAGTGCCAATACATATCGTGGAGATAATACTAAGAGACATCAATGATCATGGGACAAGCAAAAGTTTGAGAACTGGACTGAATAGTGTTTGCAAATATTTTATTTATGTATTAGTTGCTGTCGTTACATAACACTTGTGCACCACAGTAGATACCACAGTCAGTATTTCATAGCTGCTCAAGCACAGCACTATGGAAGGGCTGGAAGGGGAACAGTGATACCACCTTGGCTGAGAACTAGAGAAGTCCGGGGAGGGGAGTCATGAGCAGACAGCAAGTTATGTCATGTGCCAACAATGGGAATGAATACAATGTATTTTGGCTTTTCATGAACACCTACCATGTTTAAACTGCAGTTTTCCTGAATCCATTTGTAGTCAGAATTGAACTGACTTTAAATTGGACAAATACTACACAATATCACTCATTTCTGCAGGGTACGGTAAAAATCTAGATAGGGGTCAGAGTGCACTTACGTGCTTCATGCAGCAATGTTGTTGACACTCACCGTGACATTTGATGGAACAAAATGGGGTATGTCAGCTACCAGTTCTACGTAGCCAATGAGAGGGCAGCGGACAGATGATATTTTTGGAAGCAAGAGACATTGTAACATTCTCATGTCATATAGAAACAAAATTCAAAACGTATTCAATTAAAAACAACTGAGTTCTTAGGTCCTATGGTAACTAGAACCTCAGAATTGCAACATATCAGGAAGAAACAGCCAAATATTTGCAAGAAATGAGATACAGATTTCACAGCTGTGCTAACAGGACGGTGGTGATTAAAAACAGTGATATCACAGATGACAGAGCTAGTATGCAAAAGAGATAGAATAGAAAACAGTCCACAAATTAATGTAAACCATTTCTTTCCATTTATTTCATTTCTCTTTGTATTATCAAAATGAAGACAATCTATAAATGGCATAAATTTAGAATAGCTATAACAGGGTATGGGTGGGGGACAGTAAAGTGGTGTTTGAGGGTGCATAAATGGGCAAAATGGAGATGGAGAGAAGGTAGGACACCTAGGATCAGTCGGGAAGTTAGACAGATGGTGGGGAGAGGGGGCGGAGATAGCACAAAGGACATGAGTAAAAAGACTGTGGGTTTTTGGTGGAATAGAGGGCCATGTAGTGCTGCAATAAAACAGGGAAGGAGCTAGATGGGTAAGGACAATGACTCACGAAGGTTGTGGCTAGGAGGGTTATGGGAATGCACGATATATTGCAGGGAGAGTTCCAGTCTGCACAAATCAGAAAAGGTGGTGTTGGTGGAAGGATCCAGATGACACTGAATGTGAAGTTTCACTGAAATGAAGAACATCATGTTTGGTGATGTGTTCAGCAATGGGGAGGTCCAGCTGTTACCTGGCCACAGTTTGTCGGTGGCCATTGATGCAGACAGACAGCTGGTTGGTTGTCATGACCACACAGAAGGCACCACAGTGGTTGCAGCTTAGCTTGTAGATCACATGATTGGTTTCACAAGTAGCCCTGCCTTTGATGGGATAGGTGATGCTTGTGACCGGATTGGAATAGGTGGTGGTGTGAGAATGTATGGGACAGGGTCTTGCATCTAGGTCTATTAAAGGGATATGAACCATGCAGCAACGGATTGGGTAGGGGTTGTGTAGGGATGGACAAGGATATTATGTAGATTTGGGGGGTGGCGAAATACCACTGTGGGAGAAATGGGAAGGATAGTGAATGTGGCATTCTTCATGGCAGGGCACAACGAGAGGCAGCCAAAACCTTTGTGGAGAATGTGATTCAGCTGCTCCAGTCCTGGGTGGTACTGAGTCACTTGGGGAATCCTCCTCTGTGTGTGGATGGTGGGACTCTGGGAGATGGTGGGTGACTGGAGAGGTAAGGCACATGAGATCTGTTTGTGTACAAATTCCGAAGAGTAATTACAGTCTGTGACGGCCTCAGGGAGACCCTTGTATTTTGAGAGGGCCCGTTCGCTATGCGATGGCCATGGGTGGCTAGGCTGTATTGAAGGGACTTCTTGGTATGGAATGGGTGGTAGCTGTTGAAATGGAGGTACTGCTGGAGGTTGGTTGGTTTGATACTGATGGAGGTACCGATGTAGCCATCTATGAGGTGGAAGTCAACATCAAGGAAGGTGGCTTGTAGTGCTGAGGAGCATCAAGTGAAAAAATGGGGGAGAAGGTGTTGAGGTTCTGGAGGAAAGTGGATAGGGTGACCTCACCATCAATACAGGTCACAAATATGTCATCGATGAATCAGAACCAAATGAGGAATTTGGGATTATAGGCGTTTAGGAAGGATTCCTCTTGATGGTCCATGAACAGGTTGGCATAGGATGGTGCCATGTGGGTATCCATAGCTGTCTCCCAGATTTGTTTGTAGGAGATGCTTACAAGGAAGGAGGTTTTACATCTACATTTATACTCCGCAAGCCACCCAACGGTGTGTGGCGGAGGGCACTTTACGTGCCACTGTCATTACCTCCCTTTCCTGTTCCAGTCGCGTATGGTTCGCGGGAAGAACGACTGTCTGAAAGCCTCCGTGCAGGCTCTAATCTCTCTAATTCCATAACGCTATCACGGTTACCAAATAACCCTGTGACAAAATGTGCCGCTCTTCTTTGGATCTTCTCTATCTCCTCCGTCAACCCGATCTGGTACAGATCCCACACTGATGAGCAATACTCAAGTATAGGTCGAACGAGTGTTTTGTAAGCCACCTCCTTTGTTGATGGACTACATTTTCAATGGACTCTCAAAATGAATCTCAACCTGGTACCCACCTTACCAACAATTAATTTTATATGATCGTTCCACTTCAAATCGTTCTGCACGCATACTCCCAGATATTTTACAGAAGTAACTGCTACCAGTGTTTGTTCCGCTATCATATAATCATACAATAAAGGATCCTTCTTTCTATGTGTTCGCAATACATTACATTTGTCTATGTTAAGGGTCAGTTGCCACTCCCTGCACCAAGTGCCTATCCGCTGCAGAGCTTCCTGCATTTCGCTACAATTTACTAATGCTGCAACTTCTCTGTATACTACAGCATCATCCGCGAAAAGCCGCATGGGACTTCTGACACTATCTACTAGGTCATTTATATATATTGTGAAAAGCAATGGTCCCATAACACTCCCCTGTGGCACGCCAGAGGTTACTTTAACGTCTGTAGACATCTCTCCATTGATAACAACATGCTGTGTTCTGTTTGCTAAAAACTCTTCAATCCAGCCACACAGCTGGTCTGATATTCCGCAGGCTCTTACTTTGTTTATCAGGCGACAGTGCGGAACTGTATCGAACGCCTTCCGGAAGTCAAGAAAAATAGCATCTAATATTTTCTGGGTCTCATGAACAAATAAAGTGAGTTGGGTCTCACACGATCGCTGTTTCCGGAATCCATGTTGATTCCTACATAGTAGATTCTGGGTTTCCAAAAACGACATGATACTCGAGCAAAAAACATGTTCTAAAATTCTACAACAGATCGACGTCAGAGATATAGGTCTACAGTTTTGCGCATCTGCTCGACGACCCTTCTTGAAGACTGGGACTACCTGTGCTCTTTTCCAATCATTTGGAACCTTCCGTTCCTCTAGAGACTTGCGGTACACGGCTGTTAGAAGGGGCAAGTTCTTTCGCGTACTCTGTGTAGAATCGAATTGGTATCCCATCAGGTCCAGTGGACTTTCCTCTATTGAGTGATTCCAGTTGCTTTTCTATTCCTTGGACACTTATTTCGATGTCAGCCATTTTTTCGTTTGTGCGAGGATTTAGAGAAGGAACTGCAGTGCGGTCTTCCTCTGTGAAACAGCTTTGGAAAAAGGTGTTTAGTATTTCAGCTTTACGCGTGTCATCCTCTGTTTCAATGCCATCATCATCCCGGAGTGTCTGGATATGCTGTTTCGAGCCACTTACTGATTTAACGTAAGACCAGAACTTCCTAGGATTTTCTGTCAAGTCGGTACATAGAATTTTACTTTCGAATTCACTGAACGCTTCACGCATAGCCCTCCTTACGCTAACTTTGACATCGTTTAGCTTCTGTTTGTCTGAGAGGTTTTGGCTGCGTTTAAACTTAGAGTGAAGCTCTCTTTGCTTTCGCAGTAGTTTCCTAACTTTGTTGTTGTACCACGGTGGGTTTTTCCCGTCCCTCACAGTTTTACTCGGCACGTACCTGTCTAAAACGCACTTTACGATTGCTTTGAACTTTTTCCATAAACACTCAACATTGTCAGTGTCGGAACAGAAATTTCCGTTTTGATCTGTTAGGTAGTCTGAAATCTGCCTTCTATTACTCTTGCTAAACAGATAAACCTTCCTCCCTTTTTCTATATTTCTACTAACTTCCATATTCAGGGATGCTGCAACGGCCTTATGATCACTGATTCCCTGTTCTGTACATACAGAGTCGAAAAGTTCGGGTCTGTTTGTTATCAGTAGGTCCAAGATGTTATCTCCACGAGTCGGTTCTCTGTTTAATTGCTCAAAGTAATTTTCGGATAGTGCACTCAGTATAATGTCACTCGATGCTCTGTCCCTACCACCCGTCCTAAACATCAGAGTGTCCCAGTCTATATCTGGTAAATTGAAATCTCCACCTAAGACTATAACATGCTGAGAAAATTTATGTGAAATGTATTCCAAATTTTCTCTCAGTTGTTCTGCCACTAATGCTGCTGAGTCGGGAGGTCGGTAAAAGGAGCCAATTATTAACCTAGTTCGGTTGTTGAGTGTAACCTCCACCCATAATAATTCACAGGAACTATCCACTTCTATTTAGGTCTGGAATGTGTCAGGTGTTGGAAAAGGTAGTGTTCAATAGCAGTAAGGCCATGGGCATTAGGCATGTTAGTACAAAGGGAGGTGGCATCAATAGTGACAAGCAGGGCACCATGTGGTAGAAGAACAGGAACTGTGGAGAGTCGGTGGAGGAAACAGTTGGTATCTTTTATATAGGATGGCAGGTTGTGGATAATAAGCTGGAGGTGTTTGTCTACAAGAGAAGAGATTCTCTAAGTGGGGGCACAGTAACCAGCCACAACGGGGCATCCTGGGTGATTGGGTTTGTGAACTTTATGAAGCATGTACAAGGTAGGAGTCAGGAAGTGGTAGGTGTGGGGAGGGAGGGAGGGAGGGAGGGAGGGAGGGAGAGGAACACTCTGGGGAATGGTTCTGCGATGGGCCTAAGGATTTGAGGAGAGACTGGAGATCCTGATGGATTTCTGGAATGGGGGTCACTATGGCAGGGTTTGTAGGTGGATGAAGCTGACAGCAAGCAGAGTCCTTCTGCCAGGTAGTCCTTGTGGTTAAAACAACAGTGGTGGAGCCTTTGTCAGCAGGTAAGGTTACGAGCTCTGTTCAAAAAATTCCAGAACTTTAGTCTATAAAAATTTTCCACATTTACCTTTTACTTATTGTGCATGTCCTCCTTCGAAATACTGTCCTCCACAATTGATATACTGCTCCCAACACTATTTCCACTTCCAGAAGCACTCTTGGCATGCCTCTTGCTGGATCTTGCAAACTGCCATCTGAGAATTTTCTTTTATCTCGTCTATCATTGGAAATCTTCATCCTCTCAACGGCGTTTTCAACTTTTGAAATACAAAGAAAGTCCACAGGGACCAGGTCTGGAGAGTACAGAGGAAGCAGCACAGTGACTTTGTTCTTTGTCAAATAGTCATGCACCAACACGGATGAATGTGTGAGTGCATTTCCATGATGCAAGAGCCATGAACTGTCTACCCACATTTCAGGCTGTTTCCTCTCACATTTTATCACAGACATCGCAACATGTCCTGACAGTACCATCGATTAACAATTTGTCCCTGTGGCACAAATGCGTGATGAACTAATCCTTCAAAGTCAAAGAAAACTTTTAGCACGTCCTTGACATTTGAACTAACCTGACAAGTTAGTTTGGTCTTGGAGAACCTTTCCCAATCCACTAAAAATATTGAACCTTGGTCTCAACCTCATAACCATAGGCCCACATCTCATCACCAGTTAAGATTCTCTTAAGGAACATCTCATTCTCATTTGCATGATCCAAAAGCTCTTCACAGATTGTGAGGTGAAAGTCTTTCTGGTCTTGACTCACGAGTTGTGGGACGAACTTAGTGGCAACACGATGCATTCCAGGATGCTGTGCCAGGGTTTCATGACTTGATCCAACTAAAATTTTACATTCTCATGCAATCTCTCAGTCAGTCTGTCTTCAATTGGCATGCATAATTTTGTTGCCGTTCCTGACATGAGTGTTAGCGGTAGACATGGAAGGGCGTTCTGAACAAGAGTCATCTTTAAACAGTGTGAGGCATTTGTAACACCAAGTATGGCTTATGCAAACACACACATAACCGTACGCTTCCTGCATCAATTTGTGTGTCTCTGTAAAGATTTTCTTGAGGTTCATGCAAAATTTAATGCAGATGTATTGCTCCTCTATCTCTGCCGTCTCAAAATTTGCAAACTGTATGACCCAAAGTTCTAGTCAATACAGCACTTAAGAATAACTAACAGGCAGGCAACAGTGAAACTTCTGGCAGTCGCACATTAAACACAGGAGTGTGCAGGGATGCCAACCACGTATTGCTCCAACACGCCACTGGCAAGAAATTACGAATGTTACGGAATTTTTTGAACTACCTCATATACTGTCAGAATCAATTTTTAGGTGGTGGACTGCAGTTCTTTCTGCGGATGTAAGGTTAGTTTGCAGTTGAGGAATTTGGGGATGAAGGTGAGGCAAAGTTCAAGGCTAAAAATTTCAACAAAGTTAACAGGTGGTGATTTGGGAGCAGTGGGGTCGATAACGGTTAGATGGAGGTTTAAAATGAGTCAGGCAGGGTTCAGGGTTCAACACTGGTCTTTGGTTGAGTCTCATTGGTAGGGTTGATGGTGAAAGTGTTTCCACTGCACAGAGTATAAGAAGAAGAGAAGGTCTTTAACAAATCCTGATTGAACTGGGGAGTGGGGCAAAAGGTGAGGCCAGGACTGGAGCAGCTGAATCACATTCTCCACAAGGGTTTAACTACCTCTTGTCATGGCCTGAAATGAGGAATGTCCTACCCAATATCCTTCCCACCCCACCCACAGTGGTATTCCACTGCCCAATGAACCTACACGATATCCTCATCCATCCCTACCCAACCCCTGCTCCTGTCCCTTCGCCTCATGGCAAGGTAACAGACCTAGATGCAAGACCTGTCCCATACATGCTCCCACCACCATCTACTCCGATCCGGTCACAAGCTTCCCATCAAGGGCAGGGCTACTTGTGAAACCAGTCATGTGATCTACAAGCTAAGCTGCAACCACTGTGCTGCCTTCTAGGCGGGCATGAAAACCAAGAAGTTGTCTGTCTGCATGAATAGCCACCGACAAACTGTGGCAAGGAAACAGCTGGACCACCCCGTTGATGAACACATTGCCCAACATGATGTTCTTCATTTCGGTGATTGCTTCTCAGCCAGTGTCATCCCACCAACACCGGCTTTTCTGACTTGCACAGGTGGGAACTCTCCCTGCAATACATTCTATGTTCCTGTTACCTTCCTGACCTCAACCTTTGTTAGTCATCGTCCATACCCTCTTAGCCCCTTCCCTGTTCCCACTCCAGCACTACACAGCCCTCTATTCCACGACACATCCAGTATTCTCCTTTTCCACTACCCCCAGCCCCCACTCCCCTGCCATCTGCTTAACCTCCCAACTGTGCCTAGCTGCCCTAAGCTCTCTCCACCTTGTCTCTGTATGCTCCCACAAGCAGTACTTTACCGTCCCCCACCTCTTCCCTGTTATCTGTCCAACTTCCTGCGCCAGCCTCTTCCTTACCCCCACCACCCAGTTGTTTCTCCCATCATGCGCAGGTTCTCGCACTCTGGCCTCAGCAGCCAGACACTGTGGTCATGTGTCTGCGAGTTGCATTTGCGTGAGTGTATATGTGTATGTTGTCTATTTCTGATGAAGGTCTTGTTCGTCAAAAGATAAGTTTCTGACGATTTTTTTGTTGTGCGTATCTGTGACTCAGCATCTCTGCTATATGGTGAGTAGCAATTATCCTTTACATAATAATGTCACATTACATCCTGGATTTTCCACTGTTTGATTTTAAACAGAAAATGAAAAAAATTAGACCTTAAGACGAGGAACAATAAACCTAATTTGTTTTGAAATACCCGAGAATAAATTAAAATTTAAAATAAGCAAAATGTACAAGTTAGATTTCATTGCATACCTCAGCAGAAATATAAGAACATCAGTTAAAAAGCATTAAAATAAGAAATTATGAAAGCAGTTGCAGTTATAAGAGAAATTTTAATTTCCCAGACATCACTAGAATTTTTTGATGTAGGCAATAACAGAAGCTCAAAAAGACAGCATTCGTCAGAGTTTCTTAAAATTATAAATTAAAGCAAGAAACAAAGAAGCAGAAACAATACTGATTTACTGTACTCTCCAAAAGGGTTATTCGGGGGAGGGGGGTGAGATCTTAAATTTATTATCATAATGTTTTTTAATATTATTACATAATGACTACAGAAGTGATTTGCTCCAAGCAGCAAAACATGAACATCAAAGAAGCCATTATTTTTACCTTATGCTGATAAGGAACTTACCATCCAGTAACACTTTAGTCTTGTCATCTTCATCAACATCAACAATATCTGCAGACTTTTTTCGGCGCTTTTTTGTCTTATGTGCACGTTTCAGACTTAACTGTCGATATAATTCATAGCCAATGAGTAAAACACCACCATTCTTTGACCATTCTTGTATAACCTGCAAGAAATTGATAAAATTACTTTCAAAATAAGCAAATCAAAAGATGTATTTCATTTTGATGACTTTTTAACTGATCTAAAGCAACTCAAATATGAGATCAGCCCCATGTTTGTGTTATGTGAAGTAGCAACAGACCAATGTTTACTGCCAAGTTACCATTTCTTTCTTAGCACTGACAATTTCAATGTTTTGACAAATTCTACTATATGTAAAGATCAGCCAGAACTCATGTTAACAACGAAATGATGGAAAGAGTACAGAATGCTGCTTTTATATTTTGTAGACAACTTACTTGAAAATGAAATGGGCAATAGAACTGTGCTGTATGACCTTCTATATGTAGTGGATGTTTGTCTGTGGGACAGAAGCCAATTATCTAGTATGAAGGAAGGATAAATTAAGCCTCACAAAAGAAGTCAAAAGACAGAAAAACTACATAAATTACATATATCCATTGTAAAAGGTGACACAATGATTATTATAGCGGAAAGAGAGACCTCAACGTACTGAAGGGACAAAAGAGGACAGGACAAAATTCTCACAGATTACACAAGCAGAAAGTGGATGTGAAGACTTAAGATATAAACTCTCCAATGCAAAATGTTATAGCATCCAATCTTCTTTCCCCTATTACTGACATGAAGTGAAGTAAATAAAAATCTCTGATGAGAGGGAAGGAGGACGAGAGTGAGAGTGTGGGTGAGAGTGGGTGAGGGGGTGAGGGTGAGGGCGGGGAGGTGTGAGGCGGGACGGGACAGGTGAGGGTGAGTGCAAGGCAGAGTGGGAAGGGCAGGGTGAAGGTGAGGCAGGGCACTGTGGAGCAGGGTGAGGGCGGGGGGGGGGGGGCCGAGAGGGGAGTTAGAGGGGGCCGAGAGGGGAGTTAGAGGGGGCCGAGAGGGGAGTTAGAGGGGGCCGAGAGGGGAGTTAGAGGGGGCCGAGACGGGAGATGGAGGGGCTGAGAGGAAGGGGGTGAGAGGGATGATGGAGAGGATGAGAGGAAGGGGGCGAGAGGGATGATGGAGAGGATGAGAGGAAGGGGGCGAGAGGGATGATGGAGAGGACGAGAGGAAGTGTGCGAGAGTGGATACGGGGAGGACAAGAGGAAGGGGGTGGGGGGAAATGGAGAGGACGAGATGATGCAGGAAGGGGGGAGGGGAGGATGAGAGGAAGGAGGGAAATGGAAGAGTGCAAGGAAATGGGACAGGGAGATAGGAGGAAGAGGGAAAGGGAAAGTGAGAATGGATAGTGAAACTTTCAACTGATGGTGGCTTCAATCTACCCTCAATATGTTGTCGAAAAGACATACCTAAAGTCGGTGATAGGCATAAAACTTCATCTAAAATTGTACTATATGCTTTGTCCAAAAATGCAGTTGAGGAGCCCACTCGAAGCGCAAATAGTTGTGGAAACATACTCAACTTCTTGGCTACAAATAATCCTGAGTAAATAGGGAGCCTTATGACAAATACAGGTATTATTGATCACAAGGTTGTTGCAGCAGGAGTGATACCGTAACATTCAAACCCACCAAAAAAAAAAAATTTAAATATATCTATTTTTAAAAAGCAGATAAAAATTTGCTTGGTGCCTTCCTATGAGACAGTCCCCATTCATTCCAAACTAACTATGAAAGTGCCTACCAGATGTGCCTTAAATTTAAAGAAATAGTATCAACAGCAAGGGAAAGGTTTATGACAAATTAATTATAGATGGTACACAAAACAAGACAGATCACTGCTGTAGAAACAACAAAATTGCACATCCAATTTAAAAGAATGCAAATCCCCATGACTGGCAGAGTCTTACAGAACCTCATAATTTAGCATAAACTTCAATGTGAGATGCTTTTAATAGTTTCCACACAAACTCTGTCCCAAAATCTGGCAGGAACTCAAAAGATCTTTTCGTCGGATATGAAGTACTCAAGTCGCAGGACTCAATTAATACCTTCACTGCACAATAGCGACGGTAAAATCACCAATGACAGCACCAATAAAGCAGAGTTACTAAATACAGTTTTCTGAAATTCCTTCACCAAAGAAGACAAAGAATGGTTCACTTAGCACTGCTCATTGTAACCTGTCTACTGTGTGCCTAAGTATCTGTATTACCATTTGTATTATTAACTATGGTTGTTCCATGCATGCCCACATAACTGTAATCAATCACTTACGAGGACAGATGGTTTGACAGTGGACAAGCCCAAAACTATTCACCATCAATAAGTAAAGGAGACATCCCAATGCAACTTACAATGGTATTCCAACCATTTCGTTCTTTAAAGATAAATCTACTGACCCACTTCACCTCCACCATGCTGGAGATCAGTAAACAAGTAAATATTCCACAGTTCAAATTAAGAACTGCTGCCAAGATGAGTAACTTAGAAGTAGATATTATCAGTCTAGCAAAATATCTTACATCAGTTAAGGCAAATCCTTTAATCCAGACTCTATATATAAGATTCCTTTCAAAGTATGCTGATATAATATCGCTGTACCTAAAAATCAGATACAACCACTCACTCAAAGAAAGATCCATACCTAAAGACTGGAAAATTGCACAGCTCACACCAATGCTCAATAAAAAAAAAGTAGGAGTAATCTGATGAATTACAGACCCATATCATTTACGTCTATTTGCTACAGGATCCTGGAACACATAGTGTGTTTGAATAATAAGAATTACCTCACAGAAAACAATCTGTTGACACACAGTCAGCACAGTTTCAGAAAATATCAATCTTGAGAAATGCAACTAGCTCTTTTTCTCACAAAGTAATGAGACTTATCGACAGGGGGATCTTAAATCAGTTCAATATTTCTAGTTTTTCAAAAGGCTTTTGATACCATTCCTCAGAAGTGGCTTCTAATCAAACTGCATGCCTTTGGAGTATCATCTCAGTTGTGCAACTGGATTTGCGAATTCCTGTCAGAAAGGTCACAATTCATAGTATCTGAGGGAAGTTGTCGAGCAAAACAGAAGTGATATCTGGCATTCCCCCACTACGTGTTATAAGCCCTCTGCTGTTTCAAGTATTTATAAATAATTTAGAATACAATCTGAGCACCCCTCAGATTGTTTGCAGATGATGCTGCCATTTACCATCTAGTTAAGTCATCAGAAGGTCAAAAAGAATTGCCAATCAAGGAGAATTGCCAAGTGATTTATACAATATATCTGAATGGTGAAGAAAGTGGAAATTGACCCTAAATAATAGAAAGTTATGAGGTATCCACATGGGTACTAAAAGGGATCCAATAAATTTCAGTTAGACAATAAATTACACAAATGCAAAGACTGTCAATTTAAGTACATACCTGAGAGTTACAATTATGACCAACTTCAACTGGAATGATCACATAGATAATGTTGTGGGGAAGACAAACCAAAGACTGCTTTATTGACAGATGGCTGAATAAGAATTTGAAGCGCCAATCTCCTCCATGTAAGTCCACTGTCTTACCGCTATGCCACCCCACACGGTGACAGATTTACAATCTTTATATTGAAGTACACAGGCAGCCATGAACTATAATTCGACCCCTTATTAGTAATGGACCGTGAAAATTTCCTGCTAGTTTTATGATGAACAACTGTGAACCTCTACGCACATTCTAAAGAACCAGTACTAATATTCACATAGGATTCAATTGAATTACTAATACAGGATGTATATGCGGATAAGGAAAAAAAATTCCTGGATTTCTCCCAGATTTTCCGGTTAAAAAAACACTTTCTCTCGGGTGAAAACACACGTTTTCCCTGTTAACTGACAGTATATTTTCTCTCGGAACTGTATAACTTATCAGTCTGTTGAATGATTACAGTTTTATACACGGGTGTAGAATTTCCCGGTGGTTTAGAAAACTAAACACAGGGAAAAAATGCATTTTGGAAAGATCTTTGATGTGCAGCAACATGTACGCTGCATATTTTCATATTATGAAAGTATAAATTCGAATTCCACCAAACACTGCACGTTATTTTCCGAAACATTGAAATTGAGATTGCGATGCGCTTTTGTAAGCCAGTCATAGCTCATGTCAAGTGATCTCTCCAGCTGATGACAATGCGCATTCAGAGCTTAGGACATGTGATGAAGTCAGCCAATAGCAACATCACTGTTAAGTAGCGTGAACACATAAACAGAAAAATTTAATGATTTAAATTAATATACATAGTGTTGCTACATGATACGCAAAGCTTTCACATATAATATTGGTCTATTAAGATTAATATGCTGCAAGACAAGCTAAGCTTTAACATATAATGTTGGTCTTTTATGCGCGTATTACAATTTAAGATATATGACACAAATGTGATCGTAAAATTTTTAATAACTACATTAATGTCTGACCTTTTGGGTTTGAAATTCATCTAAATGGCTCGTCATCAACGAATTGATTTTTAAATGAGTCAAACGCTCTCTGATTTAAGAAATTCATTGTACATTCTCGCACATAGCTCCAGCGTAACTGCCAGAATGGTCGTTGATGGTAACACTTTTCAAACCACCATTCGGAATATTTTCCCACAACCTGTTAGAAATAGGTTCGTTTCTGCAGTTGCCAGAGAGCGCCAGATGACAGGCGTCACCGCACTTGTGCAGCTACGATGTCGATATCGTAGGAATCCCGTATGTTCGTATGTGTAAAACATTAAAAGGTCTTACATTATGTCATAAAAGAAACAAGGCATCAGAGGATACTCAAGGAGCACCGGAATTTCGTGACCCATACTAAAATGTGCACATTTGTATGTCCAGATTCCTAGTGAAGTAGATCATGACCTGATATTAAGCTTTTCAATGTGGTTTTCAAGATGTAAATTTTCTTGGAGTATCAATACTGTGTTATCTCATGTTTGGTTCTTTATTATGGCATAATGCCATACGTGCTAGAAGTTGAAAACGTGCACTCGAAATGCAGCGAACAGTGTGTGGAATTAAACACTTCGTTTCAATTATACTGTCTGCCCCAGGGGAACAGATTAATAGATGAAAAATTTCTTTAGCAAACTGACAAAAATAACTTCATTGTTCTGCAAGGCAATTAATGCTTGACTGTCAGAAAGGTGGAAATAAAATAAAATCTGCAACTAATAAAACATTTTAGCCTTCCATAACTATGCGAATGTATTTTAATTTACTTGATAGCTCCCGGCCACAAAAATCTGTTTTGTTTTCATTTGACGTGAGAGCAGTAAATGAAGAGGAAACAGCAAGATCACTAAATGGAAACATGGGTCACATGGCGACTACCCACTTCCCCACTGTAATTTTGACTGCTCTGCGCATCAGACCCGGCTCTACGATATTTCCGAACCGGGGCAATAACCCGCCATCCCTCAAGCATTTGAGATAGGACGTAAAAAAAGATGGAAAGAGTACAGAATGCTGCTTTTATATTTTGTAGTCAACTTACTTGAAAATGAAATGGGCAATGGAACTGTGCTGTATGACCTTCTATACGTAGTGGATGTTTGTCTGTGGGACAGAGGCCAATTATCTAGTATGAAGGAAGGATAAATTAACCCTCACAAAAGAAGTCAAAAGACAGAAAAACTACATAAATTACATATATCCATTGTAAAAGGTGACACAGTGATTATTATAGCGGAAAGAGAGACCTCAACGTACTGAAGGGACAAAAGAAGACAGGACAAAATTCTCACAGATTACACAAGCAGAAAGTGGATGTGAAGACTTCCCTTAGGGGGAAAAAAAGGACGGGTATACACTCGCACACACACACATATCCATCCACACATATGTGTGCTTGTGTCTGTATATGTGTGGATGGATATGTGTGTGTGTGCGTGCGAGTGTATACCCGTCCTTTTTTTCCCCCTAAGGTAAGTCTTTCCGCTCCCGGGATTGGAATGACTCCTTACCCTCTCCCTTAAAACCCACTTCCTTTCGTCTTTCCCTCTCCTTCCCTCTTTCCTGACGAAGCAACCGTTTGTTGCGAAAGCTAGAATTTTGTGTGTATGTTTGTGTGTCTATCGACCTGCCCCCCCCCCCCCCTGTAGTGCCTCTCCTGCTTACAGTTGGCCGGTTTGACATCCTGTCCCTCTTTAAAAAAAAACTCTTCAGAAAATTTCCACTATTTATTCCCTATTGGTTCAGCTTTACATGACGTGCTTTCCTTTCTGCGAAAGAATCTATTATCTCATTAAAGTTTGTCAAATGTTTTGCTACATGAAAAGTCAAAATTTCGTTGCCTAATACTGAAAAGCTGTCAATACAAATAAGACCCAAGATTGGCGTGGTTTCCCAATCTGATTACGTCTATTTTGTCACTGTCTGCTAGATAAAACAAAATAGGCCTTTCTAATTCTGCAACGATTGTAACACACACCAAATAAACGAGACTGTTTTGGCACAAATGGTCTTTCTTGTAACGACAGAATATAATTCACAATGTACCAACATCAAATGCCTATTAGGCCCACTACAAGCTAAGAGCTTTATGTTAGGAAATAGTTTCACACTTCATTCCTATGCTCCAGTTTCTCAAGCATGAGATCGAAAAGTAGTAGTAGGAAATTTTCATACAAATTTGGAATAGTCATATTGTTCCATAATTTGTATTATGTCCCCGTTTCTTCTCCTTCCTCGTTCTAACAAACAGTCCTGTTATCACTAATTCTGTAACTATTCCTGCCAATGTCAAAGCTCATTCGCTGGTTAACTTCACTAACTCTGCCAGAATTACCGGTTTAGTTATCCTGCGATTATTCTCCGGCTAGGCATTGTTACATATTCGTACAACACGTTTCCCACGCTACTTCCAGAATAGAACTTAAAGCGGCTCCTAGCCAGGGACTGTACAACTGGCCCTTACTAATACAGCCATCTGGCCAAAAATTTTTGGTAAAAAATTTCATTTTCTTGGATACACTGGGAAGGTAATACGTAACCTTTTTTACCTGTTATTCGTTTATTTCCATTCTGGTAGTCTGAATCTAATTATAACAACGCTGATCATTCGCAAACCCAATCAACCACACAATCAGACAGCAGTTGGCATTAATCCATTTGGCCTTACTCCGCTCAGCTTCTATAGCCCCGTCCCCTTTTGTCTGTAGGAAAGTTTGTTTCTACATGAGACGAGGATTCCCCTGACAGAGACATCATGTACACTACGAACGCATTCACAAATCAACTTACGATTCATTCAGAAATCCACATAGAATGTGTTCAAAAATGTTCAAAAACTGACAGGAATGCGTTTGAAAGTCATATGAATAATTGATAGACTCCTCCTATATCTGGACGTGATGTGCATGCACGGATCTGGCAGCTTGGGCACTCCAGTAAAATTTTCCCGGTAGCATCTAACTGCTTGTAGTGACTGCTTACACAGCCAACAGCCACATTTCTATAGCCAGAAGTGGGAGAAGGTACTACTCAACTGCGGATGCACATATTCCGCTTGTAACTGCTAATACATATCTAATGCAAACAGTTGTGAAGTCACGCTCATCGGAGGCAATTTGTTTTTACGAAGCATTGCATAGTCTTCCTAAAGCCTTTGACACCTTTTGCTGTTGGTAGACGCTTGTATGAGCACTGTGTTTTGTTGCTTTATATGGTGCATTTCATTTGCAATTTAAGTTTTATTTTCGTTTTTCTCTCATTCATGTTTTATTGCTGCAGTATTACTCTGCAGTAGCAGAATACAGTAATATCCTTTGTCAGAGTATCGGTTCTTACCAGTCAAAATTACAAAAATTTAACTGAAAACAAAAACAATGGAAAATTCCCAGGTTTCTCCCAGTTTTCTCCCGGATGAAAAAATTCCTGGGTTTTTCCCGGATCTCCCGGTTGTCCCGGGTCATATACACTCTGTAATGACACATCTTGCCTCTGCCAGATATCTGTCATCACTGTAAATACAGTAAAATGTCAAATGCTTGCAACATATTTCAGAATAAATACAGTTATGGTTTTCTTGACTGCCTCATCAACAGTTACCAAAACATTCTCCATATTCTGCAAACTGATAAAATGATAAAAGCCTATCGTCATTCCTCTCATGTATAACCGATACTGCTAAACTAATCTCTCTCAATTTAGCTTGCAAAGTTACACTGTGTTATTTCATTAATATTACTGAGTCGGAGCCTGACAAAATAACAATGAACAAAAACTTACTTCCTTTATTTATTTACTTTATTATATTTACAGATGCATAGTACCAGGTATTGCTCTGTTCACAGTTCATTACAAACAACTTAACTACAAAGCTGGAAGTCAAACTACATTAAGATTATCAATTATGTCATCTCTCTAGCCTCAAAAGACATAGGTTTGAAAAAAAATGGCAGCATATATACAGGGGCTTCAAGTCACGCTAATGAATGTGAAAACAGATTATCAGCAGCAGTTACAAATGGCCTTATTTTCCATCAATTGCTTGGATTAATCTGAATATGCAGTTTTATGCTACATATGTAAAACCACTTCTGTATGCAGTGTAGGATTGTGTAACTTCATGTCATAATATTTCAAAAACTGGCATCAGTTTTCATATATAACACATGTGAGAAAGACAGCTTGCTGATAAAAGTGCATGTTGCACTATATATCAATCACTCGTCTATCCAAGTCGACTTGACAATGAAGCATACACTGAAGTCCTGTTACAGATGAAACAACACACACTGCAACGACTTTTTTAACTTTTGAACGAAGATAATCTTTATACAAAAACAACTAAGAAATCTTAAAATTCATGTTCAGCAAGTTCTCTCCCCAACAGCTCACATAACATTTTTAAAAACCTGTTAGGCCTTACTCTGTCGCAATGGTTCGGAGGTGTTTGGATTAAATACTACAGTTTATATTGTTTATTCATTTCGAATATCTCCTCCCCCCCCCCTTCCCCCAGCCCCACTGAGTGTGGGAAATTTCATCAATGATGTGCATGAAAGCTAGGGAATATAATCATTAAGTTGAATGATTCCAATACAAAATGCCTACCCGTAAAATCCAGGAAACAGGTGAACTTACTTATGACAGCGAAGACTGCTAGAATGTAATTGCTCACAATCAGTAGCAGACAGAGGAAGCACCAAAACGGTTAGTACAGCATGCTACATAGTGAAACAAGTATGTCCATTGTTTACAGTTTTCATGTGTTTGTAAGCCAGATCATACTAGTTACACAACACACAACTTCAGTGCATTGTCAAACATCTAGAGAAGAAATGAAATTAACCTTATTTAAAAAATGACTGACTCAGACCAGCACAGAAGCCATTACATAATCATATTTGAGCACAAAGTCACCCATAGCACATTCTACCGAAAATAAAATCTCAGTCCCAATCAATTAGCTGTAGAGCACAAGAAAAACTTAAAAACAGTAAACAAACTACATTTCTCAAGTTAAAATGTGACCATTTTTCTGTTATGCTACAGCATACATTAGTCAACTTTTGCTTGAGGTAGTGGCTAAACTAGAAAAAACAGTAACATGCAGCGAGAGATGTCATACAGACCTCACTAGATTGAAGATATACACAACTGGTAGGAATACGTAAGAACGGTATGCCCATTTTATAAAGCACAGCAAAGAATACCAAAGTCCATACAACAGGGTAACATCAAAATAAGCTACTCCATAGTCATAGGCAGAGAAACAGTGTTGTCATCAGAAATCCAACTTTATATTTTACAGAAACATCAATACAGCAGATATATGGTTTAAAACATAATTTAACAATGTAAGGAAGAGACAGACTGCTACTTACTGTAAAGCAGACATGTTAAGTTGCTGACAGGCACAATTAAAAGACACTTACAAATCAGCTTTCAGCCACAGCCCTCATTAGAAAAAGAAAGAGAACCACACACACACATTCATTCACACAAGCAAGCATACCTCGTGTGCAAATGACTGAGGCTTGGACCAGAATGTCAAAGTTAAAGTATTACTTATAAAGTATAGTTTATTCACATGACCAAAGCTGATAATGAGCACAAAATAGTAGATGCCATTGGATGATAATCTTTTCTTCAAATTATACAAAAATTTGAAATTTAATCCCAAAATTCTGACAAAGAAATGAAAACAAAGACCTGATTCTGCCACTGATTACAGTCAGATATTAATACAGCATCACATTTTGCCGACATATACTGGTAAGCCGATTACCTGTATTTAATCACTCACCTGGCACACACTCCGCTACCATCTGAATACGTTACTGCAGTTTGAAAGTAGAGTAAGTTATCCACAGCAGGCCAGAATAACAGTCATGAAAACTCACCTTGCTGCGAGCTACCATTGATTTATGAGAGTCATTCAGAACATGTAACGGGAAGTTTCTGGTTCTAACTTCTCCATGAACAGCCAACGGGGAATTTTCTGGATCCTTTTCTGGCAGCCACATGTTGAACTCGGCCAACCAGTTTTGCAGAGTATTAATTGGCATGATGCACAGTACTGTTCGCGCATCAGTGTGTCGTAGGAATACGTCACAGAATGAAACCACCTGTCATGTACAAGAAAATGTTTTTCAAGAATAATAATTCATTTTAGTATGACTATTTGAATTAAAATCCTGTCATGGTTTTGCCAGATATTATTTCTATTCACATTCATTCTATTAGTTATTTATTGCAGTGTTTAAACCGCATTTTTAAGTACAAGGAAGAGTAGTCAATATATTATTGTTTGAGGATGGTATCGTGAACACTTTGAGGAAAGAAATGTGTGTTCCGATTTTACAAGCTGTTGTAAATATTCTCAAGAAATCTAAAAAACACACTCAAATAGTGCCCACCATAATCACATAAAAATAATGCCATCTGCAATGTGGAAAAGTGTTTCTGTGACTATAATTTTCCAAATATATATTTGTGCATTGCAAAGCACATTACATAGAGGTTTTATATTTGGAATTAATAATGTTAATCAACACATAGTGAAATTTATAAATGGAGCAAATTAGGATGAAGATATACCTGTAATGTCTTTCCAAGACCCATTGAATGTGCCAATATACAACCAAATCCAGTTGATGTATTAAAGCGATCAAGAGATTCAACAACATTGTCATACAAGAATCTCACACCACCAATCTGAAACAGGAGAAAAAGAGCATTTGATAGCAATTATATGAACTGAAACATGATGCAATACAAGAATGCTGTACAGACTGATGTGTAGCACATTTGCATGTAAGGAAGATTAGGGTTCAATGTGCCCTCAATGATCAGATTAGTCATTCATCTGTTTATGGAATGAGTCCATTTATAAATTAATTGTAAATAGTAACCACTGAAGCCTGTTTCCATGAAGTATAGTACACAACAATTATGACTAGTAGCAAAACATGCTTGCACATACCTCCCCCCCCCCCCCCCCCCACACACACACACACACATAAACACTATTATGTAAATTATTTCAAGATTACTCCATAACCAGAAAATCGATAACTTTAACATTATTTGGCTATTGTTTTTATCTAACACTACATATAAGAACTTATGTACTTTTACACACAACTGGTAAAATTAATAGGAATGCAATGGAAGCTTAAGGTTTAACATCTCAAACAATGACGTCATCAGAGACAGAGCACAAGCTTGGACTAGGGAAGGAAATGGGCTGTGCCCTTTCAAAGGGATCATCCTGACAGAATATGCCTTGGTTGGTTTAGGAACATTGCATAAAACCTACATATGACTGGCCAGATGGGGATTCAATCTGTCATTCTGCCAAATAAGAGTCCAGTGGGTAAAATTACAGCCTATATAATAGAAACATTGGTGTTAAGTGGAATTTACTCCCCCTCTACCAAGTTAAAGCATTATAGGACACGGAGCTAATAAGGTACATTACTACTTTGGTTTTGAATATCTGGGGATTTACAATTTTCTGCTTGGCATCTGCCAACAGCCTGTTAAGAGACCTTTGCAACAGAATGCAGAACTCCTCTATGAACCCTACACAGGGATATACAGTCTACATGGAATATTGTTATTACATAGACTTTCTCAGCATAGTGACTACTCTTCTTGGATATGCAGCCAGATACTTTAGTCATCTTGACACAATATTTCAACGAACCAACTGGCCACCATCTTCAAGTCAGTACACTGATGCACAATCTCGCCGGAACTGAGTTTCCTACAGGATCAGTGGCTCCCTTATACACCGCAGTTGGCACACCTTGCATGCGCAAGCAGCAAAACTGCTGCCATCAAGCGTAAGTGAAATAGTAGTGCACTAGTAGAAGGAACAAGTAAAAGGCAAGATAGCAACAGATTTTAATGTTTGCCGAGATTATATCCTCAAAAATTTCAAGAGTTTTAAGAAGATATGGCATCGAAGGTAATTTTACGCCATCAGCTATGATAAGAGTCCTTTTTCAATCAGTAAAGGATGACTTGGGATGGAGGAAATCTGGAGTATACAAACTACCTTGTCATTGTGGGATGGCTTATATTTGCCAAATTATCCCCACTATTCAAGACTGATGTGTAGAACAACATTGCCACACTCGTTTATTCCAGCAAGAGAAATCTGCAGTGGCAGAACACTGTCTTAATGAGGAACATGAGACAATGTGTAATGGGACGTAAATGATCACTCCTGCTTCCCACTATTGGGAGTGTGTTCTAAGGGAATCTATTGAAGTTCAATTATCTGATAATATTATTAACAGTAATAAGAGTTTCCCTTTAAGTTAGACAGAACAATATCCCTAACTTCATTTTGCTGCAGAATCCTTGAACATATTCTTAGTTCGAATATGATAAACTTTCTTAAGGCTGAGAAGCTTATGTCCACCAATCAGCATGGTTTTAGAAAGCATTGCTCGAGCAAAACTCAGCTTGCTCTTTTCTCACATGAGATACTGCAGGATGAAGGGCAACAGGCAGCTTGCATATTTCTACATTTCCGGAAAGCATTCAAGACGGTGCCCCACTGCAGGCTGCTAACAAAGGTACGAGCATATAGAATAAGTTCACAGATATGTGAGTAGCTTCTTAAACAACACAATCCAGTATGTTGTCCTCGATGGCGATGGATCTTCGGGGATAAGGGTACTGTCAAGAGTGCCCCAGGGAAGTATGATAGGATTGCTGCATATATATATAAATGATTTGGCAGACGGGGTGGGCAGCAATCTGCAGTTTTTTGATGGTGATGCCACAGTGTACGGTAAGGTGTTGAAGTTGAGTGACTGTAGGAAGGTACAAGACGACTTAGGCAAAATTTCCAGTTGGTGTGATGAATGGCAGCAAGCCCTAAATGTGGAAAAATAGGAAGGTCAAACCTGAATGTTCGGATACAGTATTGCTAGTGTACTGCTTGACAGTGTCAAGTCATTTAAATATCTGGGCATAACACTGCAAAGCAAAATGAGGTGGAACAAGCTTGTGAGAACTGTGGTAGGGAAGGCAAATGGTTGAATTCGGTTTATTGGGAGAATTTTAGGAAAGAGTGGTTCACCTGTGGTTATGACTTCAGGTCATGGCTGGCAGTGACTGAGGGAACTTCGACAGCACAACAGTAGATCGCAAACATCCTGCATCCTCATGTGTTGCCTCTCATGTGACAGTATTTTGGTGTCATTTTTTCAACAAAACAATGCTTGTCTACATATGGCACATATCTCTGTGAACTGTACGTGTGATGTTGAGGTACTCCCATGGCCAGCAAGATCCACAAATCTTTCGTCACTAGAACATGCGGGACCAGCTCGGACGTCAACTCTGTCCGACTGCTTGTATCTATTATATCAAAGGCCAATTACAACAGCTGTGAGCCAGCTTGCCTCATGAGATCATACAATGGCATACACCCAGGCCAGAGGATGTGCAACGTCATAGTGATAAGCGGGCTCATACTGCCATGTACTTCGCAAATTTGACTGATTTAGTAATCACTCAAATAACATCACACAACCTACCAACCCGTGAAGTTTCATCCTAACACATTTGGTTGCATTACATCACACTAACCCTATGAGCATTAAAAGATTCTTCTGAACACTAACAAAGATATATATTCTTCCACTCAATCACAGACCAGTCTTGGTATTGTTGACTCCATAACAAACTGACTCATGTTTGTATTGCCACAAACGAGGCACACCTTATTACGTGTCTCGCATAGAGACCATTGCTCAGAAAATTAGATACACAGTTTATTGGGAAAGTGTAACTTCTGAGCCTATTAGGACAATGAAATTGCTAGCATCATAGGATTTCGGCAGTCAAGTAAGACCATACATGAGTCTAGCTGTGCATCAGTTACTCAGTCAACCTTGTACATACCTACAATGAATATTTCGTTCCTCTTGGAATGGTTTCCAAAGCATTGGAATAACACTTCATAATATGCTCAATGATGTTGAGACTGTGGTCTGTGTCGAGACATGCTTCCAAGCATTTGTGGCTTCTACCCTGCAAAATAATGTCCAAACGGCATCTTTGTGGCACTGCACTGTGCACTGTACACAAGTGTGACATTATGATCATAATGCACTGCTTTTTGTTACCCTTTTAATCATGTGTCTACATGAAGGAAGAAGAGCTCAATTCCAGTTTCCACTGAAATCTTGAATTCATTTACAGTGACTGCTCACTTTTCCTCTTTCGTTTTCCTCTTTTCTAAATTTAGTATAAAATATGGACATTACTTACACTCTGGTTCTGAAAGTTATGTGAAAGTCAGTCTGTCAAGGGTTGATATTTTAAAAATGCATGCTGGACTTGACCTTTAATCTAAACTTTTCATTTTCCACTAACTAAGCCACAGAAGCTTGCCTCTAGCACCTGCACTAAGGCTTGTACTAACTCTAGTGAATTACTGATGGAGTTACCTGTTGAATCCAGTACAGAGCACAACTCTGTAAGAAGCACCCTAATGGAATCAAAGTCTTGACCATTTCACTACCAGAGAGAGACAAATAAGTACCACAAGGTAGTTACAAATTATTGCTAGAACAGAATTCCATAGTACTATGTAAAGATGGATTCAATATTAAAACTATTTGTAGTGTCAACATCGCAGATGACGTCAACAACACATACACAAATTTTATCAGTGTCACAAAAGATGGTAAAGGAAAGCCTTTTCTTTAAAAAAAAAAAAAAAAAAAAAAAAAGTTCTGCCGATTTCTGTTTTAGATTTGCAGAATATCTCACTCCTCTTGCTGAGCAGATTATAATGAGGGTTAAGGCCAATGCCTACACAAAAACAAGAGTATGTCTGGTTGAAGAATTGCACCTCCAAAACTTTTATTAAATGTTGGAGATCATTAACCAGTTGTAGGCAATACCAGATGGAGATGTGTGAGGTACTCCAAACAACAAATGGAGACAAGATTGAGGACCATATGCACAATGTCCAGCAACTATTTTGCATTATTATATACATGACTTTTTTTACATTGCATTTTGTTTACCATACTTTGTGGATTATATTTTGCCATAAGTGAGAGTTGATATTTCTCAAAATATTACCACTAGACTGCATATATTTCGAACAAAAATATCCGAACTTCCCCCAAGGACTCAGTACCACTGCAGCCCTGAAATTATGTACAATATTAGGTCATACCAAGAAGTAGCTACAGTAGAAAAGTACTCAACAGAAAAATAAAATTGACAATGAAATGGTTAATAATCCATTATTAAAAAGATAACCCTCAATTTAAATATCGTCCAAAATAGTAAACCCCATTACAGGAAGAGTGGAGTGTACCAAAAAGAAGACTCCACAATATTCTATTCCTTGTGAACACTTTCTCCTGCATGCACTAGATCTCCTGGTGATTTTGAATAGGCTTGTGGAAGCTGAGATTGGATGATGCAAGGAACTGGAACTTTCTAAAAAAAAAAAAAAAAAAATAATAGTGCCAATTAAACTTTGCAATACTTTGGCAGAGCATCTGCTCTACTGATGTTAACTGTTGGTGGAAGATTCCCAATATGGCAGAGGTTTCCAAGCTTTCTGAATCTGCAACTCCTGCCCACACTTACACCTGACTGAGTACATTGTGTGTGTGTGTGTGTGGGGGGGGGGGGGGGGGGGGGGCGGTGGCAGTCATTAAAATTTATCAGTTGTTTGGCACATATGTTCATAGATGTAGTCAGAAACATTTTCTAGCTAATATGTGTAGCAACAAAATAACATATTTGTAGACTTCGGGGAGACAAGTCTGCCCCAGAGCGAATCTGTCACGCAGATTATTGATGAGGGCTGGTGAGCCGGTCACCCTGGGTGCAGTTTTTAGGCAGTTTTCCACATCCAACTAGGTAAACATTAAGTTGGTAGCCCTGTCTCACCTCATATCATGCTACACAAACATTTAGAAAACATTCTCACTCTTGAACACAAAATGTACTCTAGATGCAGACACATGGGGTACACAAATTCTGCCCTGGGGAGAGTGGTAGTGTCAGAGTGTCAGAATGAACTTCCTGTATCCAACTGTACTGACATTACCGAAACCTGTGTAACAATGCTGACCCTGTGTAGAAACGGGGAAAAGGGCGAAGAAAAATAATGTAATAGACTGGAAATCCAATATCATGAATTTTTAACACCACTAGATGATCAGGAAAGCAATTTTTCAAATACACTGAAAACAATGGACAAGAGTAGGCAAAATATCCAAAATGTCATTTTGAACACAGATGTTTTTCCCCCAAAAGTGACAAAGTTACATGCTGAGGTTATAGTAAGATAGATCATTTTAATCAAAAATCAATATTCTTGAAACTTTTACAGAGTGGTCTTCCCCTCATGAAAAAGAACACACATTGCCTACACATAAACACACTTTAATACCTTGCCTTTTGAAAAGGTATCTAAAATCGGAGTAGGAGGTGAGGTATTTAACACCCACTTGTTCAAATAGGATCTTAAACACTCCCAGTTTCAGAAGCTTTGTTTCGTGTTCACAAACCTCTCCCTAGTCTGTATCCCTGCATGTATGGATTAACCGAGTTCTTTTGCTGAAAAAGCCTTCCAATTCATCATACAGCGAGTGCTTAAAAGTTTCCTGAGCCACAGCTTTGTCTTTTAGTTGTAACCAGTACAAACCAAAGATACTGTGTGAGCACTATCTACACAAATTCCAATATATTTATCGCAAAATATTGGACTTTCTGTATTGAAAGTACATAAAACTGTTTCAGCAGTTGTTTTTGGAGTAGACCAACGGAACCAAAACTCTCTTCACACACAGCTCTCATAAGTAAAACAAATGTCTTATCAAAAGAATGTAATTAAGAACATGTCACCTCATGCACTTGAGAGCGACAGCAACTGTTGCTTAACTTCTAAGTCAACAGCTGACATAAATCTTCTGAAAACAATGAAAATCTTGCACTGACTGTCATAGGAGAATGGTATATTCATTTTACTGTTGGAAGAAGAGTTATCAAACATTGTCAATATTGAGTCAATAGCTGCATGAAAGGTAATAGTTTTCCCTGTTACATGGAGTTCTTTGCGTTTAGCAATTCTGTAAGAAACAGGGTAAGAGATTAACAGTGTCTTATATGACCTTTACTGAAGGATTTTTGTGTGCACTTAACTGTAAGCAGTTTTGCTATAAAAACAACTTTTGAATTATTTGTGAATCTTGTGTGTTTATGTGATGTTTTTATTTTGATGATACAAACATTTGCTAAAGCTGTGAATTTATTAAAAGTTGGTTTGGAAACAGAGTGTTCTACTGCATGGACATCTGAAAGTTGGTTTTAAAACTGCTTTTTAAGTACAGTAGGGCAGCGTCTGAATTTTACAGTGTCTGTAGAGATTGATGCAATGTTCATACATGCATGTCCAAAGGAAGATTGCAGTGAACTACACAAACACCGTAAAATACAGACACTGCCCTACTGTATTTCGTGCCAAGCAAGGCAATATGATGAGCAAAATAATGTCTATCTGTGTGTGAAACTCACACTATTTGTGTGTGAGCATTATGGGTAGAAAATATGGAAGTTTGGGTCGGTCCTGGAGGCATGCTCGGATGGTCAAGGCACTCAAATCGATTGCTCGCTTAAAGTGGGAAATTTGATTTCAAGTTCTGATACAACATAAATTTTCACATGTTACTAGTAAATCGTATAGCTGTTATACAATCTCATTCACAGTTTGTAAATGAACACATACTCTACAAGTATCATAAGAATGTTTTGGTAGTGTTATTCTAGAGCAGATGCTCATTTTATTATAATATTCTTGAGTAACGAAGATATTCAAAGATGAAACAACGTTACAATGTCCCATTCTAAGCACACATTCACAAATTCTCATGTGACATACATTTCACCAACAACATTCCGTTTCTCACAATTCTACTGATTAATTATCTTTAAAAGAATTCTAAATAAACAGAAAAACATGTCTAACTTTCAGCAATGAATATTCCCGAATACTTTTTACATATACGTGCTATAAAACAACCAAAGATGGTTTGGAGCTGCACACCTGATGTGGTTTGATGACTCTGGCAATCTGCGGTGCCAGGAAAATATCTGGCTCAGTAGAAGGATGCCCCACATTCACAAGAACACGGCCTTGTTCATCAGGAACATTGTAAAGGTCATTTGTATGCATTCCTGAGTTAGTAGGATCATCCACAGGATCTGCTTCATCTCCACTGGAAGGTTCCGATAGTAATATGCAATCATCATCATCACTGCTGCTGCTGATTGTAACAACATCTGAAAATAAGATCTTTTGATTAATTTCTCATTACTTACGGAACAAAAGGATTACTGCACAAAAAATGTGCAAGTCACTTGATAATCAGAGAGTAACAACTACCTTTCCTTCAAAATTTACAGAATTAGCTTGAAACATAAATCTACACATAGCCATTAACACAATATAGAAAACTTGTTCTGTGAACAGTATACTCAGAAACATTCATTTTAAGCACCAATATATGTTGATATTTACCAGACTTGGGTTTTGCATTAATTACATTTGTACTCAATCCCGAGTTGTCAAAAACATTTCTGTAATATCTCAAAAAGGTGGTGTGTAGTAACTGGAGAACAAGAGGGAAGCAGCAACCTAATTTGGACAACAGGTAGAAAAATTTAAGCACTGGTCAAATAATAATCTTTATTCACCCACCTGTAGCAGGTGGGATCAGTATTGTGGCATCCAGTGCTCAAACCCTAATAGTCGGAAAACCCAAGACAAAGAAAGACTCTAGCTAAAACTTTATGCATTATTAGCAATATATATTGTTGATAGAAGAAGTCAGTAAGTATCTAACTGGGTGCAACACCATTAGAAACATTACAAAGATGTCAGAAAATGTATATGGTGCACCCATTTAACACACTTCAAAATCTTTGTCTTTCGTTTCATTTCTCATCATATTATTCCCAAAAAATTAGAAAAAAATTATTTTGGACCCAGAGAGTTAGAAATGCTGGAAATGAAAATGAGTGCACGATGCATGATGCACGATTTGCAATGCACTAATTGTTTACTGTTTTTTCTTCTAATATTTTTATTTATGCAATACCTTTTTTCCAAGTGTTTAAAATATTTATGATAAAAACAAATGTATATTATTAATATAATTTTATATTTATATTTGATGATGAACAACGGTTTCAAATATTGAAATTTGTTCCTGAAATTCAATGTAACTGTAACATGTATAGATGTACTGCTTAAAACAACATATGAAAACAGCCCCGGACTGGGACTCGAACCCGGATTTCCCATTATCGCAAATGGTTGCTTTACCACTTAGGCTATCTGAGCATGTGATAAGCAAGAAATTCAGATTCAAGTTCCGGTACCACACAAATGTTCATCTGTCGCTTTAGGTAGTAAATTGATACTATTACAGTTTAGTTGACTTTCAGAAATAAATTTTAATATAATTTTATCTTTTAATATTTACAATGTAATATTGCTATTAACAATAACATTAATACCTGTACCTTTGTCTGCGTGTTTGCAAGACAGGGCAAAGGGTAAAACAGAGAAATATGGTCTTGTAAAGTGCTTAGAAAGGGCATCAACAAAAACATCACCACCCACTTTGGTGTTACTTTAATTGATGGTTTTTTCATTTACATTACATGAAAAATGTGCAACAAACTTTCAGTTCTATTTCTCAAATAGTTTTACAAATCATAATGTCATATTAGGTAAATGGTATCACTATCATTTTTATTGGCACAAAATGCCTTCCACAGAAGATATGGAGCACTGTCTTCACAAAACGGATTAATTACAAGACTGCCATAACAGCAGAGCTGATCAAAATCGTCCTCCAGATTTCAGCATGGAACTGAGGAACATTGAATTCAAGGAAGCATTTGTTAATTTTTTAAGTAATCATTGAGAGTACAATGAATAATACCATTCCTTGGTACGAAACGAGTCAAAATCAATTATGATAAATCCTATTAATACCACGTATCTGAAGGATGAATTGTAAAAATGGTACTAGACAATTTTGAACGTAGTGCACACGAACAAGCAGACACTGGGATTGTATATCACACATGCAATATTAATAGTGACTCTAGTGTTTTGATTTGTTGTTCAGAAACTAATTTATTTACAGTTACGTTACGTAACATAGCCAACACAACAAGCAGTTCCACTATTTGAATGGAAATAGGTGTGAGAAACATACAGAGATACATCAACTTCACTAAATTACACAAGAAACAGGAAGAGTTGTTTTGTAGCACACTTGCTACTGTTTACACATTCACAGGGTGTAATTTTAACCTTGTATTTTACAGAAAAGGGGGAAAAGGCACTTTAATATATTGAGAAATACAGAAAAATATCAAATGGCATTAAAAAATCTAGGCCATTTACCTGTGGGACTTGAAGTTTCTGAAACTCTGGAAAACTTTGTATGCCATCTGTACAGTTTCAAAAATCTCAGCTGCATTAATGAAACAAAATTATCAACCTTTTTGAAAATGTATAGCTTTAGAGGTACCAGTGATAGTTTCAAAATTAGAACCTGGTATGCTAATACCTCAGATTTTCCAACAAATTGAAAGAGCTACATATATCTACTGTATATGGAGAAATGCTAATTTGAAAAGCCCAACACTTCAGTCACCTTTAAAAAATGGATCGCTAGAAGTTAATCATTTATATGAAAGCCACTGGTTCGAGGGGACCAAATACCGATCTCAATAAACTATTTTGTCATTCAATCCAGTCAACAGTTAGGTAAATATTTTCACATAACAGAGTTATGAATATTTGTTTCATACATATCTTTAATTTTTCATAATTATATTTTCGCAGAAGATTCAGAAACAGTATGCAAAGAAGAAAGTGAAAGCCTTTGCAGTTCTAGTAATGATCAGAGTGATTCTAGTGGGGGTGAGAGCAATTAATTATTACATATTTTTACAGATAAGTCAAAAATGTTTACTTATTGTGAAAATTACTATTCTAGTTTTTTTGTAAAACAACATCTATATAAATAAAAACTGGAATAAAAAAACATGGCATGTGCATTTCCACTTACAGCTTTGCTGACTTTCCAGGTCCCACAAAATTTTTGTTTCCTAATTCTTTTAAAATGATATGATGGAAATGAAGTAAAAGACAAAGGTTTCAAAGAGTGCAAGATGATAGCGCCATACACATTGTTTGACACCTTTGAAACATTGGTGACTGAGTTAGTCCCAGTTAGAGACTTGCCACAGTTTTCTATCAACAATTTATATTGCTAATGATGCATAAAAATGTTTTAGGTCGTATAAGGCAGTTTTCAGACATTACATTTCATGACAAGTTTGAAACTGAGTGGGCATGATATGTTCCTGAATCCAAACTTTATGGCAGCAAGCATTTTTTGTTAAGTTGTCAAGAACAACGACAAGTAGGATAAAATAGGTGCACCTTTCTGCCATGAGCTACTAGACTATAAGACTGATGACGAGACCATGTCAATGGTTAGACCACTGACAAACATGACAAAATACTATTTTCCTTTCCATTTAGCTGTATTTATTGGTGTTAATTTTACATGCTATAAATTTCATAGCTACCTAGCTGCTTCTTCAGTTACCTCAATATGGGGTGTATGAATCAACTGAAATCTGCAGTCTTGTGCTGTCTCAAACAAACCTGGGATATACACACACTCAATCCACGTATACCCATTTCACTTGAAAAATGATATAACTAGAAAACTACTGAACAACCTCCAAACAAATGAACTATACCAGAGCATGTGTAAGAAAGACAAAAAGTATTTCTATCCATATGAGCCAAAGCTACTCTGGTGTGGAATGAGTCACTTCATAAATAAAAAATGCTCATAAAAAAAAGAAAAACAGGATACCAAAATTAGTAACAAATTACAATGAAAGGTTCTGAATTACTCTGAGGAACCACTGCACCAAACAAATGGTGTGTTTCCTAAGGAAGCCTTCCAAGTTTTGTTTCAAAATATGAGGTGTCACACTCACAATTTAGTTCTGCTAAAACATTCCAAACCTTACACACCTGTCTGAACAATGGATAAGAAAGTGTCAACTTACTACAGATCATTTTACTGCCTAATGCTTACTGAGTGAATTATTAAGCACAAATAAAACAGGAGTTTACACATACACTGACAGCAGAGTTAAAATTCCAAAACAGTGTGTAGAAAATTTGTGAAGTCATACCAGAAACCATTCTGACTACGCTTTTCCCCACTAAGAATATTCTTTGTGAAGGCACAGAGTTTCTCCAAAACATAAGATCAACATACATAATAAAGTGAAAGTACGACAAATAAACAAGCTTTCAGATTTGAGTACCAACAACAGTGCAGACTAATATTATTGTGAAGACAGCAGCACTATTTCTGAACAAAATTTTGAATGTGATACTTCTAGGAAAGCTTTTCCTCTTCTTTTGCAGTAGGAATGTTAAAAGTTTTGTGCAGGAAAATGTGTTCACTGTGTTTTGTTACAGTTAAAGTGACCTTGTGTTCTCTGTCAACCACAAACATTTACATCATATCCCACTTCTTCTTTGACAATGACAGTAGGGTAATCCGCAAATAGACGTTTTTGAATCTGTTGAGTTTACTGACAGAAGGTCTGCCCCCGGTAGCTGAGTGGTCAGCGTGACAGAATGTCAGTCCTAAGGGCCCGTGTTCGATTCCCGGCTGGGTCAGAGATTTTCTCCGCTCAGGGATTGGGTATTGTGTTGTCCTAATCATCATCACTTCATCCCCATCAACGCGCAAGTTGCCGAAGTTGCATCAAATTGGAAGACTTTCACCTGACGAACGGTCTACTCAACGGGAGGCCCTAGTCGCACGACATTTTATTTACTGACAGAAGATTTATATATACTGAGAAAAGCAGTGGACCAGCAACACAAACTGCAGTACCTCCCCCATTTTACTGCCACAACCCAATCAAACCTGTTGCCTGTTTATTTGTACTGGAGAGTAAAATTTGCTTCTGACGTGCTATATATGAAAGGCATCGTTAGTGTGTGTTTCCCCCAATTCCATAATGCTCCAACTTCTGCGAAACTATGAACTGGTCCACACAATCAAACGATTTTGTTAAATCAAAGAAGATACCTACTGTCCTCAATTTATCATTGAGCTCCCAAAGTGTCCCACATGCAAAAGAAGAAATTACAGTTTCCGTTGATGCCCCTTTTCTGAAGCCAAACTGTCAGCCCTGCCTGGAAATTACTTGTATGTGGGTTCATCGTTACCCTGCTTTATACTGCCTCCTCAAAAACTATCTCAAACACCAGTACACAAGAAGCTGGTTTGTAGTTGTCTACTCTCTCTCTCTCTCTCTCTCTCTCTCTCTCTCTCTCTCTGCTTATTTATAAAGCAACTTTATGAATGAGATTTTAGTCAGTCTGAAAATATTCTGCATACATTAGGTATGTTACACAGGTGACTTAATAATGCACTAATGTCCAGTGCACTAATCATAAGTGTTTTTGTATGACCATCCTTTTAGCATGACGTCTCTGGGATGACAGCCATTTACTATCATGACCTACAGCCGTCCTTATGATTTTATTTTATTTTGTCACTACCAGTTTCGACGCTTCATTGCATATCTTCAGGCTGTTTTGATGCGGTACAGGTTGATACGATACCCATGCATAACCACCAACTCATGATGGTTGGAGTGCTGATACATAAGTTTCATATTATCTGCGAATCCAGTAATGCTGGCAACGGATGAGTTATGCGTGGGGATCGTATCAACCTGTACCGCATCAAAACAGCCTGAAGATGACGCAATGAAGCGTCGAAACTGGCAGCAACAAAATAAAATAAAATCATAATGACGGCTGTACGTGTTTTATTTTTTGTCACAATCATAAGTGTGTTCAATATTTTGCCAGAGTCATTTGAGTCATTGTCCTACAGGAAATAATTTAGTAATGGACTGAATTTCACTCTTGCTTGTTTTTTTGTGTCTGCATGCAAATCTGTCTGTACCATTACCAACAAAATTTTCATCTACCTTCCCAACTACTCCCATGAAGTGGTTATTAAATTCTTTGCCTGGCAAGTCAATGACAGTTCCCTTCTCCCAAGAAAGAAATGAAATATGCTAAGCACCCACTTTATGAACTGATATACCACATAACTGATTCTGTTCTGAGAGCTCCATGTTCTCTTGAAGTGCTGGGCACTGTTTTAACACTTCTGATTACATTCATAAGTACTTTGCAATATTGTCTGTAGTGAAATTCTGTGACTGAGCTACGACTTTCCTTCATATTGACTTTGAATAGACAGACAACAGAAACAAAAAGAAGAGTCTGATGGAAGATTTTTCACCAAAAACTACTGAGAAACATACATTAAACGTAATTGCTGGCAGCATTTGTGAAGCACTGAATGCAAGAATTTGCATTAATCTGAATAAAATATTGAGATTGAGATAAACAACCAAATTCTTTAAACTCTAATAAGGAAATGAATCAGGGTGGCCACTCTACTGGCCGATTATATTTCCCTGGTTTGTTGAGGACTTTTCCAGAGTTTTATTGTATTTTTCCTCACATCTTCTTTCTAGGTGTGGAAACTGAATGTTGAGCATGCTTTGTTCAGTATTTTTATTCCCTTTTAAAAAAGAAACTGCTCATTTTATATGTTAATGCATAACTGAAAATATCTAACATACTCAGGCCAATTGACATGTCAGTGTACTGTGAAATGGCAAAATGAACTGCAATACACTGGGTAAAGCAAACATATCAGACAAGATATGTCATGCACACACTTCGAACTGATCCCTAAAATAAGATTAAATTAACTGACTTGACCATCAAAAACTGTGATAACAATTGAAAATAACACATCTATTCACTGTGTGAAAACAGCTGAGGAACGACGTACACATAAATTTTATGTTTAACTAATGACTTACTACTTAAATACAAAAATTCTGAGAAAATACTTACAACATAAAGCAAATCCAAAATTCCCACGCCTTTTGGAAGACTTCTTATGAATTGCTATTTAATAAACTGAATCCCAAGTTTGATGATGTGGAAAGTGTAATTCCTTATATTTTACAGTTATACAAATGAATATTCAATGGAACAATATACTACCAACATTAACACACATTTAACTCTGTTATGTGTATATAATCTTCTCCATACACTGATTTAAAGAAAAACTTGAACACTATTTTAAAATTACTCTTCAGTAAATGCCACTTCCCTTTCAGTGTCTGCAAATATCTATAACTTTTTCATGGTAAGAAATTTAATTTCTTCAGTGTCTCTGCCTTTACCTTTTGTTCTCTTTTTTATATCGTGTTCCAGTGACTCCACACAATGAGAATGAGCATTTTTCACTGCATGTATCAACCATTGCATTATTTCAACTTTTGCTATCCCTCCGGAGGAAACAATAGCACCAAGACATGCTGTTGAACAATCAGCATGTTTTCTTTTTCATGTTCTATGATGCATTCTGAATTCACAAAAAAAAAAAAGAGAGAGAGAGAGAGAGAGAGAGAGAGAGAAAGAAAAAGAAAAACCGTCCCAATGATGCATGCTCATGAGAAAGTACAGATATATCTAGCCAAAGATCTGAAATCAGAAAATTCCTCTTCTCCAAATGAGCTTAAAAGTTTGATCCAGTGATGATCCATTCTACTTTCCTTTTGTTTGTGCAGGGGCATTTCTTCTTTTGTTCTTGTTAGTGAAATAAACTCTTTGCTTAGCATTAGCAGCCTGCATTCCAGAAAGCCATTTTTCCTCAACCAGAAGTCGAAGATGTAAGTTAAATGAGTGTTTGCTTCTGCTGATTTGAATGCCATCAAATTTGGATCTAAAAATGAGACTGCCTTCATCAAATGAAATTTTAATGGTGACTTCTACAATAACTTCTGTAATGGTATCTTCATATAGGTCAAACGGTTAATTCGGAACTGCAGCATATGTAAATTAGTGATGCCTTTAACCTTATTTTACTTTTTGAAGGAATGAAATTATATTTCTGTGTCAGGTCAGTTGACAGGAAAGAAGATACGCTGTTCAAAACACTTTCTTTTATGATACATTCCATAAAAATCTTCACAACATTTGCCAATACACCATAAAGAAATGAAGCTAATGACAAATCCGTTTGAATTTTCTCTTAAAAATGGTTCAAGGTGTGAAGCAACAGATATAAAAAGTGTGAATTTTGTTGCAAGTAATTTAACTTGGATTTGCTCGGAAACTAGTATAAAACTATGACTAGTCTCTGACACTTTTTGATTCTGAAAATCTGTAACAGACACTGATAAATTTGACAAGATAAAAATAGCTCACTCAGCTACATTTACATTTCCAGCCACTTCACTGAGCACAACCTAAATGGAAATGTTTTGGAACCAGTGGAGTTAATTTAATCAGTTCTTCTTGCTGACAGATCCTCGAATAAATAATATGATACTCATAAAAACTCTGTTGTATTCCAAGCAGTGTTTTGAAAGCCTTCTTTAAAAGTATTATGTAGTGTGTGTAATCCACAGGTACCAATGATTAAAAGCACTGTAACCTGAGATATCTCACGCAGACCTATTTTTTTCCAGTATTTCAAAGTCTAAGTACCAAGTACACAAAAAAAAACTGAAATTCGAAACTTATCTTTCAACATAGACTGAAAAGAAAATGGTGATGTGAAATAATGAAGCACAGACCACTAACAAAGGTTTTGCAAAGTGCATACATTGGGCATACTGTCATGTCACCTGGTTCAAAAAATTAACAGATGCCAGCCACACTGCAGAGCAAATACTTTGCTTCATATGATGTGATATGGTTGGAAGGCTCACATGCACAGAGTACTTCCATTTGCCACTCAGAAAAATCTGTCTTGATGAGCCATGTAACGTGAACATTGTTTAGCATCTTTTACATGAGATCTGTATGAAATTACAAAAGCACATTTTCTAAAACTACAAACTAAAATCCCAGAAATATGTGAAAAAGCCCTGATTTACAATTCTTTGGTATTTCCCAGTTTTCCTGGTTTCCAGGTTGAGTGGCCACCCCACAAATACTTCATTTTGGAAGGAAAATATTGATGCTGATCAACTACATGCTGGTGAGTCCTCAATCACATAATATGTTTCTAAAATAATCTTAATGCATTTCAATCAAATAAGCTGTCAAAAGGACAAAGGCTTCTGAAATCAAAGTAAAAATGTAATTGACAATTTATATAACCTTATTAATATATATTCTTTTCTGAAATGCACAGATCTAGTTTATAAACAAATGTTGACACAACACTCACCTTTACCTTTCGGTTTGCCAGAGACCTTGCGTATAGCTGTCTCCTCACGATCTGAATCGTCATCAGCCTCTGTGTCAGTTCCTGACTGCTGCCGGCCCGACACGACAGGTGCAATAGACACTGAGGGTGTCATCATATGTACGGGTGCACGTGAGCTGCTGCGAGACATTGCACGAGATCCTGCTGCCGTTGCTTCTTTGTGCACTCGCAGCAATTCATAAACCTGAAGTCATTGCTCTGATTAATGAAACCCTTGTAGACGTCGAGATGACTAGATTTAGAAGACAGTAAGACTACAGAATGCATATCAAAGTCTAGACTCAGTCACATAACTGGTAGATTATTATTTTACTAATGTAGTTTACTGAATATAAACAACCAACCTTCTTCGTTGCAGTAGCAGTTTGTGAGCTACTGGCAGATCCAGAACTGGAGGTGGAGAGAATGGAGCCCGATCCAGACTGTTGGGAAGCAAGCTTGACCAGGACTGTACTAGGAAGCCGCAATTGTGTACTGCCACTGCTGCTGCTGGTTGTCGTACTTGTACTTGAACTGGACGATGTTTGTCTCAACAGTGATGTGTTGCCTTGAAGTAGTGAAATAACTCTTGTCTGAGTCTTATTGTTTTGGCGATTAAGCACAATTTGGCGCTGAACCTTCGGGTAATGAAATTCAAGATTAAGGCTAAGTTACTCGAGAATTTAAAAACTAGCTCCTACTTCAAAAACAAAGTGAACAATCAATCCTCGTAATACAGAAGTGAAATATTTGAAAAAAAAATCATTTATGAACCAATGAATCTAAAGGTTACCACACTTTTAACACACTTTCCATGAAGTGGTTAGAAAGCACATATGAACCATAACTGAACTTTTAACACCTAGTCATCACAAAATGGAAAAAAAATCATGAACTATATTCAAAAATACACTCCTGGAAATTGAAATAAGAACACCGTGAATTCATTGTCCCAGGAAGGGGAAACTTTATTGACGCATTCCTGGGGTCAGATACATCACATGATCACACTGACAGAACCACAGGCACATAGACACAGGCAACAGAGCATGCACAATGTCGGCACTAGTACAGTGTATATCCACCTTTCGCAGCAATGCAGGCTGCTATTCTCCCATGGAGACGATCGTAGAGATGCTGGATGTAGTCCTGTGGAACGGCTTGCCATGCCATTTCCACCTGGCGCCTCAGTTGGACCAGCGTTCGTGCTGGACGTGCAGACCGCGTGAGACGACGCTTCATCCAGTCCCAAACATGCTCAATGGGGGACAGATCCGGAGATTTTGCTGGCCAGGGTAGTTGACGTACACCTTCTAGAGCACGTTGGGTGGCATGGGATACATGCGGACGTGCATTGTCCTGTTGGAACAGCAAGTTCCCTTGCCGGTCTAGGAATGGTAGAATGATGGGTTCGATGACGGTTTGGATGTACCGTGCACTATTCAGTGTCCCCTCGACGATCACCAGTGGTGTATGGCCAGTGTAGGAGATCGCTCCCCACACCATGATGCCGGGTGTTGGCCCTGTGTGCCTCGGTCGTATGCAGTCCTGATTGTGGCGCTCACCTGCACGGCGCCAAACACGCATACGACCATCATTGGCACCAAGGCAGAAGCGACTCTCATCGCTGAAGACGACACGTCTCCATTCGTCCCTCCATTCACGCCTGTCGCGACACCACTGGAGGCGGGCTGCACGATGTTGGGGCGTGAGCGGAAGACGGCCTAACGGTGTGCGGGACCGTAGCCCAGCTTCATGGAGACGGTTGCGAATGGTCCTCGCCGATACCCCCCCAGGAGCAACAGTGTCTCTAATTTGCTGGGAAGTGGCGGTGCGGTCCCCTACGGCACTGCGTAGGATCCTACGGTCTTGGCGTGCATCCGTGCGTCGCTGCGGTCCGGTCCCAGGTCGACGGGCACGTGCACCTTCCGCCGACCACTGGCGACAACATCGATGTACTGTGGAGACCTCACACGCCACATGTTGAGCAATTCGGCGGTACGTCCACCCGGCCTCCCGCATGCCCACTATACGCCCTCGCTCAAAGTCCGTCAACTGCACATACGGTTCACGTCCACGCTGTCGCGGCATGCTACCAGTGTTAAAGACTGCGATGGAGCTCCGTATGCCACGGAAAACTGGCTGACACTGACGGCGGCGGTGCACAAATGCTGCGCAGCTAGCGCCATTCGACGGCCAACACCGCGGTTCCTGGTGTGTCCGCTGTGCCGTGCATGTGATCATTGCTTGTACAGCCCTCTCGCAGTGTCCGGAGCAAGTATGGTGGGTCTGACACACCGGTGTCAATGTGTTCTTTTTTCCATTTCCAGGAGTGTACATACAAAACAAAGATTTATCACTTTTTGGTTTTCTGCAGTGTCGTGGTACTTTTCTGTGGGAAGAATTATGTATTTCTTACACAACCTACATTAATAATATTGATCATTCCCAAGTAATCAATAATGACCACACAAATCTATCAAACAATGTGAATTCTTTCCTTCAGATATTTTTAAGCAACTCTATCCTAATAGCAATCCTACAATCCACACGGTATTACAGAAACTGTCAGAACTTGTCCTGTATGTAGCCTCTTCTGCAGACATTCTTTTCACCTCCAATCTTGTTTCCTTATTTTGAACTGCACTTCAACAATTATCATTAATATTATTAGTTAATGCTACAATTTTGTTTCAGAAATACAAGCACAATCTCAATCCTACACTTATGTTTGCATACAAAACACTACAAATATATATGCAGTAGTTTGTTCAACAATATGCAAAACTTCGTCAACTACCAAAAGTACCGCACTTTCCCATATCCCATTTAGTAGGAACATTTTCATACTAAGGAAGCTCAATGTTATTATTAATGCCTGAAAAAATATTATCAGTGACCCTCAAACCTGAGTTGAGCAAGGACAGTAATCACTATGAGGCCTGATATGGTTCCCACTAACAGTGATCCATTTACAACCTAATTAAAAAGTATGAGAGAGAAGCACCATTATCCATTTTTCCCAACCAGGTTGAAGACAGAAATTTGCTACTGTTGGTGACATCAGTTTTCTGAGAAATTGGTAAGGGTCTAAGGTATATTTTTGTGTATAATGTATTATTCCTACCTCAGGAGAGATCCTCAGAGGTAATGGATGTGTAGTTAGCTGAGTCACCAACATAAACCTGCTCAGCTATCCTTACTGTTTTGACTAGCTCAGCATGTTTAGGTTGGAGAATCAAATAACGACATGTCCATAACCTCTGATGATATCTGCTGCAGTATGAGATCCACCATTAAGCACAAAAGATGGCTTACACCAATGCCTAATTACAAGAATACCTTTCACGTAAGCAAAGGCCATGAAAGTCTACAGTATATGATTTGCTGCTGTTCTTAGAGCAGAACGTGCAGAGTTTGTTGATAGTAATGCTTTATACTGTTTTGCTAGTAGTACATACCAGAAATAAAGGGATTCTGTGACAGGAAATCTGATGGGAGTTTATTTTTCAATGTGTTAGCAGTTTGTTGCTATTTGTTGTGTATCTTCACTCATGTATGAAGGATGTCAGTTCACCATCACAAACTGCCTCATGCAACAGATGCAACTGACTACCATGTTATCCATGAATGGTTTGATAGCCTCCCCCAAAAAACTAAATTTGCAGCATAATGAGTGGTTATAAGAACTGAAGAAAAAAGCAGCTGAGGTAATTGCAGAAAATATAAAGACTGGTAATCAGCAAGAACGAGCAGAAGTATATCATCAAATTTAATGATACGCCAATGGGCAGATCACCAAATCCAGCTACCTCGGTACACTCACTGGCTCAGCTGGGGAAATGGGAGGTTGAGAGCACTGTAAGAGTAGGAGTGGTAGCCCATCTGTTAAGTGACAATAGAAAAGAGTTTGCATGAAACTAACGAAGAGGGGAGGGGGGTCAAGGAAACTAAAGGATTAAGACAACTGTAGAAGACCCAAGAAGATGTAACTCACATGAGACTGAAGTGGTGAATGTCAATGGTGAGATAAAGCTTCTGCAAATGCAGACAGTAAAAACTGAAATTCTTTGTAACCTGTGAGGTACAAAAAAAAAGAGGGTTAATAAACACTGTAATAAATATGTAAGTAAGTAATGCAAAAATAATTACCTCTCTAATAATACGCTGCTGTTCTTGTACTCTCCGTAACCTCTCCATTTCCTGGCGTTGAGCTGCTAAAGTCTCTTCATCAAGTTGACTTTCACTCATCACTTCACGGATATTTCGTCTCATATTTGAAAATTTTCTTTCAACTGCTGTTTTATTCTGCTCACTCTGCGTATCTTCACTTTCTGATGAGGAGGCAGATGAAGATGATGAAGAAGATGATGATCTGCTTCTCGATTTACTGATGTCTTTGTTACTGCTATCCACACCTATCACAAAGACAAAGCATTTTTTACCAATGTAAGTTTATTGTAGTCAGCATTTGTCCTAATAAATTTAACATGTAAAGTAGGTGTAAAACTTCTTGAAACCTATGCCTCCACTTTATTTCCACACAAAATATTTCTCACTTTTATACAATTAATCACTAAAGTATGATGCACTTCAGCTTGCAAATAAGTACATACATATTTCCTCAACTATTAGAAACCAATCTATAGAAAGAAAACACTATATTTTAATTTCCTAGACATTGATGTTATTTTCTGTTAGTATAGTCTAAAACCAACTTTTATTCATGTGAAAGAGCTTCCCAATTTCAGATACATAGTTCATTATAAACACAAATACTTCAATTGTTTGAATAAATTTAAGCAAATAACTGAAGTGGTCTGTGAAGCTTTTGCTTCCTCATCTTTCAAAAGATTTTCAATATTCTTACTCAAACATCTACAATTATAGATAAATGAGTATGAGACAGATTGAAAAATGCAAGTAAACTTTATTATTTCAGACGTAATTGCCATAACTGTTAATACATTTGTCCAACTGTGAGACAAGGTGCTCAATGTCTTCATAGAAAAATGTTTGCAATTACTTATAGAACCACAATTTTACCCTGGCATGCACTACTTCATCTGAAGCAAATTGATGGCCACAAATGTCTTTATTCAGGGAACCAAAAATGTGAATGTCACATGGGGAGAGAGAGGCACTGTGTGGAGGACGTGTAAGGACTCCCCAGTGAAACTTTTGCAGCGCAGACAAAACAACCTTTGCAGCATGTGGATGGGGATTATTCTACAACAGAACGATGCTGTCCGTCAACATTCCAGGGCCTTTGGACCTGAAGGTGTGCTTTAATTTTTGCAAAGTGTTCACATTCTGCTGTGCATTAACTGTGGTGCCATGTTGCAGGAAGTCAATGAGCAGTAGGTCCTTGCAGTCAAAGAAAAATATCATAATGATTTTGCCAGAGCTGGCGTGCCTCTTGATCCAACGATGCTGCAGAATTTTCGCTTAGAAGCCTTTACACATCCTCTATATAGTATCACCCTCCCCCTATGCAATTTCCATATTTTTGGAGCCATGAACACACACATTGGCGCCCATTGATTTACTTCAGACAAAGAGGAGCACACATGGGTACAATTGTGGTTCTGTAGGCACCCACAAACATTTTCCTGTGAAGGCATTGACTGTCTTGTCTTACAATGGGATAAACTTATTAACAATTATGGAGATTATTTTTGAAATTATTAACAGTTTACTTACTACTTTTCCACCTGTCTCATTTTAATTCGAATGCTCCTGAAATGACATTCCACTCATCAGACATTGTATCTCATAGAAACACAAAAACACCTCAAATTGAAAGTACACTAAGTATTACACTCCCATTTGAAAATCCCTTTTCCTTAAGTTAAATTAAAGTTAAATTATGGGAGTAAAATTCGCATTAACTTGACAAACCACAAACGTAATGATGATCAACTATGGGAATGCAATGCATATAAATTTTACTGTCATACCACAAAATGTTACTGGAATCTTTTAAATACCACAAGCCACTTAAAACATACAACAATGAAGTTTTTCCAATCATTACAATAGAAATGCATAAAAATCAAAAAAGTAACAAGCACAAAAGAGAGAGAATTCCTTCAACAAAAGATAAATGGTGGCACCATTTTTCATGTGGCACTAAGCAGAAGAAAAATACTGAGTTATTAGCACATATAATAATAAGAAATAAGAGATAGCTCTCACATCTGAGAGACAGTACTTTCCAAGCAGATTCATTCAAACAATCCAAAGGAAGCGTGATTCCTCTTTGAAAGAAATTGTTAATGAAATTTTAAAACAGCCAATTCTTGGGCACTGTTTGACTATCTGGGTCACTAACCAAATTGCAATGAAGGAAATGGCAGGGAAAATTTAGATAAGAACTGTGTGTTTCATTATGGGTTTGTTTATGATGTGTGGAAGCATTGAAGAAATTCTCAAAGACCTTCAAAAAGTGGGACACTACAGTAAGCACAAAACATAAAATGAATTAGGGTTTACACAGGGGCTTACGAACAGTCGTTTATCCCCCAAACCATCCAGAAAAAGGAACTGGAAGGAGAAAAATAATACCACCACACCGTCAATGTTCCTCCATATACTGCATGATGGCTACAGACAATCCCACACACGATAGGCAGAAATCAAGAACACAGCAAATTTTATCACAGCTATTTTATAGGACGAGTATGAAACACAATCTCATCAAATCATGTAACCTTCAGTTACAGCATCTACAGTCAACCAGTCAATTTTATTAAAGCTGCTACTATCACATTCATGTTTCATAGTCACCAATATAAAGACAACAGGGACAAATTTGTATACAGTGGATAAACTGATACCAGGGGTGCAAAATATCCACCACCTCAGTACTACAAAACAAAATATGCAAGCAGTTTTATAATCCTGAGCCACCTTCTTGTTACTGCACACAGACGTTACTATTCCACATAAGTATCCCTGAGGTACCATCATATCATTGGGGTACAAATTATAATGGTTGCACAAGTAATGCCAGTGAGTTGTATAAGCATAAAAGAAGTCCACATTGACCAATAAGTTGCAATACTTGTTGTTAAAAGCTAATGGCAGTTAGCTGGAGTGCAGTAAGTTGGTCCAATTGTTATGAAGATAGTGGATCTATTAGCTACACGAATTGAGACAACAATGTCGGAGGTATTAACAGTATACACAAAAACTTATAAACTGAGAAGTTCTCAGTGATCAAAACTGCCAGGCACTGAAGTAGGAAGGAAGATAGATTAAGGTTTAAAAGTCCCATCAATGAGAAGTTTATTAGAGACAGAATAAAAGCTCAAGTAGGATCGGGAAAGCAATCCGTTGTGTTCTTTTTCAAAGGAATCATACCAGCATTCAACTCGATTGGTTCATGTAAAGCACAGAAAATCTAAATCCATCAAGCCAAACAAGTAGTCAAACTCTGCTCCTGCCAAATGTGAGTACAGTACCTTAACAACCAACACAGTAAGTGCTGATGAAGATTGTCATAAGAAACCATAGCTACAAAGCAATATCAGTGGAATCTTATCTCAGTCTGCATCTTTAAAAACCTGCCTGTGTTTTCACTAAATAGCCAGTACAGCTTTCTCACCAATGTGTAAACCAACACAATAAAACTGATAGCAGAAGCACAAGATTTTTGCTGTAGTGTTAACAAGAACGGGAAATAGTTACTAATTGTCAACCTGGGCCCTCAGAATGTAAGACTTTACTATAAACATTTGTAGTTCAGGATTTAATGTGTTTCAGAGTGCAGCAGCATCCAGATATTTGTGACACAGCTCTACTATTTGCACATCTGGTGTTTTACACTCGTAAACAACAGACATTTTAAGAAACAACAAACAGAAGCAAGGATCAATCCTATATCCAAAGTGTCACATTCATTCAACAAACTACAGACATTCATATTTTTTCAAGAGAAGCTAAAATAAGGATATATAAAATGTAATCAGACCAGTGTTACGATATGGGGCAGAAATACGCAGAATAGATAAGTAAACAGAGAGAAAGATACAGGTTTTTGAAAATACAATCTTGTGGAAGACATTTTGACCGATCTGTGAGAGAGGAGAATGGCGAAGTAGAAAGAACAGAGAACTTGGAAAGATACACAAGTATAACCAGATGTTATTGCAGAGGCCAAGGCAAGGAGAATGAGTTGGGCCAGCCATATCTATAAAGGAAAGGAGGCTCAAGATTGAGAGAAGTGTTAAAGAACCCCTGCGAAGGATGAAGTCATTTAGACAGACTAAAAATAACATGGAAAGGCCAGGTGACCCAGGATCTTCAGATACTAGGAGCAAAGGAAGAACATTGTGGACAAGCCTACCTGACAAGGACAAAAGCAGACTGTGGGTTGTCGAGCCAAAACAGCAATAGTATTCTCTTACACATCATATAGATTGAAGCAATTTCTACTCTTTTTTGGTCACTGAGCTGACGTACAAAATCGAGAGAAATCTCTTATTGTCTATGAAAACTGCAACACTGTGAAGAAAGTACGTAAATAATACGAATGCAACAGAAATCACAAACCACAGTATGACTCGCAAATAACTGGATTATGCAACATTAATGTATGCGTTAAATGAATTCACAACTGCAAATAGGCAAAAGTATCAGCAGTAGAATGGAATGATGGGAATGAAAATCTGTGCTGGACCTGGACTCGAACCCAGATTTCCCACTTATCACGAGCAGTCGCCTTACCATTTGGCTATCCGTGCATGACTCATGGACTACAACCTGTACTTGTACATCCATTATGTATATTCCTGTATAGATTACATGTTGTACCTGAAAGTCACCTGCCTGGTATCGGCAAATAAATACGATATTGCAGTGCCTGTGTTATTCTGACAAGCATGCATGTCCAAAGGAATTTTGGAGCATAATCAGAACAACACAGGCAATGCAATATTGTATTAACGTGTGCATGTCCATTGAATAAAAGTCTATCACTGCCTGGCAAAACAAATGATGGATGAGAGATCATCATGTCTTTTTGACAACAGATGAGACTATATTACCTGGGCATGGAGTTGTGGACTCGTTTGTTGCATCAGTCTGTGTCATCTAAAGTGGTATTATAGGAAATGCTTGGATCATAGCTGAAGAACTGAAAACTACAGTTACATCACACAACTTCAGCACAAAATGACTGGTATCCATCCAAATGGTACTGATAGAATGCACGACTCCACTGCATGTGTTGACACAATTCTGGAGCAGCACTTAAGGTATGCCACTGTCTGCCTGAAAGTTTCCTATCTGCTGTTGGAGTGGTGAATGGATAAATGCAATATCAACTACGCCAAGAAAAGATCTCTCTACCTGAAATGTGTTCAACAATACAGAGTTAGCATGCTGATTAGCAATCATCTTGGATGTTGGGTATCACATTCATTTGGATTACATGATGAGTGACTACACGAAAGATACTATGCAGATGAGCACTGTCTATTTTTTCTATGGTTGTATAAAATCAATGTTTAGCATGATCACCTCTGGACTATAGGTACTCCACAATAGTAAACCTTAGAGCAATACATAATAAGAAATTAGGACCACCAGCCAAGAACGAAAAGGTGCCAAATGCAAGCACACAAGCATATTAATGCAACAGAAGTATAGTAAAAGGAATGGTCAAGTACCATCCTGTGTGGAATGGAAGATAATAAGATTAGAGCAATTCAATGTGACTGAAGTACACAAGGGCAGTTGTCACATACTTTTAAAAAATAAATGCAACATATATGCAAAGGGCTAAAACTGGTAAGTAAATGAAACAAGATAATTAAAAGAGAGCAGGGAGGAGGAGGAAGAATTTTGAGACTGTATAGAATGTTTTACCTCCTATTTTAAGTAGTTAAATTTGACTATAATTTGTGTGCGTAACAAATACAGAAAGCAAGTTGTCACAAGATAACACATAGTTAATTGATCTACTTTTGATTCATTTCAGTCAGTGTCTCAATGGGTTAAGTTAATAATAACAAGAAATAAGAGCATGATAAATAGAATGGTCCAACGGAAAGGTATTCTGGGAATGAGAAAGTAACAAACATACAAAAATTAAAGTACATATGTACATCACAAAATGAGAAATACGTACTTTGAGAATATCAACAATGGAAACTGGAAGACTGGGCAAGGAAATGAAATTAATGGAGACAGAAAGAAGTATGAACATTACATGAGCATCAAGTGACCTGTCACACTTGAGGCACTTTGATAAAAAGCCAGCTATATTAGTCACTTATTTACAGCTTCAGCACTGTGTAGCTTTTACCTTCTGCTAACAATAATATCTAACCTGATAATCTATTCATCAGTCAATATTTCTGTTAGACAAGCTGATAAAAGAACAAGAACAGAGACTGGACAAAATTTATGCAGACTGGAAAGACAGAAAGAGAGGAGTACCTTAAAACATACTTTCTCCAGTTGACTATTAAGAACACAGATTTTTTTCTCAGGTGGTTGGGCATTTGAAAAAACTATGTAGCTGTGAGGGTGCTATAGAAGACAGCAGTCACATTTGGTGGAAATACACTCGGATATAAAGCGAATGGCACATACAAGACAATCAACCAATCGCGATCACTGAAAACTGTCATCATGTCACAAAGCAAGTGTCACAACGTGGAAGTCTGTCTTCCTCAAAAACCAGTGATGCAAGAAATGCAGAAACTGATTAGTCATCTAATTATATTCATGTCAACATCAAGACTGAAAGAGTGTAAGAAACAGTGCACTGCAGAGATTATTAGAAAGTGTTTTGGAGAACTTGGACTATATGAAGAAGCCCTACTACTGTTGTTGGGAAGTAAGTAGGTCAGTTCATCACACTGGCAACAACTTTTCCAATAAACAGAACAGTGATACCCGGAGCTTGCACAGTATGTTAGAATACATGATGCAAGAGGGCTCTTGGTTCTTGAATGTGGATGAACCCATTAGACTTGACTGACAAGATGACTGTGTTATTTCTGTCAAGCTTGTACAAGTCACACATTATTACTCCCTGCCGTTTTGGAATAAGGCAGTTCATCAACAAGTAATCCCGTATCAACCTGTACATCAACATGGACTGTAAATTCTTGATCTGCCATTAACACCATAAACACAGAGCAGCACTTGCGAGCAGTTGGTTTCACTGTCTGCACAGTGCTAGAATGACTGAATTTCTGAACGGAGATGTCCCGATGAGACTGCATCAAATGATGTGTAACAATGGTTAAAGCACTAGAATCTTACTCAGAAAGAGTGGACCATAGGAAATTCATTACAAGGCATGTTTTCTGAAGCACATGTCCATTTCCTTCCCATTCTTGTCTGGTTCAGTCCTGAATTGGTGACAAAGCAAGGCTCTCTATGTACGATTATCACAGCATTACAAATGTGAGGCACGAATATGTAAATCCCAAAGCAAATGATTCGCATTCATATAATCTAGAACAACAACTTGTCCATGAAATACTGCAAAAAAATGTAACTCGCCCTAAAATGTTCCTCTAATATGATCATATATACCCAGACAACAACCAAATGAGAAAAATATTAACAGATTCTGTGGGATGCTTTCCCAAACCCCCAGACTCTGCTAATCTTGTGTCCTTACATTTCCATTTGTCCCATTTCTTAACAATCAATAACCCATCACAACTCTCTGAATGGTAGAAATTATCTTAGGCTTTTGCTGACAGAACACCTGGAGATGAATACCACCTCCAAAAATGGCCACAAAAGGAACAGATGGCACAGTGAACACCAGACACCACGCAGGCATCAATATGGGACCTGGTCAGCTTGTTAGAGAAATTGTTTTGAATATGTAAAATTACTTCAACTGTGCAGTAATATTTTGCTTTATATCCACCTAATATACTGGGACATCAATAAAAGTCTAGTACATCTGGGACAGCAGTGTAAGATCATTTTTCAATGATACAACACAACTGAAAAGAATTCTACAAGAGACACTGTAATCTTACACAAACAGAATTGGAACTTTATATGAAACTCCAGAAAATTAACAAGAAAAGAATTATTAAATGAAAAATTTAACATGAATCTCACTGTTCTTCTTTCATTTGAACTTTTATCCCGCAGTTTGCGCAGGGTCGGAACTGTTACAATCGGATTTGGCATGGTCAATTCAAAGGGGTGGCCGGATGCTCTTCCTGCTGCCAACCCGTACTCCTCGGCGTGGAATCAGTGTACCCCAGCTGTCTGTGTCTAGTGTAAATTGTGAAGGAGTGTGAATGTGTTTCAGATGTCTGTGAGGCGTGTAACTGAGGCGGGACGTGGGGACCAGCCCGGTATTCACCTAGGGGTGTGTGGAAAACCACCTAAAAACCACATCCAGGCTGGCCAGAACACCGGCCCTTGTCGTTAATCCGCCGCGCGGATTTGATCCGGGGCCGGCACGCCTATCCGAGTCCAGGAAGTAGCGCATTAACGCTCTCGGCTAACCTAGCGGGTAACATGAATCTCACTCATCTTTCAAAAATTTCTGACACACTCTTAGAACAGATATGAAAAAACTTGTTACATGGGTCAATCCAAGTGAAGTGATCCAACAAAAATGAAGTTGGCTGCTTGGCCATTTTTAAATATTTTGGTTTTTTATGTGTGATTACCGTGTAATTGAGAAGTTCAAAACAGTATTCAAAAAAGTTTTTACTTTGCACACTTACTGAATGGTGGCCATTTTTATTTGTAAGTGCACAATGGTTTTTCAATTTAGAGACAGTAGCATTTATCTGAATATCTGCACTGGGTTAGGGCATAGCATTGCAACTGACATGACTGTTTTTAGGAAAGTCTCCTCTACAACATTGTTTATTACCCACAATACCCTACATTCAAAAGTAACCAGTCAAAATTACCTCCAAAGTTTGGCATTGAAAATTTGGAAAATCCACTTTTTAGAGCCAAAAACAACAACCAAGGAATGGTTAGTCAGAGTATATTTTTTTTCTCTAGTTAGATATCATACACTGCTAGCCTTATGACAAGCAAGAACACTGGCAAATGTTTCCTTAGTTTTTTTTTTTTTTTTTGGTAAAGTTTGGGGCTAGTTATCTCTGGTGGGACTGAATATAACATTTGATTTTTGTACATTTTGTACACCTATATGATAGCAAAGTACTGTAAAAACTTCAACATTGATATCTGACTGTGAACAAAGATACGAATTTTTGAAAATGAGGAAATAATTCACATTACACTACAATTGGTGTTATTACTGTTGCCTAACTCGTATGTGATACTGACTAGTAATCAATTATTATTAAAGTTACGGTCCTAAATTATTTGCAAAAGTTCGAAAAAATACTGAGCTAAACATTTTTATTATTGTGACAAATTTGAAATAAATATTTTCAATTAATATGTTTTCGAGATATAGTGCTTCTAAATTCTAGTGGTGATTATTTCTTCGGACAGCTTTTGTGACATAGAATAAGACCTCCCAGTTGCTGTGGTTAGTTCAAGCACTGAAAACTTCCTTAATATATTTTTCATTGGTATCCAAACTTAGTCATTTCTTGAATGACATTCTTGGATCAGGAGGGTGACAAAAATGCACAAAAACATCACCATTTTCCATATTTATTCTTTCAACCTGTGCAAGCCACCACTGTCCATCATACACACACGCTACCATGTCATTCAGTGTTTAAGATAGATAAAATTTTACTGACACAATGACCCTCGTAAAATTCGGTTTCTGATGTTACATAGCATCAAACTAAGTTTTTCCTGCAATGCCAAGGAATTTGTGGAATTACTTTGTTTCTTTTATTGATACACTGTTTTCAAATTGGGTTTAAAGTGTTGATTTGATATGAAGCACTACCTCTTCCTTCTTGACGAGTAAATAAGTGATGCCTTTAATATTAACCTTGCAAAAGGCTTACATGTCTTCTATTGTAAGAATTTGGTCTGTTGTCTTTCTCAGCAGGCTGGCTTTACTCACTTCACATTTTGTTGTACCTGCTACTCCATTGCTTGCATTTTTACAATGGCAAGAGGCAAAAAAAGTGCCATTCAGCCTCCAATCCGCAGTCTGCTTTGTGGTTGCAAAGCTTTGAAAAATTCTTTTTGTATTTGTATTGACTACCACTTCCATCTGTAAAGTATACGAGCTTCTCAACCTAGAGCAACTTTATTTTTCTTTTATGTAATTTTTTTACATACTTTTGAAATACATGGACAAACAAAGTGTTGTGATTCTACTCTTCACTTAGAATGCAACTGAAGAACTGCAAACTTTGTCTTTCTCATTTTCGAAGTACAGAACAAATGGATGCACTGTGTGCCTAGTCATTGACCCACTGTTACCCTTGTATTTCATTTTGAACCACAAATGTAAAGTTTTCTGCAAAATCAGCTACGACTATGGATTTAGTTTCATAAAGTTTTGCTTTTTTGTCCTTAAAAAAATTTACTTTGGATAGTGGTGATTTCTGAGATTTTATAAGTTATCAATTAAAGATTCAAAGTTCTCTTCCTGACATTTAACCACTGTTATTGTTTCAGACCTGTTGGTTGTGACCCACTGCTTGAAGGTGACACTGTTGGTCATTTCCTCCTCAGATTCATTAAACAAATCAAGGGAAGTTCCTTTACCATGGCATTTATCAGGCAAACTTGTCATGCAGTCATAACTGTTAGTATCACAGACCATTAAATCTACTAACTCTTTGTGGTTAACATCGCTGAGTCTTGCACTCGCAGTCATCAGTTTCACATTCAGATAATATACACAAACCCATACTCAGTGTTTTCCTGAGGTGCCGGCCAAAATACGCAACTTAGGATGACAGTCACAAAATTTTGACCTTCAAATTTTGCATTCATGATGAGCATTTTTGAAAGCTACATAACATTCATTTAAATTTGGCAGTACTGGTCATTTCTGCTTTGTTACTTTGGTTCCATTTATAGCAGTCTTTTGTTACCTTTGCTATCTGGTCACATTCTACTGTTTTTATCACTTTCAAAAAGCTGCTGGATCATTTCAATTGTTTCTTCACTTACACCTACTCCATCCTTCTCTCCTAAAACTGGTAGAATGCCTTGCCCTTTCACTAATTTTCGGCTTAGCCAAACCAAATGATCAGAAACGATGAACTCGTGAACTATTTTTTTCTGTTGGCTACAAGTCAGTGAGCAAAATTAAAATTTTAACTTTTTCCTCTTTAGGTGTCACTGAACACTTACATTTTAATTTCTCAATTAGGCTCAAATATTCAGTGTCAGATGATTCTGGAGGTAGGTTTCCTTCTTTTTTAGAAAGACTGTTGGTATCTGCATTATTAAAGCATGATTCTAAGTCTTTTCTAATTTTGTCTGAAATTCATTGTACCTTGTTTTCAACAGCTCCTTTTGTTTTTCCACTACTCAATTTTCTTATTTTTCAAAGCAGGAGACCTCTAAATTAGAGCAAGCAAAATCAAATTTGCTAATGGCTTTCTAATTAGGAATATAAATGTCACTAACAAGGTTACATGATTCTGGTACTGTATTTATGATAAATATTCTTGGATAACAATTTGGGCACAGGGAATTTCCAGGAATCACATGAAGTTTCACTCGGGAACCGGTTTTACTAGCACTACACAAGGACAAATGATCGAGTTTTATTTCCCTCAAACCTTTAATAACTGGCTTTTTATGAACTTTGGATAGATCAGAGCATTTTTTCCAAAAATGTGACTGTAATTGAGAATATATTTTTTCTCATGATACTCACAAACTGATGATACAGATGAACCAACTCATAATTTAAACAAAGTTTGCCTATCTTCACCAAAGTCATTAACATTTCTTAATTTTTTTGAAACTGAACCATAAACTGTTATGTGACACACGACTTACTATATGTCCAACAGAGCACTGTTCATTCATTTTATTGAATTCGAATTAGTCTTTCAAATTTATGTATTATTATATTTTAATGTTATTTTAGTTAATTACAAACTACACTCATGGCCAAAGCACATAAAATATTACACACTCTTAATGAAGAATGTACATCCACTCTAACAGTCATTTCTGAACAGACTGACTACAACAATGCCACACCCAGCAAATGTAGTGGAGGTACACAGTTTATGTACAGACTTGTCACTGACTACTGGGCTCCTTTGTAGAATTGTAACTCTCTCCACTGAGCTCCTGTACACACTTGTCTTGAGGGCTAAACTCATGCACAAAACTGTAGCCTTCTCAACAGTAAAAAAATTTCTCATGTTTATTATTTCTCTTTTGTCATTCTGAACTTGTAATAATGTGCTACTCAGTTGAGAATAAATCTAGATGTAAATGGGCAATTTTTTTTTAATATAGACTCAAAGGAAGAGCTCCTATTGTTTAATATTTTATTACTAAAATAAATAATACTAACTAAATGTAGGAGGACAGTGCTAATAAAACACAGGTTACAACTAAATTTTACTACAATGAAACAACAAACCATGTAAATAGTCAACAAACATAAGATCAATTGTAGTGTAATGGGAATTATTTCATCATTTTCAAAAATTGATATCTTTGCTCAAAGTCAAATATCAATGTTGAAATTTTTACAGCACTTTGCTATCATGTAGGTGTACAATATGTACAAAAATTAAATTTTTATAATCAGTTCCTTCAGAGGTAATTATCCCTAAACTATACAAAAAATAAAGATTTTTTAAATTTCAAAAATTAATAAAAATATTCAGGAAATATTTGTTGGTGTTCTTGCTCTATATAAGGCTACTAATTTATGATATTTAACTAGAGAAAAAAAGGTACTCTGATAAATCACTCCTTGGTTGTTATTTTAGCATCTGAAATGTGGATTTTCTAAATTTTCAGTACCAAACTTAGGAGGTAATTTCATCTGGTTATTTCTGAATTTAGGGTAATTTGGGTAATAAACAATGTTGCAACGTTATGACTTAACCCATTCCAGAGATATTCAAATTAATACTAATGTCTCCAAATTGAAGAACCATCGTGCACTTACAAATAGAAATGGCCGCCATTCAGTAATGGTGCAAGTTAATTTTTTTAAAACTGTTTTGAACATTTCAATTACAGGTAATTACATGTAAAAAAATCACAATATTTAAAAATGGTCAAGCAACCCTTACTGGATCACTTCATATGGGTTGACCCACATGGAATATTTCATTACTATGGCCATGAAAGAAGTAAAGATACCTGCCAATTTTTAAGTGGCATGCTTATCACTACCTCTCTGAAACAGTGATACATTGTCACATCTGCTTACAATAAATTCAAGTTTCAAAATAAACCAGATCACACAAAGAAACATTCTATTCCTGAAAATGTAAAATAATAGACTATGGCCATTGGTGAGGACACAGCCTTAAAAACACACTTGGAACTAACTCATGTTTACTCTATATATCTGTCCAGATGCTTTTAAACATCTTTTTTTTCTGCTATATATGTGGAGTCATTCCAAACAACACTACTGACTGAAGTGCTACCTGTGATGCCAAAATGTCAGCGGATATGTACTTTTGTCCTCACTACAATAAACAAGCCTCACATTAAGTACAGATCAATATTCATTTCTAGGAATAACACCTAAACACTAAGAATATTCAGTATCTCTATCAGCAACAAATTACAGTTTCCACGTGATAAGACGGGATACACTTCTTAGCACAAGCTTACTTGTTTGCTGCTGGAAACACTGACTCTTTTCAGTGGTTTCTTATAACTGCCAATAAAATTCCTTGAACCGTATATCATACCAGACTACCTTGTGGCCAAGTTAACTCCATACATCTTAAAAGGCATTTTGTCCGCAATAATAAACAAAGTGACATTTTCCACTGACACTTGAGCATCACATGTAACGACCCCTGAGTATTCTTTGTCTGGACTGACTCCATACTGAGAATGCTAAGCAAAGCCAAGTCTTACCTGAGCCTTTATATTTCTTTTTGCTGTGACCAGTGGATGATGAATCTGGTGCCTTACGCTTTACACTACTGTCTTTGACACTAGTTACTGTAGTATCTGGTACCTTCCTTTCTTGATGTGAAGAACTATCCCTTGCGCCTGCCACCTCTTCCACATCACTTGCACCTTCAACTGTCGTAAGAGGCCTAACTTTCCCTACAGTACCCTTATTTCCCATTTCTGACAGTTCTTCCACATCACTACTTTCTTGTTCACTTTCACTATCATCTCCTTCCATTGTTTTGTCAGTAATTCCTTGCGAGTGGTGTACACGACTTGACTGATTTTGATGACTTTGTTGCTGAATCATTTGCATGTGGGATGGTAGCGCACTGTTCAAATGTCCATGATTCATATTTGGATTACCACTTGGTATACTAGTTAACTGACTGTGATTCAGCTGCATGTGGCTCATCTGGGACGAATTTACAGTCAGCTGGTTGATTTGTTTGCTCATCTGGTTCTGCCCATATGGGGCTTGATTTTGGTTTGCCTGATCCTGACAACCCATATGTCCCGGATGAGTCTGCTCTTGCTGGCTGCTAAGCTGCTGACTAGAGCTAACCTGATGCTGACTAAGGGGCTGGTGGCTTTGCATTTGTTGCATCTGATTAGACACTTGTTGTGGCAGATTCATCTGCATGTGATTTTGTTCATGCTGGGCCAGCTGATGATTCTGTGTAAGCTGTGCATTCAGAGATTGGTTATGGCTTTGGTTTTGCTTGATGCTATCTTGCAAATGACCCATACTCGACTGATGCTGTTGGCTCACTGGGTTCGGCATCATGTGACTGTGTTGATTATGGCTGATTTGTTGTTGGTTCACATGTTGCTCACTCTGTGTCATTTGATTCTGCCCCTGTGATAACTGTTGTTGCATTAGAGTTTGCTGGTTTTGGTTTAACTGCTGAAAACTGTGGGTTTGCAGGTGCTGATTCAGTTGTGAATGCTGAGTGTGCTGCTGATGGAAGCGGTTTTGTTGCTGGATATGTTGCTGAGGCATATGGAACTGAGGTTGACGCTGCAGGAGTTGTTGATCTCGTAGCATTCCTTCAGGTGGGGGCTTTAAAAAGATTTGGAGGTCTTCGCTGACATTGATGCCCTCTGCCAAAGCCTCCTCACTGCCATTGGCTTCCCTCTTCGCGAGGCTGACGGATGGTACCGGGATGTGCCCATCCTTTGCACATCCTCGTGGTACCACCCTTTCAATCGTAACATCGCCGATGCGTGTGACAAATGGGTCCATTGCACATGTATGACAGCTCTCAGGCGAACCTGAGGTTCTGCCTTACTTATCGCGTTCCACACCACACATGACCTGCAACAGAACCAAATTATAATCAAAAATATGAAACAACACAGTACATTAAAATGCCTAAGATAAGGCTATGATGTCTACATAGTAACGTCCATATCTGTTTTGCTCATTTAACAACAAGTAATAGTCCCACTCTCCAGAATAGTGGAATGTATTAACATAAATCTCAAAATATTAATTTTTAAATGCACTTTAGATTTAAAAGCCTATGAAGAGTGGCACCTTTATTTACATGTACAGAAATGTAAAACTGCCCACTTCAGGAAATACAGAGAGTAGTTTCATATGACAAGACAATCAATGAGTCACAACTGGAATCAGTCAACTCATACAAACATCTGGTTGTAACAATTTGTAAGAACATAAAATCGAATGATCACATATGCTCAGTGCTAGGTAAAGCAGGTGATAGACTTCACTGATAGGATATTGGGAAAACGTTGTCAGTCTACAAAGGTGCAAATCGCTTGTGCATGGAATATTGCCCAAATTTATGGGCTCCATGCCAAACAGGGCTAATATGGGATATTGAGCATATACACAGGCGTGCAGCACAAATGGCCATAGGTTTGTTTGACTCGATGAGTGGAGTCTCAGAAATACTGCAAAATATGAATTGGAAGACTCATCAAGATTGACGTCAATTATCCCACGAAAGCCTACTTATGAAGGTTCAAGGACTGGTATTAATCATTTAACGCATATACCAGTTATAAGGCGCAGAGAGAGAGAGAGAGAGAGAGAGAGAGAGAGAGAGAGAGAGAGAGAGAGCACTGAGCGCATGCCATCATTACGAGACGAAACAAATATTTTAAGCTTTTCCGTTTAATCAAAGTTTCGATCCCTCCCATCTTTTATTCTTGATTTTCTAACTTCGTTCTGAGTGAAATGGCATACAAACACATCTTTATTGAAACCAACCACTGTGATCATACTTATGTTAAATTTTCTTCAGTTTCTAGACTGTAATGAAATGAAATAATAAAATCATAGTTATGATGGATTTACAACACTGCATATATAACACAGAAAAACTAGTGAGTCAACAGCTCATCGCATAATAATTATGGAAAAACATTTGTATAGCTGAATGTTCTTTCAAAATGGAGGTGTAGTGACATGTACTCGACTACGTTACGTAAAACTAATTCTATATTTCTTGAGAAGATTAATAATATGTAAGAATTTATAAGTTAAAATCATAACAATCCACAGAGTAATTACTTTAACTTAAACAGCGTCGGTCCCGTACCCGGAGCCAAAAGTATGATGGAAAATATGAACTTTATTTCGTAATATCTAGTCTCGTTTCGAACATCCACTCGTTATCGTTATTTCCGCGTACAACGGATTTACCAAGACTGTCCCGGAAGTACCATACCTGATCTATGGCGGTTGTTTTAAACAATTGACTACGATAATAAGTACCAACCTTATAAAGCTTAAGTTTTAAGTTTGACGATGTTACTGTTTTTTCCCTTTTATGTTGGGCAGCCATTAAAAGTGAACGCTCTCAGCGGATTTGTAAACATGGATAAAACTGACCATTTGTGTGTGATACATTTGAAAGGTCATAGCCCAACAAATGTTAATGCTGAGCTAGATTCTATTCTGGGAGAGTCTGCTCCCTCACTCACAACAGTAAAATATTGTGTGGCAGAGTTTAAGCGATGCCGTACGAGATGCCAAGATGAACAGCGCAAAAAAATTGTGTTTGTTCAAGGCAGAATCCTTTTTCCAAAACATATTTATCTAAATTCAAGCAGGGGCAAAAAGTGATCTTTAACCTCAAGCGAATATGAGCTACAGTGCTAAGTACCCTCTGCTACGCACTCCACACTCGTTTGAACAATATTTATGCGGATGTAAAACTGTGTGTACTATCTTGCAATCCCACAATGGAAACAACGCTAAAACTCGACGCACCGCGTTCCACATACGACGCGTCTCAGGGTCCAGAACCTGAAAATATCTTTAAGCACACCATTACAAATATCACCGTGTTTTCGATAACGTGTACTACAAAACTGCGGGTACTTAATGATCACCCCAAAAAAATACAAAATGCACATTTTTATTAATTGTTGTTGACTTTTATTCACAAGATATATTTTAAAAAGATATCGATGCGTAAGTAATGCCCTGAATCTGGAAATATTGAATATGTCATTCATTGTCGAAAGTGACATTTACTACTAAGGCTGAAATTTATGGATTAATTTTAACTTAATTATTTATAACAATTATGAAATCTGGTAGAAAAATTAATTAAAAACAATAAATATGATTAAAAATTTTAGAGTATTAAGTAACTGGCTAGAATACAATATTTTCAAAGACGTTCAACTGTGCCCTACCACTGAAAAGATTATCTACATCTGTCAAAACTCCGTGTCAGTGGACGCGTTCTTACGCTTCACGGGAAAATATTGTGCATAAGGTCTAGCAAACATGACTAGGGACTGATGACATACACGTGTATACATGTGCACGACGTTCAATCCGAGTAGATGCCACTCCAGACTAGAACAGAACTGCTCATACAGTGCACCGACAAAGGAACCTTATAGACTGACCCTGTTCAATATTGTTCAACTGCCTACGTTTTCAGCTTCTGTGCCCGGACATCGATTTGCTAATTAGTACAACGTACTTTTCAGAAACAGCCAACAAAACAGACTTCGAAGGCATCCAAGCGCTATTAAGAATTTAAACAGTGCAGAATTTTAACGGAGCTGTACGTAGCTGCGTGCACTGCATTCCGGTGTTTTTTTATTGTGATGCTGATGGTTAGATTCTCGTTAGCCGCAAGTTTTCTTACGTTTATTTCAGTTCTACAATGCATACAGTTCGTGGTCTAGTGGTTTGAGTCGTCATCTCTAGCTCGCGTTTTTAGTGTTTTTAATATTATGTTTGTATTTATTCGTAATCTCCAGAAATAAAGCAATTATTTTGTCTTTGATGTTTCGCTTATTTGTACCAAACTTTAATTTATTAAGAGTAATAGAACTGTCGCGCAATTAAAAATAAAGAAAAATTACAAAATCTGTTCAATATTTGTTAATTTACGTTTCTAATCAATAATAAATGAAGAATTCAAACGAAATCCACAAAAAGTAAAAGTTGCATGTTGCTTGATTCTAACCAGCTATATCGCGATGACAAGCCTGGAACAACCCGCACGCAGCTACGAATAGCTTGAAATTTTTTTCCACTTAAAAAAAATGGTTCAAATGGCTCTGAGCACTATGGGACTCAACTGCTGTGGTCATCAGTCCCCTAGAACTTAGAACTACTTAAACCTAACTAACCTAAGGACATCATACACACCCATGCCCGAGGCAGAATTAGAACCTGCGACCGTAGCAGCAGCGCGGCTCCGGACTGGAGCGCCTAGAACCGCACGGCCACCGCGGCCGGCTCCACTTAAAAGCTCTCGGAAATGTTCGAATACTATTGCTTAGAGTGTTTCCCCCCCCCCCAACTGCATCGCACTGCTTTGGTAAACTGATGTGCGGGTACTGCCATTTCAATCCTTTAGGTATGGCGAGCATCTAAGGGGTCAGTCAGTCAGTAACACACCCTTGCGACACAATCAACACTGACGAAACCATACCGGTCATTTTATAATTTCTGTAAAATAGAAACGTCTGTTACAAATACTGAACGAATTATAATCATTTTCACCTTAACGGACGACGGACGGCGGCCGGTCATTCTGACTGGTGACACAGTTTTTGCGTTCCATGTCTGTAAAGGCGTAACAACGGATTTCTATCATCCGCTTAGCTTACTTAATTTCATTCTTGTGATATCGTTCCCTCTGTATCTCCTTAATTTTTCTTTATTTAGTGGAAGAATGGACACACTTTAGTTGCTGTTCTCTGCCAATAAGCTGTTGTGCCCTGCAGAAGATAAGCACTCTTTCTCATTATTACTGTGCGGCAGTGTTTCCTTTCAGATGAAGAATTATTGAATTACGTGAACAGTTTGCCACAAGAAGATATACTGAAGGAGAAGATATTTTTGAAACTGATGAGTTGGACGATAAAGATGACAAAGAGTATAAAGATGACAAAGAGTATGAAGATGACAAAGGGTATAAAGATGACAAAGGGTATAAAGATGACAAAGGGTATAAAGATGACAAAGGGTATAAAGATGACAAAGGGTATAAAGATGACAAAGGGTATAAAGATGACAAAGGGTATGAAGATGACAAAGGGTATGAAGATGACAAAGGATATGAAGATGACAAAGGGTATGAAGATGACAAAGGGTATGAAGATGACAAAGGGTATGAAGATGACAAAGGGTATGAAGATGACAAAGGGTATGAAGATGACAAAGGGTATGAAGATGACAAAGGGTATGAAGATGACAAAGGGTATGAAGATGACAAAGGGTATGAAGATGACAAAGGGTATGAAGATGACAAAGGGTATGAAGATGACAAAGGGTATGAAGATGACAAAGGGTATGAAGATGACAAAGGGTATGAAGATGACAAAGGGTATGAAGATGACAAAGGGTATGAAGATGACAAAGGGTATGAAGATGACAAAGGGTATGAAGATGACAAAGGGTATGAAGATGACAAAGGGTATGAAGATGACAAAGGGTATGAAGATGACAAAGGGTATGAAGATGACAAAGAGTATGAAGATGACAAAGAGTATGAAGATGACAAAGAGTATGAAGATGACAAAGAGTATGAAGATGACAAAGAGTATGAAGATGACAAAGAGTATGAAGATGACAAAGAGTATGAAGATGACAAAGAGTATGAAGATGACAAAGAGTATGAAGACGACACGTAATATCAGCCCCACGAAACAGAACAAGGCGAATCATCAGAGTCGGTTGATGAAAATTCAGAACTTGTACAACAACACACGAATAACCCAGTGCTTACACATTCGATTCCAGTGGCACCACAAATTCCTACTCGCAGCCGAGAAAAAAAACAACGGAAAAAATCTCTCCGTCTCAGCAGCTGGACGTTGGAAGTGCAGACACTGCAGCCAACGGAACAGTGTGGACTCGAATTGCGCCAGCACACGCATCTGAAAGATTAGGGCGTCACAACGTGATGGTAGAAACTGCTGAGCCTACGTGCAACGCCAAGAAACTTATAGTCGCAGGTAGTTATTTGAGTGCATGACGAGTGCTGATAAGACAGTAATATTCTACAGAACGTAGAAAAACCTTACATAAATTAGGATGACATATGGATAATTGATATTGCCCAATTAGAAGCTGCCGCAGCTATAATCTATACATGTGGAGTACATGAAGAAAGAATCTCCCCGCGAAACTTCTGTGGTTCATAGAAGTCATGCAATTTTTAAGATTGGATGACAACCGCACTCGTGCCGAGACTTCAAGGTCGATGGCCTCTAAGCAGCTATGCCAGTCTGGAATTCATTTGTAGCTAACTGTATCCCGAACTATAAACAAAGTGCATTTACAACCGTAGATGAGCAGCTCTAACCATGCAAAGCTCGGTGCCGGTATGTACAATACAAGAGTAATAAACCACACAAATTCGGTTTGAAGTTCTGGTTTGCAGCAGATGCCAGTAGTAAATATATGGTGAATCTATTTCCTTACTTGGGTACACAAAGTGAGAGACGCACTAACATACCTGTTGCAGAGCATGTGGTTACACGTCTCATGAAACCTTACACTTCGAAAGGAAGAAAAATGTGGCGATTTCTTCACAGCCAAACATCCTACAGAGTACCTGAGGCAGGAGAACACAATCGTGGTGGGTACACTGAAGAAAACCCGAAGAGAAGTTCCTCCATCAGTGAAGTCTACTGCCGGATCTTTGTATGATACCCTTATACAAATCTGGTGACACGACAATTACTTCCTGTCTGGGAAAGACCAAGAAAAATGTTCCTCTATTGATCACAATGCACCAGTGAGATGCAGTGGACAAACAAACACAGGAGAAACTCGCTGAAACTGTGAGCTTCTACAATTCAATTAAATTTGGAGTTAATATTCTGGACCAGATGTCTCGTCTGTACACTGCCATGTTTGCCTGCCGCAGATGGTCTATGTACAGCAACGTCCCAGACCTTGATGGAAACACCGACTGGATCCTTTGTAGAGGCACAACAGGAGAAAAGTTAGCCGGCGAACGTTTCTTTTCAAATTAGCAGAAACTGTCTGTACAGTCAAGGAAAGAACCTATTTATTCATTCATTCATTGCGACCACTGAAATATGTAAGGTAATCGGTATGGAAGACCTGCCAGATAGGAGGATGCAGAAGTTCGGACAAAACTGAAAATCTCTGGGTGCAGTGCAAGTAATTCGTATGTGGACCATGTGCTGGAAGCGCTCAGTATGTATGTGCAAAGTGTTTCCGCGAAGATGGTGGCTTTGACTGAATACATGTCACAGAGAGAAAATGTTATTTTCCCGTTATTGCTACAACAGTGTTTGTCCATTTTTCTTTATTTTTCGTACTAAATATGTGTTTATGACTTGTTGGCAAAGTGGGTCCATGGCTTCGTGGGGCCTACACCACACTACAACCCTTCATCAGCTCTTACCAACTGAAATTGGGATCCATCTGCCCAGGCCACGGTTTTCCAATCGTCTAGGGTCCAACTGATATGGTCACAAGCCCAGGAGAGGTGCTGCAGGCGATGTCGTACTGTTAACAGTTGGCACTCCCGTCGGTCGTGTGCTGCCAGAGCCCACAAACACCAAATTTCGCCGCTTTATCTTAACGTATACTCGCCATACGTTCCACATTGATTTTTGCGGCTATTTCACGCTGTGTCGTTCGTACGTTACCACTGACTACTCTGCGCAAACGCCGCTGTCATCTGTCGTTAAGTGCAAGCCTCGGCCAACGCTCTTTTCGTGGTGAGAGGTAATGCCTGAAATGTGCTATTCTCCGAACACTTCTGACACCTAACGGTTTCCGAAATTGAATGTCCCACACGTCTAGCTCCAACTACCATACCGCGTTAAAAGTCTGTTAATTACCGTCGTGCGGCCGCAACCACTACGGAAATCTATTCACATGAATCACATAAGTACAAAAGACAGCTCCGCCAATACACTGCCCTTTTTGCCCTGTGTACGCGATGCTACCGCCATCTGCATATGTGCATATCGCTATCCCATGACTTATGACGTATTACACTTAATACAGTGGTCCCATGAGTAGTGATTTTGCCTCTTTTCAAGGCAAAGCGTTGTGTGTACCGACGACCCAATCAAGTGTTTAACCCGCAGCGTGACGAAGGCTTTGTTCAGGCTGAAGGTGGTTCTGCAACGTTCTGGCGATGTTTCTCTGACGACGACTTGGGTCCACACATTCAGTTTATAGTGAACTCGAAACAGCAAGTTTATCTCAACATTGTCTGTGAACGAGTGTTGGTCTTGTTTTCATGGAGAGCATGCTGTGGATCTAGCATTTCCTAAGATGGCAAAAGTCATGTTCGCAGGGCAAAAGGCAACGTCGTTGGTTTGACAAACACTCAGGTATACTATTGCACCTCGACTGGTCCGCTAAATCACTCGAACTTATCCCCACACAGAATGTCTGGGTCTATTTGGTACAGCGTCTGAAACGTGGCAGCTAGAGGCGTTATTAGCGTCTCCTAGGGCGGCCTAATTTTTTTGCCCAGTGCATTTACACACTCTGTAGGCACAGCTCTTTTTGAGGAGACGAGATGTAGAGGAAATAGCAAGTTTCCGTGCGAGACTTTATTACATTTACGTGTTCCCTCCAATGAGCCTCAAACAGAAGGTCAAACATTGCAGACGTCTACGGACTCAGATTCGTATATTCAATAATGACGTCCCTAAATGGAGACTTGCTGGAAGGTTACGACAATACATTTATTTTTTAACCTATGCTCTTTCCCAACTGTAAACCAATATTTTCATGTTATGCCTCAAAACTCTGTTTCCGCTATGAAAACACTTTCGTACTTCTGTTACCATTCAATGTCAAACAGGGGCTTTTTCCCCACAAGATAACAACATTTTCGGTGACGGCAGAAGCTCAGAGATGATTAACTCATGAGACACGGAAGATGAAAGTGGTAAATCTACTGTGACAGTTTATTTCTGTTAAGACATTCAACCTCTGGAGTGAAGTATTTAGCTAATAAAATTATTTCACCTCGATGTTTTCAACAAATATGAATTCTTCGAGAAACTGTTTTACTTGAGTCCATTATTCCTGCAATTTTACAAATTTACCTTTCATTATTGATAAGTTTCACTGTCCTGACTGTGGTTCACTTAAATAAACTGTGATGTGTAATATTTTTGGGTGACTTGTAATTTCATGAGCGCAAATACAGTCTTATTCAGAAGTTTAAGTGTAGTATTTCAAGTTATTTTGAATTTTATAGGTATACTTGCCAACACGGCAAATCTTCGCAATTGCTAAATATGTCTACGACTTGAATGCACGTTTCATGACGATCGTTTAAACCCATTAATCCACAATGATCCACGTCAGTGTAATCTAGAACTGCCATCTGATGAACTGTGACCATTCCACCATCATGCGACATTTGCCTGCAGTGGGGGAGGTTGAAAAATCGGGTGTATGGGTACCGCATGCTGTAAGCCAAAATCACGAAAATCAGCAGGTGGTCATACGTGCGTCTTCCGCTCGCTCGTCATGAATTGGCTCGTGAACAACACCGACCATTCCAAGGCTGTATCGTTACTGGTGACGAGAAATTGTGTATTTATACTAACATAAGGAGATGGCAGCAATGGTTAAGCCCAAACAAAGTAACAACTCTCCGTAGAAAAACCTGCGCGCACCCAGAAAAAATGTTATTCATATGGTGGAACGGCGACGGTGTAGTGTACTACGAATTGCTTCCCAGAGGTGTAACCATCACAGCTGACATTTATTGCCTACAACTGAGACGTCTTGCTGACGCAATCCTAGAACAACCACCAGGAAGACTGCGTGAAGTGATGCTACTTCATGACAACGCCCGCACGCATTCTGTTAGACTGACAAGAACACTATACCAGGAGTTGGGTTGGGAAGTCATTCCGCAACCACCTTATTCATCTGATCTTTCGGCCTCAGATTTTCATCTTTTCCGCTCTCTATCGAACAACTTTCAGGGACTTCCTTTCCGGATGAAAATGCACTCCGACCATGGCTAGATGAGTTCTTCGCCTCAAAACCACGTGATTTCTACAATCGTGGAATCCAAAAGTTACCCAAGTGTTGGCAAACTGTTGTAAAAACTTAAGGAGAATATATTATTAATGACTGAAGCCTCTGTTGTGTGTATCTGTTGTGTTTAAGCCGGCCGGAGTGGTCGAGCGGTTCTACGCGTACAGTCTGGAACCGCGCAACCTCTACGGTCGCAGGTTAGAATCCTGCCTCGTGCATGGATGTGTGTGATGTCCTTAGGTTAGTTAGGTTTAAGTAGTTCTAAGTTCTAGGGGACTGATGACCTTAGAAGTTAAGTCCCACAGTGCTCAGAGCCTCCAAACCTTTTTTTTGTTGTGTTTGTTAAACTTCTGGAAAAATGCTACAAACTTATGCACCAACATAAATAACAGTATTCATCAACGTCCTTTCTGTCTTGTTCAGTAAGGGAAATTACTTCTTCTGCCTTCTGTTTTTCAAAATATTGTTTAATTTCATACTGCGTATCCGCGTCTAGGTCTGAATTTTCCTTTCCACGAATCGATCAACTCCCTGCTTTTTAGTCGTCTCGTGATTTGATAGCTTTACACGCCACGTACTACACTCCTGGAAATGGAAAAAAGAACACATTGACACCGGTGTGTCAGACCCACCATACTTGCTCCGGACACTGCGAGAGGGCTTACAAGCAATGATCACACGCACGGCACAGCGGACACACCAGGAACCGCGGTGTTGGCCGTCAAATGGCGCTAGCTGCGCAGCATTTGTGCACCGCCGCCGTCAGTGTCAGCCAGTTTGCCGTGGCATACGGAGCTCCATCGCAGTCTTTAACACTGGTAGCATGCCGCGACAGCGTGGACGTGAACCGTATGTGCAGTTGACGGACTTTGAGCGAGGGCGTATAGTGGGCATGCGGGAGGCCGGGTGGACGTACCGCCGAATTGCTCAACACGTGGGGCGTGAGGTCTCCACAGTACATCGATGTTGTCACCAGTGGTCGGCGGAAGGTGCACGTGCCCGTCGACCTGGGACCGGACCGCAGCGACGCACGGATGCACGCCAAGACCGTAGGATCCTACGCAGTGCCGTAGGGGACCGCACCGCCACTTCCCAGCAAATTAGGGACACTGTTGCTCCTGGGGTATCGGCGAGGACCATTCGCAACCGTCTCCATGAAGCTGGGCTACGGTCCCGCACACCGTTAGGCCGTCTTCCGCTCACGCCCCAACATCGTGCAGCCCGCCTCCAGTGGTGTCGCGACAGGCGTGAATGGAGGGACGAATGGAGACGTGTCGTCTTCAGCGATGAGAGTCGCTTCTGCCTTGGTGCCAATGATGGTCGTATGCGTGTTTGGCGCCGTGCAGGTGAGCGCCACAATCAGGACTGCATACGACCGAGGCACACAGGACCAACACCCGGCATCATGGTGTGGGGAGCGATCTCCTACACTGGCCGTACACCACTGGTGATCGTCGAGGGGGACACTGAATAGTGCACGGTACATCCAAACCGTCATCGAACCCATCGTTCTACCATTCCTAGACTGGCAAGGGAACTTGCTGTTCCAACAGGACAATGCACGTCCGCATGTATCCCGTGCCACCCAACGTGCTCTAGAAGGTGTAAGTCAACTACCCTGGCCAGCAAGATCTCCGGATCTGTCCCCCATTGAGCATGTTTGGGACTGGATGAAGCGTCATCTCACGCGGTCTGCACGTCCAGCGCGAACGCTGGTCCAACTGAGGCGCCAGGTGGAAATGGCATGGCAAGCCGTTCCACAGGACTACATCCAGCATCTCTACGATCGTCTCCATGGGAGAATAGCAGCCTGCATTGCTGCGAAAGGTGGATATACACTGTACTAGTGCCGACATTGTGCATGCTCTGTTGCCTGTGTCTATGTGCCTGTGGTTCTGTCAGTGTGATCATGTGATGTATCTGACCCCAGGAATGTGTCAATAAAGTTTCCCCTTCCTGGGACAATGAATTCACGGTGTTCTTATTTCAATTTCCAGGAGTGTATATAGCTCAAGCGCTGACTGTAGTGTAAGACGGGCGTTGGATAAGTAATGCAACACTTTTTACTCGGCCTGTTTCGGTTGAAAAAAATGTGGAATCTGCTATGGGACTTTCGCGGAATATCCCAGTTTCAGCCGCTATAGTTTCATGAAGTTCCGACAGGTGGTGGCGCTATACGTAACCTTCAAAATGGCGTCTGTATCGGAGATGCGTTCAAGCCAGAAAACTGTCATCGAGTCTCTCTTGGCGGAAGATCAGAGCATCGGAGATATTCACAGGCATTTGCAGAATGTCTACGAAGACCTGGCAGTGAACAAAAGCACGGCGAGTCGTTGGGTGAGGCGTCTGTCATCATCTCAATAATGTCACGCAAACCCGTGCGATGTCCCGTGTGCCGGCTGGCCGCACACAGCTGTGATTCCTGCAATGTTCGAGCGTGCGGACACACTCATTCGAGGTGAACTGTTACTCCATGACAACGCAGGGCCTCACTCAAGTCTGCGCACCAGAGAGGAGCTCACAAAACGTCATTGGACTGTTCTTCCTCATCCACCCTAAAGCCCGAATCTCGCACATTGCGACTTCCATTTGTTTGGCCCAATGAAGGATGCACCCCGCGAAAAGTAGTACGTGGATGATATGATGCAGCAACACGTTGGCTCCGACGTCGACTAGTAGAGTGGTACCATGTGGAGCACACATGTCCTACCGATAAGGTGGCGTCCTCGCATTAAACGCAGATTATGTTGATAAATAGGGTTTTGTGGCCTGTATGAAATCCACCTGTTTTCAAAATAAAATGGCTCTGAGCACTATGGGATGCAACATCTTAGGTCATAAGTCCCCTAGAACTTAGAACTACTTAAACCTAACTAACCTAAGGACATCACACACACCCATGCCCGAGGCAGGATTCGAACCTGCGACCGTAGCAGTCCAGCGGTTCCGGACTGCAGCGCCAGAACCGCACGGCCACCGCGGCCGGCTTCAAAATAAATAAATATGTTGCATTACTTATTGAACGCCCCTCGTTTAGTAATTTACTTTCCTTAGTTGGTCCTGATTTCCATAATGCTTGTAAACAAACTCATGTTTGTGTTTGAGCTGCCATAGTAAAGTTATTTTAGGACGTGCATGACACGTAGCGGTTTCGGTCATCGATCATCTTCACAGTACAAAAAATCTTATATTAGTAATGTTTCATATCAATCGTCGACATGGCAATGTTATTAATACAGTCTGGTATTTCATCCGGAATGAAAAAGGCGATATCCAACAGGCAATCCATAATCAAGAGAAAGTACAATGATAGTGTATTAGATACGAAGGTACAGTTACAACTGGGCAAAGGGTACATCATATTCATATTATTTTTCTTTCCTATCAAATGGTTCAAATGGCTCTAAACACTATGGGGCTTAACATCTGAGGTCATCAGTCCCCTTCTTTCCTATCCCAATCGCGTATTGAGTGAGGGAGAAGTTGCTGCCTATATGCCTCTTTACGCGCTCTAATCTCTCCTCTGGCCAGTAAGGTGCCCGAGATAAGAAAGTCTCATTGTGGCCTCTGGCAACTCGTTATAGAATTATGCTGATTAATCGACTACACTATGTGGCCGAAGGTCTCAGTCTTGTCGTTCATTTCAAGAACTACAGTCACGTGACTAAAACTGCGTATGATCTCGTTCCGCCACAAACACGGCGATTAATCTGCTGTAAGGCTTGCTGTTATCTAGTGCACAGAAGGCGGAACTTTTATCCAATCTTCTCGAAGAATAGGGAATAGTTATTGCTGGGGTTTTGGACCGCCAGTTGTGCTACAGCTAGCTGAAACACTAGCCCATCTTTACAGGTGCTTTCTTAGTGCTGAGTTGAGGAGTAGTGTGCAAATCCATCAGATTTTCTCCGAACAATACAACGATCTGGTGAACCGTTAATTTTTTTTTCCTCCTCAAAAACGGCCAGATTTTAAATTGTTGTCATAGACTGGGGCTGCTACTGGCATTAATAAGATCAGAGCACGAACTAAGTCAAACAGCCCTAGACCGCCGGAACATAATTCGGGCTTGTACCAGGATAGGTCCACACGTACACCTGTGGAAGTACTGCCAATCATCGTTTCACAGCTTCACAGTCCAACGACGGACTTTTGCGAAGTGGCAGCCGTGTTTAAACTCGCATTCGTGAGGCTGGACATCTGAATTTAGGTTCTCGAGGGTTTCCCTAAATAGCTTACGACGGTGGTCAGACGCGGTCAGCCGGAACCTTGACAAGTATGCCTCCCTCACGTTACCATGCAGTCCAACATCGGGCCATTGTCACGTCTAACTGGCCCACGGATGTGGATATTTCGAGCAGCCGACCAAATGAGGACCCTATCAAACTGTCAAGTGCCGATAATGCTGTCTCGGTCGAGTACGTGCCCTTCATAGTGATCACTTAATATTTGATGCAGTTTACGCCCCTTATATATCCTACCAGGCCCGGTAGTAAGCCCGATTTTCATGGAGTAATAATCCCTGAAATATGTATGTATTTATGCACAAAAAATCTAAAATATGCACGTAAACTGTTCACATAAAATTACATAAAAACTGAAACGGCATAGTACAAAAACTACTTACGTACATGCCTCTAAATGTTACACAAAGAAACGTTAACAAAAAATACAAGAAAACTAGTATTTTACATTAATTTACGGAAAGCTGTTGTACCTACAATTAGTTTTCCACTTCCCTTCTGTTACATTTCACAATCACTATATGTTTCAGGTGTTCCAAAGTAAGCCATCTGACGATGTCTCGCAGAACGTGCTTGTAGCGGAAGAAACTTCTCTACCTCACAGGAACTTAAGTATGCGTGTACAAAAGCAGCTACTTGCTCCGCTGTTAGCAACGTGTTGCTCGAAAGTTCAGTGCGCGTACCGGTTAAAATTTCTTCAGTTTCACAGATTTGTTCGTATCCTGGATTTTTTGAAAGTATGCTCTGATTTCTTTCCTTCACTATTTCACCAATTCTTCAAGGGACAGAATCAAATTTAGAGGCTGCACTTCTGAACACAATAAATCTCAAACAACAGAACTGCCTGCCTCCATAGAAACTACTGTCGCCGGAAGATGAGAAAAATGCTCGTGCACTTTTAATTGACGCTGCACTTTTACGGTCAAAGGTATAAATGGTGCTCTTAATAAATTCTAAATGTTCGGTGTAGTAAATCACTGCAGACAACCGTGCGCCCCTCGGGCTTGGCTGGTTCTGGTGGCACGGGAATGTCAGGTGTTGCTGCTGCGAAAGCTTGTTTTCTATAAGGTGTTTTAACAAACACCTTCTTCACAAAAGACAACAACTTGTTAACACGATGAAAATTTGCACGAATAGTTTCAGCGACGAGATGTAACCCATGAGCAAGACAAGTCAAATGTATCAGATTGGGAAATATAACATTAGAGAGCAGTACCAGTTTTGATCATGCAACTAGATGCATGAGTCACAAATAACAATACACTCGTACTGAATGCCATTTGGCAATAATAAATTCATGGTATCAATAAAAAATGAGGAAACTGCGGAGCTGTTTGTCATTTGAAGCCTGCCGGAGTGGCCGTGCGGTTCTGGGCGCTACAGTCTGGAACCGCGTGACCGCTACGATCGCAGGTTCGAATCCTGCTTCGGGCATGGATGTGTGTGATGTCCTTAGGTTAGTTAGGTTTAACTAGTTCTAAGTTCTAGGGGGCTGATGATCACAGCAGTTAAGTCCAATAGTGCTCAGAACCATTTGAACCATTTTTTTGTCATTTGAAAATGCTCCATTGCAAGTACATACGGCGCAGACCATACATTTTTGTTAAGAGACAAAATTATAATATTTCAAATAAACCGTCCCTCACAGTTTTGTGTTATGGTTGTATGTAACATATGCTAACCGCAAGACACAGTCAATGCCTTCCCTGCGCAATAGCAATGGAAATACTATTGATGACAGCGCTGCCAAAGCAGAGTTACTAAATACAGCCTTCCTAAATTCTTTTACAAAAGAAGACGAAGTAAATATTCCAGAATTCGAATCCAGAATAGTTGCCAACATAAGTAACTTAGATGTAGATATCCTCAGAGTAGTGAAGCAACTTAAATTAGTTAATAAAAACAAATCTTCCGGATCCAGACTGCACAACAGTTAGCTTCCTTTCAGAATATGCTGATGTAGTAGTTCCATACTTAACAATTATACACAACAGCTCGCTCGATGAAAGATCCGTACCCAAAGACTGGGAAGTTCCACAGGTCACACCAATATTCAAAAATGGGAGTAGGAGTAATTCACTAAATTACAAGCCCATATCATTAACGTCGATATGCAACAGGATTTTCGAACATATATTGTGTTCGAACGTCATGAATTACCTCTAAGAGAATGGTCTACTGACACACAGCCAACACGGATTTAGAAAACATCGTTCTTGTGACAAACAACTAGCACTTTACACATACGAAGAGTTGATTGCTACTGACAAGTGATTTCAAATTGATTCCGTGTTTACAAATTTCCAGAAGGCTTTTGACACTCTACCTCACTAACGGCCTGTAGTCAAATTGTGTGCTTACGGAATACCGTCTCATTAACGTGACTGGATTCATGATTACCGTGTAGTACCTAGTAACTGACGGAAAGTCATCGAGTAAAACTGAAGTGATTTCTGGCTTTCCCCAAGGTAGTGTTATAGGCCTTCTGCCGTTCCTTATCAACATAAACGATCTAGGAGACAATCTGAGCACCCATCTAAAGTTATTTTCATACGATGCTGTCGTTTATCGTCTACTAAAGTCATCAGAAAATCAAAACCAATTTAGTAATGATTTACATAAGACATCCATAGGGCACGAAAGTTGGAAATTGACCCTATTTGAAAAGTGTCTTAGATGTAGATATCGACCTATATAAAATTATTTTGAATCTAATGGCTTATATTTATAATGGTTTGGTCCTAGCACTGCTGCAATTAATTTTCATGTATAGTGGATTCGTCTGGCACTCTACACTCTGTATACTTCTCAATGAAATTTCTCAGAACAGGATTAGTTAATTTCCACAATGGAATATCTGACGACAAAAAAATGGTTCAAATGGCTCTGAGCACTATAGGACTTAACAGCTGAGGTCATCAGTCCCCTAGAACTTAGAACTACTTAAACCTAACCAACCAAAGGACATTACACACATCCATGCCCGAGGCAGGATTCGAACCTGCGACAGTAGGACGACAAAAAGGCTTGCACAAAATCAACCACGAAAAATCACTGTTAGAACATTTACCTAACAACATCTGGACATGGATTCACGCCTTACGCTCTTTTTTGTTTATTGGTGTCCACATCATGAACGACTTGGTAGCGTTTTTCACTGCCATCTGTTTTTTTCACACGAACGACAATAAAGTATTTTGCCATCTGTCGTTGCCAAAGTATTTTGCCATCTGTCGTTGTCATCTCCCCTTCGAACTCCCACTCAAATTTTTGCAATTTACACTCATTACTTGTTTTCACTTTTAGCATTTAAAACAGATCACCAAGCCAGCAGTCACCCGCTCACCATAAATATGAACAGATTTTTTGTAGACAGAACATGCAGTCAATTGACGACAGGTAACTGAGGGAGTCATTCGTCCCTTTAGTGTTGTGTTAATTTAAATGTAATGAATGTTATGAAAATAGTTTTAAAATCGTACACAAATTAATGGCTCTGAGCACTATGCGACTTAACTTCTGAGGTCATCAGTCGCCTAGAACTTAGAACTAATTAAACCTAACTAACCTAAGGACATCACACACATCCATGCCCTAGGCAGGATTCGAACCTGCGACCGTAGCGGTCGCTCGGTTCCAGACTGTACGCGTAGAACCGCACACAAATTAAATAATAATGTTAAAATTGTTGCTTGGTGCTGCATTCTAAACAGCTCCGAAAGGCGCAGTTCCGACTAGCCCCTTAATACCCATGTTGGTGCAATTCTGCAGGAAGACCGGGGAAGTCCAGCAACCAAGGCCACGTACTACGTGAGCAAGCGCGAAAGCTAACTCCTACCAACGAATCGCGAAGAAATGAAAATAATAAATAAGTACATAAAAATAAGCTTTCACTACAACCGAACAAGTCAACAAACAATTTAAGATGTCCGTATGTTTAAAGAATAAGTATTTTAATCAAAAACATGCAAAACATGCAGCAAAATTAAAAGTTTTCGAAAGTATTATGCCTATTCACGAAAAAGGCAAAATATGCATCTATATGCAATACAAAACTATGCTTAAAACATAAGAAAAGAATTAATTCGAATATATCCAAAGAGCATACTTCTCGAATAATAGAAAAAATGCATTTGCATAAAAATCGGGTCCCTAGTAATAACACTAACACGAACAACGTTAATCCATTCTGGTTGCCGTTCCCCCGTCACAGAGAATTATTACAGTTCTGATCATTTACGTGCCCGCCGACGGTGTGTACGTCTACGAAGTTACACTGACATCGACCATGTACTCACTTTTTTTTTCAGGCAGTATATATGTTACATACCTACAGGTCACTGTACAGTGCAATGCGGAGGGTGCTTCTTAGCAAAATCAGCGATTTCATGTGGTTCGTGGTCGATACATGAAATCATTTACTAACGTTGCGTCGCCCTCTGTAGGATACATCTTCAGAGACTAACAACTGTCATCTCTGGGGATGTCTCCTGCAAGTTGGGAGGAAACATTAGTAAATACATTCAAACATCGACCACTGAGTTTCGGCTCGTAGGTGTTAACTGAAGTGAACACCGGCCGCAAAAGTCTTCGTACGGGAAAAACGACACTACGCGCCCTACTCGCTCGTATTTTCTTTTCGTGTTCCGCCGCCAGATATACAAGGGAAGCAGAAGAACTGTTGCACGTACTTCCATCGAATGCAGTTTCTTTAAATTTACGCTACAGGGTTTTAGGAGTACGTCGCTTTCTTCCAGAGACTCCCATCCAAGTTCCTTGAGCATCTGCGTTATGGATTTTATACTAATCTTGCAGCCCGAGTCCTTTCGACATCTGCTGTCAGACCTACTTGATAAGGACTCCAAATACTGTAGCAATACTCTAGAATTGCCGGTAATGACACCTCGCTTCCTGCTTTCTTTGGGCACTTTCCCAACACTCTTCCAATGAAGTCTAGTCTTCCATTCACCTTCCCTTCTGCGTGTTTTACATGTTCGTGCTGGTTACGGTGATAGGATCTAACCAGGATCTATTAAATCACAGAAACACGGACGAAGGGCAGCCAAAAACGATAGAAAATAGAAGTGTGGCGAGGTAAGTGGCGAGAATAGATTATGTATTTCCAGATACCAGTTAAAGACTGACACCTAATCCCTTTAACCTGAAGAATAGCACGGTTGATCTCGTCATTAGCAATAGTCCCTACACGCGACATTTGTTTAAAACTGGGAAACAGCATTAAGAAATGAGACTGGATAGGTCGGACTCTTGAGCACGTAGTATACGTTCTTCCTTGTATGACAGACGTTACGGATCACGTTCCTTCAGTAGATGTGTGTAATCTTTCCAGGGAACCTTAACTATCGTCTTCAGTTACACAATGTCGCCAAGAGTTACGAAAAAGAGTTCCGTAAATCCCTTTCGCGATCTCTTCCCACTGCTACAGGTGGAAGTGGACGTGAAACAATAACGAATATAGCACATGAAGGAGTAACTACGAGGGATACCCATAGACATATGTAACCAAGAAACACTGTTAATTCACATTTAAATGTTGCTAGTACATATTCGTTTTCTGTAAACTGGAGGGAAGGGAAGGGGATTATTGGTATCACTTGCCTCAGGACTTCGTGTGGGATCAGAGGTGACGAGTGAAAATGTGTGCCGGATCAGGATTCGAAACCGGAATCTCCCGCTTGCTAGGCAGTTACGTTAACCACTGCGCCATCCGTACACAGTGTTTATCGCAACTGTGCCGACTATCTCGGCACGCCTCTCAGCCGACCCACATTTCCAACTTAGCGCCACCTACCCGCAGCCCCTGCCCATGTCTTCTATGCTCACTACTTACTTGTTAGAGATTCCAGCAGGAGGTCGGACGTAAGTGTGCATCGGCTCTGAATGTGGTGGATACAATGCCCATCGAGGTAATCAGTTATATGAATGTGTGGTGTCTGTCCTTTCGGACAGACACCACGCAATCAATAACAAATTTGTTTTTACAGTGTTATCGTAAGTAGTTTGTAGACTTTAGTACTAGGATTACAACAGCGACAACCCGCGCGGATTTAGGAAGGCTCAAACAGCGCCGAGACATTTAATAGCGTAACATAATATGAAGTGCAGTCACTCTGGTTGTGATGCACAAGGTACTGGCAATAGCCGAGGCGGTTCCTAGAAATGGTTCAAATGGCTCTGAGCTCTATGGGACTTAACTTCTGAGGTCATCAGTCCCCTGGACTTAGAACTACTTGAACCTAACTAACCTAAGGACATCACACACATCCATGCCCGAGGCACGGTTCGAACCTGCGTCCGTAGCAGTCGCGCGGTCCCGGACTGAAGCGCCAAGAACCGCTCGGCCACCGCGGTTCCTAGAAATCCATGAAACCTATAAGGTGTGTAGGATAGAAATCAGTCTGTAGTACACAGTAAGGGTTTAGATTCCTTTCTTTTGTATATGGAGGTTTTATACTAATGTCATTTATTTATTTATCGCACACACAAATCATGTTGAGCATATTCCTTCATTGCAAATATCGATATCAGTTAAATTTATACAACGATGAGTTGTTATACTAGGTGTACCCGTAAATATTTTAGGACGTGGTAGTGTACACTAATTCGAATAAAACATTCCACACAACATGTGTTCCATTTTAATTGGTTACAGAGATATAGCTGTTCGAATGTAACACGAACTACGAGAGGTGCTCAGTAATGCAACACATTTTTTTCTGAAAGGAGGTTGGTTTTATTCAGGATTCCAATACACCATATTATTCCCCACTCTTTTGACTACAAAACCCTATTTGTCAACATGATTTCCGCTCAATGCGGCGGCCCTACGCCACCTTACTGGGTGGACCTGTATGCGCGCATGGTACAACTCTACTGGTCAACGTCGGAGCCAACGTGTTGCTGCGTCATCCACGTACTGCTTCCTTTCCGCGGAACGTACGAAATCTGGGCAGTAGGGTGGATGAGGAAGAACAGTCCACTGAAGTTCTGTGAGCTCCTCTCTGTCGAAGAACACACTAATGTCGTTTCTTCTATTTCTTGAGGGTAGCATACTACACTTCAGAGTTGATCGCTACACCATAATGGAAGACATCAAACAGAATAACACCTTCAGAGTCCCACAAGACTGTCGTCATGACTACGGGCTGAGGGAGCGGCTTTGAACTGTTTCTTCGGAGGAGAGGTTGCATGGCGCCACTCCATGGGTTCCCGTTTTGTTCCGGTTCTTAGTGATGATCCCATGTTTCACCGCCTTTGACGACGTTCAACAAAAAATTGTCACTCTCAGCCTCGTAACGCGCAAGCAATTCTGCACAGATGGTCCTTCGTTGCTGCTTATGGTCTTCTGTCAGCCGGCGAAGAGCCTAGCGGGCGCACACTTTCTAGCACCCCAACTGGTAAACAAATCTGTCAGCACTACCAACAGATATGTCTATTTGAGCAGCGAGGTTGATCATGATCCGTCGATCACCTCGAATGAGTGTGTCCGCACGTTCCAATACTGCAGAAATCACAGCAGTGAGCGTCCGGCTGGGACGCGGGAGATCGGACCTTGCGATGTTGACAGACGCCTCGACCAGCTTCTCACCATTTTTTTGTTCATTGCCTGATCTCCGTAAACATTCTGCAGACGCCATTTTGAAGGCTGCCCCCTATCGGGACTTCATGAAACTATAGGGGCTGAAACGGAAATGTTAAAGTATGTCCCACAACATATTTGGCATTTTTCAACCGAAATTGGCCTAGAAAAAATCTATTATATTACTTATTGAACGCATCTGGTAATATTCTCTGAACGTGTTAAGAAAAGATAATTGATTAGTTTCGAAGTTCTTATTCATAAAGTCCACCTCTGACATAAATGCACTTTTGAATTCTCTTGGCAACACCAATTCTTTTATGAGACCAACAATATTCATAAGCCGAAAGACCAATTCGTATCTTGTGTTTACCTTCTCTTTGCAGAATGCTGGGAGCTATTTCGCAAGAAAGTCTAGACAACGGGGCCATATAAGACGATGCGGTAATGCAACAGGCCCAGTCAACTATCATACCACACCACACATTTGGAGAGAAGCGTTCCTTAAAATGTGTCTCCACAAAGGTATGGGGGTTTAGGTCGAACCACCAACATCAGTTACGAATGTTATTGGAACAGTCAAGAGTCTACGTCGCTTCATCAGCAAACAGTATTAATTGGATTACACAGTGATATGCAACTAGGCAACGACAAATTCCAATCGTCTACGCGCGTTGAACCGTCTGTACATGATAAGGATAGAGACCGTGCGTGTGTAACGTTCACGTCGAACTTGTATGTAGAACACAGATACGTTCAAGAAATTCTGTGTGCGCTTTCTGAACGACTACGTTCTATCGCCTTACTAATGTCTTCTACTTCATTCACACACTGTTCATTTGCAAATTCAAATTAAATATTACGTCTAGACACAGCACCAATCTCACGCAGTTTAGTGAAAACACGAGTAAACACTCTTGAATCTTCTCCTGAGCGGACAGGAAATCATCTACCGTATTTTCTGCGTATTCCATTATAAATTTCGTACAGAAATACCTTATCTGCAAACTCACCATTTGAAAATACGTGCGGTATTCTGAAACGATACACCAGAATTGCCCAACAAACACTATGACAGTTGAAAAATTCACTTCTGTAAACTCAAGCAAAACTAAACAAAAATGAGACGCGATGAATAAACCCATAGCAACTGCAGTACCAACACGACAAATGACAACTTTTCCCCGTAATCAAGTGTATCTCTAATTGGACACATGTTATACGGAACGTGTTATTCGAATTATTCTACACCAGCATCTCCTAAAATGTTTACCATTCCTCCTGAAACATCCTGCATAGTAACACTGTGTGTTACTACAATGAAGACTCAAGAGATGAAACAGAAATAAATAATAATAAATAATTTTACGTTCCAGTTCATATTGCTTCTTAGGAGTGTCTATAAATATTTAAAGGATGAGACAGTTTCCAGAGGCTTACCATTAATCTTGTAATCGGACACTACTACTTTCTCTCTCTTTGCTATGGGTATTTGGGGTTCCGATAGTAGTACGAGACAATATCCCGTAGTCTCCCTCTCTCTGTGTCAAAATGGATGCATTACATTACTCCGTACTCTGAAGTACTCTTTCTCTGACAGAGCAAATTTCTACAATGAATCTTGTGATTTCATTTTGCACGAAACATTTTGTGATTCTTATAGCCAATATCAGTAATAAGCATCGTGAGGTTAGTTGGAACTGTGTGTGACGTTATCAGGCTGCAAATATTTTGCAGCGTATTCACTCTGCGACAATAAGCCTCATGCGTCCTTTAAACGGTTCGTCAATTCGAAGGACTATAGTGTACCTTCGACTTAACTAGGATGTAGCAGATTACAAAGTTCCAGCTATCTTGGATTTTCTGCTCAAGGGTACATATTATTTGTCCAGCGGCGTTTGTCGGGTTGTAGTCCGATCTGACAACAAAATAATTACTCTCTCATTGGACTTTGAGGTTCAAAATGCGTGTTACTGTACAATGGACAACGGAACATAAAGTTTAGAGCCATGAATTATTTTAAGTTTTTTTTATAATGAGGCTGTATATGTTTCAGTTTGGAATACCTACCTGGTATCACAATCGAAAACGAAAAATCAACAACAGAGTTGCCTATTCCAGGAAATCGACGATGTAATGTAATGTTTTTGGCGATTAATATATATATATATATATATATATATATATATATATATATATATATATATATATAAGGTTACTGTACTTTAGTAAGATTATATAGGCGATAGTTTTTGCTATAATAAATGTTTCTACAGCTGTACCGGACCAACGGAAATAGCTACCAGCTAAGTGCTTTTAATCGAAAGTGGGCAGTTCGTATCGAGGGCTAACGCGCGAGTACGCGCTCTCTCTCTCTCTCTCTCTCTCTCTCTCTCTCTCTCTCTGTGTGTGTGTGTGTGTGTGTGTGTGTGTGTGTGTGTGTGTGTGTCAAAACGGATGCATTACATTACTCCGTAATCTGAAGTACTCTTTCTCTGACAGATTACTAAAATAGTTCGTGCTGTTTTTTAACATAAGCTGATCAAAATGAACACGTGTAAGTCAGTAACACTTCGAGCAGTACAACTGTGCTATTACCACTAATATAATGGAGGTTTCTAATTTTGATACTTTAACAGACTTACAACATTCCGTGGCTCCTCGGAAAAACTACTGCAGATTCACGTCTGGGACATGTTTTATTAGATTCACCAGATCAGTAACAACAAAATAAATGGAAATCGTGCCTTACTTTAACCTCGGACAGTTTTGCGATGGCTTCATATTAGCGATATTGCTAAATTTCAGGCAAAATCTTTTATTAGACGTAACTCCGTAGCTAAACATTCGCGGACCTATGTTCATATGAACTTTTTTCTTCAGTTTTACTAGTAGAAAACATATTAAAATATTTGCATATCTTCGTGAATCCTGTGTATTGCCTCCTAAAATATTGTCTGACGCCTTTGTATGTGTATCTTCCCTCCAGAAAATACATGTCGATGTTTGAAGACACACTTCCTGTAGTTTCACTTCTCTAAGTTTACAAAGCGATTTCTTCCGACAATTTCCATTTAAGTTCCTCGTGCATTTGTGTTTTATACCGACCAGTTACGCACCTAGCACCGCGTCTCTGAATTTGTTCCATGTCTTGTCATGCCTACTTGATAGGGACTCCAAAAACTGGAACAATATCAGAAATGGTCGCATTATCATCCTGTATGATATCTCTGGCCCAATGCATTTTGGCAAAACACTTCCAACAAATCGAAGCCCTCCATTTTTCCCCCTGTAATACTGATTTTGCGCGATCGTCCCATTTCGTATCCCTTCTTAGGACACTGGGGTGCAAAACTTAAGGAAGACAGTAACCTCCATACGATGTGTCATGCCACGTAAAATTCCTCGATGAAACTTGGACCACACATAGAAAGATGTGCTACAGTACAGTACAGAAAGTACATGAAAGTAACACTCAATGAGACGAACAAAACTGGCCGTTTTATTCAAACACAATAATTACACTGAACATTACAAAAGGCGGCACATGGTTCTTAATCGGGTGTGTGATCACCACGGACAGAAATGCATACTCTGCAACGTGCTACCATGCTGGCCAACAAGTTTGGTATGGAATTCCTGTGGGAGGGCATTCCATTCCTCCATCAACGCGGTTGACAACAACTGCATAAGCATTTGTGCATGTGGACGGGCTGCAATACGTCTCCCGAAAGCATCTCACACGTGCACGACACGATTAAATGGGGGAAACAGGTAGGCCAGTCCATTCGCCGAATATCATCTTGTTCCAAGAGCAGCTCCACTTGCATTGTTCAATGCGGTCGTGCATTGTCATCCATAAAAATCAGTCAGTGGCGAATGCACCCTTGAAAAAACGCGCATGGGGAAGAAGTGCAGTGTCACAATAACGTTGACCAGTAAGTGTACCGTGTTCAAAGATTTGAAGGTCAGTACGCCCATGTAACATTAAGCCTCTCCGCAGCATAACACCTAGACCACCAAAACTATAATTGTCGACAATGATCATGAGTGCATTACGTGTTCCCAACTTCCCCATTCCTCGTTGGTCCAGTTACTGTGCTCTTTGCACTGTCGCGAACGGTGCCGCCGATTTGCGGCTAGCACCGGAACACAGTGTACTGGTCGTTGTACAGATAGATCTCTCTCCCCCCCTTCCCCCCTCCCCCCCCCCCCCCCATGCAGTCTCCGGGCCACTGTGGAGCGTGAGAGTGTGCGTCTTGCAGTCCTGTTAAAGATCGCTGCGATTGCAGCCGATGTTTGACCTGAGTCCCTTATTGCCTGTTGCACAATATGACGGTCAGCTGTTGTAGCTGACAGTGACCGACCACCTCCTCCCCATAGGGCAGCAGTGCCTATTAGGATCGCTCCTCATGCGCGTGAAACAGTGCTGTGAACAATACCAAACTACTCGGCTACACTCGTCACACTTCGCCCTTCCTTCCTCCAGTTTCCCGACCAATCTTCCCGTTTGAAATCATCCAAAAGCTGTCTTCTGATAATGTTGCAATGAAGACGACGACCAGCACCAGCGCCAGCATCACCACCACCACCACCACCACCACCACCACCACCACCATAGGGAAGAGAAACTGCTCGGTGGTGGAAATACACTTTTTTTCGTTTCTTTTAACTCCTCTGTATTGCTGGGCCAGCCCAGTTTGGCGCTATAGCCATGCTGACCTTATGCCATGTGACGTCCAATTTTCTGTGTACGACTGAGATATCTCTGGCAACATGCTCCTGCACTTTCATTCTTTTCCACCAAGCACTTAATATGTTACGTTACTTTATCTAGTTCGTTGCAATGAAGACGACGACCAGCACCACCACCACCACCACCACCACCACCACCACCACCACCATAGGGAAGAGAAACTGCTCGGTGGTGGAAATACACTTTTTTTCGTTTCTTTTAACTCCTCTGTATTGCTGGGCCAGCCCAGTTTGGCGCTATAGCCATGCTGACCTTATGCCATGTGACGTCCAATTTTCTGTGTACGACTGAGATATCTCTGGCAACATGCTCCTGCACTTTCATTCTTTTCCACCAAGCACTTAATATGTTACGTTACTTTACCTAGTTCGTTCGTAAGTTTTGCAGAGCAGTGTATCACCCCTTAACACTTTTACGATGTGACAACTTTATGATGGTCTTGTAAACGGACAGTATTGTGCTCAGCTTCTGTTATAAGCATACATTTATCCAAATTTAGAAAGCTGCTGGGTGAAGACCTGAATTCATGTTATGTAACAGCGATTGGACGGTCGTATTTGAGAACAGAATAAAGCAAATGACATTCCTATATCGCTATGTATTTAAATGTGAGCGTAAATCAGACAGTGTCGGAAAACTGTGTAAACGTCCGACGAGCGGCAGAATTAGTTAAATATTAGTCACGCAACTGGATGCTCTGGAAATAAAATAATAAAAGAAACAAGACAGGAAATACGTTTCATTTGTTTCTGAAGAGATATCATCTCCATACAAAGTAATTTCGGTTATCTTTGTGGCTTTAATAGCTTGACGTACAACAGGAGGAATCCAAAAAACGTTCTGATGCACTTAACATTTCGAACTGTTGAAACATGAGACTCTTGATGCACTTCCACGTATCGACAAATGTGATAAAAAGAAACCAACGAAAATAATTATACAAGACACAGATGTTGTCATTATGCCCATGGATATATTAAGATTGGTCATAACGAGGTTTGGCAAGATATTCTGCAACAGAGCATTAGTTATCTATAATCTTCATTGCGTTAAGCAGTTAAAGAGGAACGGTTTCAGCTACCTGTCCTAAGATTACAGTACAACGTCTGTTTGGAAACAAAAATATGGATTACTTTTCAATTATCAGTGGTGAACACAGCAATCAGTCGCGTATCAGTGTGTGTGTGAATTGAGCTATGGCCCGTTTAAGGTCATTTTAACAGCACGTGCTTCTACGAGCTTTCTGGGTCTTTATCGCTCGTTACTAAACGCACTGATGATGGCTATATAACAACTGAAATCTAGCTAGATATGCTATTAATACATATTGACACGCAATTGGTTGCTGTGTTCATGCATGGTTATAATCATGACAGTCGCTGAGCACAACGGTTCCTAAAGGAATCCAATCAGGGATTTATTTTTTATTCTGTTACTAACATTTGTACACCAAACCATAACAAGTTCTTGAAATATAGATACTATGATACACTTTTGGTACGTCATTACTGACATCGTGTAGCAGGCCAAAACATTTCATACAGAAAGAATTTACTTGTAGCTTTCCACATAGTGCCCTTACAAATTTCGCCCTCTCGTTTAACCACCATAGTCCATTGTTTATATACGTACTAGCTGGAAACACACACATCATTAAATCACCTCCAATTCCACTTTTACAGCAACCTGTGGAAAAATCTAATTCGCAAAACTATCGTAACACACCTGAGTTAGAGTGTGAGCCTCCATCTCCGTTAAAGTGTGTAATGTGAAACGGCCAATGAAAGCAGAATTGCGGCGCCATTAACAAAACTTCCACATACAAATGACGTGTCACAGAAATTGCTATTCAAAGCGTCAAAATGGTCTACAACAGTACTTCACACCTTGCACTAGTAGAAGCAAACACAAACTGGAAAGGATATGGTGTTCTGAACAGCCAGCTAATCAGAGACAATACACAGATGGCTGCTTAACAGCGCGTTGGTCCATTTTTAGAAAGCAATAAAGTAGCGATTCTGCATGTCATGGTTTCGACATGTCGTTGGTACGTTTCCGGAGGTAGGTGTAACCAGATGAGTACGCACGGATCACGCAAATCCCACAAATTACGGGCCGGTGGACTGTGGGTAGGCAGCTGGCGCCTGGTGGCACACTTGATATATTCCATGGGGTCCATAGCACGACATCAACGTGATCTCACAGTCATCATCCTGAAAACACTGTAGCATGACGGGCATTGCGACAAGGACAGTTACCCTCTAGAAAGACGCCATCGCCGTTGGGGAAGACATCAAGCACGAATGGATGTAGGTGGGCCATAATAACGTTCGCGCACTCTACTGCTGTCAAGATACCTTTGAGTACTACCACAGGGTAACGCCTCCCACGCCGTAGCCCTAATACTGCACCCACCGGCCAGCGTTCTTGGCGCAGCGCATGTTTCGAACAGCTGTCGCCCAGGACGACGGTGTATCCGAACACGAACATCGACCTGGTGTAACAAGATACGTGAGTCATCCGAACGACGACATGTTACCACCGATCCCCAGTTCAATCTTAATGATCCTGTGCCTTCTGCAACCGTAACTGGCGACGCCGTTAGGTCAACATGGGAACACTCCGGCATCGTTTGCTGCCGAGTCTTACGTTCGATAAATATTGTTCTCTGTCATCAGATCTGCCACAGATCACTGACTATCCTGGTTTACAGAAAGAGCGCGCCTCCGACCTCCACAGTCTGTGGTGATGCGTATCGAAAGAAGAGCCGGGCGTATGGTCACAGGTTTGTTTGCATGGCGAATGAGTTTAACAGAAATGTTGAAAAATCTTAAGTGGTAAACACTCCATGAAAGACGTCATACATCTCGCGAGAAAACTGCTTAGACAACTACCGATAACCTCCCATGGCATAAGCTACCACTATTCATCTACTCCAGAGAGATTGCCCAGATAAAATTAGATAAACAACAACTCGCGTGGTGGCGTACATGTAGTCATTCGTTCCACAGCACATCCGCGAATGGAGTAGGATGGAATCTTACTATATGGTACACTAAAAAGTGTCCTTTGGCACGCGGATGAAATAGAATCGGCGAGAATATCTGTTGGTGTCCTTCCCGACACCAAACTGTTATCATGATCCTGTGTCGAGTAGAAAATGTCCGTACGAAACATCTAAAGTTGTTTCGAATACTTTCCACACTGCAATGAAACTATGCAACCATTGCCTAACAACAGATTTGGCGATGTACCAAACCGAACGTCGTTATTCTGTTGCGTGATTTCTTCCTAACTGTTGTTCAATTAAATATCCTGCACTCCGAAGTTGCCGCGTTCTGGTACGCTCGAAGCCCATATGAAAATGTGAAAGGTAGTGTCACCGAGTGGGAAATTGGATAATTAATACCCTCTTCCAAACGAGTCCTGTCGACAGCTACGGATAAAGAGCGCAAATCAGGTGGACAACGATGGGGCGGAAAGGAACCATTCCAGCATTCTCTTGAAGTGGGTTAAACACCCCCCCCTCCCACACACACACACACACACACACACACACACACACACACACACACGAGTCCACGTCCGCAGCTCGTGGTCTAGTGGCTAGCGTTGCTGCCTCTGGATCACGGGGTCCCGGGTACTGGGTGTTTATGTTGTCCTCATCATTTCTTCTTCTTCATCATCATCATCATCATCATCATTCGTGACAGTGGCTGGACTGGGCTGTGTAAAACAATTGACTGTGTAAAAGATTGGGACTTTGTACAGGCGCTGATGATCGCGCAGTTGAGCGCCCCACAAACCAAACATCAACATCACGAGTCCGTCTTGTCTGCCAACACTGAGCAAAGGCAGCATACTAGTATTCACATGACGGCTTGGTCATACAGATTTGAGTTTTCCGTGGTTTCCCTGAATCGCTTTGAGGCAAATGCGCGGATGATTCCTTTGAAAAGGGCGCGGTCGACTTCCTCCCCCAATCCGAGATAGTGTCCAGTCTTCACTGACCACGTATCATTCAATATCTATCTTCCTGTCATCTGCATAACCTTTTGGAGCAACTCGTGATGACTTCATAAAATGGTGTCTGGGCAAGAAATATAGCTTTATCGCCTCCAACAAAACGAGTTCCTGGACTTACTAGCAAAGAACAACGGGCAACACGGCAGTCTTATCCGGCTTCAATGCAACCGACCACATCCCTGAATGTAAATGAGTAGCATAATAAAGCGCGGAAAGAGGAGTTGGCCGCCGATACTATGATATTAAGATTTCCTTTTATTTAACATAATATATAAATTTCGCGACAGCTTTCATTCTCTTTCCAAAGGGTAAAATATATGGCAAAAAAAATGACCCCAGGTGCACGGCTCTGTAGCACTTGACAACCGCCCCCAGTTATCTACATTGTTTTCCTTGACATACATGTTGATCAGGACAAAATGCATATTCCTAGCAACGTTAATTAACAACATAACCTATATAAAAACATCTGTCTATGAGTTACAGAAATCATTAGTAACACCGCAGATCAGTTACACAGCCTCGACTGTACTGAACTAATTTCTCTACCTTTAAAGTGATCTTTCAAAAATGTTAGGAAACATACAAATGGGGTTGATAGGTAAATTAAATCACAGATGCATTGCAACATAGATGAAATAATTACCTAAATTTGACTTCCCCAGGGTGGTGTGCGACGGTAGAGGGAGGAGGGGGTTGAGTTAGGTTAGGAATCACTTCTACACTTAGTACTCTTCGCGTCCCCCCCCCCCCCCCCCCCCCCGGGAAAACTTGCCATTCCCATCTTTTCACCTTACGTCGAACTGAAAGCCGTCTTACAAAACATTTGGTCACACTGCCCACCATTTTTACAGTTCCTCACAATGAGGGCAACTTCAACACAATAGCATCAGCTGTCTACAAAATGTAGTTACCAGAATAAAGAAAATAGGTCACAGAAACGCATACAACTTAGACATGTAAAGACTTATTTTCAAATACAAATAAATAACTAAAAGAGAATTCATCCCCACACAATGGCTGATAGGCAAAACTGACTGCCACTTCAAAAAAATAATTGAAAGGACTGGTGGAATAAAGTGCCAACCCTTTATCTTGCAAGGTGCTTAATCTGGCATTTTAAATGCACCATATTCTGGTAACAAGTAGTTTTATTTGCACCACCAGAAAGAACTGTCTACTAAAAAAATTGCTTTGTCTTACCTCATTTATGTTCTTGTCTTTGGATTTATTAAACATGTAACTCCAATAACTCAAAATGACATGCTCGTGGATTAGCAGTTTCTTCCACAGACTCCTTCAATTTATCACTGAATATACATGACAAGTAAGTGTATCTGTAACGAATGTGAGAAACACCTTCACTGGTGTTATCTCTCACCAACCCAAAATAAAATAAGAGAATATCGTAGCGGTGTAACAATAATGCAAATACTTGTGCTTGGGTGCCATATAGTAGGTCTATTGACTTCAAATAGTCTGTAAACCCAATAATATGTTAAAGCAACATACAAAAGTGGGAAATTCCTGACCCTTTGGGCATATGGATGCAAACAAGTTGGTGGGACACACATAGTCCCATTGATCATAAAAGGGTTAAGTTTATGCTACTTTACATCTGAAAGAAACAAAGACAACGAATGCGGGTTGCCACATAGTTTATTAACTATGTTATCAATGAAATGTAGATGGCAGAACACAGACAGCAAAATCTCACTAACCCTAAGAACTATGAATACATTTAATAAGAGTTATAACATAACTACCCAGCAGCATAAATACACTTAGAGCTATCCTGGGCTAAAAATGTGTCACAAAAATGTGTCTGATACTCTACATATACCCATCCTCAGAAGTGGTATGCACTTATCCTCTGAGCCAGAAACCAGACTATTCAAGCTGTTCTGAGATGTTGGGGAAGAAGGTAAGCAAACAAATTTCAATCATATCTCCACATTTTTCAACTGCACACAATCTCACTAATGGTGAAAGTCCAGTTAACTCTCATCATGGCCTACAATTCAACGAAGACATCTGGATTACTAAAATTCTTTCACTATAAATGAATCTAAATTTTGAAATTTGCTGATATTGCAAGATGGTCTCATGCATGAAACATTAGATCGAATTTACATAATTCACTGGATCACATCAAACATCTTCCTCACATCTAAAACATGATCATTGCCTTGCCACTGTTACCACTTGCCACATTAAAATGAAATTGCTTAGCTGACTCCACAAATGGACATGAGCAGTATGAAGCTGGAACCATCTCTAAATCCTAGTCATGTGGATAAATCTCCATGAAATGAGTTGCCTGTCACTGAAAACTGCTACACTCTCACAAAACCTCAGAAAATGACTACTCCAAATAAGAATATCAGGATATTTTATCCCTCAAAATGACCAGACCATAACATATTTTAGTGCTTGCCGTGATCACAGGAGTCTACATTGAGTGTCTCCGTGTTTGTGTGTGTGATTGTGTGTACTGTTGCTAGAAAAAGACATAGTGCTCAGAAGCCAGTGTGAATGCTGTTTTCTGTTAATCCGTTACAGGTGAGTGGTTGCCTTTCACTTATTTTGCGTATTAGTACAAAACTTATTTTCGACATATTACCACATTTAATAAAATATAACAATATTTGGCTTTCTCCATAATGTAATTATCACAAATGACCCAAGGGATTAATAAACAACTGAAAGAAAGTCAGACACACATAAGTTTAAAGTATTTCTCAGTGTAGCAGGAGTTGATGATAGAGCAATAATTATGATGCATAGAATGAAACAATATTGGACAAGGATAAGGACCAGAAGGAATTGTGCTAACTGAAATGAACATAGTCTTCAGGTGGCAAAATAAAAAGAAGAAAAAATAATATTTATAACAATGCTCATTATTATACATAACAATCCTACATGGTACAACACACTGAGAATACTGCGTGGTCCAAAGCTTCTGATTGCAATACATTTATAAAAGTTGCACTGTTGTTTGTGTACCATAATAAATGGAAGGTCCCCCAACAACTGCCTGGATAACAAAGACAAGGATATACAACCTGTAATAGTCCACTGCCTAATATAGCACTGTGATGTTCATACAAAACTTCTGGTTGTTGATTGCTTTACTGCTCACAAAATCCCAGAAAATCAATACAGGAAAACATCACCTTTCGGATGCACTGTCAAACGCTACATATGAGCAATCACAGAAACATGGCAGCAATTTCTCTAGAGGGATAAATGTCATTCTGAGGATACAATTCAGCAACACATTTTACTAATGCGGTAAACATCACAAGAAACCTAATCATTTTCATCTTTCATAATACTGTCTACAAAGTAATCTGTGTGATCAATTTATTGGCATTTTAACTGTTTACATTAAGCTAAGCACAGTTTATATTTTCTTTTAAGGTTTTGCATATTGGACGAAAATAGCATATTGCACTCTTTACATGGTACTTATATATATATATATATATATATATATATATATATATATATATATATATATATATATATAGAGAGAGAGAGAGAGAGAGAGAGAGAGAGAGAGAGAGAGAGAGACCATTCTAATGTGATGCAAATAAAATATAGTTCTTTACATTATTATTATTATTATAAACATTAGACAATGGACAACAGTGTTGTTGTTGTTGTCGTCGAAGGTGCTGCACTAAAAAATAATAATAAAAATTTCTCCTCAGTTGACAGTTAATTACACTGTTCCAGTACTTCAGCAAAGAAGAAACTAAGAGCACACACGTATCTCTACAACACATTTAGTATCTGTAGTACATGACAGTTTGACAGAAGAACCACTACATTGTGGAAATCCTGCCATGAAAGTGTACAGCTTCTAAATATGAGTGTGCTTTTTTCCTTTTTTTTTAGGCTAAACATCACAAATATGTAATATCACTCAATTTGAGTACTAAGAGGAGGAGAGAGTAACTGATCTCTAACATTTATGACCATATCTTGACTATCACAATGTCCAATGACATGAAATCAGCTATGACAGAGTTTTATCAAAGTGTCCAAAGCTAATTATTGTTGGAAATGGTGGGTTTAAAACAATATTGCAAGTCACTTTATGTTTTATTCCTGTTTAATTTTACAATCTTGGATAAATTTCACTGTGATAAGCTGTGATGTTACAGCCTCAATGAAGTAGACTGACAGACATCCAGTAAACTGGTGACATTTTTACATGATGTACACAATTTCTTGTCGTCCTTGTTACTACATACTCTTATCACCTTTTGTGTAATATTATGAATTTTTGTACATTTGCAATTTATTTTCACCAGCTGCTAAGAAAAACTGTGTTTTCAGCCATCTGTCTGGAATATATCTATTTAGGATTCAACAAGATCCCACATGGGTAAAATAACATTGGTACATATATCTGCCTGACAGAGTTTTCCTCTGAAGTGATGAAAAATATAACACTTATTAGATCATGTAGCAACCTTATTCACACTATCTATCATTTGGTTATGCCTGCTTTTAAAATGCATGCAAGGGTTAACCCCATATCGCCCTGTGTTTTAACAGCAACAACAAACAAACATCTTGTAGTCCCTGTTATGCATTTCTCCTGTATTACATATTTCACAATTCTTATCTGATATATCTAGTGTGTCAATGATTGAGTATTGTGAACTATAATTACAAACAGTAGCATGCAATATACTTCCAAGTATCCAAGTATATGAGCACTACTGTTTTAATATTCAGTGCACACTGTTAGATGCTAAATGTCTTCAGTGTTTAGTGTAACATCCTAAGTAGTACACCATTTGTTAATGACGAATCCTCCTCTGCATAACAGATGAGTAAATTGACCAATATGTAGTAGCTGATATCCCTGAACACTTCGTCAATGAAATTTGCTGACAAAGCCTAAATTTACTTTTATCACTTGTCTGTGGAAGACACAATAACCGAGTGATTCAATTTCTTACATATTCCAAACTACCTATAACACATTATGTAAAGCAGCCATGTTTCCTGACTATTGATAATGCCACAATAAGCATTAATGTCAAGAGTACTGTTTCACACCAACTTCTACAACTTCACCATTCACAGCCTAAGGTGTCAACGATATAAAATACACAAAATTTTAAAAAAATCTTTTTCCTCTGAGAACTCATAATAATTTGTGTTCATGTTTTATCTGTACAAGAGTCATTCCTCTGCACAAGAGCTTGAAACCCTAAGAACCTTACAAGTAGCATTTTCTGTAATTCTGAGCTCAAACAACAAAAAATTTTAGCACCTTGTAAATTATTTTAAATTGGCTACAAATATTTGCTGATTCTTCTGAAGCTGCAGACTATGTACTTAACCATATATTTTTGTTATGGACACTGAACTGGCTTCTCTCTGTCCATTTATAAACATGCTGAATTTTTAAAACAGCAGATATCAGCCAACAGACACACTGTATCAACTTAACAGATATCAAACTACTTCTATATTAACTGCAGTGAGTCCACCACACCAGCACCCACTAGGAGGTTTGTTCACAAACATGTGACAATTTTTATTGATATATTATCTCTTGATAATGTACTTTTTAAGTCATAAATAGAAATTATTCAGATAACTGGGCACTGCATCCTGTCAAGCATTCTTCATACTGACGTCTACTTCAACACATTTTCTTTATATCATTCTTTGTAGATTAGTCAAATTGCAGAACTTGTCAGTCATCAATTTAAAACTGAATCCAGCACGCCTTAAGAATGGTCTCTCAAGCTAGTGTAGTAACATGCATATGGTGTCACAGTTCACTTTATAGATTTAACAGTGAATAAGTTTTTAAATAATCTGTATAACTCTTAGAAGCACAACTTTGAAATATGTTGATGTAAGTGCAGATTCAACATTTAGAAGCACAAATAGTAGCTGAAATGCAGTCTACAGTCACGAGACAATATCCCTGCATTTCAAGGTGTAGCTGCAGGTAAAGTTTATAGTTAGTTTCATTAAAACTTACTTATAGCGAAAAAGTGTTTTTCTGTTACTTGCACTAATGAATGTAGAGAGAAAGAAGATGGAACAGAATTGTTAACATGTCCCATGACTACTACTTTGCCAGAATTCCCTCAACTGAAACCATTATTTTCTAATAAATAAATAAATAAATAAATAAATAGAAACACACCCTATGAATGCTACAGATAAAACTATTGCTTGCACTTAACCCTGGCATTTACTGTTTTTTTTTTTTTTTAAGTGGTTAAGAGTTTAAAGGACGTGTTCGAGGGCTGCACGTTACACTACACAATACTATACTTTGTTTTCTTTAAAGAAGGTAACAGGGCTGCCTAAAGCACATTTCAGCCCTTGTGATGAACATAAATCAAAGTGAATTCTTATGTGAAAGTTAACAGGAAACTTAAGTGTCGTTTAGCCTGGTACATGATACCATAAATACGCTTGTACCATGTGACGTATGTCCGCTGTCATCTAAAATCCCGTCAGGGATTGAAGTATATGTAATGCCTAAGAATGTAAGCGTGTAATACTTATGAGCAGCACGTAAGTTCTACGAATATGATGCCAGTAAATATTATTTACAATAGATCTTCTAATCCCAAGCTGCTGAACTTGGACATTAATGGTGGGTTTGGTGGTATCCCAGAACCACAGCTAAGTCTAAAATGTTGCCTGCATAGTACAGCTGTGAAGAAATGGCCAGGCGCCTGTGTCGCCATCTCTGCCCCCTCCCAATCACCCCGTAACTGCCACACCAAATAAAGATCACACCCAACACCAGAAACCTGCAGTTTAATGGTATTCGACTTGAACAATCCAAACACGCGAATACAAATTACATTCGTAAAAATATATATTCAAGAGCTCACGTATAATATTAAAGTTAACGGAAATTATACGAATTCTAAGCACTTTTGTGTTTCCTTTTTCTTTGGTAACCTGAGAGCAGTAGTCACACTGATACAGGAAAAGTAAATGTGTTATAAACGCTTTTGTTTCCACGTCTTCCGCTAACGGTACACTGGGATGTGCATGCGCATAGAATTTCTTACATCCAGTCTTTAGGGAAGCATTTACTAACGAGATATCTACAAGCATGCACGTTGCCGTCTAGCGACGATTAAAGAAAGAAAAAAAAAGTAATACCTGCACTGATGAGGCTTGGACTGTGTGCAATTCATGTATCCGAGGCCTGAGAAGAAGCTACATTCACTGAATGCAGCCGACATGACACACTCGTCGCAAAGCCTGTCCTCCACTTTTCCTCACTTCACAGTTCATTCTAAATACGAAACGCGCACTTTTTCACAGCTCGGTAACAGCGATTCAAATTCTCCGTTAGCCAGGTGTTGCTTATAGCAAGCACTCGGCAGCAGTCAGATAAATCACAACTGTATTGGACACAAATTGCAAACGAAATGTTGTAGAATTTGCAGCAAGTACACAGCACTCTTCAAACACTTCGATGAGTTTATCCTCTGTTAGGTGAAAAGATTGATGCACTCTTCTAGAAATTAATATCTCTAGTTTACACCAGGCGTAAGTAACATACTTCCCACAGTTCTATTCTTTTTTTTTTTTAACTGAGACAAAGGTTTTCTCCGAGGAGTTCAGAGACCGAGATGGGTGTGGAAATGGTAAAGCGACGGTGTGCTTCCGTACTCGTTGGCGACTTCTAAAAGGTCGCTCCTGGGCTCGTTAGTTTCATTCAATAAGACTTCGGTGGAGCTGGAATACGCTAGCGACGCCATAAGCCGTGACAACGCACTGGCACATCGTCTGCTGTGCTGAGCGCTGGAGGGGGCCACAAGAGTCACAAACGCTGGCGCGGAGGGGCGGCGCGACCGATAGCGGGTGGGGGCAGGAGGGGAGGTAGGCGGCAGGCGTAACAAAGCGCCGCGCGCCCGCCCTTCCCTGCCCAAATATACGCCAGCACACTACACACCACTGTCTGATCATTATGTTAACGTATCTGTTAACTTCACATTATTGCACAAGTACGAAACAATGCGGACTATGCTGTTGTGTGCAGCATCGTCGATGGACGATAGTAAGGAATTGCAGTAAGACTTAACGAAACTTCCATTAGTTGAAATGTGATGGGCAGTACTCTTCATATTTGACTAAATGGTAATACCCATAAGCAAAGAGAATGATCCCGATCGTATCTAATAACAGGATTAGTGGCGAACATCCACTGGTGTGAAACACATGTTGCTTTAGTCAATCACGACATTTTGCAAACGAAAACAACAGCTGCAGGTGAACAGGTAGATTTCCGCCTCCCTAGATTTTAGGAGTGCGTTCAACATTGTACCATATTCTCCACATAGTACCATATCCTCGACAACTAACCACAAGTCGATCATACGAAAAAAATGGTTCGAGGACTACTTGATTAACAGATAACAGTGCGTTATACTGGACGGCAATATGTTCCACAGATACTAAAGTAACGCCAGTATTTCCCCAATAAAGCGAACGAGACCTATTATGTTTCCAGTAAACACAAACGGTTTATCAGATAAAATCAGTGTGCTATAAAATTGTTTGGTGACGACGCTCTGTTCAAGAAAGGGTCGACTTGGATGATCGTACGGAAATTCAGAAAGACTTTGACAAAATTTTCACTTTGTGTAATGAATGACACCACTCTTTAAATGTAGATAAGTGTAAGGTAATGCCAACAACAGAGAGAAAGAAACCACTATACTGGGTGAGTCACATAAGACATAACACCTCTTTTATTTCGTGAACGGTTCCAGGTATCGAAACGCGGATTTTGGCAAACGATAATACGCTAACGGCCATGTACTTCTGTATGTGATCAAGTGCCCTACCTCTTGTATCAATCGAGATACTGAAGCAAGTATAATTTTTTCAATATAATTATATTCATTTTTAACGGCATCCGAAAGCGCTTCAAAAGACGAGTACAGAGATATAATGCTCGTTAATGTTGAGGTTGAAACTCTTCTTACAAGAATCCAAGACATTTACTAAACCTAGAAAGAAATATGGCCAGGGTCAGCTACTGCGATGAAAACACCGCCAAGCAGAGATCTCATACGTGCCTCCGTCGTTAGATACAGCAAGACAATCCTACGTTAAGATAAAACCTCATTTCCTATACAACACATATACCGAGTCAGCTTCACGTCGTACCCAATTTTCACGAGCCTCACATATCTAGGAGTTTAATATAACAATAATAATTTGATTATTTCAGAGCTTGGTACATTAATCTAGCATAACGTCAAGGAATTGCAAGACAGAGAAACACATCATCTGAAAAATATTAGCCCAAAAATTTGAAAGGCACATGTATCACACAACGGATTTGAGAGCTATAATAGCAAATACTCGAAACACTTTTGCCATCGTCGTAATTCGCAGAATGTGAAGTGGAAGTGTACACCGACCATTATAGGAGATGACCCACGTGATTATTCCCCTCGCCCCAAGAAATCAACCTGAGTTCAATACCATGCGCCTCAAACCACTGCAGTTATCCTGTTGGAAGATGCCGTCGGAGAAGACAACAAGCATGAAGGGTTGAAAGTTGCCCCGCAAAAATGCTCACGTCGTCCACAGTTGTCATAATAACCCAAGGCCGACTGAAGCTTAGGTGAACGTCTAACGTAGCATAACACTGCCTCCACAGGCCTGTGTCCTCGATACGGTGTATATTTCGAGCAGCTGTTCGCCTGGATGACGTCTGCTGAGGAGCCCCATGTCCAACAATGTGCGCTGAACGGTGTGCTCCGGAACACCTGTGCCTTCACCTTCGTCACATCAGAGATCGACGCCTTTCCTGAATTACTGAGCGGGCAAGCGTCCGACTTCCACATTCTGTGATGATGCGTAGACGTCCAGTACCCTGTCATCTTACTCGTGGTTTCACGGAATTTCAGTCACTTCCCATTAATGTTCACGACAGCAGCGCGCAAACAGGCGACCAGCTTTGCCGTTTCCGAGATGCTTGTCACAGGCGCCGGGTCAAACTCGTTTATATCCGTGGACTTCCCCGACTGAACCCCTAACGTCGATAGAATTATTCCCAATTCGTCTCTGCACCCCTTGTAGACCTACAGCTTCCTAACCGCGCCATCTGTCCACAGCGTCAGCAGATGGCACCAGTCTTGTGGGAACGGTAATAAAAGTTTAGGCTCATCGGTGTACACCTCGTCTAATGACATTAGAGGAATTGGGGATATTATGGAAGGGTACCAACAATCCCCCTCCCCCCCCCCCCCCCCCCCAGGCGCGCGCGCACCATCCGCGAGTGGAATATGAGGCAGGGCAGAAGACGGAGTGATGCTACTGTTACAATAAGTACATTCAAATATTCCCCTACGGTATCTTGCGGAGTGTAGGTGTAACATTAATATTACTGAAACTTCCTGGCAGATTAAAACTGTGTCCCGGACCGAGACTCGAAGCGGGGTTCGAGTATTCATAACGACGCGCACACCGCGGCAGAAAGAAATCTCATTCTGGGTCAATATTGCAGTATCTACCAGTGAGTGTATCGAAACACTTAGCTTTTTAACAAATAACATATTGGTCAGTTTTACACAACTAGTTTAACACGTTGTGGACGAAGATCGAGTAGGGCTCTCAACAGCCGAAGTCAGACAGAAGGTGCCAGAGTCTTGTTCGTGCTGTAAGTGAAAATTCGTAACTAACGTAGCTCCTCCTACCCTCTTGTGGTAGCCATGTAGACTGCACAAGGAAGGGGTTCAAATGGCTCTGAGTACTATGGGACTTAACATCTGAGGTCGTCAGTCCCCTAGAACTTGGAACTACTTAAACCTAACTAACCTAAGGACATCACACATGACTGCTACGGTCACAGGTTCGAATCCTGCCTCGGGCATGGATGTGTGTGATGTCCTTAGGTTAGTTAGGTTTAAGTAGTTCTAAGTTCTAGAGGACTGATGACCGCAGATGTTAAGTCCCATAGTGCTCAGAGCCATTTGACATCACACACACCCATGCCGGATGCAGGATTCGAACCTGCGACCGTAGCAGCCGCATGGTTCCGAACTGAAGCGCCTAGAACCGCACGGCCACAGGACAGATTATAGCTCCCGAACATTTTCAGTCCAGCTCTCTTACGTGAGTAGACAAAATAACTTCACTGTGCTCGTGTTTATATGTGCAAATGTGTGTGAAATCTAAGGTCATCAGTCCCTAAGCTTACACACTACTTAATCTAAATTATCCTAAGGACAAACACACACACCCATGCCGGAGGGAGGACTCTAACCTCCGCCGGAACCAGCCGCACAGTCCATGACTGCAGCGCCTAGACCGCTCGGCTAATCCAACGCGGCCTCGTGTTTATATGATGGAGTTCTGTCATTTTATTAAGTGCGTGCTTATTTGCAGTTATGAAGTGAGTTTCTACATAAAATAGGTTTCTATAAACTACAGCTGAGAAGTGTTTGATTTCTCAGTGTGATATCGGTGAACTCTGTAATGTCTGTGGGAAAGGGATTGGACTGGTAAATGCAAGTTATATTAGAAAACATGTGAATTCAAAATGTTCCACGAACAAAAACATAGTGTTTTTAATGCATCTTGCAGGAAACAGTAGGCCTCTTTCAGAGGAACAGCCTTCAACATCACACTGAGTTTGCGTCCAGCTGAAGTGAAATTTGGTTTTTAAACTAAGAGTGTTTTCTATTTTCACGAAATTGTAATTACCAACTTTCTCCTCCGAATGCCAAAATGTAACTGATGTAAGTGATGATTTTTATATGTGATACCTTAATATGTAGACAAATCAGTGTGTTGGTTGTTCTTCCTCTGTGTAGAACAGTCTTCCCACAAACGTCACAAATTTTACTAGTTGACGTTTCCTGCACGGTCGAATTGCACCACTAAGTGAACTATACCTGTCAGTACAGACTGATCCTTTAACGCCCACTTGTCCACACATCAACACCAATAAGCATCAACGGCTCGCATCTTTTCACCTGTACTTGGAGGTATTAACCAACCTAAAAACATGACTTGTAATGGCTACAATTATTAGCAGGCAAATGACGTAAATACTGATGTAATGTTGTTCAGTACACAGTCCTGAGTCACCAACAGAAATACCCGTTACACCCTGTTTTCTTTTTTTACTCACGTAGGCAGAAGTAACCATCATCCTACAGTACGAGAAATCAGAGCTCGCTCCGAAAGAAAGATTAAAGTGTTATTTTCCCCACCCGCTATACGAGAGTGGAACCGTAGAGATATAGTATGAGAGTGGATCTATCCACCTTCTGGCAAAACACTTTAATGTGAATTGCAGAGTAATTATGTAATATGGATGTAGACACTTAAACACGGCATAGCTTGGCATATTTCGCATTCATAAATAAACTCAGGAGGTGACAAAAATCACGGGGTAGCGATATGCGCATACGCAAATGGCGATACTATCGCAGACACAAGGTATAAAAGGACAGTGCATTGGCGTATCTGTCATTTGTACTCAGGTGATTCACGTGAGAAGGTTTGCGACGTGATTACGGCCGCACGACCGGAATTAACAGACTTTGAACGCGGAATTCTAGTTGGAGCTAGGCGCATGGGACACTCCATTTCGGATATCGTTATGGAATTCAATATTCCTACATCCACAGTGTCAAGAGTGTGCCAAGAATACCACATTTCACGCATTACCTCTGATCACGGAATACGCAGTGACCGAAGGCCTTCACTTAATGACCCAGAGTAGCTGCGTTTCCGTAGAGATGTCAGCGCTAACAGACAAGCAACACTGCGGGAAATGACCGCAGAAATCAATTTGGGACGTATGACGAACGTATCCGTTAAAACAGTGCGGCGAAATTTTTCGTTAACGGGCTATGGCAGCAGACGACTGACGTGTGTGACTTTGCTAACAGCACATCGCCTGCAGCATCTCTCCTAGGCTCGTGACCATATCGGTTGGACCCTCGACGACTGGAAAACCGTGGCCTAGTCAGATGGATCCAGATTTCAGTAGGTAAGAGCTGATGGTAGGGCCGAGTGTGCTTGCAGGCCTCACGAAGCCATGAACCCAAGTTGTCAACAAGGCACTGTGCAAGTTGGTGGCGGCTCCATAATGGTATGGGATGTGTTTACACATGATAGTCTAGGTCCTCTTGTCCAACTAAACCGATCGCTGAATGGAAATGGTTATGTTCGGCTAAATGTTCCCAAACAACGATGGAATTTTTATTGATGACAATGCGCCATGTAACCGGGACACAGCTGTTCGGATTGGTTTGAAGAACATTCTGAACAATTCGAGCGAATGATTTAGTCACCCACACCGCCCTACATGAGACATAATCGAGAGGTCAATTCGTGCACAAAATCCTGCGCCGGCAACACCTTCGAAATCATAGACGGTTACAGAGGTGGCATGGATTAATATTTCTGGAGTAGGCTTCCACCGACTTGTTGAGTCCATGCCACGTCGAGTTGCTGCACTACGCCGAGCAGGAGGTGGTCCGACACGTTATAAGGAGATGTCTCATGACTTTCATCACCTCAGCGCATGACAAAATAGGATCGACCGTGGATCGAATGCTGCACCTCCCGTACACTGGCACTTACATTCTTTTATTACAGTTTACTCAATAAAGGTTTAACTGACTGTCCGCGGTAAGGACGAGCTTGTATTCCGGAAGAATTGAGAACGGAGTTGGAAACTTTAAAGATATAGTTCTTTTTCGCCATGAACTTCAACTCATTTCTCGAAATTTTCCTTGGTGTCGTTTACTGTTTGCTCAATGTACAGACCGAATACCATCGGGGATAGGCTACAAGCCTGTGTGACTCCTCAGTCACTGCTTTCCTTTGATGTCCTCCCACTCTTATAAATGCTGTCTGGTTTTTGTGCACATTGTAGACAACCTGTCGTCTCCTGTATTTTATTCCTGATAACTGCAGATTTTGAAAGAGTGTATTCCCGTCAACATAGTTATAAGCTTTTTTTTCTAAATTGTAGACTCCTCTTTTTTCAACGAATCTTCTAAGATAAATTGTACGGTCATTTTTGTATCGAGTGTTCCAATATTCCTCTGAAACGTAAACCAAGCAAAGTGTCACATCGTTAAGATACTGGACTTCAGGAAGACGGCAGTTCAAACCCCAGTTTGGGCATCCAAAAGTATATATTCCGTTGTTTCCTGAAATCGATTAAGGTTACGGTCGATTTTTACCATCTAGCTCCCCAATAAGAGTTTGTCTTCCGTCTTTAATGACCTTTCTTCGCTCTGCAACGCAAACTGATGTTTCCTTATGTGGGTTTCTACCAGTAGCTCCATTCTTCTGCAGACAATTCGCTTTTGTGTTTTGAAACTCGTAATACTCGCTAGTTATTATATTAGTCTCTGCAGCGCAATCCCAGTAAACACTGGCTACAACGTTTTTGTCAGAGAAAATCGACTTTGCCTTACTGTGCAGGCGACCTGCTCCCCGGCAACCGCTATGACTGCCAAACGCCGTTTCGTTTCTAGCGCAAAGTGGTGGACACAGGTTCCATCCTTCGTAACAAACCGGCGTACAAAGTTAGTTGGATTCTTTTTAAAATAACCCAAATACTGTTGAGAAACATGCTCCCGCATTCGTTGTTGTTCAGCGAATAACAATTACGGCAGTATCTTGGATAGAGTTAATTCTTTGTGTAAAATGTATCGCATTCTTCTATGTAACATACCTATGGCGTCATGTATTAGCCTATCAAATAATACAGTTCTGAAACTTTCTCTATGCTTTCGTATGTGGTTGCAGTTGTGAGAGGTCACGGTCATACACTGGCACTAGCTGCCACCTACATCTGCCATACACACTCTGCAAACCAACATGAAGTGCATGACTGAGAGTACTTAGCATGAAAACACATTTTTGCACTTCTTCCCGTTCCAAAAGAACACGGAGCATCAAAATAATCGTCGCTTAAATGTCTGTGTGTGGGCTGTAGTTAGTATAATCTTGTATTCACGGTCCCTATGGGAGCGACGCGCAGGGGCATGAACACCTCTACGTTCTTCATGAAATACTGGTTACTGAAGCTTTGTCAGTAAGCTTGTGAAAACAGAGGCTGGTCAGAAACAGCCGCCGGCCGGTGTGGCCGAGCGGTTCTAGGCGCTTCAGTATGGAACCGCGCGACCGCTACGGTCGCAGGTTCGAATCCTGCCTCGGGTATGGATGTGTGTGATGTCCCTAGGTTAGTTACGTTTAAGTAGTTCTAAGTTCTAGGGGACTGATGACCTCACATGTTAAGTCCCATAGTGCTCAGAGCCACTTGAGCCAGAAACAGCCTGAAAAGCTTGGAGGAGTGTTGCAGGGCAGTTTTGTGCTGAGAAATGATTGTTACAAAAATTAGATAGGTTGCGCCGTTTCCGGGTTAATTAGCATTAAAGTTAGCTAATCAGGCAGTTGCGCACGTAAGCTCAAGCGGTCCGCCAGATACAATAGTGTTACAATAGTGTTTTTCTCATAGCGTAGTTAATAGCGTCCGAGACTGTATAGTCTTCGCTAGGGTTCGATCTTTACTACCGTCCGAAGTTCAATTTTTGTATCGCTCTCTTGTTCGATTTTAGGACACCCACTCTGTCGGGCCGCTTAGATCTGCGCGCGCAGCGGCCTGTCTAACTTCCACGCTAATTAAATCGAAAACCGCACAGCGTATCAGATTTTTTGTTAACAATTATTTCTCAGTACAACCTACCCTGTAACACCCTTTCAAGTTTTTCCGACTGTCTGACTGAACATTCGTGCCGATCTTTCCTTGTATGCGTTCACTATCATCTATTTGTCCTATTTGGGACGAGTCCCACACACACGAGGAATATTCTGAGATATGCCACACAAGTAATTTGTAAACAGTCTCCTCTGTACACACACTGCATTTTCCCAGTACTGTGTCAACGAACGCAATTTGCTTTCCCTACGACTAAGTCAACGTGATCACTCCATTTCATATTCCAACGATTTCTTACATCCACCTATTTATCGAGTCAACAGATTCCAACTGTAACTTATTGACACCTTTCGGTGTCGCCTTTCAGAACATTTAAAGAAATCTGCCAATCCTTGCACAACTTTGAAATCTTATCGAGATCTGACTAGATATTTGTGGAACTCTTTTCAGATAGTACTTTGATGTAGATAAAATGTCTGAGGTTCTTGCTAATACGCCAGCGTTCAAGAACATCTTACATGTCATATGCTGCGGCGAAGTACCAGCGGGTAGCTGGCGCATATCATTTTGAATTGTTCTGCACAAACTTTTTTCTCGGCGCTGCACCATAGTATCTTCCATCTCGTAAAGTTGTAGAAAGAGGAATTATTTTCTTCTTCGATGGCGAACGAATTACAGGCGGTGCACGTGCTCGGCTTATGCAACTATCGAGAAACAAGTCGGCTACGACTTGGTTGGTTGGTTGATTTGGAGCTTGGGGAACGAACAGCGAGGTCATCGGTCCCATGGGATTAGAGAAGAATGCGGAAGGAAGTCGGCCGTGCCCTTTCAAAGCAACCCTACCGGCATTTGCCTGAAGCGATTTAGGGAAATCACGGAAAACCTAAATCAGGATGGCCAGACGTAGGTCTGAACCGTCGTCCTCCCGAATGCGAGTCCAATGTAGTAATCGCAGCACTACCTCGCTCGCTGGCTACGACTTGCTGAGAGTCACATGGTAACAATGATGTTTGTAGGGAGCCACGGAAAAATATAGCAGCCGCACCACAGACATTCGAACCACAGCCTTTTCCGAGAGCCATTACAGACTTTGATCGTTACACTGTACAGCTCGGCATGCCTCTGCAGTGGTGGTCAAGCGTCCTTCAGTGGCAATATGTATGTACTGAATGTCATCCGCCACTATTTCTTCCTTAACCGTAGTCCACTTTCTCGTTTACTTTTCATTTGGACCACACTATGCGAGTTGCACCAACAGTCCAGATAAACGAACAGACGAACGTCTAGCGGTGACGTCAACAGGGAAACGCAAAACAGGTGCGTCACTGTGACTTAACTAGGGAGTCTGATAAATAATTATTTGAAAAGGACAAACGATGCGATTAACAAACGAAGCAGCATGCATTAACGACAGAGCAACAATGAGACATTTAGCAGAAGGAAGAGAGAGTTTTACAGGAGCAAAAGTTCGTGCAAAAATTCGTTGCTCAGTCTGTTTGTTTTTAATGACTTTATGCAAATGCGAGCAGTAGGATGAAAGCATTCTTCGTCATATCAGTGTATAATATTGAAACGTCTGTACTGAGGATTTGTGCTCAATAAAGTAGTCTTTTACATCACGTATTTTATGTCTGATGCCAACGAATTGCTCTTCCAGGCCGTATTTATGATACTATTCGATTTTATGATTATTATTACTGATACTAATCATAAATTTAAAAATATTCGTGCAGCTGCTTTTGGCGGTTTGAAGATTTCAACTACATAGAAAAATCAGTGCTGTACCCCCTGCTGCCCTGTTACTGAAGATTTCCCACAAACATTCCAATTGGGCAATATTGTTTGGACAGCATGGTACAGTGGCGAGGAGAGGTGGATTTTAACAACAAACTTCGAACGACAAATACTAAAAAAAAAGGATGTGACATATGAATATTTTCTTGTTATCCGTCCTATTCCTCATTACAACAGACTTTCTTACATCCACCTAGCAAAATAAATAAATAATAAAAAAATTAAAAATCTGGAAGCATCAAAAAGCCATTAATGAAAATGCAGCCTGAAAAAGCACGTGTGTTTACATAAGATGGCAACGACTTTCTTAGGTTTTTTTTCCAAATTTCGATGAATCATTTTTTGTCCTACGTGAGAGCAACGTAAAATTAATTGAGAGAGAAAGCATTCTCAAAGTAAAAACACTGTGAATATTCTTAATCGCGCATTTACGAAATAAGTGTTAACAACTCCATAGACTGTCGAGTCACATTAGTGTGACCACTTGTCAAAAGCCTGCATAACCACCTTCTGCAGCGCGGACCGCTGCGAGACGTGAAAGAAGAGTGGCAGGGGCGTCGTGAGAGGTACCGGCAGGGATGTGGAGCCATGCCGACTGCAGTGCCGTCGCCAGTGGCGCTACGTTTGTCCGCTCAAGATCCGTGGCGCGAACAGCCCGATCGAACTGGTCCCATAGATTCTCTACAGGGTTGAAACTCGGGGAGTTTGGTGGCCAGGGGAGTACGGTAAACTAATCCTAATCTTCGAACGACGCACATACATTGCAAGCTGTGTGACACGTTGCATTGCCCTACAGGTAGATGCCATCGTGCCGAGGAAAGAAACTGCACGTGGGAGTGGTCATGGGCCCAAAGATAGATGCATACTTGTGTTTATCCACTGTGCCTTTCAGAACGATGAGATCACTCAGGGACTGCCACGAAAACACTTCCCAGACCATACGTTCGTTCCTCCGGCCAGGACCCTTCCGACGATTGTAGCAGGGAGTTCGCTTTCGCACGTTTAACGCCGTACACGCCATCGGCAATCTGTCCGACGGAGCATAAAGCGCGATTCATCTGAAAAGGCCACCTGTCGCCACTCAGTGGACTTCCAGCTGCGGTATTGGTGTGCAAATTCCAGCCTTCGTCGCAGATAAACAGCAGTCAGCATGGGTGCATGAACCAGGCGCCAACTGCAGAGGCCCATACCAATCAACGATCACTGAACAGTCGTTGAGGAGACACTGTTGGTAGCCCCTCGGTTCATCTGGGCGGTCAGTTGCTTAACAGTTGCACGTCCATTCGCCCGTACACTTCTCCGCAGCCGTCGTTCACCCCTGTCATTGCCGGCCGGGGTGGCCGTGCGGTTCTAGGCGCTCCAGTCTGGAACCGCGTGATCGCTACGGTCGCAGGTTCGAATCCTGCCTCGGGCATGGATGTGTCCGATGTCCTTAGGTTAGTTAGGTTGAAGTAGTTCTAAGTTCTAGGGGACTGATGACCTTGGAAGTCAAGTCTCATAGTGCTCACAGCCATTTTTGAACCCCTGTCATTTATGGCCCGGGGTGCATCATGGCTGTCTAGATCCCGGTTTTGGATAGCGCCATTTCGCCATGCACGGTACACTTCAACCAAGCGCTACGCGAAGAGTTTGCGAACTTAAGAGTTTCGGTATTGCTACCGCCATTGACGCGAAAGCCAATGATCATGCCCTTTCGGACTTCACATAAATCGCTCCGTTTTCGCACTACGCCAACGACTGCACTGTTTACACCCGCCCCCCCCCCCCCCCCCCACACACACACACACAGTTTGTTCCACTCCACTGCTAGTGCTGCCACCTGCTGTCTGTGAGTGGTTATTGCATGCTGACGTGTAACATAGGCGGTGGTCACATTAATGTAACTGGCCCAACAACCAGAGCGCAGATGTGTTTCCATTGTGAGCGCCTCCCTGGGCCTCTTCAGGTGACGAGTTACTACGTATTGTATCTATATAAGTTGCGTATCCAAATAATTTAGTTTCTTTTTATTATAGTGTCAACGTTTTCTTTCTTTTTAAATTGGTCATCTGATGACGACTTGGTAATTTACGATCTGAGGCTGAAATACATAATAAAAAAATTCTAAGACGGAGACTGTTTCCTTACGGCAGTTTGTTTAGTCTGTATACTTCCGTTATTCAGCTTCCTAAGTAGAAAAATTCATTTACTTGCACTACTATTGTGTTTCCCGTTTTAATGTTTGCCCTTACTGGCCTGTTCGAGTCATCGATCACCATTATTTCAGTCTTGTACGCGTTTATTTTCAGTTTATGGTTTTCCACGGCACCAGACAAAATATGACGTTTTGGAAAGATGTTGGAACTTCAGTCATTTTTTTTATTTATATTCAAAGAATGGTACCGCAATTTTTTTTTTATATTGGTGGTCACCAGTTTCGGTTATTACAACTGTCATCAGACCCAGAGCCGGTTTAAGGCCCAGGCAACAGAAACTGCTGCCGGCCGGGGTGGCCGAACGGTTCTAGGCACTACAGTCTGGAACCGTACGACCGCTACGTCGCAGATTCGAATCCTGCCTCGGGCATAGATGTGTGTGTTGTCCTTAGGTTTAAGTAGGTCCAAGTTCTAGGGGACTGATGACCTCAGAAGTTAAGTCCCATAGTGATCAGAGCCATTTCAACCAGAAACTGCTGCTTGGTGCTTCCAGCTGAGAGGAACGCCACTGTTGCTCAAGTGCAATTTTTTTTTTGCATGGTTTATTATAATTAGTAGCAACAACTAATACAAGTTTAAGTATACGATAGTATATGATAATAGGAGAAAACGTCCCAGTAAACCCGTTTCCGCGTGTGTGGTCGACTTAAGTATCAAGCATCGCCTCAGTTACTATAAATGTATTTGAAATGTAAACTTTTGGATGGAGTACCCAACAAATGGGCTTAAATTTCACCCTAGGAATACCTTAGTAAAAATTACACAACTACTTCAGCACCTTGCATGTTACAATTTACTGTACATTCGTACCTGTTGAAAGTGGTGATCCACGTGCCGTCCTCTCATTTGGAGTCAATACTGCACTCGTCTCTGCTAGTTGCGAATTCTTTCAAACGCTAACGGTTCATCTCGTAAATCCTGTCGAGATGGTGGAATATTCTGCTCCAGTTCAACTAAATTACACTTCACTTTTGAGATGACCCAGACAAAAACATCCAGAGGGTTGAGGTCAGGCGACCTCTGAGGCCAAGGTACAGGATGTGCTCAACCTCTCCATCTTAAACCATACTCGCGCGTTAGATGTCGTATCAGCAGCAAAATACGCCTGTGCTTCATCATGCATGTACCACATTCTCCAACGTTGCAGAATGTAAGGCAGGCCATGGCTGAAATTTAGCCCAATTAAATGGAGCCTTAATTAAACAGCTTAAATTTAAAATACATTTGTACTGACTAGCACAATGTTTTGTATTGAACTCACTGGTGGCTTGTAACCGTACATTGGCAATTATCTTGCGCAGACGGCTCATTTGCGAACCCATATTTACGGGAACGCTCTTGATTCTGTTATCGTATGCTTTCATACGTGTCAGTTTTCGCTATTAATTGTGATCAATCCTGCATCGACAATAACAAAAATTTTATTATAGCGTTCATAAATAAATAAATAATAAATCTTGTGTGGCTCACAGCGAGCGAGATGGTGCAGTGATAAGCACACTGGATTCGTAATCCGGAGGACCACGGGTCAACTTTCGCCTATCCTTTGCCTACATCCTTTGAAAGAACACGACTGATTTCGTTCCCTGTACTCGACACATTCCGAGCTTGTGCTCCGTCACTAATGACTTCGATGTCAACGGGACGTTAGACCCTAATCTCCCTTCCTTCTTTTTCTTGTTGCTCACAGCGAGGTACAAATATTTTACTCTGGCGCCGCCATTTCAGCGAGGGGAGTTACTAGTTTAAGCTGGTGTTGTGAGCAGTAATTGAATCCGCTACGGAGCGGGTTATAATATTTGTGACTTGAGTAAATTCTTCTCACTGGATATTATTAACTTCACGGCATTCTAATTAATAAACTGTAACTACTCTTCACAGCAAAATACCAAATTCTTCGCCAATGATAAGTGCAGTGATGAGGAATAAAGTGCTTACAGACACACAATTACACTAACTAGCCAGCTGTGGCGGGCCTCCCCTCTGCATGTGCATAGCCGACATTAACATCCAAATAAAGTAGTAGCAACACTTGAATCCAGACTGCAGTGTTCAATTTATCTCCTAGACTGCTCTTTTTCCACGCTAGTACATTCTTCTGTGTACTTTGGTCCAGCACTTTTGTGAAGTTACTCCGTATTTTTACTCTCTTCATAACGTCGAACGAACTCATGAAAATACACCTGAAAGAAAGAAACTATCTGGCCCATATTACCGAACAAAGGAAAAAGAAGCTAAGGATATGAAAGTTTTTTTTAGGTCACTTTCCACAAGCTGCGGAAAATTTTGTGAAGATGTTATTTATCCAAACGGACATTCCTTGAAATTAGGTGGTGACCAGCTATAACTGTCTTTTCAACAGTTGAACCATTGCGGGTTCAGATAATAGCGTATTTTATTTAGCTGTCGCCCAACTCCAATTTCTTTTTTCTAAAAAATTACTAATTTGATATAAGAACTTGAATTTTTTTACTAAAGTCGTATGTCATGAGTGGCTGAGACGCCGAAGGGCAGTTTCAGCTGCGCAACTGGAAAGGTTTTCCCTATCCTTTCCACCTGCAGGCACCTTTCCTTCGCGGAGTATGAGAGCTGTGTGACTTAAGTATCTTTCAAGTGTATTTCACTGTAGAGACTGTAATATGTGTGTGTGTGTGTGTGTGTGTGTGTGTGTGTGTGTGTGTGATGGAGATGAAAGAAAGGGAGAATGAAACCCGTTGCCGATACATAGCCAACTCCTCTCGAAAAGCACCACAGGGGCCCATCGAGCTTAAAGTCACCACCATCCGACGGACTGATCACCATCAGAAATGCCACATGCCTTCACTTCATGAGACACGCGGAGAGGTTTTGAATTTAACTCAAGACCAGTGATCAGGAACTTTACGCCACCACCTGTCCTCCCCTTGCTGGCCAAATACTGGCAGTGACAATTGCATCCACAACCGGCATTAGAACCGGCTTACCCCAGAATCTAGCGGCTACCGTAAACGTGTGCGTTAGCGATCTTAGCTACAGATACCGGTAATTTCATTAGTGTAATTCTTTATTATTGCAATCAGCAGATAGGTTTGCAATCGAAGACGTAATAGCAGTACGATCTTTAAAAATCAACGAATGCAGTACAGGAGCGTCTTTACTATCTGGTTCACGACTAACCAGCTCGCCATACTATACAGCCTTCACAAAAACGCAGGCTTGTGAATACGTTGCCAGTGGTCGTCCGTTCCCATCCCCGTAAGTACCGTGTTAAAATCTCTGTTCCATAATGAAAAATGGAGATTTCCTTCTGTACAATGTGCATAATTTCGCGTTTCGTGTATTAAGTTAAACATTACAAGATTTGTCTTAAAGTGATCTTACCAGGAGCCCAAGGAAAGGCAACTAATGTCTGAGTGGGGAGGGAAGGCTCAAAGTGATACGTCGCTTATGTAAGACAACGTTCTCGAATTGGCCCACAGCAGCTAAGAGCACTGGCTCCTCATATTGTCTGGGTAAATTAACTGTGGACTCGTGGTTTTTTTTTTTTTTATACTTCGGTCTTGTGACACGTTTGGTGGGGGTCCAACACGAATTACCCTCGTATGCCAACCTCTTCACTTCTGAGTAGCACTAACACCCAACATCCTCAGTTATTTGATGGATATACTTCAATCTGTCTTCTGCTACGGTTTTTACCCTTTAAGGCTCCTTCTCGTAACACTGAAGTTCTTCCCTGATGTATTCACCATTCTGGCCCTTTTCCCTGTCACTGTCTTCCACATGTTCCTCTTCTCGCATATTCTATGGGGAAAATCCTCAGCGCCAAATTTCAAACGTTTTGATTCTCTTATTTCCCCGTTGTCCCGGAATACATTATTCACTTGCATACAACGCTGTGCTCCAAACGTACATTCTCAGAAGTTTCTTTTCTTCAATTTAGGGCCGAAGTTTGATGTCAGCAGATTTCTTTTGGCCATGAATGCCCTCTCTGCTTGTGCTAGTCTGCTTCCTATAGCCTCCTTTCTTCGTTCGTCGTGTGTTACTCTCCTTCCAAAGTAGTAGTACTCCATCACTTCATCTACCTCGTGCTCCGCGATTTTAAAGTTAAGTTCATCGCTAGTACCATTTATGCTACTTTTCATTTCCTTGTCTTTCGTCGATTTACTCTCAATGCATAGGCTGTTCATTCCATGTAACAGATGCTGTAATCCTTCTTCACCATCACTCACGAGATCATCGCCAACAGCGAATCTCGTCATTTACAATTATAATTTCATCCTGAATTTCAATCCCACACCTGAACCTTTCTTTTATTTCCGTCGGTACTTGGTCGATACCAAGACTGCACAGCAGGGGCTAAACACTACATCCCTGTGCTATGCCCTTTCTAATAAGAGAACTAACTTCCTGATCTTCCATTCTCATTTTTCATTTTCGGTTATTGAACATATTGTATAATGTTCGCTTTCCCTACAGTTTACAACTATTTCTTTAGAATTTCGAGTACTTTGCACCGCTTCACACTAACTCTTTTTAGGTCGAAACCGGTCACCAACAATAGTAGGAAAATAAACGGCGATTTTCTACATCCACACGATTACCCCGCAATCACATACAGGTTTTGATTAATAGAAACCCTTTCAGAGTATTTCTCGACCCCTCTACTCTCGAATAGCGAATGGGGAAGACGGAACTTAAATCTTTCCATGCGAGCTCTGATTTTTTGTATTTTTTATAATGATCATTTCTCCACATGGCTAACTTCTCATGGTCGTGATTCGCTACTGACTGTAGAAATTATTTATGTCTCAATACCAATTTAGGCCTTTGGCCCATTTTCAAGTGGGACAGTAGAAGATTTTGCTTCAGCACATGTCAGAATTTAAAATCTTCCGACATGTATACATGTTATCGTCAAAAACAGACCTTTTGACTGTATAAATACAATAACATCAGAGGCGTGCGAAGTTCTATACGTTGTGAAATGTTGTACATTTCGTCGAATGTTACCAGGGCAGACATCGTTCACGCAAATCGTTACAAATCAATGGTCTAGCAACCTGTTTACGTTTAAATCGCTACAAATCAATAGTCTACAATCCTCTTTACACGTAAACAGGGTGCTAGACCATCGATATGTAACGAATAACGTGAATGATGTTATCACTGGTAACATTTCACGACGTACATAGGTACTCACTCATATGATTTTACTGTATTTCTATAGTGAGGCAGCCTATTTCTGACAATGACATATATAGATGTCGGAGGATTTTGAAGTCTAACATGTGCCGAAGCAAAATCTTTTGCAGCACCACTACAAAACGGCCCAAAACCGAAACTGAAGTCGTGAAATAAATAATTTCTACAATCAACAGCAGATATGATGTCCCTTAAAAAATTTCTCCCTCTGTGGCTGGAAATCGACAACATATTTTCGCATTCGGATGAGAAACATAGCGATCGAAATTTCGTGAAAACATCTCGGCGTAACAAAAAAACGCAGTTGTTCTAATGATTACCACCCCAACTCGGGCACCATATTCGTGACATTCTCTTCCTATTTCGCGATAATACAAAACGTGCTGCTTCTTTTTTCGCTGTCCTGCATTACTCCTATCTGGTACGGATCCCATACTCCCAGAAAAGGACGAGAAGCGTAGTGTAGATTCTAGCAGATTTGTGGGACCTTCCAAATGTTTCTCCACTAAAAAACCCAGTCTTTGGTTCCCCTTCCCCACATTTTCTATGTGACGGTCCCAATTTAAGTTGTTTGTAATTTATATCAGAAGGCATTTACTTGAATCAGCAACCTTAAAAATTGTGTTATTTCTCGTGTAACAGAAATTAAATGGAATGTTTTTAGTTCTGATGTGGAGGAACACAGACTTTTTATTGTTGAGGATCCACTGGTACTTTTCGCACCACGCAGATATCTTGTCTAATCTAATAGGGCTTCTCAGATTGTTTCTCACATTGTTTATACAGATTAAGAACAGCTACGGGGCTTAAATTCTTTCTCCGGGGAATCGCAGATCTCACTTCGGTTACACTACACGACTTACCTTCAATTATTACGATCGTGACATTTGTGACAAGAAATTTTGCGCGGTAGTTAATATTGTTAGAACGACCGACCAATCAGATACAGCTGCGGCTCACGTGATAGGCGGCGGCAGGGAGGCAGAAAGACATGGCGGGAGTGGCCGGTCGCCCGGGCCAGCTCGGGGCGCCCAGAGCCCGGCCTGCGCATTTATTCGCGGAGGCGGCCGCTGGAGGCGCGGCTAATCAATATCGAATGCCGGCGCGCCGCGAAGCGCTTTAATAACGCGGCCCGTGCAATCCGCGACGCCAGCGCCTCCACCATGCCGCCGCCGCCGCCGCCGCCGCCGCCGCTGCCATTAACGATCTCTCCCCTGCGCCCCGTGCGCGCTCAAACGATTTCTTTTCCGTAGAAGCGCACGCGCACACACACACATACGAACATTAACGCGTGCGTTTGCGTTTTCTCCGACGACACTTGACCGCCGCCCCACGGGCGTAGCGTAATATTTCCGTGGTTTAGAGTGCCGAGTTCCAGTTGTTCGTAAATAATGAGAATGATTTACGTTTGTAGTAGGTAGTGCGCATGATGGTTATCTTTTAAGATAGCGAAATCCCTCCACAGGTCCAATATGATGCGTTCTCACTTCAGAGACGGAATAATTCAACCCCATTAACCCATTAGTGCCCAGCGTTGCATTAACGGTACACGTGATGACTATAAACTTACCGATTTTGTGAATAACTACGAACTTATTGGTTATTCTTCTTTAATGACTGTGGAATTCTTGCGGTAGAAGTTGTGAGAAGCAGTCCACTACTGGGAGCAACTAATGATTGAATTTATTTATTTATTCTCCTACAGCCTGAATCTTATCACACCATGGACTTTTAAGTACTAGACTGAGGTGACAAAAGTCACGGGATAGCGATATGCACATCTACGAATGTTGGTAGTATCGCGTACACTAGGTATAAAACGGTAGTATATTGGCAGCGCTGTCATTTGTACTGACATGATTCATGTGACAACGTTTCCGACGTGATAATGGCCGCAACCGGAAATTGACAGGCCCTGATCGCCGAATTGTAGTTGGCGCTAAACGCATGGGACATTCCATTTCAGCAATCGTTTGGGAATTCAATATTCCAGGATCCATAGTGCCAAGAGTGTGCCGAGAATACCACATTTCACGCATTACCTCTCACCACGGACAATACAGAGCCCGACAGCCTTCACTTAACGATCAAAAAAATGGTTCAAATGGCTCTGAGCACTACGGGACTTAACTTCTGAGGTTATCAGTTCCCTAGACTTAGAACTACTTAAACCTAACTAACCTAAGGACATCACACACATCCATGCCAGAGGCAGGATTCGAACCTGCGACCGTTGCAGTCGTGCGGTTCCGGACTGAAGCGCCAAGAACCGCTCGGCCACCGCGGCCGGCACTTAACGATCGTCAGCAGCTGCGTTTGCGTAGAGTTGTCATTGCTAACGGACAAGCAACACTGCGTGAAACAACCACAGAAATCAATGTTGGACGTACGACAAATGTATCCGTTGGGACAGTGCGGCGAAATTTGGCGTTAACGCGATAAGGCAGCGGAAGACTGACTTGAGGGCCTTTGCTAATACGGCATCGCCTGCAGCGTCTCTCCTGGGCTCGTGAGCCTAGACTACTGGAAAACCGTGGCCTGGTCAGATGAGTCCTGATTTCAGTTGGTAAGAGCTGATAGTAGGGTTCGAGTGTGGGGCATGGACCCACGTTGTTTAACCGGTGGAGGTTCCATGATAGCGTGGGCTGTGTTCACATGGAACTGAACTGGTCACTGGAAACGGTCATGTTCGGCTACTTGGAGACCATTTTCAGCCATTTATTGATTTCATGTTCCTAAATAACGATAAAATTTTATGGATGACAATGCGCCATGTCATCGGGCCACAACTGTTCGCGATTAGTTCGGAGAACATTCTGGATAATCCGAGCGAATGATCTGGCCACTCAGAGCGCCCGTCATGGAATCCCATCGAACACGTATTTGACATAATGGAGAGGTCAGTTCGTGCATAAAATCCTGCACCGGCAACACTTATGTACGGCTAGAGAGGTAGCGTGGCTCAACATTTGTGCAGGGGACTTTCAACGACTTGTTGAGCCCATGCCACGTCGAGTTGCTGCACTACGCCGTGCAAACGGCGGCCCGACACAATATTGTGAGGTAACCCACGACTTTTGTCACTTCACTGCATAACAAATTATTTAATCACTGGGGTTCAAAAAGAGTACCTTCGTGCACTAATAATCAAATGCCATTTATTTACATTTATGCCCCATTATTTGTATCGCAGGGACACATGCTACATTCTCAGCGTTACATTAAAATAACGCTAAGCACTCAATTTTTACGCGGTGTTCTATTACGCCCATTGCTGTTCTAATTATGAATTATTACGATGGCATTGGGACTGTAAGAGAATATCGTACCGCCAAGATTGCCTCCTTCCGAGGAAGAAAGATGAAGGAGCTCCTATTAATTCTGCTACACAAAAGAAAATTGTCGGTTTCTGCGTAAATGTTATGACAACTCAGTTGTTTCTGCACCATCAAATACAAATGGTGTGAACCCAGTGACTAATGTTAAAAGTTATCCTAGGCCATTTAGGAAACGCACTGTAGATTCCCAACTCTCCACCCTGACAGAATACAGCGACTACTAGGGTGGAACAGATAAAATGGATCAAAATGTGGATCAGTACATGATAAATATCTGTAACGGGAAACAGTGGGCTCTTTCCAGCTGGTTACTGGATACCACTGCACACAATGCGTGGATACTCTACCGCACAAATGGAAATACAATCTCTCAGGCAAATTTTCGAAGAGAGAATAGGCGAGTATAAGTGAGCAGGTATGCGATGCCATCGAAAGGGTGTGGACGATCCTGTACTCCAGTCTGCAGCAGGGGAGCTGCGGATTGATGGAATGAAGTACCTCATTGTGAAAACACAGGACTTCAAAATATGACTAACACTTGGTTTAAGAATCATGAAAGAAGGTTGTATACATGGAAGAACCCTGGAGATACTAAAAGGTATCAGATAGATTATATAATGGTAAGACAGAGATTTAGGAACCAGGTTTTAAATTGTAAGACATTTCCAGGGGCAGATGTGGACTCTGACCACAATCTATCGGTTATGACCTGTAGATTAAAACTGAAGAAACTGCAAAAAGGTGGGAATTTAAGGAGATGGGACCTGGATAAACTAAAAGAACCAGAGGTTGTACAGAGATTCAGGGAGAGCATAAGGGAGCAATTGACAGGAATGGGGGAAATAAATACAGTAGAAGAAGAATGGGTAGCTTTGAGGGATGAAGTAGTGAAGGCAGCAGAGGATCAAGTAGGTACAATGACGAGGGCTAGTAGAAATCCTTGGGTAACAGAAGAAAAACTGAATTTAATTGATAAAAGGAGAAAATATAAAAATGCAGTAAGTGAAACAGGCAAAAAGGAATACAAACGTCTCAAAAATGAGATCGACAGGAAGTGCAAAATGGCTGAGCAGGGATGGCTAGAGGACAAATGTAAGGATGTAGAGGCCTATCTCACTAGGGGTAAGATAGATACCGCCTACAGGAAAATTAAAGAGACCTTTGGAGATAAGAGAACGACTTGTATGAATATCAGGAGCTCAGATGGAAACCCAGTTCTAAGCAAAGAAGGGAAAGCAGAAAGGTGGAAGGAGTATATAGAGGATCTATACAAGGGCGATGTACTTGAGGACAATATTATGGAAATGGAAGAGGATGTAGATGAAGATGAAATGGGAGATATGATACTGCGTGAAGAGTTTGACAGAGCACTGAAAGACCTGAGTCGAAACAAAGCCCCCGGAGTAGACAATATTCCATTGGAACTACTGACGGCCGTGGGAGCGCCAGTCCTGACAAAACTCTACCATCTGGTGAGGAAGATGTATGAGACAGGCGAAATACCCTCAGACTTCAAGAAGAATGTAATAATTCCAATCCCAAAGAAAGCAGGTGTTGACAGATGTGAAAATTACCGAACTATCAGCTTAATAAGTCACAGCTGCAAAATACTAACGCGAATTCTTTACAGACGAATGGAAAAACTAGTAGAAGCCAACCTCGGGGAAGATCAGTTTGGATTCCGTAGAAACACTGGAACACGTGAGGCAATACTGACCTTACGACTTATTTTAGAAGAAAGATTAAGGAAAGGCAAACCTACGTTTCTAGCATTTGTAGACTTAGAGAAAGCTTTTGACAATGTTGACTGGAATACTCTCTTTCAAATTCTAAAGGTGGCAGGGGTAAAATACAGGGAGCGAAAGGCTATTTACAATTTGTACAGAAACCAGATGGCAGTTATAAGAGTCGAGGGACATGAAAGGGAAGCAGTGGTTGGGAAGGGAGTAAGACAGGGTTGTAGCCTCTCCCCGATGTTGTTCAATCTGTATATTGAGCAAGCAGTAAAGGAAACAAAAGAAAAATTCGGAGTAGGTATTAAAATTCATGGAGAAGAAATAAAAACTTTGAGGTTCGCCGATGACATTGTAATTCTGTCAGAGACAGCAAAGGACTTGGAAGAGCAGTTGAATGGAATGGACAGTGTCTTGAAAGGAGGGTATAAGATTAACATCAACAAAAGCAAAACAAGGATAATGGAATGTAGTCTAATTAAGTCGGGTGATGCTGAGGGAATTAGATTAGGAAATGAGGCACTTAAAGTAGTAAAGGAGTTTTGCTATTTGGGGAGCAAAATAACTGATGATGGTCGAAGTAGAGAGGATATAAAATGTAGGCTGGCAATGGCAAGGAAAGCGTTTCTGAAGAAGAGAAATTTGTTAACATCCAGTATTGATTTAAGTGTCAGGAAGTCATTTCTGAAAGTATTTGTATGGAGTGTAGCCATGTATGGAAGTGAAACATGGACGATAAATAGTTTGGACAAGAAGAGAATAGAAGCTTTCGAAATGTGGTGCTACAGAAGAATGCTGAAGATTAGATGGGTAGATCACATAACTAATGAGGAAGTATTGAATAGGATTGGGGAGAAGAGAAGTTTGTGGCGCAACTTGACCAGAAGAAGGGATCGGTTGGTAGGACATGTTCTGAGGCATCAAGGGATCACCAGTTTAGTATTGGAGGGCAGCGTGGAGGGTAAAAATCGTAGAGGGAGACCAAGAGATGAATACACTAAGCAGATTCAGAAGGATGTAGGTTGCAGTAGGTACTGGGAGATGAAAAAGCTTGCACAGGATAGAGTAGCATGGAGAGCTGCATCAAACCAGTCTCAGGACTGAAGACCACAACAACAACAATGTATATCTTGTCACAGTTCACGGTACCTGACACAGAATACATTTTTTAAATTCTGTTCATGAACTACTTGACAGTGAAGAAATGTAAGAGAATATATTAAAGCTAACAGTATGTGACAAAATATCTTTCTTTTATTATTCGTGCAAGCTATCAATATTTTAATTTCACCTTCAAATAGAATGTGAATATTTTTTTATAATTTATGAATAATACTGAAATACAAAATTGTTAAGGCTTTCGTAGCTATTTGTTGACAAACTGCCTGTTGGCTTCCATCTCGGGTCCTTCGGCTGACGTTTGTTCGACGATTTTTCTGACGTTCCGTCAGCACGAGCGGCTAGAATTGTCAAAGCTTCACCTTCCATTGCTGGTGGTGGACTGGAATAGAGGTCGCGGCCGCAGATTATACGTAACTTGTGCGCCAACGTCCAATGCTTTTCCGTGGTCATTTCCGGTATGGTTATCCTTTTGCTACCTGCAACGGTCGTCCGCTGCAGCACTGAAATCCAGTACCCGTTCAGCTTGAGGCTTTCTTATTTCTTGTTAAAGCTATTCTTGTGTATGTGTATTTCTATAGCTTCTCTGAACAAGCGAGTGCGATAGTTCTTCCCTACAGCTAGCACTTCCGTATCGGCGAATTTTACTACGTGCTCGGCCCCACAGAGCGCGTGCTCTGCCACGGCCGATTTCTCTACCGGCAGGAACCTGCAATGCCGCTTATGTTCTGTGATCCTGGTGCTGATTGATCGCCCAGTCATCCTAACATACACATTTCTGCATACTCGTGGTATGCGGTATATTCCCGACATTGTAAGTGGGTCCCTTTTCTCCTTTGCCGATCTGAGACACTCTTTGATCTTTGTCGGTTTATAAACAGCCTTTACCCCGTGTTTACGCAATACACTGCCGACTCTGTCCGTCACTCTGCGAATGTATGGCAGAAAGGCTGTACCCGACATTTCTCTTTACGAAGTGTCGCTTCGCCGAATGTTTGACTGCTACACTTCTTATATAACTGGTGGAGTACCCATTGCTCCTCAGATCGCTTTCCAGATGTTGCATCTCACGTCTGAGGTGCTATCGCACTCGTCTCGCTCGCGTTACGAGCGTATTAACCATGTCTCTTTTCTGTCTCGGATGGTGGTGCAGGTATCGGTCCGAGTTTGTCGGATTTCGATACATGCTGTGTCCCAGGTTTTCACCATCCCGTGTGACCAGCACATCTAGACCGACTGTTAGCGCCCTTGGCTCACCGACGTATAAACTGGCAAAACACTTGGCCCTTCCGCTTCAGCTGCATGTGGGGAAGACTGGCACATACATAAAGGACTCTGGACATTTCACTGAGAAGCTGAAGAAACTAAAACTTCGACCAAGCGCCGCCCTGGTCAGCCTTGATGATGTTTCTTTGTTTACCAAAGTGCCACTCAGTGACTTTCTGGCACATCGGCTACATTTTCCCGCAAAAAATCACCAAGCTCTTTCATGCATGTCCCGCCACGAACTGTTTCTCGTGGAGTGCAACTTCTACGACAGCTGGAAGGCGTCGCCATGGGTAGTCCTCTTAGTCTAGTGGTGGCCAACTTCTTCATGGAACATTTCGAAGCACAGGTACTGGAACTGGCAGCTTGTAAACCTAAGTTGCGGTACGGATACGTCGATGACATCATCGTTGTATGGGGCCATGGTTAGGAACAGCTCGGTGACTTCCACAGACACTTGAACAGCCTCCATGCCAACATAAATTTAGCATGGAAGTGGGAAAGGACAAACAGCTGCCCTTCCTAGATGTGTTGATCACAAGGGATGGTGAAAATCTGGGTCACAGTGCGTATCGAAAACCGACACACACCGATCGATACTTGCACGAACTGCCAAATCACCACCCGAGCCAGAAAAGAGGCCTGATTAATATGCTTGTAACGCAAGGAAGTCGAGTATGTGAGTCGCAGTACCTCAGACGCGAGATGCAACCACCTGGAAAGCGTTCTGAGGAGAAATTAGTACTCCACCAGATATACAAGAAGAGTAACAAATCAAACACTCGGCGAAGTGACACTTCGTAAAGAGAAGTGTCAGGTGTGGCCTATCTGCCATACATTCACAGAGTGACGGATAGACTCGGCAGTATATTGCGCAAACACCGCGTAACGACTATATATAAACCGACAAAGAAGATCACAGTGTGTCTCAGAGCGGCAAAGGAGAAAAGGGACCTACTTACAATGTCGGGCATATACCGCATACCAAGCACATGCGGAAAAGTTTATGGTGGAATTACTGGACGATCAATCAGCACCAGGATCACAGAACATAAGCGGTATTGCAGGTTGGGGCCGGTGGAGAAATCGGCCCGTGGCAGAGCAAGCGCTCTCTGTAGGGAAGAGCTATCACACTCGCTTATTCAGACAAACTACAGAAATACACAAACATGAGAATAGCGTCAACAAGAAAGAAGAAAGCCTCAGGCTGGACGGATCCTGGAGTCCTGCGCTGCAGCGAACGATCGTTGCAGGTAGCAAGTGGATAACAGCACCGGAAATGACCACGGAAGAGCCTTTGACGTTGACTCTCTCCAGGTACGTATATAATCTGCGGCCGCGTGCTCGACTCCAGTCTACCACTAGCAATGGAGGCTGAAGCTTTGACAATTCTATCCACTCGTGCTGGTGAACCAATTTCGGCCGAAGAACGCGAGACAGAAGCCAACAGGCAGTCTATCACTACTGAAATAGATTCTGGAACCGTGGGAAATTTCTGGGAAATGGATACAGGACGTGAAAAGAAGCAAAAAGTTCAGGTACAGAAATGGTCAATTTTTATTATCTTCTTGGTTAAGGCACTTTTTTGTTATTAAATGTTTGCTTCTCTTCCATTTTTTATTTTAAGATTTACAGCTTGGGTCGCCAGGTATTTTTCTCTTTTCAATCGTATTCGTCTGTTGGTTAAATGAAATTATGAAAATTTATACCATTAGCTCTAACATAAACTTCTAAACGCCTTATCATGGCTTGTCTTATTCGTTCCCATAAGGTGTATGCTGTATCTACTGAAATCCTCCTTGAACACGCTAGAGCAGAACACTATTGCTTGAGATCACTAGGTCCAGCACGCCAAGGCGTTACTGCCCCACGAACTATCCATTTATTTAGGAGACGTTGAAGTAAAATTGTTCTTGCTTTCAAAGGAAAATGACGTGGTGCCCCATCGTGCATGAACCACAGATTCTCATGCAAATGTCTCCGTAAAATGTTAATGTATTCTTTGAAAGGTCTTATTGTTCGGTAAATGTCTATTAGGAAATCTTGCAGCATACGAATGTCTGGCTTCAGACGCACTGCAATTTACTTAGTCCATACACCACGCCCGTGACGAAGTCGAACACGACACTCCGCCTTCCAGCTGAGGTCGCTAACAACGTACGCTTGTTCTGTGGCGCCCCTCCCAAAAATAGCCGATTCGATTCGTAATGGGAGAAGAATGTCCAGCACACAATAAACACTAGTCCAACAACAATTGCTGCTGTTCAGTACTAAAAGGATTTGTTTATTTAATAGTACCATGGAAACTGAGATAAAAACAAGAAGGCTTTGACTTAACACTTCCCAAAACAAACAACATTTGAAAAGAACAAATACCTACAGAACCAAGCTAGAAAGTTTTTTTTAAAAAGAGACATTAGAACAAAAAAAAAAAACAAAGTTTACAAAATGTCCGACAGATGGCGCTGGACAGCAAAACGTCAGTGACTGTGCATGACAATCGTGTATAAAAGGAGCTGTAATGAGAGAGAGAATCAGATGCGCCAGCAGTCGCAGCATGTTGACGATACCTGAAAAGCTGTATTATCAGAATGGGGAATGTGCTAGTTCAGCGTTACCATCCTATCGCCATAGGAAGGGGATTCGAACGGGTAGAGGTCCGTCGACAAATGCAGCTGTGGCGAGAATGATTTCGAAGTTCGAAGTCACGGGTTATTTAGACGATAGACCCCGTAGTGGCCGACCGAGCACAAGGCGTAATGCTACTGAGACAGTTCAGGAAGAAATGGAGACTGTAGTGGGTTCGTCTATGCACGGGGAAATCAGCGCTCATGCAGTCGCACGTCGCACAGGCATTCCATACACTACTGTTTGGTTGGCACTTAGGCGTACCCTACGATGCTATCCGTACAAAATCCATGGGCATCATGAACTGTTACCTGGCGATTTAGTGAAGCGGAGGGCATTTGCGGTGTGGGCGTTTCAAAAGATGTCGGAAGATGACGATTGGTTGAGAAACGTGTTGTGGACCGACGAAGCTCATTTCACGCTCCCGAGGGTCTGTCAGCGCCCACAACTACGGAATTTGGGCTACAGAAAATCCTAGAACTGTTGTGGAAACTCCATTGCACGACAAGAAAGTCACGGTATGGGTTGGATTTACCACATCTACCGCTATCCAGCCTTTTTTCTTCGAGGAAATGCGTGATCCTGGTTTTGTAACTGCTACCGTGACGGGTGAGAGGTACGCCGATACGTTACAGAATCGCATCATCCCCAGCCTGGCTGATAAACAGCTGCTGGAACGTACGCTGTTTATGCAGGATGGCGCTACATTCCATATTGCTAGACGCGTGAAACATCTCTTGCGCGCGTCGCTTGGTGATGATCGTGCGCTCAGCCGCCACTTTCGTCATGCTTGGCCTCCCAGGTCCCCGGACAGTCCGTGCGATTATTGGCTTTGGGGTTACCTGAAGTCGCAAGTGTACCATGATCGACCGACATCTCTATGGATGCTGAAAGACAACATCCGACGCCAATGCCTCACCATAACTCCGGACATGCTTTACAGTGCTGTTCGCAACATTATTCCTCGACTACAGCTATTGTTGACGAATGATGGTGGACATATTTAGCATTTCCTGTAAAGAACAACATCTTTGCTTTGTGTTACTTTGTTACGCTAATTATTGTTATTCTGATCAGATGAAGCGCCATCTGTCGGACATTTTTTCAACTTCTGTATTTTTTGGTTGTAATAAAACCTCATGTCATTCCAAGCATGTGTGTCAATTTGTTCCTCTCTATCTACATTATTCCGTGATTTATTCAGTTTTCAAATTTATACCGACTTTTTGATAACCCAGTATACTGTGCATGGCAAAATGGCGCTATCTAGAACAGTCGCCGAGGCACCTGTGGTGCACCACGGACCATTTATCGACATGGTGAATGACGGCTGCCTCTCCTCAACAGTCTCTGTCTCAACGACCCTTCAGCGGACGTTGCTGCTTATGGACCTCCGCAGCAGGTGCTTGGTTTATGCACCGATGCTGACTGCTGTTTATCACCGACGAAGGCTGCAATTGGCTCACCAAAACTGCAACTGGACGTCCACTGAGTGGCAATAAGTGGCCTTTTCACATGAATCATGTTTTATGTTCCAGCAACGTGAAACATCTGAAAGCAAACATCGTGCAACCATCGTCGGAAGAGTTCAGGTCGGATGAGGGAGCGTTATGATCTGGGGAAAAGATGGTTATTCAGGGCCGCGCGGGATTAGCCGAGCGGTCTTAGGCGCTGCAGTCATGGACTGTGCGGCTGGTCCCGGCGGAGGTTCGAGTCCTCCCGCGGCCATGGGTGTGTGTGTTTGTCCTTGATAATTTAGGTTAAATAGTGTGTAAGCTTATAGACTGATGACCTTAGCAGTTAAGTCCCATAAGATTTCACACACATTTGGACTTTTTTTTAGTTATTCAGGCTTTTGACAGGTGGTTACATTAATGTCACCAGACAGTGTACTTTCCTCATGGCGTCACGTGCCCACAGCGCCACCGGCGGCTTTCAGTCTCGCCGTGGCAGTGGTCATAATTTTCTGGTTATCAGTCTATATCTAACAAAGGGATCGTAAGAATACAATACCAGAAATAGAGCGCGTACAGAGGCATACAGGGCGCAATTTTCACCTCGCTTAATACGTGAATGGAAGAGGAGAGAAAATCGCTAATAATTGTACAAAAGAGACCTTAGCCACGCACTGTACAGCCATTTGTGGAGTATACATGTACATATTGAACTGATATTGCAAAAAAAAAAAATCCGATTTTGTATTAGTATCACACGTAAAGTTATAACTTAATTTCCGTTAACAGTAAGTGCTAAATCAGAGGCACGTTTGAGCTGTTGGAATGATGTAGAGTACTGTTGGACGTCCCGTGGACAACGAGATCATTAGGGACAGAGACCAAGCTCGGAGTGGTCAGACAGTAGGTTATGGACTCCTCCAATAAACCATCCAGAAATTGGCCTTTAGCGATGCCACAGAAAAAATCATTCTGAAGCGACGGACGCGGATTATTTTGCGCTTCTCACGAATGTAAGTGCTTCTCTTAATCACAACATCTCTTAGCCCACTCTAAGCAGCGGAATAAGAATGGATGTCAAAGTCGAGAAGCCGTGAATTCGCGTATGTTCCGTGGCCTCCTCCAGTTACGACGAGCTCTACGGAAGTTCAAATTAAGAGCGTTAGACCCCGGAACTCTGCAGCGAGAAGTACGGGAAAATGCCTCTCCCGCTCTCCATCCACACCCGCACAGCAATAGACCTTCGAGGAACGTAGCAAGCAACGAAAAATGAAGAGAGGAACAGGGAGCAACGCAGTATATATGAACACACTTCGAAAAGCGCTCTGTACGTGCAGAAGAAAACGCCCAGCGCAACAATTAAGGTTATGTCAGGAGAGAAAAGCGCTACATTTAATGAGACAGCGAATATAACAGAAAGAAAGGAGTTACTTCATTTTATCCATTACCAAATGTCTGCAGGAAATCCCTTCACTCTTTTAATATTACTTTATTATATTCATAAGAAATTGTTGGTGAAAGCCTGCGACTGCACAAAACAATAGGTTTATTTATAAAAAAACTTTCTATCCTCTTTTGAAACCCGCATCACAAAAAAGACAAAATACTGAATGAATAACTGGAAAGTGACTCAGAGAATTCATATGCTTCGACAGTATCCTCAAATAAGCAAATAAAGTAGTGATTCAGAGACATAAGCTTCTTTGGTAGTAATACTTAAGCAAATAATGCTTCAGATTGCTGGTCATGTGGCAGAGCGGTTCTAGGCGCTTCAGTCCGGAGCCGCGCTGCTGCTACGGTCGCAGGTTCGAATCCTGCCTCGGGCATGGATGTGTGTAACATCCTTAGGTTAATTAAGTTTAAGTAGTTCTAAGTCTAGGGGACTGATGACCTCAGATGTTAAGTCCCATAGTGCTTAGAGCCATTTGCTTCAGATAACATACGAAAAAACCGTTTGCGCGAAAAAATAATACTCATACTGTGGGAGACTATAATTACTTAAAATACCTTTGTGACTGTTTTTTATTTTACGTTTGCTGTTTACTTTGCACTGTAAATTACAGGATGTTTAATGTGTGGGTTCAGCATACGAACACAACAAGAAAACGTTAAGTAAGGTTTTTTCTCCAAATTCGCCAGTAAGCATCTATATACGAGTACAGTGGTGTGCAAAAATTAAGGAAGAAATTAACTTTCGCAGGATGTCACTGCCAAGTAACATAGCTCGTTGAAACTTGGACCAAAGAAAGGACTGCTATAGGACAGTACAGAATATAACTGAAAGGAATACGCTATAAGACGAACAGAAAATATCCTTTTATACAAAGAAAATAATTACGAGGTGCATTCAAGTTCTAAGGCCTCCGATTTTGTTTTCTAATTAACTACTCACCCGAAATCGATGAAACTGGCGTTGCTTCTCGACGTAATCGCCCTGCAGACGTACACATTTTTCACAACGCTGACGCCATGATTCCATGGCAGTGGCGAAGGCTTCTTTAGGAGTCTGTTTTGACCACTGGAAAATCGCTGAGGCAATAGCAGCACGGCTGGTGAATGTGCGGCCACGGAGAGTGTCTTTCATTGTTGGAAAATGCCAAAAGTCACTAGGAGCCAGGTCAGGTGAGTAGGGAGCATGAGGAATCACTTCAAAGTTGTTATCACGAAGAAACTGTTGCGTAACGTTAGCTCGATGTGCGGGTGCGTTGTCTTGGTGAAACAGCACACACGCAGCCCTTCCCGGACGTTTTTGTTGCAGTGCAGGAAGGAATTTGTTCTTCAAAACATTGTAGGATGCACTTGTTACCGTAGTGCCCTTTGAAACGCAATGGGTAAGGATTACGCCCTCGCTGTCCCAGAACATGGACACCATCATTTTTTCAGCACTGGCGGTTACCCGAAATTTTTTTGGTGGCGGTGAATCTGTGTGCTTCCATTGAGCTGACTGGCGCTTTGTTTCTGGATTGAAAAATGGCATCCACGTCTCATCCATTGTCACAACTGACGAAAAGAAAGTCCCATTCATGCTGTCGTTGCGCGTCAACATTGCTTGGCAACATGCCACACGGGCAGCCATGTCGTCGTCCGTCAGCATTCGTGGCACCCACCTGGATGACACTTTTCGTATTTTCAGGTCGTCATGCAGGATTGTGTGCACAGAACCCACAGAAATGCCAACTCTGGAGGCGATCTGTTCAACAATCATTCGGCGATCCCCCAAAACAATTCTCTCCACTTTCTCGATCATGTCGTCAGACCGGCTTGTGCGAGTCCGAGGTTGTTTCGGTTTGTCGTCACACGATGTTCTGCCTCCATTAAACTGTCGCACCCACGAACGCACTTTCGACACATCCATAACTCCATCACCACATGTCTCCTTCAACTGTCGATGAATTTCAATTGGTTTCACACCACGCAAATTCAGAAAACGAATGATTGCACTCTGTTCAAGTAAGGAAAACGTCGCCATTTTAAGTATTTAAAACAGTTCTCATTCTAGCCGCTGGCGGTAAAATTCCATCTGTCGTAGGGTGCTGCCATCTCTGGGACGTATTGACAATGAACGCGGCCTCATTTTAAAACAACGCGCATGTTTCTATCTCTTTCCAGTCCGGAGAAAAAAAATCGGAGGCCTTAGAACTTGAATGCAACTCGTACACCGAAATCAGTACGCTGCATGACGATCTCCTGGATATTACAAAAGGAGGGACACGGTTCTTAACAGGGTGTGTGATTACCAAGGACGACTCTGCAACGTGCTTCCGTGCTGGTCACAACGCTGGTAACGATATTTTAGTATAATAACAAGTAAAGTTCCCAAATATAAAAATATGATGTAAAATAAAAGGATATAAATGCGTATAATGGATGCGTGATAACCATAAACATTGGACGTTGCCTTTTAAAAGAACCATTCCAGCAGTCGCATTTCATTCTGCACTATAGTCATATCCGCCGGCTATAAACATAATCTAGCAGTATACTAGTATCAAAGGCGGCCTCAGTTTATGTGATCGCTCTAAGCTTGTTGATACCAGTGCCTACCAATTTTAATTGTATATTACAGCACTGAGGATGGTCACTAAGTGACCGAAAATCGATTTTGCGGATAATAAAACAAACAAACAAACAAAAAAAATACGGCCAATGCTGATTCTCCTTCCAAGTATCAAAGGCATTTGGAAGGATTGATTACGACAACCAATAATTTTATCATTTTTGGAGATGCCACAAAGTAATTTACAAGTGACATCTTCAACTATACTGTGCAAATCATTGTGAAGTGTTACTGTGTCTCTTACGTAGTTTCCGAATTTCCTACCAATGAACCGTCGCAAGCCATTTCCTTCACCTAGAACTGTGCCTATGTGGCTGTGCCATCACATTTTGTTGTTGTTGTTATGATCTATGAAGTCGTCATCGACTCCTGCTGTGCTCTGGTCTTCTAGTCATTCCAGTGCTTTTTTGATGTCCTCTACTCACCTTCTCCTCGGTCTTTCTCTACCTCTTTGACCTATTCTACCGAGCGTATCTGATTTGTCTAGTGAATCTTCTGTTCTCATGATAAGTTCAAAGAACCTTAATTTCATCTGCATTATTTTGGTCACAAAAGATATTTTTGGTTTTATTTTTTCCAGGACTGTTTTATTTTTAACTTCTTTTTTACCTTTTCTACACAGAAATTCCGAAATATTTGTATTGCCTCACTGACTCTAGTCGTGATTCATTAAAATTCTGTAGTCAAAGTCTACGTTCTGTGAAGTGCCCAACTCTGTCTTTCTCTAAGCATAACAGAACTGAAACAGCAGAACTCGTATTCAACTGCAAATGAACAAAATAAGACCTACAATTAGATTCTCTTTCTCTGGGTTGACTAAAGGCTGTGGTGATAAAAAAGTTGACTAGTCCGAAGACTGGTATGTCGCTCACGAAATAACTGTATCCTACGTCCTCTGTCGGCAGAAGGAAGTTTAAGAGTCACCTTCCCGTCGACAACGAGGTCATTAGAGACGGAGCATAAGATCGAATAAGGTAGGGATGGGGAAGGAAACGGGCCGTGCCCTTTCAAAGGAATCATCCCAGTATTTAGCTTAAGCAATTTAGGGAAATCACGGAAAACCTAAATCCGGATTGCTGGACAGGTATTTGGACTGTTGCTCTCCCGAAAGAGAGTCCATCTATTGGTAGAGGTCTGCGCGGATGGAGCGGATAGCCGCAGTAACAACCATCCTGCGGAGAAAACGTGCGCCCGACGCGGATTGCAGCGAATGTCCCAATTAATTGAAATTTTAAAGTTAATTACTATTATTACGATTTTCGTCTGTTTGCATTACATGCGATCTATAGTAATGATTATTATCGTTCTAAGTCAGTACTGTTACTGATTTGGAACGGAGAGACTCTACATTGGCTTCAACGCGCAGTGTCCTCGAAAGCGTGGATGCACTTCTAACAATGCCGGCACGGTAGCTCAGCGTGTTCGGTCAGAGGGTTAACTGCCCTCTCTAATAAAAATGCTGAGTTAATCGATCAACAACTAACTTAAACGGGTGTCTTCCGACGTCCGCCCCGAGCAGATGCAACGAGCGAAAGCGAACAAAATGCCGGCACGGTAGCTCAGCGTGTTCGGTCAGAGGGTTTAGCTACACTCTGTAGTAAAAAAAACTGAGTGAACGGATCAACGAACAACCTGAAAGAGTGTCATCGGACGTCCGCCACAAACAAAGTCAACGAACAATATAGAACAAAATGAGAAACACCTGTAGGGGATAAGGATGGTGACAAGCTGTTCTTAGTGGTTTCCCTCACAACTACACGTGCATCTTGTTTCCGTCGTTCCAGCAGTTGGTTCACGTTTGTGTCCGTTCCTTTACGTTTTTAGTGATATCGGTTACATACGCAATTACCGAAAGTTACATCACGGCTCTTATGGGATACTGTATCCATCAGGATCTTCGCTTCTGGATCAGAGTACTGTTTGTTATTACTACGGCACCAATAATGTTCGGTATAAAGTTAGTCAATCTACCAAGGTTCGTCTTAGATACAGTGCCTGACAATAAAAGTGCAGCATCCAGAAGGTAGGAGGAAACGTAATGAAAGTACGCGGGTATGCGATGTTATTGCAGTGATTACAAAATCGAGACATACTTACAAAGAACTTAGCAGTATGAACCCACTTATCACTATGACACCGCGCACCCTCTGGCCTTCATTCAGTTTGGAGGGTGTCAGACAACCGTTGTATCCTCTCTGACGCTAGCTGGCCAACGACTGCTGCAACTGGTCCTTGATATCGAGGATAATGGCACAGGGACGGCGTTGATGACAGATGTAATCCCATGTTTTATCGGGGGCAGATCTGGGGATTTTGCTGGCCACGGGAGTACCTCAACATCACGCAGACAGTTCACATAAGGAGGAAGGAAGATTAAGGTTTAACGTCCCGCAGAAATCTAGAGCATTAGAAACGGAGCAGAAGCTCAAAATGTTTCAAGGATTGGGAAGGAAATTGCCCGATCCTTTTCATCAACATCTACATGATTACTCTGCAATTCACATTTAAGTGCTTGGCAGAGGGTTCATCGAACCACAATCATATCTCTCTACCATTCCACTCCCGAACAGCGCGCGGGAAAAGCGAACACCTAAACCTTTCTGTTCGAGCTCTGATTTCTCTTATTTTATTTTGATGATCATTCCTTCCTATGTAGGTTGGGCTCAACAAAATATTTTCGCATTCGGAAGAGAAAGTTGGTGACTGAAATTTCGCAAATAGATCTCGCCGCGACGAAAAACGTCTTTGCTTTAATGACTTCCATCCCAACTCACGTATCATATCTGCCACACTCTCTCCCCTATTACGTGATAATACAAAACGAGCTGCCCTTTTTTGCACCCTTTCGATGTCCTCCGTCAATCCCACCTGGTAAGGATCCCACACCGCGCAGCAATATTCTAACAGAGGACGAACGAGTGTAGTGTAAGCTGTCTCTTTAGTGAACTTGTTGTATCTTCTAAGTGTCCTGCCAATGAAACGCAACCTTTGGCTCGGCTTCCCCACAATATTATCTATGTGGTCTTTCCAGCTGAAGTTGTTCGTAATTTTAACACCCAGGTACTTAGTTGAATTGACAGCCTTGAGAATTGTACTATTTATCGAGTAATCGAATTCCAACGGATTTCTTTTGTAACTCATGTGGATCACCTCACACTTTTCGTTATTTAGCGTCAACTGCCACCTGCCACACCATACAGCAATCTTTTCTAAATAGCTTTGCAACTGATACTCGTCTTCGGATGACCTTACTAGAGGGTAAATTACAACATCATCTGCGAACAACCTAAGAAAACTGCTCAGATTGTCACCCAGGTCATTTATATAGATCAGGAACAGCAGAGGTCCCAGGACGCTTCCCTGGGGAACACCTGATATCACTTCAGTTTTACTCGATGATTTGCCGTCTATTACTACGAAGGATTCAAAGGAATCATCCCGGCATTTGCCTGAAGCGACTTAAGGAAATCAGGGGAAAGCCTAATAGGGATGGCCGGGCACGAATCTGAACCGTCGCCCACCCGAATGCGAGTCCAGGTGCTAACCGCTACGCCAGCTCGCTCGGTGACAGTTCACAGAGGCACGTGCTTAAAGTGTGTGTGCGTGCGTGCGTGCGCACTAGCATTATCCTGTTGAAAAGTGGTACCACGATACAATCGCATGGGAGGCAACACAAGAGGACGCTGGATGTCTGACGTACCATCGTCCTCAGTCACTACCAGCCGTGACCTGAAGTCATACTTGACGACTGTCCACACCTTCACGCCACGTGTAACAACACCACGTCTCTGCAACTTGAAGAGTGGGGCCTCTCTCCACGTCGCTGCCGTACTCACCGACCGTGGTCATCTGTGGTCGCACAAAACTGCGATTTATCGCCGAACACAAAGCAACGCATTCATCAACAGTCCATGCTTCCGGGTCATGGCTTCACTCCAAAGGTTAGCTGTTTGTGTTGTGGTAATAACTGACACCTACAAGTGGGATGGTTTTCCCTAATACGGCTGCTGCTAGTATCTGACCAGTGGCGCGCGATGACATACAGGGTGTCCCACATAAAACCGGTACTCCTCACATCGCCTAATTATATCTAGTCAAATGGCTTTTGAAGTGGCAACACTGTCTCAAAAGTTGGCTATACTGCATTTTATCGGAAAGGCGAGTGCAACTGTGTGTTCAGTCGGTCAGTTGTTGTGAGAAGCTCGTATTGTTGAGTTGTTGCAGTCATGGGGCAGTTTTGCATTAGAACACTGATTTGACATTGTGGAGTGTTGCATAAAGACAGGCTTCATCAAGGACTGTAAAGAAGTGTCTCAAGCAAAATATTCTGGTAGGAAACTCTCCATGACCAGCTATATTCAATATCTGTACAAGAAATAGAGGGCTGTAGGAACCTTTCAGAATGTATACTGGAATAGGCGACTAACAGTGAGGAGCCCTGAAACTACAGACAGAATTCGCATGGAGCACGGACATTAGATAAGTTTCCGCAAGCCAGTAAGGAGTTTATCGCAGAAAGTTGATGATCTCGTACATCGTGTCATCGTGTACTAACATATATGAAATATCGTATGAGTGTAGTGCTAGAGTAGAAATTTGAGGATTTGAAAAAAATAGGAGTTAATTATTGTAGCTGGCCGTTAACATCAATTGTTAACGGTTACCCGCTCCCTTTGATTTACAGCATGCCAGATGAGACCTGGTTTCATTTGTCAGGTTATGTAAACTCCCAGAATTGCAAACACTGGTTGCAGGACAACCCACATATTCTGCATGAAGAACCGGTTCGATCAGAGAAGACAGGTTTTCAGTGTGTGTTGTCCGGCGTTACATTATTGGCCCCACATTTTCAATTACACCTTAAACCCGGATATCTAGAGATCTTTGACTCTTCCTACACACAATTAACAGATGCAGAGACACTGTATGCAGTATTCCAACAAGATGTAGCGTCAGTAGAGGCTTCTGGCCCGCAAGGTCCCCGGACTTAACATCGTGTGATTTTTGTTTATAGGGCACACTAAGAGGTGAAGCGTATGCTGACAATCCTCGCACCATTGACGATCCTAAACGGAACATTACTAGAGAAATTAACATCACGCCTGCAGAATTACAGCGTGCTGCTCGCAACGTCATCACACGATCAGCGATGCCTGGATTGCCATGATCACCACCACATCCAGCACCTCTTATAAACAGGATGTACAGCTTTTTAACGTTATTATTACCTACTCTTTTTTAGTTAGCTGTTACTTGAATCTCGAGCGTGAAGCGCACTGGTTTTAAGTGGTACATCCTATAGAATGTTGCAGGAACTCCATTACTTGTTCTCGGGTGACATTCATCCCCTTTGATGGGCTTACGATGTGTGTGGTGCACAATGTGGCGCCGATCCTATCATGTAGTGGTCAGACGTGATCGGCCGGAACCGGAACATTGACGACGAGGAGTTTGTCTGTCCTCACGTTCCCATCCGGTCCAACATCGGGCAACTGTCACATCTGAATACCCCAACAATTGCATGATTCGACCAGCCTACCAAATGGAGACCCATAATGAGACCCCCTTCAGACTGTCACTGATAACACTGTCTCACACGAGTACACAGCATGTCTGTGTTCTTCACAATGATCACACAACATGTGTCGCTCTTCATGCCCTTGATATACCCGGTCAGGTAACAAAACTAGCCGCGAACAAAACTAAGGTAATCTGGTGGCCGTTCTACCTGTTACAGAGAACTGTTACTCTGATGATTTACATAGCCGCTGATGGCGTGTACGTTTACGCAATTATATTAAAATCCGACCATGTCTTCTGGGTGCTTCACTTTTCTTTAGGCAGCGTCTATTTACAAATAGACAACGCAATGCTTAGCAAACTGAGAAGTGTAGCACCTTACCATGTGACAGCTGGTTACTCGACGTCATTTGACTAGCCTACGTTGCACCAATGTTCCGCAGAAAATTTAACAATTTGTTTAATTAACTATGGCACTAAAATGTAACTTACAGAACGTATGAAGAATGTGACAACTTAACGTTCATTAAAATCGGTTTCTAGTATGTCAGTCTATGAAATTTTCGGTATGACGTCCGACACTAGAAGACTAAATTTTATATCAGAGGCAATCTCACCGTCAAAGCTTCGGATACAGCACGGATTAAAATGGTTGAAAAAATTTTATGTCCCCGGATTGCGGTGGTGATCTAGCTTCTCTTATCCATGCAGACTTATCAGAAACCTCTTCTTGAGATAGTTCTCCCGAGTTTCGAATATGCTGAATAAATGCTTTTAAGTCCCCATCAAGAGCAATGGCTTCAGAAGCTTTTCCGCTAATGTAGATCTACTCCAATTCAACAGCATGCTGTTGAGTTGTCAGTAACATTTACTGACTGTTACTTGGACTGTTGCCTTTGCCGACATCTTCTGAAGCTCAAGGTCGATCGCTGCGCTTGGTGAATCCACTAGTATTCTTTTTTCCTTGAGGAAATGCTCTCCGAACAGAAACTTCTCCATTCCCATCTTGAGCAGAAACAAGGAAATACCCGAGAAATTTCTACTATTCTCCGACTAGTTCACCGCAGATGATGCTGTTGTATACAGAGAAGATACAACGCTATAAAACTGTAGCGAAATGGAGAGCTGCAGAGGGTTAACGGTTGGCGAGGGACTGACAACTGACCCTCAACGTAACCATGTGTAACGTATTGAATATAAACAGGCAGAAAGACCCTTTATTGTATGACAACACGATTACAGCGATCGCTGGAACCAGTCACACCCATTAGATATCTAGCAATATGCGCACGGGGCGATTTAACGAGGAACAACCACATAAAACTAATCGCGGGTAAGGCAGATGCCTGATACATTCATTGGGAGCATCCTCAGGAAGTGTAGTACGCCACAAAGGAGGTGGTTAACAAAAAAAAAAAAAAAATGGCTCTGAGCACTATGGGACTCAACTGCTGTGGTCTAAGTCCCCTAGAACTTAGAACTACTTAAACCTAACTAACCTAAGGACATCACACACATCCATGCCCGAGGCAGGATTCGAACCTGCGACCGTAGCGGTCGTGCGGTTCCAGACTGTAGCGCCTTTAACCGTTCGGCAACTCCGGCCGGCTGGTTAACAAAACCCTCGTTCGACAATATTTCAATATTGCTCATCAGTGTTGGATCCGTACCAGATAGGACGACTAGAGGAAATAGAGAAGTTCAAAGACGAGCAGCGCGTTTCTTCACATGTTCACTTAGAAGGCGCAAAAGCGTCACGGCGATGCTCAGCCAACTCCAGTGAGATGCTGCAAGAGGAGTTTCTGCATCACGATGTGGTTTAGTGTTGAAATTCCAAGAACGTACGTTCCTAAAAGAGAGAACCAATAAATTTCTCCCTAGTATGTAATATCTCGCAAAAGAACCATTAAGGTGAAATGAGGGATTCGTGTTAAAATGCGTTCCCGGCGCATCAGTCGCTACTGGAACAGGAAAGGAGGGAAATGACAAAAAATGGTTCAAATGGCTCTAAGCACTATGGGACTTGACATCTGAGGTCATCAGTCCCCTAGACTTAGAACCATTTAAGCCTAACTAGCCTAAGGACATCACACACATCCATGCCCGAGGCAGGAGTCGAACCTGCGACCGTAGCAGCAGCGCAGTTCCGGACTAAAGCGCCTAGAACCGCTCGGCCACAGCGGCCGCCGGGAAATGACAGTGGTAGACAAAGTACCCTGTGTCACACACCGTAAGGTGGCTTGCGGAGTACAGATGTAGATATAGCTGTAGATGCACGTACACACTACGAAAGCCATTGTACAGTGCGTGGCCGAGAGTGCTTCCTGTTCTATTCCATTCAGATATGGATCGAGGAAAAGAGCTGTTGGCGTCCCTCCGCGTCATTACTTAATTTAAATACTTGGCATGACGTTGAGAGAATCATCTCACTAAGGTTTGAAGCTCCTATTCACTTTTTCCGTGTTTGAGATTTAACATTTGGGTAGTTTTGAAAATCCGCCTTACGCAATCACTGTTGTTTCTTTTTATTCACACAGACTTGTGTGTCATCTTCTGTGGGTCAAATTTTATTTCTGAAAGTTAAATTGCTAGTGAAACTACGTTATTACAGGTGGGCCTTTGTGCCCTTTTTGTCGTCTGTGACGGCATGTCATATTTTCCGTCCTATTGTGTATCTCTGGTAGATCTCTCTTTCTACTGCTATTGAGTACACTGTTTCCACACATTTACTTATAAAATTTCGTAAACAACTTTACTTCAGACATATTTTCCACAAAAGAGACAAAAAATTATTTGAGCAGACACTTCTGTTTCCATAGTCTCTGGTACCTCTCAATCACGCATTGTCACGTTCTGTGGAAAATGCGTGTGAAGTAAAGTTATGAGCGAAATCTTATAAATAACAATGTGGAAACAATGTACTCAATAGTACTAAAAAATTATATCCACTAGAGATACGCAACATGACTGAAAATATGACAAGCTGTCAAAAACGACCAAAAGGAGCACAAAAATCCACCTATAATTACGCAGTTTCGCTAGCAATGTAATTTTCTGAAATAAAATTTTATCCACAGAAGATGACACATGAGTGTCGAAGTTTGTCTGGATGGATAAGAAAGAAAGAAATAGTGTATGCGTAAGGCGGATTTTCAAAACAATCCCAATTTAAAATAATTTCCTAAAATTAAAAAAAAATCCCATCCAACTAATGGTTGGGAATAAAAAAAAAAAAAACAGCATTTCCGTGATCTTTGTACCCTTTGTTATTATCAACAAAGTTAAAATCTTCATTAGACATTCTACAGGATTTTGTGCCACCAAAACAACAAATAATTTCCACATGGTTCTCTAACGAACGTAAAATGTAAATTTCATAGTAAACTGTAAAAAGTAGTTTATGAACAGAAGTTCACTTTTAACTGACGAAAACATATGTTTCTGCGCTTAAGTGACGCCATTTACTACCAGTTTTTTTCTTCTCGATTTTTACTTCCTTCTTAACATACTGCCGCACAACACTAGCTGCACTAACTAGGAGTTCCGAAATGCTGTCCACTCCGTAGTGCTACTAAACGGCGAATATTCTTTGTTTTAACAGCGACATGATGTACGGTAGTGTGCGCGTATCTCGTACAAGGCGCTTGCCATCTTGCGGGTACTCATCGACACCTCGCCTATTCGGCATGATCTCGTTAGGTGCTGACCGAATGAAACATGTCTGATGTCGCCGTAAGACGTTCAGTAGAGAGTTAATAGGAAGAGGATAGTACTTGTTCTGACTCCACTTTCTTTCTTTTTGTGGAAAGTCTAGTGTGAGTGAAACCTGTCGAGACTGAATGGGCTCTCCTGGGAACAAGTCTCGCTGCCGGTGACAACACCGTGGTGGTTGGTTCAGGTTCAAACTAACTTAGCGCGACGACGTCACGTGCACAGAAGTTGGGGGCCACCACTTTGAAGAACTGTTGTGAGCGTAGCAACTTTTTTGCAGCTAAAATAAAATTATTACAAAAATGTTTCATTATCCGAATGCACCATGTACAGCGAGGTAACAAAAGTCATGGGATACCTTCTAATAATGCGTCGGATCTCTCTTCCTCTGTCGTAGTGCAGCAGCTCGACGTGGCATGGACTCAACAAGTCGCCGAAAGTCCTCTGTAGAAATACTGAACCATGCTGTCTCTATAGCCGTCCATAATTGCGAAACTGTTACTGGTGGAGGATTGTGTGCACGAACTGACATCTCGATCATGTCCAATATATGATTGATGGGATTCACGTCAGGCCTTCTCGGTGGTCAAATCATTCGCTCCAGCTATCCAGAATGTTCTTCAAACCAATCGCAAACAACTGTGCCCCGTCCCATGGTGCACTGTAATCCATGATAATGCTATCGTTATTTGGGAACATGAAGTCCATGAATGGCTGCAAATGGTCTCCAGGTAGCCGAACGTAAACATTTCGAGTCAATGAAGGGCTCAGTTGGACCAGGGGACCCAGTCCATTCCATGTCAACAGAGCGCATATCATCATGGAGACACCGCCAATTGCTTGCACAGTGCCTTGTTCACAACTCGTGTCCATGGCTTCGTGAGATCTGCGCCACATTCGAACCCTACCATCTGCTCTTACCAACTTATCTGACCAGGGCATCATTTCCAGTAGTCTAGGATCCAACCACCAATCCGCGTTCGTAGTCTTAATTCCCGTCTTGTGGCCATAATCATGTCCGAAACCTTTTCTCATGAATCACCCGAGTACAAATCCCTGCTGAGCCAATGTAACGCGATACTACCGCCATCCGTATATGCGCATATCGCTGTCCCTTGACTTTCGTCACCTCAGTGTACAATTTCACGTGCATCCACAGTAAGTGATGCCATTCGGGTATGTAGCGATGGACTAATGACCTATACCTGCTCACGTGCTCTAATGTCTCTGGCCTCGCCCTTAACGATTTTATGCGAAAGGTATCAGGGATAAAATACAACAAGACAAAGGTTACTTGCAACTTCTACAGCGACGTGACTGCATTTATAAGGGTAAGAACATACAGAGGAACTGTGTGTTGAGAGAAGAGTGAGAGAAAGCGGTATCCCATCATCAGTTTATTCAATCGGTATGCTGAGCACAAATCAAGGAGAAATCTGGTAAGGAAATTTGAAGTTCAGGGAGTAGAAACAGAAATTTTGAGGTCTGCCTATGGCATTTTAACTCTGTCAGAGGCGGCAATGGACTTACAAGACTAATTCAATGGAATCAATAGCGTCTCGAAAAAGAGACCATAAGATGAACATAGACAAATGTAAAATAAGGATATTGGAAAGAAGTCGAATTAAATTTAGCTATTCTGAGGGGATTAGATTAGGAAAGGAGACACTGAAAGTAGAAGACTTTTTCAACTTGTGCAGGAAAAAAGCACTTGATGGCCGAGGTAAGTACACTCCGTCCGAATAGGCTCCGGAAGGCCCAACGGTACCCACCGACCGCTGTCATCCTTAGCCGATAGGCATAATTGAATGCGCATGTGGAGGGGCATGTGGTCAGCACAGTGCCCTCTCAGCCGTTGTCGGCTTTCGTGACCAGGGCCTCTACTTCTCAACTTAGTAGCTCCTCAGTTGGTTTCATAAAACTTGGTTCATTGAAATGGATAGAAGTAGAATCACAGGTTAGCATATGATTACGCGTTCCGATACACCGTTCACACTCCAAACTGATGCACGAATAGCGAGAGAGCAAACCACACAGCCTCTTCACAGGCACTCGACACAGCCTCTAAAGACTCAATACATTTTGCAGTGCCACAAATGTATTTCTGAAACTGCTATATCATCAACTGAATTGGTGAAATATTTAGAACACTTGCATTGCATGGAAATGGGGACCTAGCAACGACGGAGAGGCTTCGTCCCGCCGTAGCCCTCAGTGGTTCACAACCCAACAACAGGCTACAGCAGTCCACTCACCCCACCGCCGTCCCACACCGAACCCGTGCGGTTCGGCCCCCAATGGACCGCCCCCCCCCCCCCCCCCCCGGAAACGTCGCACTCCTGACGAGTGTAACCCCAAATTTTTGGTGTACGCGTACGTGGAGACAGTGTTTGCGCAGTAATCGCCGGCATAGTGTAACGGAGGCGGAAAAAGGGGAACCAGTCCGCATTCGCCGAGGCAGATGGAAAACCGCCTTAAAAACCATCATGATTCGTGCCGCCTTCCCGCCCGGAAAGCAGTGCGTTAGACCGCACGGCTAACCTGGCAGGATAGATCACTTTACTGCTCAATGCGACTGCTTGTTTAAAAAGTTTACCTCTACATGGCTCCCTCTCCAATATATTTATGAGAAGACATGTAATGAGGATGAAGCTCTTTGCTATTGGCAAGGGACCAACACCGGAACAAACATTTCAATAGACTTTTATTTCATTTCGTCTAATGATTTTTCACGAAAAGTTGTACAAAGCAGGCTACTGACAAAAATAATATTCTATATGACAATGGGAAACTGGCAAGGATGGCACTTCGCTATAATGATTTCTTTGTGAAGGAGGTAGCTTTTTCTGACTAATACTGCTACGTGGTATACAACGATGTTTGAAATGCTATTTCATTCTCTAAGATAATTAATTCTGTCGTTCATTTTCATTCAAGCGATGGTTACAGTCTCTCTTGAATTTCTTTGGTGAGAACAGTATCATCCCTTCACCTTTTTAAGTTTGTAGGCATGTTTAAAAGTTGGGATGTGCGCAATTTCGTTTCCTGGCTGCGGCCTAATTTCTTTTCCAAAACATCAGGTAAGCTACAAACAATGTCTCAATAGTCAGCACAAGCTGTGGTGCTGCATGCACCGTTACTCGGCTCGTCACCGAAGAAAACTGTGCGACGTCTGGTCTGGCGATACAAGTACAAGTAGTAGTAGTCTCCGATCTGGTGCAGCGGCGCGGTTGACTCGGTGGGAACCGGTTAACAAAAATGAAATGATCGTACGGCATTGTTGGCCGGGAGGCCCCATGCGGGGAAGTTCGGCCGCAGTATTGCAAGTCCTTTTTAGTTGACGCCACTTCGGCAACTTGCGAGTCAATGATGATGAAAGACACACGCAACACCCAATCATCACGAGGCAGAGAAAATCCCTGACCCCGCCGGGAATCGAACCCGGGACCCCGTGTGCGGGAAGCGAGAACGCTACCTCCAGACCACGAGCTGCGGACCACGGTTAACAGTGTTGCTGCTATGCTCAAATTACAATGAAGCGACAGGAGAGAAGTGCTGAGTAATCGCGAAGATAAGCCGTAGCAATATACCCGGTATCTCGTTAGCGCATGCAATTCTCAAATTTTAGGATACTTTAAATATCAGAGCGAGGCTTCCGACAGCTAATAGTGTGTTCCCTTATGCTCTCCCTGAAACTCTGTACAGCCTCTGGTTTAGTCAGTTTATCCAGGTCCCATCTCCTTAAATTCCCACCTTTTTGCAGTTTCTTCAGTTTTAATCTGCAGTACATAACCAATAGATTGTGGTCAGAGTCCACATCTGCCCCTGGAAATGTCTTACAATTTAAAACCTGGTTCCTAAATCTCTCTCTTACCATTATACAATCTATGATTAAGTTATGCCCTGTGCAAAATTCTACCAGACGGCTTCCTCTTTCATTTCTCTCCCCCAATCCATATTCACCCACTATGTTTCCTTCTCTCCCTTTTCCTACTCTCGAATTCCAGTCACCCAAGACTATTAAATTTTCGTCTCCCTTCACTACCTAAAAAATTTCTTTTATCTCATCATACATTTCATCAATTACTTCAATATGGCGTAATGTACAAAAAATTCTTCTTAATGAAGGGTTCAATGTACGTGTTTGACACACTAACATATGATTCCTGAAGAGGGACAGCAGCCGTTTCAGTAGTTTCAGGGACGACAGCCTGGGTGAGAGACTGACCTGGCCTTGTAACATTAGCTATCATGGCCTTGCTATGTTGGTACTGTGTGTATGAAAACACAATGAGACTACAGCAGCTTTATTTACCGAGGACAGGCAGCGTTGCTGTATGGCGTAATGATGTTGGTATTCATTTGAGTAAAATTATCAAGAGGTAAAATAGTTCCCCATTGTCATCTTCGGGCGGGGACTACTCAGGAGGAAGTCACTAGAAAAAATAAAAAAAAGCTCTCTCCCCTCTCTGTCATTATCTCTCTCTTCCTCATTGTCATTGTCATACATTCTGTCTCTCATTATCTTTTCATCTACTTCCACTTTCTCTTTATTCCTCCCCTCTTGGCACTGTCTCGTTTACCCTTGTCCTATCACTTTCTGTCAATGTTATTTACCATTTAGATTTCTTCTCATATCGGATTTTATGTGTAGAGGTACGGTACCTTTGAACCTCTGCATTTTGGAAACGGATAAAGATATGAAGAAAATTTTCAATGTTATTAGAGATGGGGCTTTTAGGAATACATTGTAAAAATTTCAGCCATTTGCTGTCTAAAGCCGACATCGAATACTCGGCTGGGTTTTTGGCTGCTGCTGGCGGCGAAAATACAGTAAATAATGCTTTTTTGGGTTTTCCGACAAACCACCCATGAACCAATGGTGCCTCCATAAGATCTATCAAGCTCACCGTATACCACATCAAATGCAAAAAGAAACAACCCATTTACTATATTTCCCTAAGCAGGAGGAAGTGTGTAATATTCATACGTTGATCCTGTACCGTAGGATCGTTACAATGAGACGATTCTTCTTTTGAGTATACAAGTGGATTCGAACCCAAGGGCTATCCAAAACTCTTGACCCTATCTTTTTATCATCAACAGAACCCGAGGTATGAGCACTGAAATATCCCGTTTTTATGCGGACTTTTTGGATCATATTTGGTAAACAGGCTGTCGTATGCATACTGATTAAGAGGCGTAACCTTATGTTAAAAATTTAACACAGTAAGACAAGTATTACATTTAGAGCCTGCGTGTTTTGTCTTAAGTCAGCGTAACTGAGTGCGCGCAAATACTCGCATTTTATTCATTCAGTATCTGAGAGTAAGAGCACTTAGCATCTTCCAACAAACTTTCAGCATAATTTCAAATATGTATAAAGCTTCTTCTCGCTGACACCCCCCTCAAAATGATGAAACCAAAAAATTTTATCGTTTACTACACTTTCGATATTCATGCAGTAAAACTTCGTCATCAGGCATGAAGTTTTAATTTATTACTTCTTTCTTAGGAACTGTATTCCCAGCACATTTTGCAGACAATATTTACATGTATCACTGAATGTGCCCGAAAATTAAATCATTGCACGACACACAGTTCATGAGATATGATGTCATAAACATCGACGTGCGTGAAAAACTTCCGTCTGCTTAAAACGGAGCGCAAATTACCCAAACCAAACAGGGTGTACATAAAGTCCGGGAACACTTTCAATTATTTATTGCATAAGAACTAAACATTCTACAGATGTCATACATATTGCATTTTGAAGAGAAACTCTGAAAGCTTTTTTTACAGACATTTGATATGCAAACCATGAGTGACCCGGCAGACGTTAATACGGTAATCGAATTCTTGTCATACTCGTCCCAGCATGGCATCGTCGACTGTGGCAGTCGCTTCCCGTATTCTGTCCCGAGCTCTGCTACATCACGTGGTAGAGGCGGTACATATACCCACAGAAAAAAAATGGTTCAAATGGCTCTGAGCACTATGGGACTTAACATCTATGGTCATCAGTCCCCTTGAACTTAGAACTACTTGAACCTAACTAACCTAAGGATAGCACACAACACTCAGTCATCACGATGCAGAGAAAATCCCTGACCCCGCCGGGAATCGAACCCGGGAACCCGGGCGCGGGAAGCGAGAACGCTACCGCACGATCACGAGCTGCGGACTACTCACAGAAAAAAGTCACACGGAGTGAGATCTGGTGATCGGGGAGGCCATTTCATGAACCAGCTCGCTCCGCACCTGAACTCGCCATGTTTTCGACTAGCGCTGACTATCGGCAAATTACCAAACTACGCTGTGGCGGTACACATGGAGGAAAACTTTCAGGGTTTCTCTTCAAAATGACATATGTATGATATTTGTACAATGTTTGGTTCTTGTGCGATAAACAATTCAAAGTGTTTCCCGACTTTATGTACACCCTGTATTTCATCCACAGTTTCATAATAAGGGCACTCAGCGACTTACAACAAAATTTAAGGGCAATTTCAAAAATTTTCTAAACTTTTTCTCGCTTGGATGCTTAACCTCAAAACATTTAACACCATTTGTAAAGTAATCAGACGTTTAAAGATGTTTTATACCTGGGATTTCGATTCTTTAAAGAATCGGGGTTTACTGATTTATTTGTAATTTGTGCGCATATTATCGCCTCGTAGCACGGATAGTAATATAAATGGATGACACAGCGAAAGGACAATGAAAGCAGGGTGAGCTTTGAGAGGAGAGAGAGAGCTATTGAGTTTTAGCGACCTTACCTGATTTAGAAACTTTTGCTGGTGCTAACGATATTGACCAGCCGCTGTTGCAATTCGGCTGTAACAGAAGAGAACAACTGTTTCAATATATGGGCACCGAAAAAGTGAACACACAGAAAAAGTACCCAACTTAAACAGCAGATACGGTAGTCCTGTGGATGCCTTCAAGGAAAGAAAGAGGAGACTATCATCTTCCATATATTCTTTTTCGTGTTTTAAGCACGGAGCCAGTGTGTGTCATTAACTTTGACACAGAAATAATTTGTGAACAAAGAACCTCTATCCTAGCCTTCTTTCTGTCATCGTCTGTTTCGCTGCCAGAATGGGCAATGCACAACAATATAGAAAACAGTGATCCGTTGACAAAACTCCCTACGGTTCTTCGTCAGTACAGTAGATAAGATATTAAAAATTTTATCGATTGTGGATGTGGAACACAATGACTGTGATAAATCAACGTTTTCAGAAATGACTGCTACCAGCCGCCTTTCTCGATGATAGAGTGTTTTAGAATTTTTATTTTCATATTTGTAATTATTCTACCATAAAGAAAGGCGACCGGTTGTGGTCATTTCTGAAAACCTTCAAATAAGATATTGCTTTCAAATTCACTGAACATTACCCGCATGGCTCTTCTATTGCTAATTTTTGCGATAGACGTTATTTGCTTTACACCACATTTATGACAATGTCTTAAAGTAAAAGTAGAATCTTTAAAGTTAAAACAGAACTTGACCCTTTTATCCCGGAAATATATCTGTTCCTTCTTTGCATTGTCCTGCGGTGTTTGAAGAATGTATACACAAAAATACAAATTAATAGCTAATTTCCGTCTGTTGCAAATATCTCAACATATTCTAAGCCAAACACTTTGACGTTCCTGGAGGAAAACACAATACTTTCGAAAAAGCGAACGAATACGGGGAAACACGGCTTGCTTTTTGCACGCACAATATCTTACTAATAGAAGATTCACGTGAACATTTAGAAAAATCGGTACACATGAACTGCCAAGAACTACGTAACAAAGATACAATACATGAAAGACAAAATTTCAAAGTTTATATTTTTAATATGTTCGTCTGCATGGTTATCTTCCACAGCAGCTGTTAAAATCAATTATTATTGCGTTTTTCGTCTCAAACATACTGCAACTGATTGAAGAGTATTTTACACTAGACACGTTTCGCTTTTATTTACCACAGAAAATGCTTTGTACGCAAAATCTAAACGCAGTTGGCGTGTAATTCTCTTTAATTAATTGCATTAAGCTTAAGACAGATTGCAACATTGTGTTCTGCCTTACGGCAGGTCTTGTCATGGGGGAAGCCTCGTCAGAGAGGTCCACCGCATGAGCGCCTAGGGAAGTAATCCCAGTGGTGGTTTCCTGTTGCCTTCCACTGATGAAATGATAATGAAGACAACACAACACCCAGTCCCTGAGCGGAGAAAATCTCCGACCCGGCCGGGAATCGAACCCGGGGCCCTTGGCGTGACAGACCGAAACGCTGACCACTCAGTTATCGGGGCGGACTAAGACAGATTAAGCGATAATAATTGATCACTCTTTGTAAATGTTGTGTGCGCCCATCCTTCGTCGCAGAGCACGCATCTAATTGGTAGTCCAATATTGCCCATACCCAACCCAGCGCATCAGAAGTGACGGTAAGAAAAGCTGCTGCCATGCGATGTCGTCGTAGTCTTCGAGGTTCTGTGGCAGAAACGGTATTTTATTTTCAACATAGTTCTGCATATCGATACAAAACTGCAGAACGTGCAGTTTGTGCGGCTTTATTCTTAATCCTTTACGCCGGCCGCGGTGGCCGTGCGGTTCTGGCGCTGCAGTCCGGAACCGCGGGACTGCTACGGACGCAGGTTCGAATCCTGCCTCGGGCATGGGTGTGTGTGATGTCCTTAGGTTAGTTAGGTTTAAGTAGTTCGAAGTTCTAGGGGACTTATGACCTAAGATGTTGAGTCCCATAGTGCTCAGAGCCATTTGAACCATTTTTTAATCCCTTACGAAGAATTTTCCACACTGTTGGCTGAGAGGTGTTCAGTTCTGCATCAACTGATAGGAACACTTTGTGGGACTTCACAACACCACGTTCCTCACACGTTCCACTGTCTCTTCAGATACGCCCGGTCGGCCCGAATGTTTCGCATCGCACAACCAACCATTCTCCTCGAATTTCTTGTAGCACTTCACTATGCTGTTGTAAACTGGTGGCGTCTTGTGAAACTTGCCAAGGAAAGCTCTTCGCACAGTAACTATCGATTGATAAAGGGCAACTTCTAGCACACAAAATCCTTTCTCTGCCTCGTTCGCCGAAAACAACGATGGCGCTCTTGTCCAACGGTTTTCCAAACTGACTTTCCGGCACTTCGCTTAAACACACACACACACACACACACACACACACACACACACACACACACTCACAGAGAGAGAGAGAGAGAGAGAGAGAGAGAGAGAGAGTTTTACTTTCACAAGAGCACATTCTCTGTGACGTTATGTTTACCCATTTACTTACACCGATCTAGATACCCCCAAGGGAACTGACATTGTAACACAGCAAAATACAATCATGTGGTGTATCCTCATTGATGCGCGACTGGCACGAGGAATTTTGAATAATGGAAGCTAACACGTTGTGCTGGACGGCGAATATTAAACAGAAACGGAAGTGACGTCGGGAGTGCCCCAAGGCAGCATAACAGGGTTTCGAGTGTTCCAGTCTACAATAAACGATTTCTCAGACAGAGTCAGTAGTACTATTAAGTAGCTTGCTGACGATCTTATAACATACGGGAGATTATAGTAGCTGGACGATCGTAAGAAGATACGGAAACACTTTGACAAAGTATCCACTTCGTGTAATGAATGGCAGCTCTCTTTAAATCTTGACAAATGCAAGGTAATGACATATGATGACCAAGTTAAGAATGCTCTCTGTATAGCGTAAGAGTGGTTCTGGCTAAATGTCGGGTTACCATAAAATCCCATAAAACATCACAAAGCCATAAAAACACTCTCACAACTAAATAGATTCCTAGTCTGCTTAAGAGTATTCACTGCAGGCTTCGTATTCTTACACAGGCTTGAACTTCCTTAGCTATGCAAACGTGTCTACGATTTTCACTGTTTTCCAACATTTGCGCTATAGGGTGGGCGCTCGTAACGTAACAACCGTATCAAGCACAGTGGTTTAACAATGTCAGTTTATTGGCCTCAAATGGATCCCTATCTTCCGCCTGTACTTTTGATGTCAATGAACCGTTCTCCAATGTTATGTTAATATTATTTTGTCGACCTAGTGATGGTTTAGAACCTAAATTATTAATGTAACAGCTCTTGGCTGTTATAAAACATTTCTTCTGAATCATTGAAACGCTGTGGAGCTCTGATTGCAGAAAGAATTTTCAATGGTAATCTTTGAAAGACGACGTAGTTTCCGTGAAATACTGTTGGGAAAATTTCGAGAACCGATACTGGAGGAAAACTGTGCGAAAACACTGCTGTCAACATGGAATATCTCTCGCAGACATCCTGAGAATAAGATACGATAGATTCAGGGCGCATAAAGAGATAGAGACATTTTCTCGCCACTCAACATGCACACTGGAAAGAACAGAAACTGGTTGATAAGCGTACAAACTACTGCCACCCACGCATCAGCTCCCAGGAAGTTGAAAAAAGCACAATATCTGGTGAAACATTCGTAATGAAGTATCTAGTCGGCTGAATAGTAATTCGTGTCCATATTGAGCCACTCATATAATAAATGGAAGTGTCACATAGCCTACGAGATGCCTACAGCCCGAAGTACCGTTTATCGGAAAGCAGCACAGTAAGAGCTCAGACATTGATATTGCAAGACAGTCTTCAAAATCCGCATGGCTTGTGAATATGTCACATCTCTGAGAAGTTCGATAAAATTTTGTATTTAAAAGGGGGATTATTTCATTCACATATTGTCCAACAACAGTCACTGTGGTTTCGACGAAACTACAATTTTGGCCATTACATTTGCTTCACCAGGAAGAATAGCAAACAACGAAATTTTGCTAATGGTGCGTAACTGCGTATACAGTATAGCAGAAAGAATGGAAGAATACATGGTTAAATTTGTGATTTGAGAGTGTACAAGGTGCGAAATTTAGTACACACAGCTGCCCTCTCTGGCATCAACAACGCCTCTACACTGGCTGAGCATCGGGTCGAACTGAGCTCTGATAACAGATACTATTACGTCGTTCCACGTTGCTTCAGCTGTAAGCCAGTTCGCCAACCTTAGTGGCTGGTGAGTGGTGGCGCGACAGACTCACGGCAACCCATGAACAGATATTTTGAATGGGTGAGAGATCTAGAGAACGTGCTGACTAGGTTAACAATCGAATAATCTATGTATAGAGGTAAGTTAGTACACAACAGACACCATTCTATCTTCGACTATTTTGCTGAAAGATGTCACGGAGACCGCGAAGATAGGGCATGGCCATCGACCTTAACATGTCGGAAACATAACAGCTGCTGCCCATATTACCGGCCATGTGAACCATAGGTGATCGTGTTGTCTACCCAACAGCATCCCATACCGTAAAACCACGCGCCGGGAGTGCGATGCGAATGCCTTCTAGCAACGTTTGTTGCCCTCGGAGCATCTCCAAATGGATATGTTCATCGTGAAGTTGGAACACCGTGAATAGTCTGAACTTTGTTAAAGTTTCGAGAACATACCTTCACCGAAGAGTCAAGCAGTATATTGCTCCCTCCTACGTATATCTCGCGAAGAGACCATGAGGATAAAATCAGAGAGATTAGAGCCCACACAGAGGCATACCGACAATCCTTCTTTCCACGAACAATACGAGACTGGAATAGAAGGGAGAACCGATAGAGGTACTCAGGGTACCCTCCGCCACACACCGTCAGGTGGCTTGCGAAGTATGGATGTAGATGTAGAACTTCTGCGGTTATTTCATACAGTACTGGTTATCTGTTAGCACTGACAACTCTATGCAAACGTCCCTGTTCTACGTTGTTAAGTGAAGGCCGTCGGCCACTGCGTTGTCTGTGGTGAGAGGAAATGCCTGAAATTTGGTATTCTTGGCACACTCTTCACACTGTAATCTCGGAATACTGAATTCCCTAGAGGTTTTCCAAAATGAATGTCCCATGTGTCTAACTCCAACTACTATTCCGCGTTCAGAGCCTGCTAATTCCCGCTATAATCATGTTCGAAACCTTTTTATATGAATCACCTGAATACAAATGACTGCTCCGCCAATGCACTGCCCTGTTATACCTTCTATACGCGATGCAATACTACCGCCATCTATATACTTTAATATCGCTATCCCATGAGTTTTGTTACTGCAGTATATATAAACAGCTGTCGTTAAATAGCTCACCCAGTCGTGAGAGAACCAGTAAAAGGGAAGATGTCGATGGGCATAACATCAGGCGGCGTGGTGAAGCAGCAGCAGGAGCAGCAACATGGCATTGTAATTATGTTGTTTAACGTTAGCTACAGTCTGAAGTGACATTATCTGTAATGAATGGTATCGACTATGTGAGACATCAATTCATATTTCTGCTTTGTTCCGCAGCAACATTCACTCGCCATCAGTAATGCTGAGAGATCATACGGTCACAGCCGGAGACTTCCCTGGAACAATTAGAATATTTAACAGCGAGTCTGCGGGAACCGACTAGTGTTATGATGATTATGATGATGATGGTTCATGTCGGAGGAAAAAAAGAAGACTGAATCATTACCATGCAATAGTATACTTGCTTTACTATAGGACCTTCAGATAGCAGGACGATTGATCTTGTTCTAACACTAGGCCAAAATATCAGCTAATGCACGAAATTTTGAGTGACATTGAGAGAGTAACTTACCAGACATTCAGCAAAAGCAGTGATTGCCTGAAAGTATGAATCCACACAGTGTACTCATATTAAATAACTTCACAGAGGAGAATGAGAATGGGATCCGGAAATATTTCTGCTTTGGCTGCCATATGCAAGTTGATATATTTTATTTGAGCCAGAGATACTCAAGGATCCAGAAGCAGTTGGCCAGGGATAATGAAAACCTTATTATCGCTTTCAAACACGACAATCATAATTTGAGGCATATTTAACGAAGCTCATGTAGGAACCAACATGTTATTCAATGAATTTGTCACCATATGCTGGGATTGCTGGAATAATTCGCAGAGTGGCTTTCTGGTTACTAGTAAAACTAGTGAACTGAAGGAGAGCCGATATAGACGAAACTTTGATGAGGCTGTACATAAAAGGCAGTGTACCAAAGAGTAACTGTATCAGTATATCGTAGGCTATGGTTAAATTCCCACGTATGCAATACGCGCTCATCTCGATAGGGTCCAGCACAAGCCATACATACATTTATACATCGACAGAAAAATTGAGACAATCAACGCAAGATTAATGGAACTGGATAGTGGTATCACGGCAGTGACTGCGAAAGACGAATCTCAGTTGAATGGTAGAATCCAGCAGAGAGAGCAAGATATCAACACACAGTTAACGGAATTGGATAGCAGTATCTATCAGGGCAGCTGTTACAAAAGTCAAAGAGTTCAACGACAAAATCCAAAAAAGTGAGCCATACGTAGAGGGAAAAACTGAAGCAGTCAACATAAGTATCAATGCGAGGCTAACTGAACCGTATGCGTTTACCAAGGGAATAGCTATGAAATTCAAGTTGGACGAATCCCTGACGGGGGAGACGAATGAGAGTCTGTCGAGATGAATCTGAGATAGAAGACTTAAGAAGACGGACAACTCCTCACCCTCAGAGTATATAAGACGTGTACTATCTCCAAGTGTGAGCAGTATGCAACAGAATATCGATAAAATGCAAAGTCACAGAAGCGTGGAATGCCATTCGCCACAAACTGAGACTATTCAATATGGAGCAGATGGAGCATGAACCGTCTCCCTCTGAAATGTCTAGATCCATAGCAAAACATATTAAACAGCTCTCACACATAGTGGTGTCAGATGGTGGAGGAGGAAGAAGAAGAAGGATATACTATACAAATACATGAACAATATTAGACCAGTGTTGAACAGGAAACATACTGAAGGTCAAGGCGTTGGCATTCAGCATAAAAAGCTAAACACATTACCTGTGGAGTACATTTATTATGATGACACTAATAAAATCATAGATCGACTATGCCTTCTAACAGCCTCAGCTGCAGCAGGGAATACAGTTCACACAAATGAAATATTAATCATCTCTGAGCTTTGAGAGAGACGCATTACTTAATAATGGAGATGGTCGAGCGTTAACTCCGCAGGCCTACTCTCAAAACATTCCAGCACATATGAGTCATATACGTGGCCTGCATGATTTATGGTAGGAAGAACTCGTGGGTATGAGAGAAGACAACGTACTCAAATATATTTTAATGATCCAGATATGAATTCCAAATTCACCTGGGCCCTTCCTGTGGATGCAAAGACTGGGAGGGACGTTACGCAGATTGGGTCTAGCAGCAGCGGCAGCACCCACAGCCACGCTGTTACGGATCCTGCACCCACACCGGAAAACACTATGATTATTGGCGCATTTGGTGGCAAGATCTCATGTGGGCAAGTGAGATCCTGTCACCAAATGCGCCAGCAATCATAGAGTAGTCCAGTGTGGCTGCAGGACTCCCCCACAACGGTAACTCGAAAGCAATCTACCGAGATCTGGTCACTTTCCTTAAAGCTTGTCAAGCATATCTGGAAAGGAAGCTCCCTGGATACATCGACAAAACGCGGTGTTCTACCATTAAGTGCAATGTAGTTCTGTACTGTGTACTGATGCATTCCGAAAGAGGGAAGTGATGCTGGTGCTGAGGGGAAGAGCATTGTCCAAATCTGGGGGAGAAATGGTGTGATACCACAGCGTGAGTTGCTCATAGATTCAAAACTATCACTAAGAGCATCATACTAGGCTATTTTTCCAAAATGCAAGACAGAGGGTCTGGTAGGGCACTCAGCTGTGAGCTCCATCTCGATATATACTCGTATCTCTCTAATCCACTTATTTGGGGGGGGGGGGGGGGGAGTCCAGTTTCATTCCTCTTCTGAAACACATTTTCGCTGTATGTGGTTGTGTTAATGTCCAAGTTCTAACAGATAATTATTGCTTTGCATGGTCACTTCTGGCTAGCGATAGAAATCACTCTGAACATTCCTCTGATCCGAGAACAGGTAAAACATGTGATGTCCGCTGGCGTTATAATTTCCAAGGCGTCTCACTCCCCGTAAAACTCCAGGTCCTACCCAAATTCATGAGGCAGAACCCTGATTATTCAATTCACTTGTACACCGGGGTGTTGTTGAGCCAGAAAGTGAACACACATGAACACGCTATGCAGAACAAAGAAGACAAGCATAAAGTAATTTGACCGTTCTACTTTTCCATATTAGCCTGTCAGCATCCCAGGCATGTAGACCTGTTGCTGTCCCCCCCCCCCCCCCCCCCCCCGAGGCACATGAAAAGCAATACATGTGCTCCAATAACATGTCCCACCTACTTTCCACCCAAATGTCCAAACATCATGATGCTCAGCATTTTTGCTGTAGAAGCAACTCATTTACCATGAGTATCTAGAAAGGCACTTCACTGGCAGCTCAAGCCAGGAACTTGTACCTGTGAACGTGCCTACCTAGGATAAAAAGGTCTTAAAAGTTTAAGAACACATACCACGAGGAGCGATGTCTCTTTGTCGTTCACACCAACTTGTAGTGACTCCTAGCTCCTGTGACGCATTGTGAAATCAACTCCTCTACCTTCCAAACTACCTTCACAGAACGGTACGTACTGAATCTGATAGCATATCAAGCTGTATGCTGGTATGTCACAGTTGCAACAAATTCGAATCTTACGTCAGGGATAGTCCCACGAGATATATGCCCGGTGAGCTTGAAATACTTACTTAGGAAGTTGACGGGATTTACCTCAATAACGTCCCCATGACCAACTCGGAGGAGAATAATGCCTTGTGTGAGCAGGCATTTGAGTGTCATATTTGTGGTGGGATATCCACGTAGAGATCACTGTCATCTAACAGGAAAGCTCCGCAGTGCAGCTCACAATGCATGCAATTTGAAGCACCTACTGCCACGGCAAATATTCGTCTTTTTCTACAATTTGAGCTGGTATGATGCCCACTTCCTCGTTCGGCACTTGGGTGATTTCGGGTTGAAGGATGATAAGGTTACCGTCGTTCCTGACACTGTTAAGGAGAACGTCTCCCTTCCCAAGAGGGTCATGCCAAGAATATGGATTCACTCAGTTTCATGCACATGTATCTCTGCAAACTTGCTGAGATGATGTCTTAGGAAGATATGAATATCACTAGAGCTACATATCATCCCAATGACGCAATGAATCAGCTAGTGATGACGAAGGGAGGGGGAGGGAGGGGAGGTATTTCCCTACGAATACCCGGATTGTATAGAGACACTCCACAAAACCACATTGCCCGAGATAACCACATTCTCTAGTGAACTAAGAGGCACTACCTTTAATGGTTGCGGAGCATGAGCACACAGACAATGTTCGGCAGGAATTTGACACGTACTATCTGGTCCCTGCCTTCAATTTCACTGCACCAGAGCTTTCGCGGGATGCGATGTTAAGGAAGACATGGGCCAGTGTCAAACTGTTGATTGCTGTTGATATGCTGCTGTTCCTCGAATGCGGGATTTGCGAGGCACATTGCCAGTGCTTGTACAGGTAAGCCACGGCGAATAACTCGCAAATGAGTGAGGAGGAGTCTGCCTCGGGCATGGATGTGTGTGATGTCCTTGGGTTAGTTAGGTTTAAGTAGTTCTAAGTTCTAGGGGACTTACGACCACAGCAGTTGAGTCCCATAGTGCTCAGAGCCATTTTTTTGAGGAGGAGTCCAAGCCATTTGACGATTTCAGTTACATCCTTTACTGGATTTCAACAACCTATACAGGTCGTGTGTGTGTGTGTGTGTGTGTGTGTGTGTGTGTGTGTGTGTGTGTGTGTGTAGAAGGATCACAAAGAAAATGTAAATATTGTATAAAAGATTAAGGAGTGTACATAGAAACAAAATGGGAAACATAGTATTTAAGTTCCTCTTCAATATCTTTGTATGTATGTACATGTATATACGCAATCTTTTAAATTACAAGAATAAATAAATTATTGTAAATTAACCTTGTAAATAAGCCGTAAATTAAGAAATTACTATTGTTAATAAACACACAAAAATTGTTAACATTAAGAAAGAATTATTGTCAATAAACAATAAGTTATTCTTATTATTAGTGTAATTATTTACAGAAGAACATGACCCTTTCACTATCACAGCACAACTGACTAGGGTCACTAAACTGAACTAAAGAGAGAAAATTATTGCTGATAATCCGGAACTTAATTTGCTATTGTTTATAGCAAACCAGAACCACGTCTTCCCTCCATGATGCTCAGACCTTGAATGAATAGGCCTACTCAGTTGAACTACTGATAAAGAATGATAAAGGAGAGCTCGAATCTTATTGGTCAATGGGTTTACCACCATTTTAATGTGCTCTCACTAGTCCATGGGTTTCTCACAAATTGTACAATACGTGACCAGTATCGAGGTACGTCACGACCATGAATATACGTAATCCACTTGCCCATGTTGCGTGGGTATGTCAGGTGCATCCCCTGGATAACCTTGAAGATAACTCACTGAATTACCTAAGGTGTGTGACATTTCCCTGGGTGACCTTTATCAATGCCTGGTAGTTCCCATGGGGGGGGGGGGGGGGGGGGGGGGCGGTGCACACTTTGAATATGTGACCCAAGTGTGTAACGCGACACCGGATGAGTAATTTGATACCCTCCCTTATATCTTATCAGTGACTTTGAGATACGATTGTTATCTCGTCTGAAATGCCACTGTTATCCTACTTATGAATCCCATACTGACAATCATTATTCAAGTATTGGTCGAACGATTGTTTTGTAAGCTATTTCCTTTGTTGATGGACTACACAGTTATCAAGTTGACTGTCCATAATTGCTCCAGACATCATCACACCATCTGTGTGGATACTTGTATAGTCACAAATTGTGTGGATACTTGTCTGGTCACAAATTCATTTCCTGGTGTGGTTATATGATCCTGCACAGCTGAGTGAACTATATGTCTGTCCTCTGATGATGCAAAAGTAGAGAGGATATAAAATGCATAATGACTACAGGAAGAATAGCGTTTCTGAAAAAGAGGAATCTTAGCATCTCATCTAAATTTAAGCATTTGGAAGTCTTTTCTGAAGGAATTTGTGTGAGGTGTAGCTTTGTACAGAATTGACAGTCGACGACAACAGTTAAGACAAGAAGAGAATAGAACCTTTGAAAAGTGGTGATGCAGAAGATTAGACAGGGTGCAGTAGTTATTCCAAGATTAAGAGGATTGCAGCGGATAGTATAACGTGGAGAGCTGCATCAAAACAGCCATTGGACTCAATACGGCAACAACAACGACAACAATACACTTAGTACAATATTTGACCGAATTTCAAATCTTAGGGGACAGTTTTTACAATCACAACAGTATGTTAAGGCAAAATATATTAAAAATCAAGTTTTATAGAGTTGATGTAAGTTATACATTTGACAATAACGGTGATACAATGAATACTAATTGTTATATTTAGATTTAATGCTGTGATCAGATAAGCTTATTTCATTACTGTGCAACCGTATCCGTTTAAATCGTGTTTTATAATTTAACTTACGAGTATTTGTATGTGCCACCCGAAAAAACGATGGCAACGTCTCTCTTCTTCCCCTAGCGCTATCTATCGACTGGCAGTTGTATTTCTGGAAACGTTTGAGCAGAGTTGGCGGTTGACGTCTCGCTTAAGTGCTCGTTTTATTTAATTTGATAATGCGCATTGATTTTCCAGTTTTAATTTTTGGTAAGTGGAATGATGATGGTAGACGCTGAAACCTCATTATAATTAAACGTATAAAGCGATCTATATCGCTTCACTCACAAAATAAAACTAAAAAACCATTTCGAATGTGCCCAGACTATCGAGTAATGAGAACCACTCTGCTGCTGCCTGTAAGGGAGAAGAAAAACTATCCCAGCCAACATTCCCACGCTTCAATAAAATAAATTCTAACAGATAAAATTTTCCGCCCGTACGCACTGAAGGGCATGTTAACTCAATGCAAAAAATTAACTCTGTCGACGCCGAGCATTTGCCTCTCATACAGGTTTACGACTAGGATCGAAGCCTAGGGAAGGACGCATCGCAATTCTGTTTTTTAAAATACATTAATTTGAAAATATCAGCCAACAATACATATTGTATGAATGGCGAGGGGTAAAGCTGCGAGAGATACAGGTGATTTTGACTGCCCATTGTACGGAGAAACTTAGTGGAAATACCGTCAACAAGACTACTGGAGCACGACTGGGAGTTTTTAGTATAACGTACACAGTTGTGATTCCATCTGAGATTCCGCTTTAAGGCCGACACAAAGTCCGGTAGAAAGTGAGAAGGAAGGCGCAACCACTGTGAAGTAAGGCTCTGTTACTTAACGGAACAGAAAGTACGCCCGTTAATTCCTCAGTCCAATTAATGAAATATACGTTCTATTTCTTCGCACATTTAACGGCATGCTGCTTCTTAACTGGGGTAGTTATTCACTAGGGAGCGAGGAGTGTAAGTTTTTCTGGATTTATTTTGTTTACATCTAGCACTTCATATCTAGATATTTTATAAAGTCTTTCGACGCGTTTTTCTGTCTGTATGTAATGGCTAATTTCAGGAACTATTGCACGAACTTCGATATGGTTTTCAATAATGGACAGACTGATACACGAGAAGGATTGTATACGTAATTTATTGTTGATAGTAAGGAGTGGGTAATATGTGTATTGCTCTCTCTTCCATATTTTTTGATCCACATCCCATGAACCACGCATATTGCCGACATGGTTGTGGCTTGTGTGCCTCAACGATACTGATACCCGTACCATACGAGCAAACACAACAGAGAGCTATTGGTGGAGAGGACCTCACTAACACGTAGTCCCAGAGGAGCTTTTCGATAGTCACGGGGGCAAATCTGCATGACTGACTGATCCGGCCTTGTAACATCAGCCAACATGGCCTTCCTGTGCTGGTACTGCGAACGGCTGAAAGCAAGTGGAACTAAAACCGTAACTTCTTCCGAGGACGTGTAGATGTACTGCATGGTTAAATCATAATGATATTCTCTTGGGTAACATTCTGGTGGTAAAATAGTCCTCAATTTCGATGGGCGGGACGGGGGTTACTCAGGAGGGTTCTTCTTCAGGAAAAACAAAACTGACATACTACAGGTCCCAGCGTGAAATGTTATACCGCTATATCGGGTAGGTAGATAAAAAGTTTAAACAGGTAAATGTATAGGTCGAAGTAAAATATCGTGAGAATTAGCAGAAGGCAATGGTACAAAGAACAGACTTCTGGCCAGTTGAGTATAGAGCCATAAATATACAAAATCAGACAGAGGTAATACAAGAGTAGGTCTAATAACGAATAAGAAAATAGCAATGCGGGCGAGTTTCTAAGAATAGGATACTGAACGCATTACTGTAACCAAGCTAGACACACAGCTAACCCAACACAATAACACAAGGTTAGATGCCAACTAGCTTTGCAGATGATTATATTGAAAGAATGTGTGATTAGGCAGTAGAAATTATTCGCATGGGTAAGGGCGACGACAACTTAATTGTGATGGGGGAATGAAATTCGGTAGTAAAAAAAGGAAGAGAAGGGTGACGTGAATATTTTTGTGGGGGTTTTAGGGCGCAAAACATCTAAGGTCATAAGCGCCCAGTATAGGACCATAGAATGCTGGGACCGCGAGGGTAAAAGAAAACCGCTGCGAGGTCCAATACAAAAAGGAAGAAAAAACAAACCTAAAACGTCAAGACGTTACGGGAGAGTATTTAAAAGACGTCGACAAGACACCGGAGTCACCAGGTAGAAATCAAATCTTTTGTGTCACATTACTGCTTTTAAAAAAAAAAAACTTAATACGCGACCAGCTCGCACGTCATCCGCTAAAATGTCCGATAAATCGGGCGGCAGCCCGACCCTGAGACGTAAGTGGCTAAAATAGGGGCACAGGATCAGGAAATGTTTGACTGTTAATGGCTGGCTACAGAAAGGACAGTTGGGTGCAGGGTCGCCATCAACAATTGGCGGTGACTAAAGCAGCAGTGCCCTATTCGCAACCGAGCTAACATTACTTCCTCACGGCGAGACGGCCGGAAGGAAGGTGACCAGGCTGTTGGGAGAGGTTTGACTTCTCTTAGTTTGTTCCCATGAAGGGAGCACCAATGGTCATGCCAAAGTGACGTGTACGCCGATAGAGAATAGTACAAATATCTTTCGAGGGAACAGAGTAAGAGGCGGGCCAACCGAGATGGACTCCGGCCTTAGCTGCAGCATCAGCAGCGTCATTCCCAGGCACACCAACATGGCCACCAACCCACATGAAAATCACTTGGGTTCCCCCACCCGGGAACAAATGCAGGCAGTCTTGGATCCGTTGAACGATGGGGTGGACTGGATCGGGATCATCTAGACTCTGAAGGGCACTGAGGGAGTCAGAGCAGACCACACAGCGAGTGAGCTGGTGCCTCCGGATGTAGTGAACAGCCCGATAGAGGGCAAAAAGCTCTGCTGGAAAAATTGTGCACTGGTCGAGAAGCCGGTATTGAAATTTATCAGCCCCCACAACAAAAGCACACCCAACACCTTGGGCGGACTTGGAACCATCAGTGTACAAAAATATGCAATCGGCAAGTTGTGAGCGAAGTTCGAGAAATTTGCAGCGATAGGTCAGCTCGGGAGTCGAATCCTTCGGGAACGAGCTGAGGTCAAAACGAACACAAACCTCTGTCTAAAGCCAAGGTGGTGAAGGGCTCTCCCACATTAGGAAAGTGACAGGTAGTGTGAACTGCAGCTGCTGAAGAAGGGGGCGAAAGCGGACGCCGGGAGGCCGCAGAGAAGAAACGTACATCTCGTACTGGTGGTCAAGAATGTCATCAAGAAAAGGGTCAAAGGTTGGGTGGCCGGGCATGGAAGAAAGCCGACACGCATACCTACTGAGTAGGATGTAGTGCCGGTATGACAGTGGTAGTTCACCGGATTCTGCGTAAATATTCTCAACAGGGCTAGTACGGAAGGCACCAGTGGCGAGACGGATCCCCAAATGATGTATTTAGACGGTGTAAGATAGCCGGCCGTGCGGAGGAATAGATAATGCATCCATAATCCAACTTGGAGCGGACAAGAGATCGATAGAGACGGAGGAGGACAGTCCGGTCAGCTCCCCAAGAGGTACCACTCAATACACGAAGGACATTTATGGACTGGGTGCAGCGTGCAGCCAGGTAGGACACGTGGGGAGACCAACTGAGTTTCCAATCGAATGTCAGCCCTAAGAACTTCGTTGTCTCCACGAACGGGAGAGCATTTTCGCCCAGTCGCAAGAACGGTGGAAGAAACGCCTTGTACCGCCCGAAGTTGACGCAAACGGATTTAGTAGCAGAAAAGCGGAAACCATGTGTGACACAACGAATAGAGACGGTGCAGACAACGCGGAAGACAGCGTTGCAGGAGACACGTCCGCTGGGAGCTGCAATAAATAGCAAAGTCGTCAACGAAAAGAGAGCCGGAAATGCCAGGCAGTCCATAATGGGGTTGATGGCTATGGCGTAGAGGAAAGTGGGAAGACGATTGCGAAGGCCCAATGTGTGCATAGTACGTAGAATGCCTGTTCGCCAACAGATATCATTGGCTTTCTCCAAATCAAAGAAAACTGCCACTGTTTGTCCCTTCCGCAAAAAATTATTCATGATCAACATCGACAGGGTGACGAGATGATCAACCGCTGAGCGGCGCTTTCGGAACCAACACTGAGCATCAGTGAGAACATGGTGTGACTCAAGCCACCAGACCAATCGACCATTGATCATATGTTTCATCACCTTACAAACGCTGCTGGTAAGGGAAATTGGACGATAGCCGGAAGGAAGAGATTTATCTTTACCAGGCTTAGGTAGGGGAACAATAATAGCTTCACGCCAAAGTGTGGGGAATACACCGTCAGTCCAAATACGGTTGTAGGTATCGAAGAGAGCGTTTTCCCGCAGGAAGAAGATTCTGCAGCATGTGGACGTGGATTGTATCGGGCCCAGGAGCAGAAGACCTGGATGAGGAGAGCGCACGTTCGAGCTCCCTCATTGTAAAAGGAGTATTGTAGCATTCTCGATTCAAAGAAAGAAAAGAGATTGCACGAGCCTCCTCCACCTGTTTCCGAGGAAGAAGACAGGATGGTAGTGGGTGGAGCTTGAAACCTTCGCAAAGTACTGGCCCAAACTGTTGGAAACATCGACAGGGTCGACTACGACGTTTACCACCACAGTCAGACCAGGGATCGAAGAGTGGGCGGTAGTCCCAGAAAGCAGGCACAGGCCACCCCAAACGAGAGAGGACGGAGTAAAACTGTCGAACGAGCTGGTGAAGGAAACCCAGCATGCTTTCTTACTTTCCTTAATAGTGCGACGGCACTGCGCACGTAGTTTTTGTAGCGCTCCTTCCAGCACGGGCCCTCCAAAGAAGAGCGCCCGCCCTAGGTGACTGTCCACACCTTACGTCACACCTCCCGAACGACAGACGGAGGGAACAATCGGCAGAGGAGGAAGGTAACAGCTCAGGCAATCACCCCTCCTTGGGCCTGGCCTGTACCAGGGGGTAGGTGCGGGCCCTACATGCCAACCCGGGGCTGGGAATTACCCGTTACCTAGTCTCCTGCTACGTGTCAATCGCGTGGGTGGCCGTCAGGCACACACAGGGAGGAGAAGAAAAGAAAAGAAGGAAAGGAAGAAAGGAAGGATGGCCTCAAACGCCACAGCGGAGGAAAAGGAGAACAGAAAAAGGAAAGAAAGGAACAAGGAAAGAAAGAAACAAGGAAAGAAAGAAAGAAAGAAACAAGGAAAGAGGAAACGAGGGAAGAGCAGGACAGGGAAAGGGTAGTACAGGAAAAGAGCAGTGCAGGGAAGGAGCGATACGGGAAAAGAGCAGTGCAGGGAAGGAGCGATACAGGGAAAGGACAGTATAGGGAAAGAGCAGTACAAGAGAGAAGAGACCTACAAGTAAACCAACGCAAATGAGTTTCATGAGCCCATGGAGGCACGAGACATCGCCCCAAGAGAGGGGGAAAGGGCAGAAGTAGAGGAGACAAGCAGCACTGTCGGTTGGTTGGTTGATTGTTTGGGGAAGGAGACCAGGCAGCGTGGTCATCGGTCTCATCGGATTAGGGAAGGATGGGGGAAGGAAGTCGGCCGTGCCCTTTCAGAGGAACCATCCCGGCATTTGCCTGGAGTCATTTAGGGAAATCACGGAAAACCTAAATCAGGATGGCCAGACGCGGGATTGAACCGTCGTCCTCCCGAATGCGAGTCCAGTGTCTAACAACTGCGCCACCTCGCTCGGTCAAGCAGCACTGTAAGAGAAGCGGTGCTGCGAGGGCTGGGGCCCCGTGGACGCCAAGCACGTACTTAGCAAAGAGCGGTGAGGCCCCTGGGGGTGGGTATACGTGGAAATGGCTTTGGATACTGAAAGTTTTCAAATAGATTACATAATGATAAGACAGAGGCCTAGAAACCACGTTTTAAAATGTAAAACATTTCAATGGCTAGAGGTGGACTCCGCCTGTAATTTTTTTGATTATGAATTGCAGATTAAAATTGAACAAATTGCAGAAATGTAGAAAAATTAAGGATATGGTACATGATAAGTTGAAAAAACCAGACGTTTTTGAGATTTGCAAAGGGAGCATTAGACAACAACTAACAAACAGAGGAAAGAAACACAACTGGAGACGAACAGGTAGCTTTGAAGAGGAACACAACTGGAGACGAACAGGTAGCTTTGAAGAGGAAAATCAAACCTGCAAAAAGATGGAGCGCAGTAGAAATCCTTGGATAACACGTGAGATATTGAATCTAGGAGAAAGAAGAAAATAAAAAAATGCAGCATTTGAAGCAGTCAAAAGCGAATACGCAAGTCCAAAAAATAAGACAGAGGAAGTACAAAATGGCAACGCAGGAAAGGTTAGACGATAAGGATGCAGACGCATCGATATGTCGGGGAAAGGCAGATGCTGCCTATTGCAAAATTAAAGAAACCCTTAGAGAAAAGAAAAGCAGCTGTATGAATATCAGAAGCTCAGAAGGCAAAACAGTACTAAACAAGGAAGATACACTGGAAGGTGGATGGAATACGCCGAAGGGCTATACAATTGAAAAGAACTGGAAGTAGATGAGGACGAGTTGGAAGATAAAATACTGAGAGAAGAATTCGGCAGAGCACTGAAAAATTTATGTCGAAACAAGGTCCGTACAGTAGATGACATTCCCTCAGAACTACTGCTGCGTGGTTAGAAGCGTCGTATCACGGATTGCGCGGCCCCTCCCGCCTTTGGTCCCTTAGGAATTCACACACTCACTCAGAACTACTGACGTCCTTGGGAGAGCCAGCCGCGACAAAATTACTTTACCTAGTGTGCAACATACATGGAACATGCGAAATATCCTCAAAACTTCAAGGAAGATGTAATAATTCCAGTTCCAGAGAAGGCAGACGCTGACAGTTGTGAAGATTACCGAATCATCAGCTTAGTGACTCACTCTTGCAAAATACTTCCGTGAATTATTTATAGAAGATGGGGAAAATGGTAGAAGACGACTTCGGGGAACACCAGTTTGGGTTCCGGGGAAATATACTAACACGCGTGTAGTACTGACCCTACGACGTAGAATATGAGTTCAAAAAAGCCAAACCTTCGTTTATAGCAACTGAAGCTTAAGAGAAAGCTTTTGATAATGGCTGGAATACATTCTTTGAAATTCTAAAGGTAGCAGAGGTAAACGGGAGCGAAAAGGTATGTGCAACTTATACAGAAACCGACCTGCAGTTCTAGGAGCTGAAGGGCATTAAAGAGAAGCAGTAGTTGCAAAGAGAATGAGAAAGTATTGTAGCATATCCTCAATGTTGGTCAACCTGCACATCGAGCAAACAGCAAAGGAATCCTAGAATAAATTTGGAGTGGGAATTTACGTTCATGGAGAAGAAGTGGAAACACTGAGCTTTGCCGATGACACTGCAATTCTGTAGAGTCGTAAGAGATGCTGAATAGAATGAATAATGTCTTCAAAACAGTTTATAAGATCAACATCGGCATAAGTAAAACAAGAGTACAGGACTGTAATCGAATGAAATCTGGCGATTCTGAGGGAATCAGATTGCAAAATGAAGACATTAAAAGTAGAAGGTAAGTATTGCTATTTGGGCAGGTAAATAACTGATGATAGTTGAAGTAGAGAGGAGATATAAATTGTATATTGGCCATAGCAAGAAAAACAGGCATTTGTTACCGTATGATATCAATTTAAGTGTCAGGAAGTTTTTTCTGATGGTATTAGTCTGGACTGTGGCCTTTTATGGAAGTGAAACGTGGTCTATAAACAATTCAGGTAAGAAGACAGTAGAATTTTTTGATATGTGGTGCTACACGAGAATTCTGAAGATTAATGGGCAGGTCGGATAACTAATGGAGAGGCAAAGAATCGAATCGGGAAAAAACGAAATTTATGGCATAACTTAACACGCATGCCAGCGTGTACCACCGGTGGCTCTCGCTAGGTCCTCCCATCGGGCGGCGTATACCACAGATAGCTCAAGCTCGACTTTTCCTATTATGCTACCAGCAATACACTACCGTATGATGTATTACGTATCAGTCAGGCGCCACGAACATCTGTGCGACCCTTCTACGCGAGTGTTTCCTGAACAAATGAGATATCACATAATTTGCAATGAACTAGTTTCAAATTATTTTCTGTGATTTCTTATTTTTTAAAAGAATGGACTTACACCACTTTCAAAATAAAATATCAATGTATTACAATAGTAGCCGGCCGAAGTGGCCGTGCGGTTAAAGGCGCTGCAGTCTGGAACCGCAAGACCGCTACGGTCGCAGGTTCGAATCCTGCCTCGGGCATGGATGTTTGTGATGTCCTTAGGTTAGTTAGGTTTAACTAGTTCTAAGTTCCAGGGGACTAATGACCTCAGCAGTTGAGTTCCATAGTGCTCCGAGCCATTTGAACCATTTTATTACAATAGTAGCCTAGAGCGCTTGAATACGACCTCCGCCCCCACGGCGAGAAACAGGAAACGCAGTGCCGCCAGGTGACGGGAAGCATGAATACACCCCATAGCGAGAAACATTTCTCAGAACCGGTGTGAACGTATTAAAAGAAGATACATCCTGAGTTATCGTTATCAATAATCGTCAGTGTGATAATGGAGAGAAGTGTGGGGAGCAAATATTGTAGAGGGAGAGCAAGGGATAAGTACAGTAAGCAGATTCGAAGGTATGTAGGCTGCAGTACTTATGCAGAGATGAAGAGGATTGTTCAGGAGATACGAACGTGGAGAGCTGCATCAAACCAGTCTTAGAACTGAAAACAAGAACATTAACTACAACAGTGCACCACTCTCCCGAACGTTAATGATGATTCGAGGGTGGAACCACTGCTTCCCCTTACACGGATCCTCACCTTTCCTCGCAACCATCAGTGGATCCCGCGCCAGTGCTCCTGACATGGAAATATCTTTGGAAGCTCTGGCGTTTGAAACCTAGGCCAGATGAGACCAGATCCAACACGCAGCTTCGCAACTGTACCGAAATGTTAAACATTGTTACATATCTACTGATTCTTCGTTCGCTTCTTGGTAGATGTACTTCACAATCACAAATCTATATACAGGGTGATTCAAAAGTTGGTGCACAAATTGAAGAGCCCGATAGACGAGCCGAAATACAAGAACTCTGGACTAGAAATCTGTGATGTTGGAAGTAATCCCGATCCAGTGAAAGCTTTGGAATGTCAAGAACAACAAGTACGAGTACGATCACTGCATACATGCCTTAAGTTCAGCATAGGTAACGTATAGGTTAATCAATAACGTTTTACCTTAAACGAGGTCTTCATAATGGCGACCACCACATTAATATAGACACAACATCTTCGTAGAAAATTGACACTCTTAATAATTACACGAAGCATTGCGCGAGCCTCATCAGACGCAGCAAATATCCTGCCGGAAGGGTTTTTTCGTCGGGAATTGCTGTCACGTGTGGTCTCTCTCTCTCTCTCTCTCTCTCTCTCTCTCTCTCTCTCTCTCTCTCTCTCACACACACACACACACACACACACACACACACACACACACACACACTCACTTTTTCGATGTTCAGTTTTAACGTTTTTCTCGTGTTTTCCCTTCACATTTCTTTACCGTTTCACTGTGACATTCACAATCATTACAGGAAATGTATTCGCACTTGCGAATATGAACCACCGTCGACTGTATATTAGAATGACGATAGTGAAAATATGTGCCGGACAGAGACTAAGCCGGATTATCTGCTTTTCACCAGCGGTCGCATTAACAGTTTCGGCTATCCGTGCACGAATTTTCATTTAAACGTTAGCACTCCAGTATTCAAGATGACATTTACCCTGTCCTTGCACCTCCTTCTCCACGTGTAATATCATTCTCATTGTTGTTCACAAGTATTGTATCCTCTTTGACAACAATAGTCAGCTGAAGTCTGATGATAGGCCTTGTAAGCCAAAAACCGGTAAAAGAAATAAACTAATACTGTACAACATCCACACTTTTGAGCTTTTCATTTATATTGCTACATATGTGAATAACTACAGATCATCATCAATAATAATCGCTCCGTGTCAGATCGACTAGGAGGTAGTAGGTTCGAATCCCTTGTTGGAAGAAATTTTCAACGCCAGTATTTGGCCGGCGACGGGAGGAGAGGTGGTGGTGTACAGCTCAAGATGATCAGCCGTGGGGCAAATGTTCTGGGTTAAAATCCAAACCACTTATCAGTGTCTCGTGGAGTGAGGGCATGTGACACTTGATGGTGAACCTCCCACCGGATGGGAATGTTAAATTGCCCGATCGAACCACGGGTTCTCCCAGTAAACACTGCCACACGAAATTTTTTTTCTCTCTTGCGTATGAACAGAAAGAACAAATAGTGATAACGTACCCCTTAAACAGAACTGACGATGCAATCGATAGCAACAAAAATATTCCGCCAGCAGCAATATTTATTGACAGAGTAGATCGATCAAGACGTCGCAGTAATTCCGAAACAACCGGGAAAGACGATATTTAATCGACGGAAAAAGGCAATGCTATCAGGTTGCGTTAATATGTGCGGGAACGTTGGTACGATTCCAGTTCCTGCAATTTCGGCTTCTATTATCATTTCCTTGTCTTAGGGGGCAAGTCTTTTACTGAGAAGTGGGGCATCTTCAGTCCCTGTTGTAATTATGACATCACATACAATTTTCGTCCGACTATAACAAGGCTGCGAGAAACTGGTACGTTCGCTGTTAGAAGGGTTGACTGTGGTGCTCCATGGACGTGCCGCACTCTTGACTTTAAAGAGGTCGTCCTTCGTCACGCACAAGAGAACCCGACCACGAGTACTCGAAACATTGTTTATGCCATGAGCTCCTGTAGAGCACACAGGCCAGAACGCACTCTCTCCACTGTGTGCGTGATGGGAAACGGGAGATTTGGAAGTGATCGTTCCTGACTTGGGTTCCACATCAAAACTTTGTCTACTAGGTCACGACTACAATCCCTGGAAGCACGTAAAAGGAAATATCTAACACCCTATATACGTGTGGCTTCAACGTGCATAACTATTGAACCGATTACAGAAGGAAGTGCGTACCCTTGAGAAAAAATTACAATTCAACAGCAGCCATTGTTTCAGAACTGCTTTAACAAACAGTAAATCACGATTGCTGACTCTTTAATGTTTCAAGTAAAAAGCAGCACACAACAAAATATATCGCGCAGTTTTTACAGAATTTTACGGGTAAAGCACGGTCAACGAATCAAACCGAAGCCTTAAGGAGCTACGAAAAGATTCAAAATTATAAAATGTTCAATTTTTTACTAAAGACTTTCCCCTTTCAATTGATACATAATTTATTCAATTCAGACAACTACAACTATTTTTAAAATATTTTTGAAATATGTTCTGCATGGGCGTGACCAACTGTGGCGCTGTTAAACTGCTGTCAAACGTTGTACTTATGCTCATCAAGTACATTTTAGTGACAAGTTTTATTTCAAATTTCTGTGGTACGACCCGTTATCTGTAGCCTACATAGCCTGCGTGTAACCGTTGCACCGGTCACAAAGTGCCAAAGGGCGGCGCCGTTGCCTGCCGAACGTTGGCGTCCAGTGTGAATCGACCGTAATAGTCGATGAGCCACACTACCTGCGAAAGGTGAATACTGTTGCCTACGCACGTCGTGCTCGCTTGTTCCTCGTGACCTTCGCAGCTATTTGGTGTTAGGGTAGGGCGAGAAACTCGTGGCTCGAGTACAAGAGCTAATGAGCGACGCGAATGTCGTACTAGCAGTGGAAAGGAAATCGGCAAAGTGTGATAATGAATGACCTGCAATGAAAACTGCAGACAAGATAATCAAACCTATAATGAACACATTATTTCATCAGCATAACATTTTCATCTTTGCATTTTCTTCCCCTCTTGCAACATCGTTCTGTCAGAAAATAGCTACAATTTTCGTTCGATGAGCATGTGCCTAGAACCAAAACTTTTGTCTGCTATATACTGAGGTGATCAACGTCATGGGATACCTCCTAATATTGTGGCATGGACTCAACAAGTAGTTGGAAGTCCACTGTAGAAATACTGAGCCATGCTCCCTCTACAGCCGTCCACAATTGCGAAAGCGTTACACTGCAGGATTTTGTGCTGGGCGATTTGGCTGGGCAAACGATTCGCTCGAACTGCCCTGAAAGTTCTTCAAACCAATCGCCAACAATTGAGGTCCGGAGACTTGGCGCATTGTCAGCCATGAAAAGTCCCTCGTTGTTTGGGAACAAGAAGTCCATGAATGGCTGTAAATGGTCTCCAAGCAGCCGAACATATCCATTTCCAGTCAATGACCGGTTCAGTCGGATCAAAGGACCCAGTCTATTCCATGTAAAAACAGCCTGCACCATTATGAAGCCACCACCAGCTTGCACAGTGCCTTGTTGATAAATTGCGTACATGGCTTCGTGGTGTCTGCGCCACACTCAGACCCTACCATCAGATCTCACCAAGTGAAATCGGGACTCATCTGACCAGGCCACGGTTTTCCTGTCGTCTACGATCCAACCGATATGGTCACGACCCAGGAAAGGCGCTGCAGCAAAGGCACCGCTTCGGTCGTCTGCTGCCACAACCCACTGACGCCAAATTTCGCCGCACTATCCTAAAGGATGTGTTCGTCATACGTCTCACATTGATTTCTGCGGTTATTTCACGCAGCCTTTTGCTAGTCTGTTAGCACTCGCAACTATACGCAAACGCCACTGCTGTTGGCCGTTAAGTGAATGCCGCCAGGCACTACATTGTCCGTGGTGAGAGGTAATGGCTGAAGTGTGATATTCTCAGCATACTACTGACACTGTGGAGCTCAGAATATTGAATTCCCTAACGATTTACATAATGGAATGTCTCAAAAATGGTTCAAATGGCTCTGAGCACTATGGGACTTAACATCTGAGGCCATAAGTCCCCTAGAACTTAGAACTACTTAAACCTAACTAACCTAAGGACATCACACACACCCATGCCCGAGGCAGGATTCGAACCTGCGACCGTAGCGGTCGCGCGGTTCCAGACTGTAGCACCTAGAACCGCTCGGCCAACACGGCCGGCGAATGTCTTATGTCTAGCTCCAACTAGCAATCCGAGTTCACCATCTGTTAATTCCCGTTGTGCGGCCATTTCCGGTGCGGTTCTCCTCTTGCTACCTGCAATGGTCGTTCGCTACAGCAAGGGAAGCCAGGATCCGTTTACCATGAGGCTTTCTTCTTTCTTGTTGAAGCTATTCTCGTATTTGTGTATCCCAGAGCTTGTGCGTCGGCGAATTTTACTACGTGGGCGGTCTCACATAGCGCATGCTCTGCCACGACCTATTTCTCCACCTGTCCCAACCTGCACTGCCGCTTATTATCTGTGATCCTGGTGTTGATTGATCGTCCAGTCATTCCAAAATAAACCTATCCGCATGTGCGTGGTATGCGGTATATTCCTGACATTGCAAGTGGGTCCCTTTTATGCTCTGCCGATCTGAAACTCTCTAATCGCCATTGTCGGTTTGTAAATTGTCTTTACGCCTTCCTTGCGCAATATACGGCCGATTCTGTCTGTCACTCTGGGAATGTATCGCAGAAAGGCTGTACCTGACATTTCTTTTCCTGACGCGTAACTTCGTCGAGTGTTTGACTCGGTTATACTTCTAATATAACTTGTAGAATACCCATTGCTCCTCAGAACACTTTCCAACCGTTGCATTTCGCGTCTGTGGTGCTGCGTCTTGTTCGCGTTACGAGCGTAATAATCATGCCTTTTTTCTGGCTCGGGTGGTGATTTGATAGTTTGTGGAGGTATCGGTCCGTGTGCGTAGGTTCCTGGCTTCTCGTGCTGCCGCGAACGGCTGTTGCAGGGAGCAACAGGAGAACCGCACCGGACATGACCGCGGAGAATCCCTTGGACGTTGGCACGCCAGGTACGTACAGTCTGCGGCCGCGAGCTCGGATCCAGTTCACCACCTATGGAGGGTGAATCTTCGACAATGCCAGGCAGTCGTGCTGGTGAAACGTCAGGAAAATCATCAGACGAACGTCGGCCGAAGAACCCGAGACAGAAGCCACAGGCAGTTTGTCATTTAGTTATCTGTTTATAAGAGACGCTGGAAATGACGACCATGGGCATCCAGGCATCACTGAATTCGTGTGATATTACTCGCTGTAATTTTGGAGATGCAATATTGTTAATTTCTCTAGTAATGTTCTGTTTAAGATCGACTGTTGTGCGAGGACTGTCAGCATACATTTCACTTTTTGGAGTGCCCGTAAGTAAAAATCACACGATGTTAAGTCTGGGGAGGTTGGGAGCCAGAGGCCTCTACTGACAAGTCTGTCTTCAGGGAACACGTTGGTGATGTGGGCCATACTTTGGCTGAATGTGTGAATGGTTGCAACACCTTGTTGGACTACTGCATACAGCCTCTCTGCATCTGTTAATTGTGCATATGAAGAGTCAAAGATCTCTAGATATCCGGCAATGCCGGAAAACTCCCAATGAACACCTATCTTCTCTGATCGGAGAGGTTCTTCATGCATTATATGTGGGTTGTCCTGCGACCGGTGTTTGCAATTCTGGGAGTTTACATAACCTGACAAAAGAAACCAGGTCTCAGCTGACATGCTGTAAATCAAGGAGTTCGAGTAACCGTTAACAATTGATGATAACGGCCAGCTACAATAATGAACTCTTTTTTCCCGATCCTCAAATTTCAATTCTCGCACCACACACACACACACACACACACACACACACACACACACACACACACCAACGTGCTGCAATTGACTCCTTACCAAGTCGCGGGGACTTATAATGTCCACGCGAATTCTGTCTAGAGTTTCAGGTGTCCTCACTGTCGGTCGCCCATTTCCTTGTACATTCTGAACGGATCCTACAGCCCTTCAGATTTTGAATAGTGCTGGTCGTGGGGAGTTTGTTACCAGAATATTTCGCTTGAAACATTTCTTTATACTTCTTGATGGAGCCTGTCTTTACGTAACACTCCACAACATCAAATCACTGTTCTAATGCAAACCGCCCCATTTCTGTAACAACTCGACAATATGAGATTCTCACAAAAACTGACGCACGAACACACGGTTTCCGATAAAAGGCAGTGTAGTCAACTTTCGAGACAGTCTGCCACTTCACAAGCAATTCGACTAGAGATAATTACCAAGTACGTGAGATGTACCGGTTTTATGTGGGACACCCTGTACTACTGTCAGTAATTGGGAGCCTTTTGGTGTTATAATATTATAATAAATAGCCTTCATGCAGTCTTCGTAGGAGCATTTCTGAGGTAAGATAAGCTATCTTGCGCAATGGAAATCAGAAGAATAAAGCAAAAGCTCTTTTTTCCCTCCGAAGAACTGGGTAGCTGAAACTTCCTCCTTGCATAGCTTAACACGCAGCGAGCTAGCTTGCGGAAAGGTAGGTTAGCCAGACCCGAATCTATAAACGGTCGTTGGTCTGATTACACATGCCAGCCTGAGTGTGGGTTTTAGGCGGTTTTCCACGCTCGTTTATGCAGAAGCTGGGCTAATCTCCATATCAGAAAATACGGTACACAAATAGTTTACACAGTTCACAGACAGATGTGCGCTTGACTTCCCTAGCAAAGTTTAACTGACGACTATGGCAGCAGGAAGGGCATCCCGCCAGAGTTAAAATAAAAATCTTCCAAATCATGAAAACAGCGGAACCCGTACGACGGAATGAACGAATGGGCTCGGGGGGAGGGGAGGAATAGAGGGAGGGGGAGAGGGAGGAAGAGGGGGGAGGGTGGAGAGGGAGAGGGAGAGGGGGGGGAGGGAGAGAGAGAGAGAGAGAGAGAGAGAGAGAGAGAGAGAGAGAGCAGGGAACGTAAAATCGTTTCGGCGCCGAGCAAACACACGCTACGTTTACAGAGGCTCCGAAATCAGGTACACCGAAAAGCTATTTACCAATGTCTCTGGTTGTACATTTAAACACCCTATGCAGATTCTGGTAATGCCATTCTGGCTGTCGGATTTCAGTTCCACAATCGGTTTTCGCTCCATGTGAGCGCTCCATCGCTTTGAGGCGTAACTGGGTTGTCAATTTGTTTTTAAAATGTTGCTATGCGGACGAAGTGGTTTTGTGTGAAGTGTAGGAAGATGCACTCGATTGATCTGGAAGTCAGTCACTTCATTTATTCGACGATAAAGACATTTAATATTTAGCAGATGGAAAAAGGTTCATACATACTTCTAAACTTTTCGAATCGACAAAATCGAGCTCCTTTGCAACATCCTTACGCCCAGTGCAGCCGCTACATTTGTAAATTGCTACGGCCATTCTCAATTTTAGTGGCAAAGAACTTCAGAGACTGTTTATGGTTGGTGACAAAATATTCGTTAATTCTATGGACAAGATTAAGACAGTGTCTTTCGAAGGTTCTCTATCTATTACAAGTCTTCAAAATGTTGGCATGTAATAATGTTCCACCATTACTACGGTACTGATAATCTTATTCGTCGTGCAGACGTAATCTGAGCAACTGATTCACATATTCCGTTCGTGAGAAACAAATTACGTTCGGTAAACCAATATTTGTCCGGACTGGCATTACCGTTTCAGGCCTATGATTTTAACAAGTCAGCGATTATCGATTTCTGAAATTAGATTTTCGTCTACCGCAAGTTACGTCGCACATCAACACGACGCACCGCATGTACGAATGTGGTACACCAATCACTTTCGTAGTGGCATGCCCTCTACGAGCTCAAGTGTCACGGTTAGACGTACTTACGTCTTAGACAACAATCATTCAAATGGTTCAAATGGCTCTGCGCACTATGGGACTTAACATCTGAGGTCATCAGTCCCCTAGAACTTAGAGCTATTTAAACCTAACTAACCTAAGGACATCACACGTATCCATGCCCGAGGCAGGATTCGAACCTGCGACGTAGCGGTCGCGCGGTTCCAGACTGAAGCGCCTAGAACCGCTCGGTCACAACGGCCGGCCAACAATCATTCCACCCAGCTGATACTGTGCCCTTTGGCACAATGATACTGGCTCCCAAGATCCCACCTAGTGTTACGGTTATTTACGAAACAAGCTACGCGTATCAAAGATCCAGATACGACTGTCACACACCTCCATAGCCTCGAAAACCATGACCTGCAGAGTCAAGGAGCACCCGGGTGCGGTTTCCTTTTTGCTACACGTTTCTAATCCGTCAGAAGTACTCATCCATTTTACACTTGTCCAACAGTCACCCACGGCCATGACATGGAGAGCCGTATAACGGTTTTCATTCATAGTAGTGGAAATCAGTGTAAACGCATTATCCTTGTAGGAAAATTAACAGTGTCGATTGCAATATTGTTTTGATGTCAGTAGCACAAATATTGAAAGACATCAACAATTCAGGTGTCAAGAGTGTGGAACTCGGTATAAAGGCAGTCGGCTCTTTGCGGTGTTAATGGATGCGTACGTGCCTTTTTTGCAGACGGATACAGACACCATTAATGACAGTGCATATTGTGGACATAAACCACGACTGTGACACTGCCACGCAGAACACAGGTATCACGTGATGAAAAAGCAAAATCGGGGCGTAAAAGGAAATCAGACACACTAATAGTCATATAGCACAGAAGTTTGACCGCTGAAGTACAGTGAGTTACAATTTCGTTACAGTAGACGCACGATATGAATAGAACGGAACATATTAATAAAGTAGAAAACTATCTGAGGCATCGGTACGGTTACTTTTGCGCAAAGCAATGGCCACAAAACATTCTTCTCAACTTGTTGCTGAATCACTGACGACTGTAACTGCCAGAGGTGTACGACGAAGTTATCAGATGAGAAACACATTGCATTCAAGACACGACTGCGGAAACCTGCTATAACACCCAAAGATAAACAGGCTAGATTGGAGTTTGCTGAAAAACATACGTGATGAACTTGAGATTGGGACAAAGCGATCTTCAGTGATGAGAAGAAGTTTAACTTAGATGGTCCGGAAGGATTTCAGTACGACTGCCATGATCTGAGAACAGAGCAGCAGGTAAGAACGAGCAGAAATTTTTTGTAGTGGAAGTGTTATGATTTGGGCAACGTTCTATACTAAAGGTAAATGATGCACTGCTTGGCTGAACGTTAGAATGAACTCTATGTACACTTAGATCCTAGAAACAAAATTGATTAGAATGTATGAGGATCTAGGGGACGAATGTCTAATGTTTCAGAACGATAATGCAGGGGTATATGGTTCTCATAGAACCAAATAGTGGTTTGAAGATAAAGATAACGAGGTCTTGCCCTGGCCTGCACGTAGCCTGAATTCGAACCACTTAAAATCTTTGGGGAATACTTGCAAAGGCGTCTTAATCGCAATGGACGGCAATTTGAGGCTGTGTGTGAGCTGAAATGAGCGATACGATAACAATGCGCTGCAATTTCACTGCAAGAACTACAAACTCTAGCAAAATCAATGCCGAACAGAATTTCTGAAGTAATTAGGAAGTACTAAAAATGCAATAACACAACAGGACAGTGAGTGCCTTTACACCAGTTTCCATCCATGAAATACCAACACCATATTTCTTTTACTCATGTTATGAAAGGAACTACGTAATTCCGTTGTTACTGTGTTGAGTTGTTTGTGGGAAGAGACGAAACTGCGAGGTCATCGGTCTCATCGGCTTAGGGAAGGAAGGGGAAGGAAGTCGGCCGTGCCCTTTCAAAGGAACCATCCGGGCATTTGCCTGGAGCGATTTAGGGAAAGCACGGAAAACCTAAATCAAGATGGCCGGACGTGGGATTGAACCGTCGTCCTCCAGAATGCGAGTCCGGTGTGCTAACCACTGCGCCACCCCGCTCGGTTCCGTTGTTACCGTTTACGTCATATATATACTACTGCTTTCATAACAAATTCGATACATGTACGCTGCAGACACTGTATATTACTTCCGTAGGAGCCCTGCTTTTATACAGATTTCCACGACTATACGCGGCATGTGTCGGCGCCGTCCAAACGGTGCACGGCAGTCTGCAGCCGTGAAGCTACCGGAAAGCCCCACAGCAGTGGACGGCGGCCGAGTAGCGCGGTGACAGCTAGTGAGGACTTAATAAACGTTCACTATATTTACACGGGGCGCCCAAAACCGGATTTCGTAAACCCATTTCCCGATACAGCTTTGGTTGGTAGTGTAAACACTCCAATACAGATTCTGGTTCAAAAATGGCTCTGAGAACTATGCGACTTAACTTCTGAGGTCATCAGTCGCCTAGAACTTAGAACTAATTAAACCTAACTAACCTAAGGACATCACACACTTTCATGCCCGAGGCAGGATTCGAACCTGCGACCGTAGCGGTCGCTCGGCTCCAGACTGCAGCGCCTAGAACCGCACGGCCACTCCGGCCGGCACAGATTCTGGAAATGTGGTTCTAGCTGTCAGCTTTCCCCTTCCAGAATTTATTTCCGCTCCATTGTAAACGCACAGCTGTTTTCGAAATGTGCATGCGTTATCAGGTTACATCTCGTTTTTTAAAAGGTTTCGGGTAATCTGGACGGAGTGACTTTTTGAGCAGTGAAGGAGAAGCAGAAACATTAAGCTGTGCATGAAGTTGTCTACCTCTGGTATTTAACTGAAGAAAAACAGCCATCGCGCTAACTAAATCAGAAAGTGGAACAGTTGACTTCCAGATGCCGTTCCTCACAAGCGTCTTATAATCAAACTGCGTGCCTACGGAGTATCGCCTCAGTTGTGCGACTGGATTCGTGATTTCCTGTCAGAAAGGTCACAGTTCGTAGTAATAGACGGAAAGTCATCAAGTACAACAGAAGTAATATCCGGCATCCCCCAAGGAAGTGTTATAGGCCCTCTACTGTTCCTCATCTATATTAACGACATAGGAGACAATCTGAGTAGCCCTCTTAGATTGTTTGCAGATGATGCTGTCATTTACCGTCTTGTAAAGTCATCAGATGATCAAAACGAATCGCAAAATGATTTAGATAAGATATCTGTTTGGTGCGAAAAGTGGCAGTTGACCCTGAATAAAGAAAAGTGCGAAGTTATTCACATGAGTACTAAAAGAAATCAGCTAAATTTCGATTACGTGATAAGTCACACAAATCTGAGGGCTGTAAATTCAACTAAATACTTAGGGATTACAATTACAAATAATCTAAATTGGAACGATCACATAGGTAATATTGTGGGTAGAGCAAACCAAAGGCTGCGATTCTTTGGCAGAATACTTAGAAGGTGCAACAGGCCTACCAAAGAGACTGCTTACACTACGCTTGTCCGCCCTATTCTGGAGTACTGCTGTGCGGTGTGGGATCCGCATGAGGTGGGACTGACAGATGACATCGAAAAAGTACAAAGAAGGGCAGCTCGTTTTGTATTATCGCGAAATAGGGGAGATAGTGTCACAGACATGATACGTGAATTGGAGTGGCAAACATTAAAACAAAGGCGTTTTTCGTTGCGACGGGATCTTCTCATGAAATTTCAATCACCAGTTTTCTCCTCCGATTGCGAAAACATTCTGTTGGCACCTACCTACATAGGGAGAAATGACCATCACGATGAAACAAGAGAAATCAGGGCTCGCACGGAAAAATTTAAGTGCTCGTTTTTCCCGCGTGCCGTTCGAGTGTGGAACGGTAAAGAGACAGCATGAAGGTGTTTCATTGAACCCTCTGCCAGGCACTTTATTGTGAATAGCAGAGTAATCACGTAGATGTGGATATTTGACGTGTCTAGCAAAACCGCTTCAAATTTTAACGTGCTAATTGGATTGGATTGTGTGGGGGAAGAGACCAAACAGCGAGGTCATCGGTCTCATCGGATTAGGGGAGGAAGGGGAAGGAAGTCGGCCGTGCCCTTTCAAAGGAACCATCCCAACATTTGCCTGGAGCGATTTAGGGAAATCACGGAAGACCTAAATCAGGATGGCCGGACGCGGGATTGAACCGTCGTCCTCCCGAATGCGAGTCCAGTGTGCTACCACTGCGCCACCTCGCTCGGTTTAACGTGCTAAGACGACAGTAAATACAGTTTCGGTTTTCATCTTCAGAAAGTTGTGTCGCATGTAAATGTAGTGACTGACACCTTCACGTATTTCAGGCACGGCACGAAACGGCAAGGCAAGGCAGTCTTCAACGCAATAACAGCGTGTACACCAGTTCATTCGTTCTACTGTTATTTATCTTTCTTTTTGTGTTCCAACCTTCTCGCAGGCCTATACATAGCTTGGGAAATAAGACGTGAGCGATAAATTTCTTTCGTGAAAGAACGGCCAGTTTTGTGGGACAAAACTGTAGAAAATTGCAAGAACATGATTCACACCAAAAATTCGTGGATCGAAGTATTCAGGGAGTTGAGTGGATCATTTCAGAACATGAACGACAAGGAAAAAATAAATATTGCAAGTGCGATGTTTGATCCCTTAAAGATGTTTTATAGTACCATTTTCAAAAATTTGTTTACACTGAATTGAATAATCACCATCTATCTAAAAATTGTTTTAAAAAGATGCCAGTTTACCACCCCAGCTGAAGTCATTAAGTACTCCATTATTATTTTCCTTATATTATTTGCTGGAATTCCTCCTAGAACAGCTGTCTACACTCGTTCAAGGCCAATTATCGAGGATGTACTTTCAATTTCATAGCTGTGTTTCGCACACAGAAAATTATGCAAAACGATACTGGTTTTTACAATATCCACAGAAAAATTCAGGACTCGCGTTCAAAGATGTTTGAAAACATTAAAACTGTGGTGTCACCGCCAGACACCACACTTGCTAGGTGGTAGCTTTAAATCGGCCGCGGTCCATTAGTACATGTCGGACCCGCGTGTCGCCACTGTCAGTGATCGCAGACCGAGCGCCACCACACGGCAGGTCTCGAGAGACTTACTAGCACTCGCCCCAGTTGTACGGACGACTTTGCTAGCGACTACACGGACGAAGCCTCGCTCATTAGCCGAGCAGCTAGTTAGCATAGCCTTCAGCTAAGTCAATGGCTACGATCTAGCAAGGCGCCATTAGCCTTACATTGCATGTATCTACAGAGTCTCACTTGTATCGTCAAGAGCGATGTACAAATGATGGATTAAAGTTAAGTATTCCAGCAGCTACGTACTTTTCTTTATAGCATTCATTACGTATCCTGTTTCAAACCTCACGCCACCCTGCGTGAGTTAGCGCGTGCATCTTGGCCGCCTCTTTCAATTAGTGTGCGTAGTGTTGGCAGGTCTGCCGACACTACAAAAACCCTTGCCAGAATTTGTTCACGTTCCGTTTCGCTGGGAATGTGCTGAGAGACTGGAACGAAATGAAATGTAACTACCGTATCGTACCGTGCACAACTGCAGTCGGAAACATTTGAAACCATCTCGGCGACATGCCTGACACACGATGTCGTTTAGACAGCCGCCGGGCAAGTGTGAAATGGTCTTTTGCTTCTTGGTAGATTACAAATGAGTGCCGGATACAAATTCCAGCTCAGATCCTTGCCTTTCGCGGTCAATGCCCTTACCAACAGCGGAATCCAGGTAAGTAGCTGTGAGGGCGGATCCACAGTCGTGCCTGCGTAGCTCAGTCGGTAAGAGTACTGTCTGCGAAAGACAAGGTGCCGGGTTCGAGTCCCGCTCCAGCACGTAGTCCCAATCTGTGGCAAAAGACGAGTAACAGTTATTGCTTAAAACGGCACTACGTAGTTTGATGAGAGTGCCCTGACCAGTGCCACTGTTTTGATGGAACTACACGTGGATGCTTTCGCAGCTGCGGCCCCTGTTGCGTACGCGAGACAGCTGCCAGCTGTCGGTTATGGGGCGCTCCCCTCGGCTGGCGCTCGACCGCCAGTAAAATGTTTTTACGCTCGTGCCCTAAACACGTAAGCGTGGGCAAGGTCACTGTCGCCTCCTCCCGGGCCCCGGCCGTGAAAGGCGCAGCCGCCAGCCGGCACCTGGCTCCCCGCTCACCGGCACCGCTCCCGTTTCTACATTCCTTGCCCATCCTGCTTTCCAGGCCGTCGTTCCCCTGCGATCATAGAACCGCATTTACTTCTCCTCCGGAAGTAAACACACCTCAGATCATCAGTCCCCTAGAACTTAGAATTACTTAAACCTAACTAACCTAAGGACATCACACACATCCATGCCCGAGGCAGGATTCGAACCTGCGACCGTAGCGGTCACGCGGTTCTAGACTGAAGCGTCTAGAACCACACGACCACACCGGCCCGCCATACATCATCGACTAATGACCGAGGCACTACCATATGGAGTATCTACACACAGGCGTGGATCCAGGGTTCAAGTTTGTTACTGCGCCCCCCCCCCCCCCCCCCTCTCCCCCGTCCGGAATAATTTGTCGTCGACCCTACTTTTCACGTGCCACAGATGTCTACAATTTTAAAAGTAACAACAATAAATATAATTAATTTTGTGAAGAAATTTATATACCAAGGTGAGGTTAGCCAACAGACAGCCTTAGAGCAGAAAGTGATCAGTCTGATCAGCAAATTAGACCAACTATATCACATGACGAAAAATGAATTACAGAAGTCGTTGAGCACTGGAGCCAAGTTAAGAGATTATGGTACGGTTGCCAGATCAGAAGGAATATAGTTTGACCATGAATGGACGCGAACTAGTCGACGAATTAGTAAAAAAAAGAACGCAGGATATTAAGGAAGATTGTAGGCAACAGATGGAGTAAGGGTCACAACATGTCTGAAGAAAAACAGCCATCGCGCTAACTAAATCACAAACTGGAACAGTTGACTTCCAGACGCCATATTTGACGTGTCTAACAAAATCGATTCAGATTTTAATGTGCTAAGACGACAGTAAAAACAGTTCCACTTTATATCATCAGGAAGTTGTGTCGCATGTAAATGTAGTGACTGAAACCTTCACATATTTCAGGCACGGCACGAAACGGCAAGGCAGTCTTCAACGCAATAACATCGTGTACACCAGTTCATTCGTTCTACTATTATTTATCTTTCTTTTTGTGTTCCTACCTTCCCGTAGGTCTGTACATTGCTTGGGAAATAAGACGTGAGCGATAAATTTCTTTAGTGAAAGAACGGCCAGTTTTGTGGGACAAAACTGTAGAAAACTGCAAGAACATGATTCACACCAAAAATTCGTGGATCGAAGTATTCAGGGAATTGAGTGGATCATTTCAGAACATGAACGACAAGGAAAAAATAAACATTTCAAGTGAGGTGTTTGATCCCTTAAAGATGTTTTATACTACCACTTTAAAAATTTTGTTTACACTGAATGGAATAACATCCATTTATCTAAAAATTCAAATTCTAAAGGTGGCAGGAGTAAAATACAGGGAGCGAAACGCTATTTACAATTTGTATAGAAACCAGTTATAAGAGTCGAGGGGCATGAAAGGGAAGTAGTGGTTGGGAAGGGAGCGAGACAGGGTTGTAGCCTCTCCCCGATGTTATTCAATCTGTATATTGAGCAAGCAGTAAATCAAACAAAAGAAAAATTCAGAGTCGGTATTAAAATCCATGGAGAAGAAATAAAAACTTTGAGGTTCGCCGATGACATTGTAATTCTGTCAGAGACAGCAAAGGCCTTGGAAGCGCAGTTGAACGCAATGGACAGTGTCTTGAAAGTCTGACATCGAATGAGGAACTGGTCAGAAGGACAGAACCAGTAACATAATTAAAAAGAAAAGGTTGCAGTTCTGTGGAGATATCTTCAGAAAGTCCTACGACTCTCGAACAAAGAAAATCCGGAATTAAATCAAGCCAAGTGAAAAAAAAAATCGGATACTTTCAAGAATGTGACAAAGATCTGAAATAAATCACTATCCCAGAAGGCAAATTCATGGATAGGAATAGTGAAAAACTACCGAGGTTTTAAACTGGGAGAAGTACTCAAAAACGAAGGGGGCCTCTGTCAGATGACCAGAAAAAGGAACAACGACGGTTCAACAGATACCGATAGGACATCACCAAAGTTAGCAGACGAAAGAGAGCTAAAACAGGACAATGATACTTACTGTTACGTGTAGCTATGTTGGCTTAATTCGAATGTGTTTGAACATAATAACCGTAAATTGTTTACATCAGAACATCTCCGGAGGAGGAGGAGAAACTCGTTGCTCTAGCTGAAGAAAAAATGTTCAAATGTGTGTGAAATCTTATGGGACTTAACTGCTAAGGTCATCCGTCCCTACGCTTACACACTACTTAACTTAAATTATCCTAAGGACAAACACACACACCCATGCCCGAGGGAGGACTCTAACCTCCCGCCGGGATCAGCCGCACAGTCCATGACTGCAGCGCCTTAGACCGCTAGGCTAATCCCGCGTGGCTCCAGCTGGAGAGCTCATGAGCTATGCGATACGGTCATACACGAAAGGAAAATCGGAGAAGTGTGATAATGAATGCCTTGCAATAAAAACTGCACGCAAGTAAGTACACGTTTAATCGGTAAGCATATGACAGCATGCGCTCTTAATATGTTCCAAGAAGCCACACATAATAACGGGAATTTTTCGGGGCTCATACCACGGATTCTATTGGTGAAAGAAAGGTACAGTCAAGTGTTTCGGATAGCCATTAGGCTAGGTACCATTTGTATACCCAACAGAAGGATCGTCTTACTGTAGCTAACCTACAGTACAGGGTCAAAGTTTGAACATTACACACTCCCTCCAGCTTTGGCAAATAGAGCAAACCAGTTGGTTCTTTTTGCATTGGATGCGGTCTAAGGTGCGCCTAAGGGTCTTATGTAGGCACCATTCAAACCATGGGCGGTTCCTGAGTGCTCCCGAAAAAAAAAAAAAAAAAAAAAACGTTTTTCTCTATTTGTTTCACCGTCGGCAGTGGACATCTAGGCATCTGCTAGAAGTGTCACCTTCCCGTTTTCAAAAATATTTATCTGTTATCGAGAAACTCCTCAAAAACATGGTTTTTGGGGACCAAAATCGAACTGTTGATTCCAAGACGGTTATGCACAGCACATGTATGTAATTTTTACGATACATTCCTAAAATCCCGATCTGTAACAACCTCGCCAATTTTATTGGTATCTTTATCCGTTCCCGAGACACAGAGGTTCGAAGTTACCCTACTTGGACACCAAAATACGTGTGTAAAATCCAGAAAGAGGCGAAAACGTAGTTTATGAAGTGACGCAGCTCGGAGAAATACGTTTTGAAGTGTCTCGTTTATCATCAGGAGCGTTCAGGGAACCCCATGTTGTACTACTGAAGCACATGCAACATTTTTTGCACGTAAAATCCAGTCTGGGGTGCAAATTTAGGTTTTGCGTTATTTCAATTTTACAAAAGTAAACTACCAAAATTTTACTGACCCGTGAAGTTCTTTTCATATGAGTGACATGTCCTGCAGTGGCAGAGAAAAAGAGGGAAAACTAGGGGAAATACGCTGCTGTTTGAAAGACAGACTGAAAAAGTGGGGTACCAGCTTCTTCTTCTATCTATCTACCTAAGCAACTGTAAAAATTTTCCCAACTATTTTGGCATGCTATCATATTCGCATTTTTTACGCTGAGACGGGGGGAGAGAGTGGCAGTGGGAAGAGACGGAAAAGTAACAAATACTGGAAGATAGCAGACTGTGGTTGTGGTATTTAAAGAGCGAAGGAGACAATGGCAGTGTGAGAGAACGAGAGGGACATAGTGGCATTGGACCACTGTAGACAGTGACGGAACAGTGCTATGATAAGAGTGAAGGAGACAGCACCACGTGGGAAGGTAGAAAGAGAAAGTGAAGTGGGTGAAATATTGCGATAATGAGAGAGACAATATATGACAATGAAACGAGGAAGAGAGAGATAGTGACAGTGAGAAGAGAGAGAGAGCAGAAGTGGGAACGAATAAATGAGGTGGTAGTAGTAAGAGAGAACAAAGAGGAGCCAGTGACAGTGAGAGGAGACCGTAGTAGCAGGACAGAACGCAGGGGGGGCTGGCTGTGAGACAGCGACAGTTACAGAGAGACAAAGAGATAATGACAATGAGTTGGGTTGAATGAATGAATGAATGGAGTGAGTGAGTGAGTGAGTGAGTGAGAAAGGGCAATTGGGAGCGGCTGGATTTGAGCGAATTACAGCGATGGACTCGTGGGGGTGAGCGAGATACAGCTTGGGCAGCTTGTCGGAGTAAGGGGCTGAGTTCCATGTTGAAAAGAGTGCTAGTATGTTTTTATGCCAAAATTTTTTATCGGTGCTGAGGAAGGTAGAATGCGGCAGCTGGTATCCCACTTTCCAGTCAATCTTTTAAACAAGGGGATATTCGCCTGTTTTGTGCTTCGATAGGAGCCTTCCCCGCTGGGAAGTACATTATTTCACTATCGTTATTTTGATCTTAGCATATTCTTCCCAGCTTAATTACTAACATCGTAGTACGAGAAAATAGCCACATTTTTCCTTCGATGGCCATTTGCCTAGAAACAAAATTTTTGTCTCGGTGGTTCAGTGGTAAAATGACACATTACTACGATATGCTCCGAATGTTCGCTGTGAAATTTGGTAACTGATACATGTAAAAATATAAACGTTTCTACTAAAATGTTTCTGAGAGGGACATCAGGGTCATGACCGCCCCCCCCCCCTCCTCCTTCCGTCCGCCTTCTCCTTTGCATCCGTGCCTGTTTTCACAGATATGGTACTGACTTGATTAATTTTTAATTAATAGAAACCAATTTGTACCAGACGGCAGACGTTCAACAGAAATAAAAAATGAAATCGTCGTATACCAACGAAGGTCATCCAAAATCTCAAACTACATCCGCATCTACATCGCTACTCTGCAAATTACACGTAAGTGCCTGGTAGAAGTTGCATCGAACTACCTTCACAATAATTCTATGCTATTCTACTCTCGAAAAGCGCGCGGAAGAAACGAACACCTAAAGCTTTCGGTGCGAGCAACAACCTCCCTTATTTTATTACGATGATCGTTTCTCCCTATGTAGATCGGCGTCAACGAAATATTTTCGCATTCGGAGAAGAAATTTGGTGCCTGAAATTTCGTGATATGATCCTGCCGCAACAAGAAACTCCTTTGTTTTAATAATGTCCACCCCAAATCCAGTATCACGTCCGTGACACTCTCTCCCCTCTTTCTCGATAATACAAAACGTGCTGCACTTCCCTGAACTTCCTCGATGTACTCCGTTAATCCTATATCGTAAGTTCCCTCGCCGAGCAACAGTACTCCAAAAGAGGACGGACAAGCATAGTTTAGGCAGTCTTTAATAGATCTGTTGCATCTTCTAAGTGTTCTGCCAGTAAAACGCAGTCTTTGGTTCGCCTTCCGCACAACATTTTCTGAGTGTTCTTTCCAATTTAAGTTGTTCGCAATTGTAATTTCTACGTATTTACGGTCTTCTGATTTGACTGATTTATCGTGTAACCAATTTTTAACGGATTCCTTTTAGCACTCATCGGGATGACCTCAAACTTTTCATTATTTTGGTCAATTGCCAACTTGCGCACCATACAGATGTCTTATCTAAATCATTCGCAATTGGTTTAGATGTTCTGATGACTTTACTAGACGATAAACGACAGTATCATATGAAAATAACCGAAGATGGGAGCTCAGATTGTCTGCTAAATCGTTTATGTTGATAAGGAACAACATAAGGCCTATATCACTACCTTGGGGAACGCCAGAAATCACTTCTGTTTTACTCGATGACTTTCCCTCAGTTACTAGGAACTGTGAACGCTCTGACACGAAAGCACGAATCCACCAGCATAACTGAGACGACAGTCCTTAAGCACGCAATTTGATTACAAGCCGCTAGTGAGGAACGGTGTCAAAAGCCTTCTAGGAATCTAGAAATACGGAATCAATTTGAAATCCCTTTCAGTAGCAATCAACACTTCGTATGCATAACGAGATTGTTGTGTTTTACAAGAATGATGTTTTCTAAATCCGTGTTGACTGTGTAACAGTAGACCGTTCTCTTCGAGGTAATTCATTAAGTTCGAACACAATGTATGTTCCAAAATCCTGTTGTACATCGACGTAAATGATGTGGGCCTGTAAATCAGTGGATTACTCCAACTGCCTTTCCTCAATATTGGTGTGACCTGTTCCACTTTCCAGTCTTTTGAGTATGGACCTTTTCGTCGAGCGAGCGGTTGTATATAATTTTTAAGTATGGAGCTATTCCATAAGCATACTCTGAAGGGAACCTAACTGGTATATGATCGGAACCGGAAAAATTGTTTTTATTAAGTGATTTAAGTCGCATCATTGCTCCGAGGATACCTATTTCTAAGTTACTCATGTTGGCGATTGTTGTTGATTCGAATTTTGGAACAGTTACTTCGTCTTCTTTTGTGACGGAATTTCGGAAAACCATGTTTAGTAACTTTCACCGATTTAACAGCTGCAGCCATAAGTATTATCAGTGTTTGTTGACGATACTGCTCTCTTGAAAAACCTGAGTTTTATGTCGCATTCACCATATACCCTTGGCGTCCAACATAAATTTGCAGGAAGGGAACGCCCTACTATGGAAAGTCGCCGGTTTTATGATGGGGCTTGCTTGCACGCAGCGACTATATAGCCTCATCACACGGCCAAATATGTTTAGGCAAATCTAGGCAAAAATTATTACAGTACAGATTAGCAACAGTTACAACAATTTATCATTATAAACTATGCACCACGCATCTTGGTTGTTAAGATGATGCTTCGTAATGTACTCTGACGGGAAAAACCCCGGAGCACCAAGAAGGAATTCTGCGACGTAAACCAAAGTTGGCACGCGTGTTTCTACGTCTGAAAGATGATGTCTATTCAAATTTCGAGCCAATCGCATAAGAGTAGTGTTAGTAGCGCCACTATGAGGATGCAAATCAGATTTGCTTTAAATAAACGCTGTAACGGTCGTGTGCGTTAGTTACCTTTGAGACTGGACGTGGTGAGTTGATATTAGTCAGTAATGCCTTTAAAGTGACAAAGACACCATTATCAGCACCTCACTGAGTTTGAGCGAGGTCGTTTAGTAGGGCTACAAGAAGCTATGTGTTCCTTCTACGATAATGCAGAAAGACTTGGCAGGAATGTAGTCACTGTACATTATTGCTGCCAGCGGCGGTCACGGGAATGTGTGGTCGCAAGAAGACGGAGCTCCGGACGGCCAGTGACACTACCGCCAGGGGAGACCATCGTATTCGGGCGTATGGCTCTGACGTATCGTACTGCATTTGCAGCAGCTATCTGAGTAGCAGTTAGCATCACAGTGAACTGTTACAAATCGGTTAGTTCAGGGCCAGCTCCGAGCCAGACGCCATGTAGCGTATATTCCACTGATCCTAAACCACCGCCATTTGCGACTTCAGTGGTGTCAAGCGAGAGCTCATTGGAGGGCAGGGTGGGGGTCTGTTGTGTTTTCTGATGAAAGCTGGTTCTGTCTCGGCCACAGTGATGAGGGTGTTGGTTAGGAGGAGGCCAGCTGACGGCTTGCAACCAACCTGTCTGCGTGCCAGGCACACTGGACCTACACCTGGAGTTATCGTACAGGGTGCGATTTCGTATGACAACAGGAGCACGCTCGTGGTTATTCCACGCACCCTGACTGCACATCTGTGCGTCGCTCTGGTGACTCGACCTGTTGTGCTGCCATTGATGAACAGAATTCCAGGGGGTGTTTTCCAACAGGATAACGCTCGCCCACATACCGTTGTTGTAACCCAACATGCCTTACAGAGTCTCGATATGTTGCCTTGGCCCACTCAGTCACCAGGTCTGCCTCCAATCGAGCACATATGGGACATCATCGGACAACTCCTGCGTCAACCACAATCAGTACTAACCGTCCCTGTATTGACCGACCATGTACAACAGGCATTGAACTGCATTCCGCAAACTGACATCCAGCACCAGTACAACACAATGTGTGCTTGCATTCAACACTCTCGAACTTACACTGTTTATTAATGTACCAGCATTTCACATTTGCAACGGCTTATCTCACACTTACATTAACTTGTGATCTTGCAGGTCATTACAGCCTGTATTAAAGTGCAACAGCGATGCTCTGGTGACGCAATGGCGGCTACTGGAAGTAAGATGGCTCTCACGACGTCTACTGCAAGGTGACTACTATCGGTACTGGTAAATGGTAATATGAATTAGGGTGTAATACACCGTAAAAACCGACATCATTACTTGTGGTTTATATTTACTGACTGGACAAGGATAGGGAAGAAATTCGATCGTGTTTTATCAAAGGCAAAGTCGCTGTCCGTAAAAAAAATTAAAATAAATAGAAAGCGCGCTTACGGCCTCAAATTTCGTCCAACACTGGACGTAAATGGGAAGAAGTAAGTGCATAAAAGTTCATATTTATAAGTAAATTTAGTAAATAAAATATCATAGGCATGTACCACAAGCGGCAAGCGTGCTCTCATTTTGTAACAAGCAACCTAAAACTTTTCTCTCTTCCATGCCATGAAGTTTAGAACAGGGAGGAAAATTTAACCTCATAAAATTTTCTGCTTCAGCAGTGAAGGAGTACAAATGCCTATTATGAGATTAAAGCAGCAGAATTTGCGGCTCACCATACACAGAAAAAGTAATCCATACTTACCCGGTAGCACATATCCTTCACATTGTACTTAATAGAAAAGATTTTGACGATGTTGACAACATTATGAGCCAGAGGCAGTAAAAAATTGGGCCATATAAAAATATTTTACCACTAATCAGTTACTAGCAGTACCAACACAATTCATTTTCAAAACAGCATCAGCAACTTCCGCCAATGCTCTACGTGAGAATCAATGTTCAACTACGTTATAGACACCTATACTACCAAAACGAATTTCCAATCTGCAACAAACTTCACAGAAGTTCTCCTATATGCGAGGACGTGCTGAAAAGTAATGCCATCGAATTTTTATGGGAAAACTTCTAAAGCTGATTCAATAAAACAAACTTCATTAACATCCTGCATATCTATTCATCATCTCTACATATTTATTTCTCGACATAGTCACCCTGGCAACGAACACATTTCTCCCAACGAGAGACCCGTCTGTTGATACCATCACTGAAGAATGTTTGACTTCACTGACGACCTCTCCTCTGCTTGCACCGCTTCATCACTATCAAAGTGAAGTCCTCGAAGGTGGTCTTTAAGTTTAGCAACAGATGAAAATCGGATGGCGCCAAGTCGGGACAGTATGCATGACACTTGTAGTGTAAGACGTCGAGAAAGTCACAGGGTACGCGCGTCGCCCGCGATTTTCAGTATTCTCGCACTCTCTTCGCGCAGACTATTAGTCCTAGCATAAAAATGAATAGCATATTTTTGTAGGAATTTTAATGTACGAGCTTCATTGGATTGCAAATAACAGCCAACCAGTCGCAAAATACAAATTTATTAAACCTTGACCATGGTTTCGACGATTTTAAAATCGTTTTCTTCAGACGATATTGTACTTATTAACAAGATTGCAACATGTGTGTGGAACAAAAAATAGTAACATTGCAATAAGCAAAATTACAGGTAATACAACTTCTTTTTAGTGAAGGATACTCACGTAGAATCACATTTTTATAGCCGAAGTGGCAATCGTTGACTGCCTAGTACATATCATCCACTTAATCACCATTTAAAATACATTACTTAAGAGTAGTGGCCGTGCACTGTAAAATTCGTCTTAAAACTTTTTAAAATTTCACATATTTGACGCTGGGTACAACAACATACAGTATGCCACTTGAAAGATTTGTATAAAACTGACATGGAAATATAAGACGGGCATCGGATCATTGCTGAAGAGTATGGACACTAACCTGAATTCACCTCTGGTAGGTGGAGCTCGTGCGCATCCTATGTGCACGTAGCTGGAATGAGCATCGTATGTGATTTCACAAGTACATATTATTAACAGAATTAATATATTAACTAAATAACTGAAAAGAGGGAGAGAAGGTCGGGTAAAAGCGTATCATTAAAGTCATATGGCTTATAAAGAGGCTGCAGGTTCAGGTAAATAAAGCAGACACTTTACAAAATGTGCAAACCTCACGAGAAGCACTTGGGCGTGAATTCGCAACCGCAACAAGCATGGAAAATCAAAGCAAAACCGCTTCAAGGAACACTACAACAGTATAATAGGCCCAACGCTAGACGTATTCAGTTGACCCCCGTCATGCTGGACTACTGTAAAAGGACACACTGCGACAGAGAAACTGCAAATATTAAAAGACTAAGAAAAGAGATTTTTTTTTTGGAGGGGGGGGGGCAAGGTAGGGGGTAGATCATCACTTTCACTCGTTAAGCATCATGCTAAGGGGAGTGGTCGTACTGATAAAGCATGCTCTATGGACAAATATACTAGAAGATGGATGTTATACGATAACCAGTAAAATAATAAACGGAGCCTTACTAAGTAGTGTAAACATTTCCTGTAATTTTGTTTACTGTAATGTTACTATATTTATTTCAACACTGTGTCAAATCTTGTTAATAGGTACAATATCTTCTGAGGAAGACTGTTTTAAAGCAGTCGAAACCATGGTCTAAGTTTAACAAACCTGTATTTTGCAACTGGTTTGCTGTTATTTCCAATCCACTGAAGCCCTTACATGCGCAGTTGCTGAAGCGCAGCCATGTTCAAAATCTTGAAATTTAATGTAGTTTAATTTTGTACTGACATGTTTTCACTGAAGGGTGCGATTTTAGAGTTGTTCAAGAAAAACCAACAAAAGTGACATTTACTGTGTTCTATCTCGGAATTCATTCAGAATAGGGCATAAATGACATTTTTCGTTCACAATTACTCAAAGCATGTACCTTTCCTCCTGACACTGCCTGTATGCAGACATGAAGAATGAAGGCGTAGAATGCAAATAAAGTTTGTTTCATTTGAAAAACTTTAAGAGTTTTCGCACACAGAATTCGAAGGCTTTACTTTTGAGCACGCCCTCGTACCTTGCGGGATTAGCATTCGTGAAACAAAGCATACTGCAAAGAAATGGCTTAGCGACAGTGCCTTACGTGATTTTTTACTAATATCCTTTCTGCCGGGAATGCTGGTCCCGCGAGGTTGGCAGGAGCACTTCTGCAGGAGACAGGTAACGGTGGAAGCGAAGCTGTGAGGGCGAGTCGTGAGTCTTGCCTGGATAGCTGAGTCTGTATAGCAGTGGCCCGCAAAAGGCAAAGGTCCCGGCGTCTAGTCTTGGTGCGGCACACAGTTTTTTCCCTTTCACTGCCACTGTTTTCTTTGGAGAGAAAGACATTAATGTATGGTTATTTTAAATAATGCCGTAGTCATAAGTAACAACATGAAAAAATATTTCTCGCCGTTTCGTTCTTTAATTCGAAGAGAGTTGAGACACACAGGGGCATTCATATGTACCTCCGGGTTTCAGAAGACGACTGCGCAAAACCACATGGCATACAGAAAACAGACACACATCAGTGTATACAGCATCTCTCCAAGTTTTTAACTCACATACAGGTGCTCGATACGGGCACCGTTTGTGATGCGTCGTACGTCGTTACGTGCGTGCAATTCATTGACGCAAATTGTACTGGAAGACGGGACAAGAACCAGCTTTTCTAAACTGTTGACTGAGTTGCCTATCTACAGGCTTGAACTATTTCGATGCGACAATATGAAGCAGAAGGTTAACAACAGAACTTTAAGTCAACACAATGCACAGCTGCAATCTGTAAGTATATGAATTCAGCAAATCATCAGCAGTTTTTCGTTTACCAGTGGGACACTGATACATAGCAATAACATGCTGCACATTGGCACTGGTTCCCTGGTAACCTATCGTGGGACACACACGTCCCAGTGGTAGTGAAAGGATTAATCTGCCAGAAGATTCACTAGCTCATGGTGTTTTGAAAACATCTGGCAGTGAACTCTAAAAGTGACATTACTGACAGAACATTTGCTACGACTAGATGTGGGGCAACTAATCAACATTAAAACCAGTATTAAAGAAAATTATTCTCTCGTTCGTACGAATGATTTACAGAAAACCAGAAAAAGTGAATCCAAAAGATGATCCTTTTATGAGTTATACATACTACGGCAGGATCAAGTAATTACGTTGACGGCTGTAGTTGATACCGAAAGGTTAACGAATAGAATAAGAAGACTTTTTCCGTTCTTAAATTTCCTAGACAATGAGAACAAAGCTAATATCGTGCAGAAATCAAGCAGACGTCAACTGTTACTACAAATTGGTATTTAGATTTCGAAATTCCGTGTACAGTTACTCTTCGCCGTAAATCTGAAGGATGGCGCAGAGATTCTACTTTCAGAAACGTGTTACGGTATTTTACAATCACAACGCGCTTCATCAAGAGAAATGGAACTTTGATGAAAAGTAAGCCATGCAGCATCTGTTCATGATGTACTTAGTTTAGCGGGAAAAAATAACGATGCAAAATTCGACTAACGGTACATGAAATCATCATAATGTTTCAGGTAGTGAAAATAACATAGCCTAAAAGCGATTAAAATTTCAACCATCTCCACTAAAATCAATTACAGTGGGACACAAACAGACGAGCAAATCGGTTTATATAGCTTTTCGCGAACTCTTGACTATATAAAAAAACTACTTTAATCGCAGCTCACTCATAAGCCTTCAATTTACTAAAACCATCACTAAGCAGTGTTATTCGGCTACGTATCTGAAACAAATAACAAGCGGTACCTACGAAGAATTCAAATACGACCAACATGTTGTTTATTTCGAATACAGTTTCAATCGCTTGCAATAGCGGCACTAAATCTGTATTCTACTGGGTGTTCGGACGAATAGGAACCTATGTCTGCAAACGTACGACGATTACAATTCATATGTTTAACCCATCCACTCTAACTTGAAGAATTGAATTATTACGTAAAAATTCGAAAGAAAACATAACGAAAAATCCATTTATCACTTAAGCGCAATTGTATTAAAACTGAAACATTACGTGTTTGCATTATTCCAAAACAAAAAAGAACCCAGCATACGTACAGAACATTACTGATGCACTACAGCAGCGGCTCGATGTGGCAATCACCAACGTTGTTAGAGACTTTGCACCTACGACGCATGTTCTGGTACACACTCTCCATCCCTCCTGGTGTGTCTTTCATTTCTAGCGCAGTGGCCAGAACTCGTGCCAGCACATTTTCCTCAGTCTCAAAATGTTCAAATGTGTGTGAATTCCGAAGGGACCAAACTGCTGAAGTCATCGGTCCCTAGACTTGCACACTACTTAAACTAACTTATGCTAAGAACAAACACCCACCCATGCCCGAGGGAGGACTCGAACCTCCGGCGGGAGGGGCCGCGCAATCCGTGACATGGCGCCCCAAACCGCGCGGCCACTTCGCGCGACTCCTCCGTCTCGCTGCAAGGCAGACGTAAGGGACAGCAGGTAACCGTCTAACATAGTAAACGTCATCCTGTCTACCCTATTGCATACCACGATAAGCAACTCTCGAGACTTTTTTCTTAACCTCTGCAGACGTGGATGTGTTACACATCCGAACTGCAACCGAAAACGGTACGTTTCCAGACTTCCCCTACAACTTCTAGAAGTCTGTAACGGGAATTTCTGAACATCCTGTACTAACCTTCAAACTCGGTGTGGCCATGCCAAGTGGAAAAAAAAGAGCCGAGACACATTCCAACAGGACTTATCCCCCGCAAAGATAATACCCTCTTTACTTCTGCCATCGCCAGTTAGTCTGCTGCCTATATAATTAAAGTCGTTTACTACTTTCAGCGTCTTAGTTCCTAATCTAATTCCACCAGTATCACATGATTTAATCCGACTACACCCTGTTATTCTTCGTTTTACTTTTCTTGATATTCATCTTATAAGCATTAAAGGTATTAAAAAGTCTTTGCCGCCACTAAATAATGTTTATTTACACTACTGGCCATTAAAATTGCTACACCAAGAAGAAATGCAGATGATAAACGGGTACTCATTGGACAAATATATTATACTAGAACTGACACGTGATTACATTTTCACGCAATTTGGGTGCATAGATCCTGAGAAATCAGTGCCTAGAACAACCACCTCTTGCCGTAATAACGGCCTTGATACGCCTGGGCATTGAGTCAAACAGAGCTTGGATGGCGTGTACAGGTACAGCTGCTCATGCAGCTTCAACACGATACCATAGTTCATCAAGAGTAGTGACTGGCGTATTGTGAGGAGCCAGTTGCTAGGCCACCATTGACCAGACGTTTTCAATTGGTGAGAGATCTGGAGAATGTGCTGGCCAGGGCAGCAGTCGAATATTTTCTGTATCCAGAAAGGCCCGTACAGCACCTGCAACATGCGGTCGTGCATTATCCTGCTGAAATGTAGGGTTTCGCAGGGATCGAATGAAGGGTAGAGCCACGGGTCGTAACACATCTGAAATGTAACGTCCACTGTTCAAAGTCGCGTCAATGCGAACAAGAGGTGACCGAGACGTGTAACCAATGGCACCCCATACCCTGTACCATCACGCCAGGTGATATGCCAGTATGGCGATGACGAATACACGCTTCCAATGTGCGTTCACCGCGATGTGGCCAAACACGGATGAGACCATCATGATGCTGTAAACAGAACCTGGATTCATCCGAAAAAATGACGTTTTGCCATTCGTGCTCCCAGGTTCGTCGTTGAGTACACCATCGCAGGCGCTTCTGTCTGTGATGCAGTGTCAAGGGTAACCGCAGCCATGGTCTCCGAGCTGATAGTCCATGCTGCTGCAAACGTCGTCGAACTGTTCGTGCAGATGGTTGTTGTCTTGCAAACGTCCCCATCTGTTGACACAGGGATCGAGACGTGGCTGCACGATCCGTTACAGCCATGCGGATAAGATGCCTGTCATCTCGACTGCTAGTGATACGAGGCCGTTGGGATCCAGCACGGCGTTCCGTATTACCCTCCTGAACCCACCGATTCCATATTCTGCTAACAGTCATTGGATCTCGACTAACGCGAGCAGCAATGTCGCGATACGATAAGCCGCAATCGCTATAGGCTACAATCCGACCTTTACCAAAGTCGGAAACGTGATGGTACGCATTTCTCCTCCTTACACGAGGCATCACAACAACGTTTCACCAGGCAACGCCGGTCAACTGCTGTTTTTGTATGAGAAATCGGTTGGAAACTTTCCTCATGTCAGGACGTTGTTGGTGTCGCCACCGGTGCCAATCTTGTGTGAATGCTCTGAAAAGCTAATCATTTGCCTACCACAGCATATTCTCCCTGTCGGTTAAATTTCGCGTCTGTAGCACGTCATCTTCGTGGTGTAGCAGTTTTAATGGCCAGTAGTGTACTTTACCATATGCGTTTCGTTTACTGATTTAAAACATCGTAATGGCAGTATTTTTGTCAGATTTCCTCTGATATCTGAAACTTTCGTCTGCTTGAACATTATCCATTTATTCCGCGTTTGTCACCGACGACATTGGCTTAATTTTAATTTTATTGTGGAATTACGCTAAAAATATCAATGCCAAACGTGGAATAAATGGGAAACGTGCAAGCAGACAAAATTTCCAGATGAAGATGAAAATGACACAAAATTGCTACCACTGACGATGTTTAAATCAGTAAAACGAAACGCATATGGTAAATCAAATACGCATTATTTAATAATTGCAAAGACGGCTTTTACATTCTTTTAGAAACTTTAACGCAACTACGGACACTGTGAGCAGAAAAATGAAGATTGCCGGCCGCGGTGACCGTGCGGTTCTAGGCGTTCCAGTCCGGAGCCGCGCTGCTGCTACGGTCGCAGGTTCGAATCCGGCCTCGGGCATGGGTGTGTGTGTGTGTGTGTGTGTGTGTGTGTGTGCTGTCCTTAGGTTAGTTAGGTTTAAGTAGTTCTAAGTTCTAGGGGACTGATGACCACAGCAGTTGAGTCCCATAGTGCTCAGAGCCATTTGAACCAACCAAATGAAGAATGTTACAATCTCCTTTGGAGACACTCTCCATTATTTTCACCTATCCATCGAACGATATGGAAACCATGGTAAATTCAAAGACAAATATATAATCACGCTTTTATCACGTCTTAAAATTACGAGAGAACACTCACACCTGATTCCCGCACGCAGAAATTAGAAACGAAGTGCAGTGCCAGATGCTCAATAATATTTGCTTTACCATAAATTAATTCCGCTAGAGTAAAGCCCTGCTAACCTTGTCCAGACCCATGTTGACTGACTGCCTCTGTAATGCACACTGATGCTCGAGTCACAACCCTACGTCGCCGTACCAGTACCGGCGCCTAACGCCAATTCATAACACAAATCTAACTGCATCATTGCTACAAAGTCGGGGTAGCCATACGATAAATAGTTTTCCGTCTAAATGGCTCAAGTAGCGAAAGTATGATTATAACTACACTATATATGAATGATCGGGTCCGGATAGCGTCAGAAATTGTATACTCTAGGAGATTATGCGGTTGTCTACAGGAAGGTTGCAACCCAAAGTGCAGGAAGGCCTGTGGTGGAGCGATGATTAATGCAGGGACTATAAGTAAAAAAATGTAACAGATTACGCGTAAATAAGCGAAAAGATCCATTACTTTTCGGTAACACAGTTTACGTCAAAACACTGGAAACAGTGGCAACAGCAAAATACCCACCAATAACTATCCGGAACAACCTATAGTGGAATGACCACATAAAGCAAACTGTAGGAAAAGCTGATGCCAGGATGACATGCGCTGGAAGAATCTTAAGGAAACGTAATTCATCGACGAAAAAATGGCTTACGAAAGATTTCTTCAGCTGATTCTTGGCTACTGTTCATTAGTCTGAGACCCTTACCACGTAGGACTAACACAATAAATAGAGCAGAACCATTGAATACCGGTACGTTTCGTCACGGGATCGATAAGTACGCGCGAGAGCTCAGTAGGAGTCGCTGCAACTTAAATGATGCCCATCACAGACGAGGTTACTTTTGAAATACCAAGAGCGTACATTCCAATAACAGTCGGGTAACATATTACTTCGTCCCACGTATGTCTCGCGAAATGACTACGACAAAAAAATCGGAGAAATTAAGAATTCGTACCGAAGTTTATCGACAGTCGTTATTCTCACGCGCCATTAGGGAATGGAACAGGGAAGGGAAAAACTGGTGGTGGTATCAGAGGCACACACTGCTACACACCGTAAAGTGGCTTGCGATGCATAAACGTAAGCTGAGGCGCCGGTGCTGCAACGCAATCAGTCCCACCTGCATGTGCGCATCTGTTATAAAGTACAGTGTTAGCGAGGCTACGATTATCTCGGCAGTGCTTCTGTCTACCGCTAAACAATTTGACTTCGCGATGTTCTACCTTCCCCAGTGAGAGAGGTCGACCACATGATGTCACCCTGAGAAAGCGTGTCCACTGATGTCTTTTCTCACGCCCTCGAGGAGTTCGAGCTCTCACACTGAGCACAAGCGGTTCACAAGACATTGGACAGACTCGGTTTCTTTTCCATCGGTTTCATTGCGGGTTTCAAAGAGCTGCTTTCCCACACCCTCACACTCTCTAGGATACTAAAAGCATCCTCTTCTTATCTCCAGACTATTTCCAACCACAGCACACAGTGTCCTGCAGACGCGAAAGTGGTAAGCACGTATATGACCGCTTTTTCAGCTTCCATATTAACACTAGTTCCCATCAGATCTGACCACAGTGACAGAACATGTTCCAAATTCACGTCAACCATGCCACCTCTACCTTATAGTTTATTACTTTTTCTGCTAGAAAGTGTCACAGTGTTCATACAAGCTTTTTACTTGTGCGCTAGAACTTATACGAGCGTAAAAGATACAAGTTACTACACGCGCTGATGTTTTAGTAACAGTTATTTCATCTGACTGTCCACTTGTGTCGAGACGGTATTGTGCAATGATTTGTAGTTCAGAACCTACATCAGATATATCATATACTTTCTAGAATAGTACTCATAGTTTCCCTTCTTTCCGAAATTCATATTCACGATCTGCTTCATATTCCTTTCAAGCGTAAATGGAAATAACTAACAGGCGAGACTAACGAAGTCTGTTTTTATGTCCTGTACCGCACAGGCAGATGTTTTACGGAAATAAGCGATTTAATACATCCAAGAATAACGTACCTCGGCACGAGAGCATCTGATAGTTACAAAAATTGTAGAGCGAGTTAATAACAGCTACTCAGTAACGATCGTCATATTAGCTAAGCGTCACAACTAGCATCTCTGTTATCTATTTCGTAATTTTCTACAACATGTAAAGGCATAAAAACATCCAAAAAATTGTGTACTATCAATTTCTGGCAGAAAATCTTAAATACGTACGGTGTTAGGATCCGGAAACATACGATTTGACAGATATCTAGCCTATTCCTCGACTGCTAAGTAGCCCGCATCTCTTGGTCGTGCGGTAGCGTTCTCGCTTCCTACGCCCGGGTTCGATTCCCGGCGGGGTCAGGGATTTTCTCTACCTCGTGATGGCTGGGTGTTGTGTGCTGTCCTTAGGTTAGTTAGGTTTAAGTAGTTCTAAGTTCTAGGCGACTGATGACCATAGATGTTAAGTCCCATAGTGCTCAGAGCCATTTGGACCATTTGACTGCTAAGTGAGAGCACCCAAACACAAAATACGGTACCGAATTAGTGAACGAATCGACAGCAAATTACTAACAAACTGGTTGCTCCCAGCTTTACTTTTTTGCACACTTGTTCCGTTTTTCTTTCTCTATCAAACGTTGGGGACAATTTTCAAATGTACATGTGTAAAATAAAAGTCGTCTACGAATGGACATACCCTAAGACAAGCCATAAGAATCTAGAGCGGGCAATTATTCAGAAATGTTAATTGTAATTATAAACTGGTAAGCGCTAACATCGCGTGTTTTTCCTGTCTTTCAGAAAAAATTCATAATATCAAATTTAAAGACTATACAGCATAGTTGGTTCACAGGTGCGAGAAAGAGCCGTTACGACATGTTAGTCCTGGAAATGGAGTTACAAAATAAGATATATTTTGTGTAAATTACTCTGAGTGCATCTACATCATAATGTCCAAGTTATCATATGTGTGTGGTGGAGTATGCCTCGCGTACCATCATCCTTTCCCCAGTTTCCTGTTCCACGTGCTGAAAGAAGACCTGTCATTAAGTCTCCGTATAAACAGCAATTTTTATGATTTTCCCGCGGTATCGCATGTCATTCTTGAGAGACTGTTGCTAGATGCACTCGTCCCTCCAACGGACATGTTAATTTTGGCAGTTGGCTAATCCACAGTATTCCTGAAATCTGTTTCTTAACGTACCACACAGCACCGCCTGATACGTGAAATTTCTCACAACGTAGCTTCTTTTCTACCCTGTCCCTACAGAGAAAATAAGCTGTGTGTATTCAGCAGCATCCATTACAGTTAAACAACAGTATTCTTGCATCGCTTTGGCAAAAGTAAGACCTATATTTTTCGTGCTGCTTGTCGTGCAACGTTCAGAATACAGTCCTCACTTCCACTGAGAGACTGCTTCTTTTATACCCAAGCTATTGTAGACGTAGAAGTTCACATTTGTTAAGTCTCGCTTGACCTTCTCGTATCAATAAATCAACTCTTTTGAAACATCGTTCATGATTTACGTGGTTAAAGCGATGCGAACTGGAACATGCTGTCTCTATTATGTATCCGCAGTTAAGGAGCACACTTGAAAAACTAACTAGGAGTACCGGGGAGAAGAATTGATTTTTACTCGCATTGGCCGACCTCTTGTTTCACTGGCTCCCTTGCAACATGTAATTGCAGTCTGAAGTCTTATTGCCGCACAATAATTGTTTCTATAAGTGCCGATCTGATGGTGAGATGACTTAAGTAAAGAATTTCGCATCAGATAATTCTTATGCGTTGTGACCAACTCCGTCGCTTTACGTATCATGATGATATAGAACGCCAGCTATGCTTATCTTTAGTGGCTACTACCACTGTGTTCCTCACATTACACATGACGTTAGCATCATATCGTCTGCACCCGCCAGCATAATAGATCACGTTAACACGCAACTTCCGGGACACGCAGGGGCGAGCCTTCCGAGCCCTACCCGGATTGAATACGTCTCGTAGATTAACCACGAGGGCTGGTGAACCAGTCAGTTTGGATGTAGCTTTTAGGTGCCTTCCCACAACCCACTAGGTAAATACCGCGCTGGTACCCATGTCCCGCCCCAGATACACGCTACGCAGAAATTCAGAAAGCGATCTCACGCTTGCACATGAGATTTACTCTAAACACAGCCGGAAGGGGTACACAAATTCCATCCTCGGGTAGGGTGGGTGGAGTAGGTGGTAGGGGTGAGTAAGAAACTGAAGACCATAGACATCTATTCAAACGTACAATAAAAATAAAGACGATAATCATCATCGTAATATCGTCTGCTGCTGTCGTGTCATATACTGTTCAAACAGTCAATTTTTTTTATGAAGGCATGAACTTAGAAGAAATCACACATTAAATCAAAAAGCATTAACCCGTTTCTTCTCGTTCAGACACAACTGTGCTTCCCATAAAAACACTGCACAATTTTATATGCAGTTCTTTGCGGACGAGCCGCGTGAAACTGAAATTAGATTCATGCCTTCGAGGAAAACATACCACATCGCCAGCATAATAAAATCTGACTGGAAGTCTATACGTAGACCACCGAATGTTCAAAGAGGGTTTGCTATCGTTGGTGGTTATACAAGAGTAGATACTCGAAACAGTTTTCACAGGGTGTTTGGCTACAGCTAAAAGCATTCAAACATCTTGTGGAGATCAGTTAAATCGACTACTGTGTGATTACTTTCCAATGACAGCAAGGGCACTCATGAACAAAACACACAAACGGATACGCAGTTTTTATCTACTGCCGACGAGTGACAAAAGGTTCAATTTTAATTTGAAGTAACTTATGTGCAGACAACTTTTACATTACCGAATCCCGTTGAGAAAAACGACGAAATCACTTCATGCTTTGAGCTCACGCTATACACACAGCATCAGACATTTGGTTCAGAACACAACGTCGAACATGTCACATTAACTTGCCGCAAAGCATGTACATGGTAAACAAAACAAAATTGGCCCGAAACGTGATTACAGTATTTCGTGCTAGCGTAAGCTGAATACGACAGAGGGCATCTGAAACCATCCTAAATGAGCCTGAAAACCAAAAAGTTTTGCTGAGGGGAAAGACATCCTAAAGAAAAGTCTAAACTAAAACACTTTATAAGGAAGTGAAACGTGGGGTCTGGAGCCGAGCGACCGCTACGGTTGCAGGTTCGAATCCTGCCTCGGGCACGGATGTGTGTGATGTCCTTAGGTTAGTTAAGTTTAATTAGTTCTAAGTTCTAGGCGACTGATGACCTCAGAAGTTAAGTCGCATAGTGCTCAGAGCCATTTGATTTGAAACGTGGGCAAACAAACCGTAACAATAATAATAGTTATAAAAATAACAACAATTTCTTTTAGCTCAAAGGCCGGGTTCAAGTATTTCGATTGGACGTCACTTCGGCGAATTTCGTGTTCCTAATCTACCCCAATTATCCAAACGTGGAATCCATACCTAGTATCGTACCTGGCGACTCCTCGCATCGTTGCTAGATGGCTAGATTAAATACAGACTGAAAACTTTCGTGGTACGACCGGAATTCAACCCCACGGCCTACCGGTTTCCAGGAAAGCGCTTTACCACTAGGCCACACAGTACACACAATAGGAGATAAAAAGCTTGGAAATAAGGTGCCGCAGAAGAATGCATATTAGATGAGTAGATCGAACAACTAAGGAGGGCGTAGGAGTGTACTTTACGTTAGGCACTGAGTCATATTGGGGAGAAATGAACTTTATAACACAACCGGAGTAAAAGAAGCGACAGGCTGATAGGATACACCGTGTGACATCAAAGAGTGGTTTATTTTGTTAAGGAGGAACGCTTGGGATTGCTTGCCTATAGTAAGCAGGTAAAGGGGATGCAGATATGAAAGGACTTGCACAAATCGACTAGCATGGAGAGCTGCATCGGACTAGTATTACGACGACGACGACAAGAGCAGCAGCAGCAACTCAATCCAAATTATGGAAGTGAACTGATACGCTGACTGGCAGTTGAGGCATCGTGTTAGGGCCGTTGTTGCCGGCGCCAGAGAACCAAAAGCTGGCCACGAGCGGTAATCGCGCCACAGCCAGCCGGCAGCCGGCTCCCAAGGTCACCCACTCGCCTCACGGCTCTACGATCGCCGCGCTGCCCGCCTCTCTTCTACATCACTCATCGTAGCCGCTCTCTGGCAAGTACACCACTACAATTCCTCAACAGCGAGTACTACGTACTACTAAAATACTGCGAAGTACGGTAACGACGTCGTCTGCGGACCAGTCGTACTCTACGTCTACACTATGCAAACAACTATGCAATTCATGGCAGAGGGTACTCCTCATTTTAACACTTCCTAGCAATTCTTCCCGTTCCATTCGCCTATGGCGCGCGTCAGGACGACAGCTTAACATCCTCAGTAGTTATGTAGCATCTACACTACATCCAATTTTTTTCCCTCCCTAATCCAGGAAATAAGCTAAACTCGCTGTGCCTGATTAGCATATACGCTACACCACTTTCAGTGCATCACTCCTTGTTGTTTCTGCATGTGGCAGAATCTGCTTAAAGAAAGTGGTTTATTGCAGTGTCAGCATGTTTTCGAGAAATAAAGGTAAATTGTTTGCTTTTAGTAATTCTGGACTATAATTTGTTCAGAACATGCTGTAAAATGCTAATATGCTCCACAATATCGAATAACTTATTATTTATTTCATCACGACAGTACAGCCTTACAATGACGTGACAAAAGTCATGGGGGTACAATACACACATATACAGATGGCGGTAGTACCGAGAACGCAAGGTATAAAAGGGCAGTGCATTGGCGGAGCTGTCATTTGTACTCAGGCGAATCATGTGAAAAGGTTTCCGATGTGACTATGGCTGTTAGACTTCGAACGCGGAATGATAGTTGGGGCCAAACGCATGGGACATTCCATTTCGGAAAATCGTTAGGGAATACAATATTCCGAGATCCACGGTTTCAATAGTGTGTCGAAAATACCACATTTCAGACACTACCTCTCACGACGGACTACGCAGTGGCTGACGGCCTTCACTTACTGACAAGAGCAGTGGCGTTAGCCTAGAGTTGTCAGAGCCAACAGACAAGCAACATTGCACGAAATAACCACAGAAATAAATGTGGGATGTAAGACGAACTTATCTGTTAGGATAGTGGGGTGAAATTTGGCGTTAATGGGCTATGGCAGCAGACGACCGACGCGAGTGGCTTTGCTAACAGCACGACATCGCCTGCAGCGCATCTCCTGGGCTCTGACCATACCAGTTGGACCCTAAACGACTCGAAAACCGTGGCCTGGTCAGATGACTCCTGCTTTCAGTTCGTAGGAGCTGATAGTAAGGTTCGAGTGTGGCGCAGACGCCTCGAAGCCATGGACCCAACTTTTCAACATGACATTGTGCAAGCTGGTGGTGGCTCAATAATGGCGTGGGCCGTGTTTACATGGAAAGAACTGATCACTGATTGGAAATGGTTACGCTCGGCTACATTGAGACCATTTGCAGCCACTCGTGGACCTCATGTGCCCAAACAATAATGGAATTTTTATGGATGACATTGCGCCACGTCACTGGACCACAATTGTTTGTGACTGATTTAAGAACATTCTGAACAATTCGAGTGAAAGATTTGGCCACCCAGGCCGCCCGAAACGGTCCCATCGAACATTTTTGGGACATAGTCGAGCGGTCAGTCCGTGCACAAAACCCAGCACGGCAACACATTCACAATTATAGACGGCTATAGAGGCAGCATGGATCAGTATTTCAGCAGAGGATTTCAAACGGCTTGTCTAGTCTACTGCACGTCGACTTGCTGCACTACGCCGGACGAAATGAGGTACGGCAGGTTATTAGGAGGTATCCCATGACGTTTGTCCCTTCAGTGTATATTTGTTTTATGTAGCACAGAGACTACATTCGGCCACTAGCTATAGTTTCACATTCCAGTGGAATTGTTTTCGTAAATTTTAAGTGTTCCAGTACCGTATTTCTGAGTATCGTTCATATGTCATTTATTTTCTAACATAAATAGTATTCACATTGAACGTGTATTAAAATTTTGTTGAATCACACCCACTAATATTGACTTCCCATTCCTAAATCTAAGCTCAGGACTGAGCAGGATGCGTGTACCTGTGCGCTCTGTAATTGGTCTTATCTTGTGTCCGTGATCCCTGCAGGAACGATAGGCAGGGTATTGTAGTACTGATCCCTCATTTGAAGTTGGTTCTTGAACCTTTGTAAGTAGGCTTTCGCGGGATAGTTAACGTCTTTCTTGAAGGAGTCTGCCACATCGGTTTTTTCAGCATCTCTGTGACGCTCTCCCACGAGCCAAACAAATCTGTGATAATTTATGTCGCCATTCTTTGTACACTTGCGATGTCTCGCACTAGTTCTATTTCGTAAGTGTTAAACATACTTGAGCAACATTTTGGGATGAGTCGCACGAGTATTCTGTAAATAATTTCCTTTGTATATTGATTACATTCTCGTAGTATCCTACCAATGAACTTGCTTTTCCTATAACTTAGCCTCCGTGGTCGTTCCATTTCACATGGTTACAGTTTGTTACATCCAGGTATTTGTATGAGTTGACAGATTCCAACTGGAACTCATTGTAGTCACAGGATACCGCTTTTCTGCCTTTTGTGAAGTGCACAATTGTACATTCCGAAAATTTAAAGCAAGTTGCCAGTCTTTGCACTACTATGAAACTTTATCAAAACCTGAATGAAGTTTTCACTCTCTACCAGGATATCTTCAATCCAGTCACAAATGTTGTTTAATAACCCAACGTTGCTGCCAATTTATTTAAGTATGTTGACGTCTCTCAAGAATTGTGTGCCTTATTTCTTTGTTTCCTCGCGAATTTTGACAATAGTTTCATCCTATTATAAGTGGGTTATCATGTGGTGTCCGGGCTTGTCTTTTGACAGTGTTTTGGAGATTTATCACTAATCATGCATGGTTCGGATCGGATCCTATCTGCCGTTTCATACAAGGTATTACCGAGGAGTGGCATATTTTATGTGCACTTGCACATCACGTACTGGTTTTATATGGCCTGAAGATATACATCCAGCCTATGAAACCGGTCGTCATACAGTGGAAACACAATAAACAGCTACTGCCGATTTGGACTTTCACTCAATTTAAAATAAACTCTCTTACCATCTCTGATTTTAAACTGTTTGATTGTCCTTCACGTTACAGCCTAAATTCTTATTGCACTATGGACAAAATAATAAAGATGAAGATTTAAACGAAAGAAGGGATTATAAGTAAAACGAAATTCAAGGAGTATGAGGAATAGAAATAATGAATGCAATAATTCTGACGAAAAAATACGACGATAAAACGAAATAAATTAAATGTAAATCAATTCATAAAATTAATTCAAATCACATTTTACACCGAAGACGAATGACAGGACGAAAAATAAGAACAAATGAGGAAGCTGATATGATTAAAATCGTATGACAAAGGAACAGAAATAAAAGAAAGTACCCCAATAGATTCGAATCCATGATTGTCTGCACTTGAAGGCCTTACCCTATCCATCAAACCACAACCCAGGCAATATTATACTACTACTTTAGTGCTGTTGAGTATCACGCAAAATTCAGAAAATGTTTTCCGTCAATTGCTCGCAAACGAAGACCCACCAGGATGCATCTTAATCTACCTCACCGTACAGATGGTTTCAAAAAGTCGATTCCACCGCTGATGACCTCTCTTTGTAAGTAAACTTCCTCGATATGTGACAGACACGAAAGCCAAGCATCCTTCATTGCAAAGTCATTAATAGAGGATCTGAAACTGCCTGCCATCGATCATCGGCAACTTAGTTTTTGCGTGTTCGAATCTCGTATTAGCTCCTCGCAACGGCGTAACTTTGTCAGCTTCGAAACTAGGAGAGAGAGGACTATTTCTAAGAATTATATCAGCGCATATGAAAGTGACCACTGCTTCAAACCTCAGCCTAGAGTTTCACATGATGGTATATGCTCGCACACTGCAGTTGGCTGACACACAGGCTGATTCTACGCGGTAAGGAGCAGGGAGGTATGGGGAATTAATCTAGCGACTACACGGGCCGCAAATGGAATAAGCGACTTTGACAGAGGGCAGATTGTTATCGCCTTGCGCCTGGGAACGAGCATCCCGTAAACAGTGAAGCTGGTCGGCTGTTCGTGTGCTACTGTCGCGAGCATCACATAAAGTAGATGAACGATGGTGAAACCACGAGTAAGCGACAAGATGTTGGACGGTGACGCCTCATCACAGGACATGGATGGAGGCCGGCGGCTTGCCCGTTCTGTGAAGCACGACAGACGGCGATGTGTGTGAGATATGACAGCAGTGCACAATGGTGGTGCAGATAAAATGTTTCGGAGCACACCGTTCAGCGAAAAATGTTGAACATGTGGGCTCCGCACGGTCGCAGGTTCGAATCCTGCCCTCGGGCATGGATGTGTGTGATGTCCTTAGGTTAGTTAGGTTTAAGTAGTTCTAAGTTCTAGGGGACTGATGACCTGAGAAGTTAAGTCTCATAGTGCTCAGAGCCACGAGCCTGTTACCATTGCTGTGGGCGCGAGATTATCGAGCTTGGACGTAACGTGTCATCTGGTGGGATGAATCACGTTTCATGTTTCACCAGGCCGATTATCGTGTAACGCCATCGTCTAGGCGAACGGCTGCTCAAAACATGCACCACACCATGGACGCAGGCCGGTGGGTGCAGTATTACACTATTGGGAACATTCACATGAGCTTCCGTGGGACCTGTGGTTAGTGAATGAGGGAACCATATCACCTGTGAACATTACTTAGACCATCTGCATCTCTTCATGCTTGGTGTTTTCCCCGACAGCGATGGTACCTTCCAGCAGGATAACAGGCAGTGTCGCAAGGTCAGAACCGAGCGACAGTGATTTGAGGAGCATGACAGTGGACTCACGCTTATGTCTCGGCCGTTAAATACGTCTGATCTAAACGCTGTCGGGCGCCACCTTCGCACCCACAAACCACCGGCCCACAATTTACGGGAAATGTGTGACGTCGCGTAGATATTTGGTGTCACACACCTCCGGAAACGTACCAGTGCCTTTTCGAATCTATTCCACGCAGAATCGTTGCTGTATTGCGATTCAAATGTGGAGCAACGCAATATTTCGCGGGTAGCCAAGTTTAATATCAGAGACTGTTTTTCAGGTAGCTCTCTGTCGTCCGCAGTACAGCCAATATTGCTGAAAATAACTACAATAACACAGCAAACTAACGTTGAAAGAGTATTAACATAGCGATGCAGACAGCAGAAAGCAACATATAAATAACAGCAGTAAGATAATAGAATATTAACAAAGCGCAAAATAACCCAGACTCTTGTGTTTCATTTTAGGCCTAACTTCTTTCATTCCATGTATGCAAAGTACCACAACGAAAACCTCATTACCTGCAGATGACGAACTGTATTTAAGTATCAGCTGTATTGCAGAGTACAGACAGCTATATTAACAGAAGAATTTTCTATTAAGGTACAAACTTTGTTAAAATGTTGTGAAAATAATGACGACAATCCAGAGCCTATATGTATTATCATGCAAATTTCTATCTCCTATTCGACAGAAAATCCGGGGAATGTACTGATGATGGTGAAACTGTATTGAAACAAATGCGTGTGAAAAATGATGAAAATTGTGTGCGCTTAAGATAGAATCCTTTTCCAAAACATACGAGGCAGATTTAACTGTTCGAAAGCGTAAACGAAATAACAACACTTTATTCTGAGGAGGGGTAGTAAAGGTTCAACATGAGTGTTTCCTTAAAAACCGTGAGAATGTGTGGGATGACTAGAAAGTCTGCTAACTGAGAAGACAAGCGTCTGCTTCCTCTGCCGCCGCCATTTACGCTTCAAAAGCTGCTTCATCTGTCCCTGCAAGTGACGCTTTGTGCCTCAGCCGTTAGACGCACCCTGCAGGGGGCCTTTTGCTGCTACGCATCTATTACATGTAGGGCGACGAAAATTGCATTAGCTGCGGAATTCAAATAAAGATCGAACAATATTCATGTACAAACTACAGGCAATGCCTTCCACGTAATGTGTACGTATTTACCATTCTGTAAGAACAACTTAACGATAGCCCGAAAAACAACAGCACGCATATCACAATCACTGAAAATGTAACGGCTCTAGACACAGTCTACTTATAGGAACACGTATCACCATCCTTTGGGCTCGGCTACACGTGAGAATATTTTGCTCCCCGACAGGCTGGTACTCTCGGATAGAACTCGCAAAACTGTTTACGCTACGGGCGAGTTTTTGCTGATAGTTACTTGCGACTACTTCTGTGTCAGTCTTCCTAGAGCAGATGTCGGAACCATTTACACACAGCAGGGTGGGTGATGGGTGAGAGAGAGAGAGAGAGAGAGAGAGAAAGAGAGAGAGAGAGAGAGAGAGAGAGCTGAGCGGTCACTCTCCGCGAAATTTTTCAGTCATAGTTCTGTGCGTGAAGGAAGAGAATGCGATGGAAGAGTATCGGGCTGCAGCTGGATTTTTAATTCAGATAGGGGCTATGAGACCACGTAAACGATCGCGTTCGTGTTGGATAACGGTGGATTAGACGGAGTGATGATTTTGGGGCATGCAAGAATATCATCGTAGAGCTTGTGATGGAAGATTCACAACAATATCGAAATTTTACGAGAATGACAGTGATAGAGAGGGAAGAAATACATCTTACAGTGGAACCCAAAATTACCAAGCAAGACACTATTATGCCTAAATCTAATATTGTTAAAAGGTAAATGGTTGTTTTACAGGTTGCAAAACGATTATTTTCAAACATAGCTTCACATGTTTCTCTATGTTAATTAATATATATTATAGAACTACTTTGCCTGATTCCTTACATTTCGGATATTCTGGTGAAGTCCTTCTGTGAAGTTGTTAAAAACAAAAGCCATTTCAGCTTTGGTTCAAATGGCTCTGAGCACTATGCGACTTGACTTCCGAGGTCATCAGTCGCTTAATTAAACCTAACTAACCTAAGGACATCACACACATCCATGCCCGAGGCAGGTTTCTAACTGCGACCGTAGCGGTCGCTCGGCTCCAGACTGCAGCGCCTAGAACCGCACGGCCACTCGGGTCGGCATTTCAGCTTCGCTTCTTATCTCAGTTCAAGTAGTCCAGTAACTGTACATTCCATAACGCCTATCTTCCCTCATAAAGACTAATGATATGCACAGCTTCGTGCTGAGTCAACTTCCTGGCAGCTATCTTCACCTCTTTTTTGCCGACAAATCGCTGACATTCCTTCGCCGCGCGTATGCATCGTGACAGCGTGGCGACCGTCCCGACAACGCCGGTACACGTTTATAGAGCAGCGAGTTGCAGTGTTTAGGTGGCGTAGTGAATAACGCGCTGATCTCTCATTCACATTTTCATATGGGCGCAGGATCGAGTCTCCTCGGTGACAATTTTTTTCGTTTAAACTCTGTATAACATGTATATGATGCTTTTACAAGTTCATTGCTGCGTTAAATTGTTTAAGTCTAGAACTTTCCAAATAGGACAACTGCTTCAGCTGTGTGCGTATGAGGTGAAACGGGCGTTCTTTTTTTTTTCGCTCAAAAACATGTCACGGACACAAATTGTTCGCAACACGCAGTTTCGTGAATACTTTCATGTAATGTGTGCTTTAGAACAGGAAAAATATATTATCGAGATGCGGTAGCGTAAAAACTGAAATATGGCACAAATTCTGGACGCAATATGACCGCTCAACATTCACGGAGTACTCCCTGCCCTCCCGACAGTGGCAGCATACTTTTTCTTGTCTGAGAGCTGCGGCGAGCGGCTCTCGCGAGATGGAGGTTGCTATCTACACGAGGTCTAAACTCGAAGAACGCGACTATCCGAGATCCTGCCCCACAGTCGGATTCTGCTGGTGAGCTGACTCCCGGCGCCGTTTATACGGCACGTATTACTCATGTAAGTCCTCGGAGAATGAAAAACTCTTACTCTTAAATATCTATCGACATAGGAGAAGAAGCCTAGAGCCACTCTCAGACTTCCACAGACAAAGTTTTCCGAGAAATATGTTGTTGTTGTTGTTGTTGTGGTGGTCTTCAGTCCTGAGACTCGTTTGATGCAGCTCTCCATGCTACTCTATCGTGTGCAAGCTTCTTCATCTCCCAGTACTTACTGCAACCTACGTCCTTCTGAATCTGCTTAGTGTATTCATCTCTTGGTCTCCCTCTACGATTTTTACCCTCCACGCTACCCTCCAACACTAAATTTGTGATCCCTTGATGCCTCAGAACATGTCCTACCAACGGGTCCCTTCTTCTTGTCAAGTTGTGCCACAAACTCCTCTTCTCCCCAATTCTATTCAATACCTTCTCATTAGTTACGTGATCTACCCATCTAATATTCAGCATTCTTCTGTAGCACCACATTTCGAAAGCTTCTATTCTCTTCTTGTCCAAACTATTTATCGTCCATGTTTCATTTCCATACATGGCTACACTCCATACAAATACTTTCAGAAATGACTTCCTGACACTTAAATCTATACTCGATGTTAACAAATTTCTCTTCTTCAGAAACGCTTTCCTTGCCATTGCCAGTCTGCATTTTATATCCTCTCTACTTTGACCATCATCAGTTATTTTGCTCCCCAAATAGCAAAACTCATTTACTACTTTAAGTGTCTCATTTTCTAATCTAATGCCCTCAGCATCACCCTATTTAATTCGACTACATTCCATGTCCTCGTTTTGCTTTTGTTGATGTTAATCTTATATCCTCCTTTCATGACACTGTCCATTCCGTTCAACAGCTCTTCCAAGTCCTTTGCTGTCTCTGACAGAATTACAATGTCATCGGCGAACCTCAACGTTTTTATTTCTTCTCCATGGATTTTAATACCTACTCCAAATTTTTCTTTCGTTTCCTTTACTGCTTGCTCAATAAACAGATTGAATAACATCGGGGAGAGGCTACAACCCTGTCTCACTCCCTTCCCAACCACTGCTTCCCTTTCATGCCCCTCGACTCTTATAGCTGCCATGTGGTTTCTGTACAAGTTGTAAATAGCCTTTCGCTACCTGTATTTTACCCCTGCCACGTTTAGAATTTGAAAGAGAGTATTCCAGTCGACGTTGTCAAAAGCTTTCTCTAAGTCTACAAATGTTAGAAACGTAGGTTTGCCTTTCCTTAATCTTTCTTCTAAGATAAGTCGTAAGGTCATTATTGCCTCACGTGTTCCAACATTTCTACGGAATCCAAACTGATCTTCCCCGAGGTCGACTTCTACCAGTTTTTCCATTTGTCTGTAAAGAATTCGCGTTCGGAATATTTTACCCAAGAGGACGCCATCATCATTTAATCATACAGTAAAGCTGCATGCCCTCGGGAAGAATTACGGCTGTGGTTTCCACTTGCTTTAAGCCGTTCGCAGTACCACAACAGCTATGCCGTTTTGGTTAGTGTTACAGGGCCAGATCAGTCAATCATCCAGACTGTAGCCCCTGCAACTACAGAAAAGGCTGCTGCCTCTCTTCAGGAACCACACGTTTGTCTGGCCTCTCAAAAGATACCCCTCCGTTGTGGTTGCACCTACGGTACGGTACGGCTATCTGTATCGTTGAGGCACGCAAGCCTCCCCAGCAACGGCAAGGTCCATGGTTCATTGGGGGGGGGGGGGGGGGGGGCGAACAGGGTTCAGAGAAAATAATGAAATTTGCCTTACTGTGGTAATACAGAATAATCGGAAGGAAACATTATTTAATTTATAGGTGATTTGGAGCTATAGAGGCTGCGAAATTTCGCACACAGAGCTGAAACCCCTGGAAGCAATTACGCCTCTAACACGGCTGGGCACCGAGTCCAATTACGTTTGGATGACAGAAACCGGTACGACTTTAGCTTCAGTTCTGTGTCACAGTTCGCCTATCTTAGTGGCCAGGGAATAAAAGCATGATACTCTCTCAGTATCCTATGAGCAGATGTTCTAACGGGTGAGAGATTGTGAGAACATGGTGGACAGGGCAACAGCTGAACTACTCCTGCAATGTGGTATGTTACGTCAGCACACGTCGCATGGTGCCTAGCATTTTTTTTTTTTTTTACTCTCGTTTAGGCACATTAGTGGTCACGTCAAGTAGCTATAAAGCAATAATAATAATAAAATACACGGTCCAGTCACATTAATATGACCACTGCCTATGTTTGACGTCAATCGCAGACTGCAGCGAGCGGCACTAGAAGTGGAGGGTATTATAAAACGTGTCAAGGGTACGCGGAAAAAGTACAGTCGTTTCGTAATGCAGAAACGGAGCGATTTATCTCATGCCCGAAACGACATGATCACTGACTTCTCTCGGGCCATGGGTGGCAGTTTTTACGAAACGGCTAAGTTTGTAAACTGTTTGCGTTCCGCCATGGTTGAAGTATACCGGGATGGCAAAACGGCGCCATCCAAAACCGTCGCCCAGGCAACTGTGGCGCACCACCGACCATAGACGACATGGGTGAACGACGGCTGCGGAGAAGTGTACGGGCGAATGGACGTGCAACTGTTGAGCAACTGACCGCCCAGATGAACCAAGGGGCTACCAACAGGGTCTCCTCAACGACCGTTCAGCGAACGTTGCTGCGTATGGGCCTCTGCAGCAGGCGCCTGGTTCGTGCACCCACGCTGACTACTATTCATCTGCGACGAAAGTTGGAATTTGCACGCCAACACTGCAACCGTACGTCCATTGAGTGGCAACAGGTGGTCATTTCAAATGAATCACGTTTTATGCTCCATTGGACAGATGGCCTTTGGCGTGTACGTCGCGAAACGTCTGAAAGGAAGCGCCCTGCAAGCGTTATGGTCTGGGTTAATGATTACGTGGCAGTCCCTGGGTGATTTCGTCGTCCTATAAGCGCAATGGATCAACACAAGTATGCATCTACCCTTGGAGACCATGTCTACAAGCAGATTGATTTTCCAAGGCACGATGGTATCTACCAGCAGCACAGTGCAACGTGTCACACAGCTCGCAATGTACGCTTGTGTTTCGAAGAGCACTACAATGAGTTCACCGCACTCCCATGGCCATTTAACTTCCCGGATTTAAATACAATCGAAAATCTGTGGGACCGCCTTAACCGAAAAACCTAGCGCAGCCGGCCACGGCACTGGAGTCGACATGGCTCCATATCACTGTCGGTACCTTCCAGAACCTCACTGATCCTCTTCACGCACGTATTCGCAGCGGTCCGCTCTGCAAAAGCTGAGTGTTCAGGCTTCTGACATATGGTCTCTTTAATATGATTGGACAAATGGTTCAAATGGCTCTGAGCACTATGGGGCTTAACTGCTGAGGTCATCAGTCCCCTAGAACTTAGAACTACTTAAACCTAACTAACCTAAGGACATCACACACATCCATGCCCGAGGCAGGATTCGATCCTGCGACCGTAGCGGTCGCGCGGTTCCAGACTGTAGCGCCTAGAACCGTTCGGCCACTCCGGCCGGCTATGATTGGACAGTGTAATAGTAATAGTAATAATAATAATAATAATAATAATAATAATAACTGGTTCGGATAAATGAAACACACTATCAACGAGAATTTACACATACGTCAACCAGAAAAAAAACCTCTTTGGTACCAATGGCTGCAAGAAACTAGAAATGGCCTGAAACAGATGATGATCGAAGACCTTGAAATTCTGAACAGAAATAATGCCGAAAGAAGTGGTGAGGTGATCTGAAACAACACTCATATCGAATGAAACACAAACGGAAAAATCCGAAGCTAAATCAGAACTACACTATGTGATCAAACGTATCCGGACACACCCAAAAATATACGTTTTTCAAATTAGGTTATTTGTGCTGCCACCTAATGCCAGGCACTCCGTATCAGCGACCTCAGCAGTCATTAGACATCATGAGAGGCAGCAGAATGAGGCGCTCCGCGGAACTCACGGACTTCGAACGTGGTCAGGTGATTGGGTGTCACTTGTGTCATACGTCTGTACGCGGGATTTCCATACTCCTAAACATCCCTAGGTCCATGTTTCCGATGTGATAGTGAATCAGATACGTGAAGGGACACGTAGAGCACAAAAGTGTACAGGCCGACCTCGTCTGTTGACTGACAGAGACCGCCGACAGTTGAAGAGGGTCGTAATGTGTAATAGGCAGACATCTACCCACACCATCACACAAGAATTCCAAACTGCATCAGGATCCACTGCAAGTACTATGACAGTTAGGCGGGATGTGAGAAAACTTTGATTTCATCGTCGAGCGGCTGCTCATAAGCCACACATCAAGCTGGTAAATGCCAAACGACGCCTTGCTTTGTGTAAGGAGCGTAAACATTGGACGATTGAGCAGCGAAAAAACGTGTGGCGTGACGAATCACGGTACACAATGTACCGATCCGATGGCAGAGTATGGGTATGGCGAATGCCTGGTGAACATCATCTGCCAGCGTGCGTAGTGGCAACAGGAAAATTCGCCGGCCGGAGTGGCCGAGCGGTTCTAGGCGCTACAGTCTGGAACCGCGCGACTGCTACGGTCTCAGGTTCGAATCCTGCCTCGGGCATGGATGTATGTGATGTCCTTAGGTTAGTTAGGTTTAAGTAGTTCTAAGTTCTAGGGGACTGATGACCTCAGAAGTTAAGTCCCATAGTGCTCAGGGCCATTTGAACCAGTAAAATGCGGAGGCGGTGGTGTTATGGTGTGATCGTGTTTTTCATGGAGGGGCCTTGCACCCCTCGTTGTTTTCTGTGGCACTATCACAGCACAGCACAGCACGTTTTAAGCACCTTCTTGCTTCCCACTGTTGAAGAGCATTTCGGGGATGGTGACTGCATCTTTCAACACGATCGAGCATCTGTTCATAATGCACGGCCTGTAGCAGAGTGGTTACACGACAATGACATCCCTGTAATGTACTAGCCTGCACCGTGTCTTGACCTGAATCCTATAGAACACCTTTGGGATGTTTTGAAACGCCGATTTCGTGCCAGGCCTCACCGACCGACGTCTATACCTCTCGTCAGTGCAGCACTCCGTGAAGAATGGGTTGCCATTCCCGCAGAAACCTTCCAGCACCTGACTAAACGTATGCCTGCGAGATTGGAAGCTGTCATCAAGGCTAAGGGTGGGCCAACACCGTATTGAATTCCAGAATTACTGATGGAGGGCGCCACGAGCTTTTAACTCATTTTCAGCCAGGTGTCCGGATACTTTTAATCACACAGTGTAAGTCTTCACATGATACATAGGTGCTCCAAAGAGGAAAGTAATAACAGTGCGAGAAGGGGATAGGTTTCAGATACGTGAATGACTCTAAGAAGTTTTAAATAAGAGAACACAGTAATTTATTCCGGACGGCTAGAGTTCATCACAAAGTTATCGCCAGCAGTGCCACAGGGGAATGTGGTAAGATCGTTCTTGAAACGTCCTGGCATATTAAAACTGTGTGCCGGACTGAGACTCGAACTCGGTACCTGAGCCTTTCGCGGGCAAGTGCTCTACCGATTGAGCTACGACTCACGACACATCCGCACAGCTATACTACCTAATCTCCTACATTCCAAACTTCACAAATATTCTCCGGCGAAACTTGTGGGACTAAAACTCTTCTAAGAAAGGATATCGTGGAGACATGGGTCGTGCGTCGTGCTTGGGTAGCTCATGTGGTCGAGTACTTCCCCGCGAACGGCAAAGCTCCCGAGTTCGAGTCTCCGTACAGCACAAAATTTTTAATGTGCCAGGAAGTTTGATATTAACGCATACTCTGCTGCAGAGTGAAAAATTCATTCTCAGGACTGTTCATGTTTTGCATATTCATAAACGATCTGTGGGATAGCATGAGCAGCAGTAATCTGAATCTGTTTGCTAATGACGCTGTAGTTAATGGGAACGGATTGTAGGAGAGTACAGGATGACTTGGACAGAATTTCTATTTGATGCTCTAACTGTCGAAAAATGTAAAGTAATGCACATTAAGAAGAAAAACAATCCTGTAATGTTCCAATACCGCATTAGTGGTGAGCTCCTTGACACAGTAAGGTCGATTAAATATCCAGGCGTAACGTTGGAAAGTCACATGAAATGGAATGGGCGCGCAAGGTCTGTACTACGGAAGACTCATCTATAAATGACATTACCTACGGAACACTAGCACGACCCATTCTTGAGTCCTGCTCGAGTGTGTATCATATCCATTAGGTCGGATTAAAGCAAGACCTAGCATCAATTCAGGGGTGTGATGCTAGATTAGTTACTGGTAGCTTGGATCAACACCCGTGTTTCAAATGGGAATCCCCGGAGGGAAAAGACGTTCTTTTCGTGAAACATTACTGAGAAATTTTAGCGAACCAGCATTTATTACAGTCTTCAGAACCACCCTACTGCCACCAAAATACAGCTCTTGTAGGGACCACGAAGATAAGATAAATCGGGGGTCGCAATGAAGCATATGGACAGTTGCTTTTCCCTCGCTCCACTTGCGAGTGGAACACGAAAGGGAAGGGCTAACAGTACAAAGTATCATCTGCCACGAACCATATGGTAGCTTGGGTGTATGACGTAGACGTAGATAATAACAGCAACAATAACCCTGCTAGTACTCATTTTCTTGCATCCGACTTTCTTATGGTAAACACAAACATTTTATTTCCACAACGATTAGCTAATTTTGACCCTTTGACCACTATTATTGTATTTACCATCAGACTTCGTGTCAAATATTCAAGAAATAAGAAGTAACAACAAGTAAGGCAAAGTACAACACAACAGCCTTCAGACAAGCGTGTGATTTTATTTCCTTTAAATGAATGAAGCTCAGTCACGGCTCCAACAATAGCTACTATGGATAAATTATGTAACAAAATAAATGGCCTAGGTACACCACACAAAAAAATGCGTTATATTATAAGGGGCGTTCCAAAAGAAACGAGCCGGTGGCCTACTTACAGAAACCAGTATCTGTATGTTAGGAGTATTGAGCCTGGCTGTTGATACACCTGTCCCACTATGAGACAAGGCGTTGAATGGCTGTCTCATAAAATTCCGCGATGTTAATCAGCTCCTCACGTACAGCTGGACGTCGTCGTCCACACGAGTGCAGGAAAGGTTACGCTGACGTTCTTCTTTGACCAAAATGGCCCCCTTCTGATTCACTTCCTGCAGCAGGGGACAACAGTGAATGCCCAGCGTTACTCGCACAACTTTACTACCCTTCGCCAAGCGATCAAATCAAAACGACCAGGCAATCTCACCAAGGGGTCATTCTGCTCCACGACAATGCAAAGCCACATACGTCCAACACAGTCGCGGCACTCCTGCAAAAATTCAAATGGGAGGTTCTAGGCCACCCTCCATACAGTTCGGACCTTTCCACCGTGATTATGCCATTTTTGGTCCCCTTAAAAAGGCTCTGAGGGGCAAATAATTCACCTCGGACGACGACGTCCAGCTCTACGTGCGGAACTGGTTAACATTGCAGAACCGGGAATTTTATGAGACAGCTATTCACCGCCTTGTGTCACAGTGGGATAAATGTCTCAACAGCCAGGGTCAATACTTCTAACATACATCTACATCCATACTCCGCAAGCCACCTAACGGTGGGTGGCGGAGGCTATCATGAGTACCTCTAGCTGTTTTCCCTTCTATTCCAGTCTCGTATTGTTCGTGGAAAGAGGATTGTCGGTATGCCTCTGTGTGGGCTCTAATCTCTCTGATTTTATCCTCATGGTCTCTTCACGAGATATAAGTAGGAGGGAGCAATATACTGCTTGACTCCTCGGTGAAGGTATGTTCTCGAAACTTCAACAAAATCCCGTACCGAGCTACTGAGCGTCTCTCCTGCAGAGTCTTCCACTGGAGGTCATCTATCATCTCCGTAACGCTTTCGCGATTACTAAATGATCCTGTAACGAAGCGCGCTGCTCTCCGTTGGATCTTCTCTATCTCTTCTATCGACCCTTTTTGGTACAGATCCCACACTGCTGAGCAGTATTCAAGAAGTGGACGAACAAGCGTACTGTAACCTACTTCCATACAGGTACTGGTTTCTGTAATTATGCCTCCCGCTCGTTTCGTTTTGAACGTCCCTAATATTTCATTCGTCAAGATGCCATGGCCTGTACAGCGATGTGGGAGAGATCAACATGTAATAGCATCTCTAAGAAGGAACATCAGAAAAGTAGCTATGGTCATAAACTATATGTACACGAACACTCAACGTAATTCGCACTAAAGAACAGAAAATTCAAACGTCTTAAAATATTCCTGTCGAGTGGCGTAGTATCGTAAGTTCGCAGATGTTAGGCTTTACATCCAGAAACACGAAGTGCAAACTTCTTATTTGTTTGAAACATCACGTAATTTTCGTTATGATGCTAACCACCAGGTTGTTTCATACTGATTAAAGGAGCGAAATTAGCTAACCCCCAATTGGAATAATAAGTTACAGAATGAAATTTTCACTCTGCAGAGAAGTGTGCGCTGATATGAAACTTCCTGGCAAATTAAAACTGTGTGTCGGACAGAGACTCGAAGTCAGTACTTTGGCCTTTAGCGAGCAAATGCTCTACCGACTGAGTTCGAGTTCAATCCGGCACACAGTTTTAATCTGCCAGGAAGTTTCATATCAGCGCACAGTCTCCTGCAGAGTGACAATTTCCTTCTGGAAACATCCCCCACGGTGTGGCTAAGTCATGTCTCCGCAATATCCCTTCTTCAGGGAGTGCAAGTCTTCCTAGTTTCGCAGGACACTTCTGTGAAATTTGGAAGGCAGGAGACGAGCTACTGACGGATGTGAGGACAGGTCGTGAGTCGTGCTTGGGTAGCTCAGTTGGTAGAGCACTTGCCTGCGAAAGACAGAGGTCCCGAGTTCGAATCTCGGTCCGGCCCACAGTTTTAATCTGCCGGGAAGGCTCAAAAAATACGTTAGTTTCACGTAAAATGTCTGTAGCTGGGAAACTAATCCTTCCAAGAAATTGATTTAAATGATAATGAAAATAATAATAATAATAATAATAATAATAATAATAATAATGCAATATAACACATACCATACAGTTAAAAGGAAGTGACGCTTGATGAAGGTCCGCGTCACTTTCCATTTTTAACCAGACTTAACGTCTGAGAAAGTAAAGAAATAATAATAATAATACTTTATTTGAAAAGTACTTACTTTAAAGGTCACTAAACGAATAACCTCTGCTGCTTGGTCCTGCAAAAGTAAAAAAAAAAACTGTTTTAGATACACAACATAAAATGAGTTACACAGCAAAAATAATCAAAAAATGAAGCAGCTGATACCGCAGGTGAGTCATTTGAACATTACAACAGAATTTTTACGATACGGATAATCAATCAAAATCAAAAGGCAGGAAATACCTATACATGTATTGTATGAGTAACAAGTGGTGTCATAGTAAAGGTACAGAACTCTTGTATCCAGGCACAAAATAGATTTAGGTTTCCGTATATTCTGCGACGGGTAAGGCCACACTATGCTAGTGGGAAGTGATATATTGTACAGCTACCACACGCGGGAACTCCCGAGCGCGCATTCAGGGCTAAACGCACACTCAAAAATGCTCCGAAAAGCGGAAATGGAGCAGTGCTTATCGAGCAAGACGTAGAAGGAGGCAGTAAAATGAAAAGAGAAGAATTCTGGCACGAGAAAGCATCAGTAGAGGAGATTTGCGTGGAACCTTCAAACAGCTTCTTATGCGAGGGTTCCTCAGCAGGTAAGTTACACATTATTATGGCAGGCCATGTAACTTTCATCGAATGCTGCACTACAAATCAAAGTGTCACAAATACACGACACCATTTTTCAACATAGCACCAAGTCTCAGCGAATAACGGTCAGAACGTTCTATCAATCGCTCTGTTCTCCAACGACAGAAATCCGCTCATTGATCACGGAACCGTTCTAGAACCGCTGTGCGAACGTCCATCTCATGGTGCAAGATCTAAACTTCCCGATGGTCATCATCCACATCTCTTCGGGTTTGGTCAAATTGTTGGCACCGTTTCACAATGGCTAACCGCGACATTGCAATTGGTCCATATACCGCCAGAATTTCAAGGTGAATCTATGTCCTATTTAGACGTTATGCTCACAAGAATCGTACTGTCCCACGCTGGAGGACATTTCCAGTTGCCACGCCATTTCATTCCCACACTGCGAAGAGCGTGTTACCCTAACGCAGCAGAACTGTCTTTGCTGGTAACTCGGAACATGTACTCTCATCAGACAATGTGCCACTCTTCTCGCGGAATAATCTTAGCGTCAGACGACATGTGTCACTTTCTAAAGTCATAATGCAGGACTAGCAGTTGAATACGTTCCCATGCTGACAGTGTAATAAGTTGCGTTAGTTTTAATTATAAAAGCGAAGTACTTAATATAGTGTGTCACTTCAGCCATTTCTGTAAATTGAAAAAAAAAATAAAATAAAATAAAACCTAAACTGGAGGTAATGTTATACCTTTTTGCTAATAGGCATAGTTTAAACTAGCTATTGCTCTAGGACTTGCCTGCAAATGGCAATGGATCTGGGTTCGAATCACGGCCCGTTCACTGTCATCATACACTGAAGCGCTAAAGAAACTGGTATATGCGTGCGTATTCAAATACAGAGAGATGTAAACAGGCAGAATATGGCGCTGCGGTAGGCAACGCCTATATAAGACAAGTGTCTCGAGCAGTTGTTAGATCTGTTACTACTGCTAAAATGGCAGGTTATCAAGATTTAAGCGAGTTTGAACGTGGTGCTATAGTCGGTGCACGAGCGACGGTACACAGCATCTCCAAGGTAACGATGAAGTGGGGATTTTCTGTACGACCATTTCACGAGTGTGCCGTGAATATCAGGAATACGGTGAAACATCAAGTCTCCTACATCATTGCGGCCGGAAAAAGATCCTGCAAGAACGGGACCAACGACGACTGAAGAGAATCGTTCAACGTGACAGAAGTGCAACAATTCCGCAAATTGCTGCACATTTCAATGCTGAGCCATCACCAAGAGTCAGCGTGCGAACCATTCAACGAAACGTCATCGATATGGGCTCTCGGAGCCGAAGGCCCACTTGTGTACCCGTGATGACTGCACGACACACAGCTTTACGCCTCACCAGGGCCCGTCAACTCCGAAAATGGACTGTTGATGATGGGAACATGTTGCCTGGTCAGACAACTATCCTTTGAAAATGGATCGAGCGGATGGACTTATACGGGTATGGAGAGAACCTCAGGAATCCATGGACCCTGCTTATCACGCGGGCACTGTTCAAGCTGGTGGAGGCTCTGTAATGGTGTGGGACGTGTGCAGCTGGACCGCTGTGGGGCCTCTGATACGTCTAGATACGACTCTGACAGGCGACAAGTACGTAAACATCCTGTCTGATCATCTGCATCCATTCATATCCATCGTGCATTCCAACGGGCTTGGGAAATTACAGCAGGACAATGCGACACCTCATACCTCCAGGATTGCTACAGAGTGGCTCCAGAAACAAATTTCTGATTTAAACATTTTCGCTGCCCACCAAACTCCCCAGACATGCACATTACTGAGCATATTTGGAATGCTTTGCAACGTGCCGTTCAGAAGAGATCTCCACCCTCTCACACTCTTACGGATTTATGGACAGCCCTGCAGGATTCATGGTGCCAATTCCCTCCAGCACTACTCCATACATTAGTCGAGTTCATGCCACGTCGTGTTGCGGCACTTCTGAGTGCTCGCAGGGCCTCTACAGGGTATTAGGCACGTGTACCAGTTTCATTGGCTGTTCAGTGTACGATGTGTGGCGGAAGGCACGTAATATATCAGTCTCAGTGTCCCTCTTTTCCTGTTCCATTCGAGTTTGGTAAGCGGGAAGGATACTATTGATGCTCTTACACGTGAGCCCGAATCCTGATCGTTACGCAAGATATGTATGCTTCTTCATCCATTTTACATGGGCTCTTCAAATTTTATGTAGCACAAGGTCTTTCTAGCAAAGTTTCGCATCGCAGTTCGTTGAGCATTTCTGTAACTCTCTCACACTGACTAAACTACCCCGCAATGAGTAGTGTAGCTCTTCTTACAATCTTTCCCATCTATTCCGTTACTCCAATACTGCACGGGTGTTAGACCAACCAACAGTACTGTTCAGCATGACCTTACCTTAAACGGGGCTGGATGGTTGTGACATTTGACTCATTGAGTATCTGTACTCAAACCAAACACTGTCATTGTGCTAGCTGGACTGCAGGTAGCATTTTGAAATTCACGAGTGATTTCTTCCGCTGATTTGATGTGATATTTTACAAGCACCTTCCGGAATGCTCGATGGTCCGTGTCTGCCTGGTCTTGGGTTAGCTGTGGTTGTTCCTTCGCGTTTTCACTTCACAATTACATTACCAACAGTGGACTAGGCCCTGATGGATTTGCCACGTTACATCCAGTGACTAATCCACGTCCACCGTCACTACGCTCTTCTAACCCATTCTGTTGTTACTGCTTCTTTACTGCCAAATCAATACTCCCCGCCTCCTTTTTACTGGCGGGTCCGCATCACGAGACCACTAAAGATCAATTCCGCATTACACAGGGGTGCCCGGATACTTTTGATCAAGATAGGGTATGCAGGGTGGTCACAAAGAGTCTGTAAAGCTTGCAAGGGTGTTGCAGGGGAGACTCTGCTGGGAAGTGATTGTTGAGAAAAAATTCGATACGTTGCGCCGTTTCCGAGATATTTAGCACCGACGTTAGCCGATCAGGTCGTCGCGCACGCAGATTCAAGCAGCCTCCCAGAGTGTGTCGCCAGACTCGTTCTTCGTTTGGTTTCCTCACACGCAACAAACGTAGCTTTCGTTCACCTAGCTTAAATTCATCACTTCTGAAAAACGCACATTTTAACTTTAACTGGTAACGAGTATTCTAACAAGTGATAACTCAGAGATCCACAGATGTGTGTGCCTTACCACATTTTAGCGTGTGCGATCTGATTGGTAAAACTGAATGCCAGACACCTCGGAAACAGCGCAACGCATCGAATTGTTTTCATAACAATTATTTCTCCGCCGCCTTTACAAGCTTTTCAGACTGTTTCTGACCACCCCGCATAAATGCTGATATATCAGATGAACTAGAAAAATCGAACTGCTCGGCAACAATCTATATTCTACTACGCTGTTGATCAAGTTCGAAACAGCTAGGGTCAAATCTCTCTTTTACAGAGAAAGACTGTCGTACACAGCTAAGGTTTGTGAAGCCACATTCGCTAATTATTGTGTACAGTAATGGTTGGGTATCTTCACTCATTCGACAGTTTTGTAGTCGGTTCTACATTCTGAAACTGCAAAAACTTTCCTCCACTGGTAACCTTGTAATTTTTTCCTCTAAACGCGTGATCTAGATGAACGTAATAGAATAGTTTGCATTACATTAGTTTTCATGGACAAGATTTTTAAACGTGTCCCCTCCCCCTCACGACTGATGACATTTGCAAGTAAATCGTTCTGCCTCTCTATGAATAATATTACGGCGGTATTGATAATCTCGTCGCGAACGCTTGCGTGTGTGCGTGTAAGATTCGGCCACGAACGCAGCTAATTCCAGACTTCTTGATCGAAAAATATACCCGACCTTCTGATTGGAAGCTTTTTGGTATTTTATTGCGGAGAACAGGAACAATTTATTCTCCTAATTTGTCTCCAATCAGCAGTGTCCATTGTCTTCTGTCTATTTGCGATCGATTTCGAAGCTCTGAGGCTTCACCTTTAGCCCTTCATTGCTCGCGCAGATGACACTCGTTATCCACATCATTTTCCTGCTCTATTTTGTCTCACTGAGGTACCGGGTGATCAAAAAGTCAGTATAAATTTGAAAACTGAATAAATCACGGAATAATGTAGATAGAGAGGTACAAATTGACACCCATGCTTGGAATGACATGGGGTTTTATTAAACCCAAAAAAATACAAAAGTTCAAAAATGTGAGACAGATGGCGCGTCATCTGATCAGAATAGCAATAATTAGCATAACAAAGTAAGACAAAGCGAAGATGATGTTCTTTACAGGAAATGCTCAATATGTCCACCATCATTCGTCAACAATAGCTGTAGTCGACGAATAATGTTGTGAACAGCACTGTAAAGCATGTCCGGAGTTATGGTGAGGCATTGGCGTCCCTAGAGATGTCGGTCGATCACGATACACTAGCCATTTCAGGTAACCCCACAGCCAATAATCGCACGGACTGAGGTCTGGGGACCTGGGAGGCCAAGCATGACGAAAGTGGCGGCTGAGCACACGATCATCACCTAACGACGCGCGCAAGAGATGTTTCACGCGTCTAGCAATATGGGGTGGAGCGCCGTCCTGCATAAAGATCGTACGTTCCAGCAGGTGTTTATCAGCCAGGCTTGGGATGATGCGATTCTGTAACATATCGGCGTACCTTTCACCCGTCACGGTAGCAGTTACTGACGTTTTACTGTCCAGCGCCATCTGTCGTACATTTTGTGAAATTTGTTTTTTTGGTTCTAATAAAACCCCATGTCATTCCAAGCATGTGTGTCAATTTTTACCTCTCTATCTATTATTCCGTGGTTTATTAAGTTTGTAATTTATACTAACTTTTTGATCACCATGTATATTGAGTTCGCGCCATTTTCAGTACCTTTCCGTTAACTCTCCATCCGTTAGCTGCAGACATTATTGGCTTTCAGTTAACGCACGTTGCATTGTTTAGGAAACATTATTATAGTCTGGAGAACACTGGTCATTCGCACGATCTCTGCTGTTACAATCTGAAACAAAGTAAGGGTATTTTACTTTTTTTTTCATAGAGATAATCAGATTTTCATGTGCGTAATTTTCAGCGAATCGAAATTAACTGCAATTAATTTGCCTCTTACCTAGAGTAATTACCGAAGAAAGCTAAATATTCTCTGAGTTTTAGTTTGTGGGATAAATATCGAAGGTAAAAAAACCTAGAACGAGCTTTGGTAGAGATCCTGATATATGGCTTTGAATGGTTCCATGAGCTGAGTGATGGAGATCCTGAAAGTGATATTGCTAATTCAGAGAACTAGGATTGGGTACATGAGATTTAGGAACAGATCATGAAGTGTCAGGAAATGATGAATTTGAATCACATAAAAGTATACAGAAGGACGTATTTCTTCTAGGAAGAGATGCAATAACTAAATGGAGGGAAAGTAAATATCCTACCAATGTCTTGTAATATTATTACACATCTACCTGGATCCAAAAATGAAGATGGTATAAGAAAGACAGAAACAGCTATTCTGAAGTTATCATTGAATGAAAATATAATTCGCATTATTGACGATGTACTAATATTTACATCAATTAAGTTCGTGGCGATTTTTCTAGGGAACGGATGCTAAAGAAACAGATGTTACAAAGATCAGAACTGTCATTTGTTTTTAATATCCGTATGTATCTCTGAGACGCTCTATAAAAAATTTATCGAAGTTGTGGGAGAGCTCAAAGTGCAATGGACTTGAATCGTGTTACTTTTGCATGAGTGAAAACAATTCGGGTTGGTCTCGAGATATCTTAAGTTTGACAGTATCGTTGACAGAGGTGCTCACAGAGAGACTGACAAGTTGGCTGCTATCACAGAGGTACTGGAGCTATTTATAAACAATTGCCAAAAATATTTCTCACCGAGTTCGTATTAAATGTATTATATTTAGATTTAAATAAAACACTCCTAAAACCATTCACGGAAACCTTCGAAGTGTCCAAATACACCGTTAATGTAGTGGATGACAGCTGTCATCCGCGCAAGTGACCTAGTCAGGAATTAACGTTATGTTGCCTTGTACTCTTTGGATGGGCGTAGTTACCGCTTTGAAACAAATCAAATGGTTCGAATGGCTCTGAGCACTATGGGACTTAACTTCTGAGGTCATCAGTCCCCTAGGACTTAGAACTACTTAAACCTAACTAACCTAATGACACCACACACATCCATGCCCGAGGCAGGATGGGGTCGCGCGGTTCCAGACTGTAGCGCCTAGAACCGCTCGGCGCTTTGAAACAAACGCATATTTTGTTGTGATCCGCAAGTTTCGTGAAACGGTAATTTTTCGGAGATTAGTGTTAGAACAAAATCTTATTAAATAACAGCATATACGGGGTTCGTGACTTAACATCATCCACTGCCCAGAATGCTCGCCTCTGAATAGAAACCATCTTTTGCGCATAAACTTAGTTTTCCCAAAATATTATCTCATACGACGAGGATGACTGCTTAGTTGCAATTCTAACAGTACGTTCCACCAACAGGTGTTTATCACAAACCTAAGCAATTGTAAATGAGTAAGATGTTAAGAAATTTTGTTTCCCGTCTTCTTTTTTAATCTCTCCTGTTTGCTTCTGAAGGGAGAGGGTGGGATGATAAAAAAACCTTCCGCCCTTTCGTTGTCGCCAGCCGTGACATGACGCGTTCTTACAACTTCCCATCCCTTCTCTAGATTGTCGTACAGATGACAAAATGGTAGGTATCGAAATAGACGACAGAGGGATAGAGAAACAATTAAAATCGCTCAAAAGAGGAAAGGCCGCAGGACCTTATGGTATACCAGTTCGATTTTACACAGAGTACGCGAAGGAACTTGCCCCCCTTCTTGCAGTGGTGTACCGTAGGTCTCTAGAAGAGCGTAGCGTTCCAAAGGATTGGAAAAGGGCACAGGTCATCCCCGTTTTCAAGAAGGGACGTCGAACAGATGTGCAGAACTATAGACCTATATATCTAAAGTCGATCAGTTGTAGAATTTTGGAACACGTATTATGTTCGAGTATAATGACTTTTCTGGAGACTAGAAATCTACTCTGTAGAAATCAGCATGGATTTCGAAAAAGACGATCGTGTGAAACCCAGCTCGCGCTATTCGTCCACGAGACTCAGAGGGCCATAGACACGGGTTCCCAGGTAGCCGTCGTGTTTCTTGACTTCCGCAAGGCGTTTGATACAGTCCCCCACAATCGTTTAATGAACAAAGTAAGAGCATATGGACTATCAGACCAATTGTGTGATTAGATTGTAGCGTTCCTATATAACAGAACGCAGCATGTCATTCTCAATGGAGAGAAGTCTTCTGAAGTGAGAGTGATTTCGGGTGTGCCGCAGGGGAGTGTCATAGGACCGTTGCAATTCACAATATACATAAATGACCTTGTGGATGACATCGGAAGTTCACTGAGGCTTTTTGCAGATGATGCTGTGGTGTATCGAGAGGTTGCAACAATGGAAAATTGTACTGAAATGCAGGAGGATCTGCAGCGAATTGACGCATGGTGCAGGGGATGGCAATTGAATCTCAATGTAGACAAGTGTAATGTGCTGCGAATACATAGAAAGATAGATCCCTTATCATTTAGCTACAAAATAGCAGGTCAGCAACTGGAAGCAGTTAATTCCATAAATTATCTGGGAGTACGCATTAGGAGTGATTTAAAATGGAATGATCATATAAAGTTGATCGTTGGTAAAGCAGATGCCAGACAGATTCATTGGAAGAATCCTAAGGAAATGCAATCCGAAAACAAAGGAAGTAGGTTACAGTACGCTTGTTCGTCCACTGCTTGAATACTGCTCGGCATTGTGGGATTCGTACCAGATAGGGTTGATAGAAGAGATAGAGAAGATCCAACGGAGAGCAACGCGCTTCGTTACAGGATCATTTAGTAACCGCAAAAGCGTTACGGAGATGATAGATAAACTCCAGTGGAAGACTCTGCAGGAGAGACGCTCAGTAGTTCGGTACGGGCTTTTGTTAAAGTTTCGAGAACATACCTTCACCAAAGAGTCAAGCAGTATATTGCTCGCTCCTACGTATATCTCGCGAAGAGACCATGAGGATAAAATCAGAGAGATTAGAGCCCACACAGAAGCATACCGACAATCCTCCTTTCCACGAACAATACGAGACTGGAATAGAAGGGAGAACCGATAGAGGCACTCAAGGTACCCTCCGCCACACACCGTCAGGTGGCTTGCGGAGTATGGATGTTGATGTAGATGAGCTTCCATTACGTGAATAATTATTTTTCTCTGTTTTCTACTATTTGGCTTCCCCTTCAGAACCGAGATAACTGTTACAAACCCATAATCGCACAGGCTCCTCACTGACACTGTACTTGCTTCAATCCTCTCTCCAATTTTGTTGTCTTTGAACTTTTCTGTCCATTCTTTGTTTCTGCGCGAACTGCAAACTATTTCATGAATACACACACACACACACACACACACACACACACACACACACACACACACAGACAGAGAGGGAGAGAGAGAGAGAGAGAGAGAGAGAGAGAGAGAGAGAGAGAGAGAGAGAGAGTGTTATTCATGGTAACCATCAGTTACACGACGGAAGGTATACCCTGTAGTACTTGAATAAAGTACCTGCGAAGGCTGCGCATTCTAACGACGCGGCGCCCTCCCTCACCTCCGACGCGACTGCTAAAATCGAACGTTGGGTGCACGGGCTGCGCTGCCCCATTCAATCCTCTCCTGCTCGGCTACGGCGCAGGGCAGGCGCATTCCGGCTTACGCGCCCCTCTCCCTCCGCGAAAAGAGCCGCTTACAAGAGCGCCCGCTCACCTGACGCAACACCGACGGTCAATGGCCCTAACGAGTTCTTGAAACATCTCGCATCTTAAAGAGGAGCCATTCACAATTTCCGAGCAAAACTTTTCAATGGCACGTAAACACATCTTTGCACAAAAATGTAACGGTGGATTACGAAGATTGAGAGCTTTGTGAAAACATGCGCAGAGCTCCTCTCCATCTCTACAACTGAGAATAGCACCAAAAGAAATACAGAATTAACACTACTTCCAAGTATTACACGGTATCTTAAAGAGTACGTTTACCGAAGTATTAAATTACATGAGCTGCTGCAAAACGGGGTAGCGGAATTTCAAGACAAACGTTCTAAATCGGGAGTTCGCTTTTTTTCCTCTCCGGTATGCTATATCAAAGACCTCTGAGAATGCTCCCTGAGGTACACAATCGAAGCAACATGTTGCATCTTCATGCAAGACCAGCTGCATACAATTAGCAGAATCTTAAAAACAGAAAATAATTTTATTTCGTCATGGTTTAAAGTTCTGTGTTTGTCTAGAAATGAGGTGGAACCACGGTAGAAAAGGTCTTACATTTGGGAACTGTAGCAAAGATAAATTTCGGGTTCGATGTGTGTAGCAAGATATGCCGTTCGAGCAGTCTCATAGGAGAAACTCCTCATAGCACCCCCCCCCCCCCCCCCCCCCCCAGATTTAGTGGGAAGATGGCCTAGTGGATGACCCGCCAAAAACTGAACACAGATCAAGCATGAAAACAGGAAGAAGGTGGAATTGAACGTGAGTAAAGAAGCAAAATAGAAACAGTGAACGTCCAACCTCAAGATGTGCAACATCGAGAGCATTGCAAGAGTTACGGCGTCGTGGTTATGTGACGGTGTTGGACTGCGAAGCGAGAAATCCCTGCTAAAACTCCCTCTAGCCTCTTTTTTTTCACAAACTCAAGAAATGTCCGTCTGGTCATTGACGTGTGTGTTCTCCTCCTGTCGTCCTGGCAACTGTCATATTACACACTGCTTGTAGAACGTGAGTCATGCGGTAAGAATATATTACCGTCGCTAACAAATATGATGAACAGTGAGAGCAGGTAGGATACCGCATACAGCTCTCACAGATATGAAAACGACAAATAAACAGGTGTGAACTATGTTACAACACAGGAATTCAAGAGTCAAAACTTCCGAATCGAAATACAAGTCATAGCATGAGGCAGTTGTGTAGAACAAATAGAAGGTAAGTGAAACTTCCTAGCAGATTAAAAATGTGTGTCGGACCGAGACTCGAACTCGGGACCTTTGCCTTTCGCGGGCAAGTGCTCTACCAACTGAGCTACCCAAGCTTGGGTCGCCCGACAGGGCTTGAGTCGTGCTTGGGTAGCTCAGTTGGTAGAGCACTTGCCCGCGAAAGGCAAAGGTCCCGAGATCGAGTCTCGGTCCGGCACACAGTTTTAATCTGCCAGGAAGTTTCATATCAGCGCACACTCCGCTGTAGAGTGAAAATCTCATTCTAGAAGGTAAGTACTTGTGGAGGGTTTTTCGTTACACCTAGCTGTTGGAAACGGACTTTCAACCACGACACAGAAACAAATTTGAATACAGCGAACAGACACGTCAACGACCATACGTACAGCTCATAATTTTGTGATCAAATGGGACACGAGGGAGATTTGAACATGGATCTCCACCTTCGCAGTCCGACATCGCGACCACATAACCATGTAACTTGAGCTTGGACCGTTCACTGTTTCTATTTGCTTCTTTTTCCACAGTTCAGCACACAGTCTTTCTGTTTTCATGCTTGCTCTGTGTTCAGTTTTTGACGAGCTGTCCACTAGGCCATCTTACCACCATATCTGAGGAGGCGGGGGGGGGGGGGGGGGGGGGTGCAATGGGCCCTTCTTAGTGACACACACCAACACATAACGGAGCAGCGTTTTTCTCCCCGGAACAACTGCTGCCAAGCACGCACGCACTCTCTCTCTCTCTCTCTCTCTCTCTCTCTCTCTCTCTCTGTGTATGTGTGTGTGTGTGTGTGTGTGTGTGTGTGTGTGTGTGTGGTAAATAATGTCGGCAATACAAGTGAAATGTTGTCCTATTTGGTTACAAATATTTATTTTGAGCGTTGGCAAACTTTCATTCTTAAATGCAGCAGTTACTTCACACCACTTGATTCTCATCCATGTTATAATAAAAACTTCAGAGTGGCAACTCAGGGAACTTAAATTTTTTTCGTGTATATTTCTTTCATTAAATGATTTCTATTTGCACTTAGAACCACAAAAGCTGCGACAGTTCTTACGGTTGATATGCATACCAACCGTCCACCCGGTCTACGCACCTAATCTATTTGATTTCGGGAAGGATAATATCTTCGAAGGAGGTTGTACGTTAAGGTTCAGTAGCGTACCCACACACAAAAAAAACCATCACGTCACGGTATGCGCATAAGGCTAGAGTCGAAATCGAATGTAGAGGAAGAAATGTGAACGGCATACGTAAGTCTTGGCCGTAGCACGTAACTTGAGGAAGAAGAATGAACGTATGCATCGTGTCAGATGCGTTACGACAGCAACGAATCCCTCGAAATAGGGACGATCCGTTCGATGTTGAGACGCGGTCAGCTGACCCTAGAACACCTGTTTCATTTTACTGAGTGCCACTTCCGCTGGCTTTCTTCCGGCAACTAATCTCACTTTATTTATTGGCATCAGTCCGTCAAGCTACACAGCTAGCTTCTTTCGCAGCAGTAAACTGAACATTAAATATAACCATTAGACACTAAGATATAAAAACACATGTGTTAAAACATAGTGTTACACGAACGATGACGATTAATGAAGCTCCTATACACTCATTTTCATTGGTTTGATATTTGAATAGTTTTGGGTTGCGTAGTTGCTTTTCTGTTTTTTTTTTTAATTTACGGAGCAATGGTAGGTTCAGCAAATGGGAACTTAAAAGTTTTGTAAATAGTGTTTCGTTGTCAGCAATAAAACAGATGACAAAATGGGGAATGCGACTCCTAGTTTCTCAAATTCCTTCTATAGTTACTCTGTTTCCTCAAATTGCTTTAATTGCTAGAATGATGTGGGTAATTGTGGCTATTCGAAATTCTTTCTCGGTGCAATACGGATTGTGCTCAACAAAATGGCTCTGAGCACTATAGGACTCAACTGCTGAGGTCATTAGTCCCCTAGAACTTAGAACTAGTTAAACCTAACTAACCTAAGGACATCACAAACATCCATGCCCGAGACAGGATTCGAACCTGCGACCGTAGCGGTCTTGCGGTTCCAGACTGCAGCGCCTTTAACTGCACGGCCACTTCGGCCGGCTTGTGCTCAACATTTACCCTCTAAAGAGGTTTTGGATAACATGAGTGTCTGAAGTGCATCCTAAAAGAGAAAAGCACTACTTTCGTGGTACGATGGGTTGCACCTGGGCATAAAATCTTTCTCTATCCGTTAGTGTGATGAGCCAGTAGGTGGGCCACTTGTAATGAACAAGTTTTTGAGTAAATGAGTAAAATCAGTGAAAAGTGGAACAATGCCTTGAAAACGACCGTTTATAATCCTCTCCTTCATTGCGGCATCTTCTTTGAGGTGAGTCCCAGAGGGCGCTTTAATCCATATTAAATTAATACCTTCACGTTTAGTCTTGGCAATCCAAAGTCAACGTTATATACGGTGAATCCAAACTTCACGGAAAAAATTTCGGAGTTTTTCAGGGGTGTTACCTGAGCATTCGGCGTAAAGAATCTGTGGTATCTGCTGGGTAATTGGATTTCGTTTGGTTTCTTACCCGCATTTACCTTTGTATCTGAACTGCACTGAACACACCTGCACAACAGTGTAAAAATGACAGCGGCTTGCGCTGTGCATCTTGTTTGGTAGCGAACTGTTTCCATTCACCCACGGTGTTTGCTGATGGCAACAGTAATGTCACCTTCACTCTTCGCGCTCAAGCTTGCATTTACTAACGGTCAGTTCTGTCTCGGGTTTGTTTTTTCGGCAATTGTATGTAAAAAAGGTACACAGCTGTGCGGATTGGTTCACTGAATGCAAGGATAGAGCGGAACAATGACGCTGAGTTGTTTAAGCTGGGACGGCAACCAAGTCAAAGTGCAGTGTCTAGTCGGAGGGTTGTTGCATTACTCCATGTTACGTGTTGTATGTTTTTATATTTGCGTATTACAAACTTTTTCCACTGCCGAGAAGGTATTTTCACAGAAAAAAGGTAAATGTGGTAAGAGACCGGGGAAATAGTAGCTACATTATTATTACGTAACGAGCACCAGAGACCACTGGTCCCTTGCACCAAAAGTAATCAGAGAGTTTCTCTGAAAAACTTTCCAAATTTTGTCAGTGGAGTACAGGTTCACCCTGTACACGAGAACGGTCTGCAAAGGAATCCACAGTAGTAGAATTCACCAATAACAACCTGAAGATGCAATGGTGTAACTCGGCAGAACCCCGAGAATAATTTAAATTACAAATCCCCCCAGAAAATCTACGATCTCTGTCATTTATCCCACCAGGCATTATAAACGAGGACAGGGTGATGAAGAGACGGCAGAGGGCTAACCAGATGCACTGTCCAAGTGTGTTATCTGTCACCTGTTAAAGGAGACACAGGCTGTTCTCAGCATCAGGTATTCAACAGCGGTTGTCAGTGGTACAGTCAGGTCCACTGAAACCGGCAAAGGGGCTGCAGGCGCGGACAGCTGTGCCAGAGCCTCATAACCTAACGGTTCTCGCTGTGACAGCGACCTGCTATCTTGAATGACACACTTATCAGGACAGTGTGTCAGTGGCGACCGGAAAGTGTGAACAGTGGTAAACATTCACAGGCATAACCACCCGGCCATTCACCTTCTAATCGTTGAAGTGTTCTATCCCCGTCACGGATTCTAAGCATATAGCCCTCACTGGTTACAACTCAATTTTACCTCTACCTCTTTCCCCCTTCTCCATCTCATTTCCAACTCATTTCCCTTACCCTACTTTGCATTCACTATTCACCGACTTACAATCGTCTTTATCTCCGCACCCTTAGCCACCCCCGCCCTCCCCCCACCTGCTAGACTCCATTTATATCATCAGCTCTCACACTACTCTGTCGTCTCACACACATACTTAAATAAAAACATATGAACACGAAGAAATAGACATAATATGGCAAACCAAACATCAAGAGAATGTTTTTTTTAGATAAGGTGAAAATCAAAACTAGCAGATGAGTTGGCACACACACACACACACACACACACACACACACACACACACACACAGCGCCTGCGCTTTTAGCCAAGATAATGTAAATAAATACTAGGGGTGCAATTAAAAAAATGTTCAAATGTGTGTGAAATCTTATGGGACTTAACTGCTAAGGTCATCAGTCCCTAAGCTTACACACTACTTAACCTAAATTATCCCAAGGACAAACACACACCCACGCCCGAGGGAGGACTCGAACCTCCGCCGGGACCAGCCGGGGTGCAATATTTTGTCGTATTTCACGTCAAGAAATGTTTAGTGCTAGAAGTCATCGTGATGCGTATTAGGCCAAAAAAATCAGTTCCAAACGCAGGAATACCTGGAAAATGAGCGAACAGGCTACATTTCCAAATGTAAGAGGAAATCAGACAAAAATGCTGTTATCATTTCGTAACTAAAGAAATCACATGAATATCTTTTGTTACAAAATGATTTTCGATCTAGAAAGCAAATCAAAATTGTAAATATGTTTCGTTCCGGACCACTGACGATGGTTTAAATCATTAAAACGATACGCGTATCGTAAATTACACGCATGTTTTTTTTAGTTGCGAAGACAGGTTTAAATATCTGTAATAAATGTAAAGCAATTACGGACATTACTGACACACAATGAAGAATTGTCCGTAAGTATATCCTCACACTACTCACCATCACTACTTATTGGTTACATTTATCAACTAAATTTGTTGTACTATGTGAGTCTCGTCTCTGGTGCAATGGTAAATTACAGGTGAGGCTGGCTGTGATTAAACAATAGGGCTGCGCTGATGTAGTCGTCTTGAAGGGAGACTTCTTCAGAGCTGCAGCAGAACTTGCAAAATTGAGGACCTGCATATACTTCCTGAATTCATAAAATGATATGCACTTGGTGTACCTTTGCCTCTGAAATTTTCTGCGTCTTCTGTTGCGCAAAGACCTACAGAATACTCTGAATAAAACGAAGGTGCAGTATAATTCACGCATTACACGATACGGACACGCATATTTCGCAAGATGGTTGCCTATTTATGCGAAGTTTTCTGAATTACTAGGATTCCTTTAGGAATCTGATTAAGAGAAAATATGAGACACGCTTATATAAACCTTTCTGGCTGTGACAAACGGGGACACACATAACGCCAAGGCGATCGCTACTGCTGTAGGGAAAACTCTAATGGAATAGGAATGGTACAACACGTGCAGACGTATCAGGCACATTTCGCCATTCAAAAGGTGTCGCCATATTCAAAGAAACAGAACAACAGAATTAAATATTACTATCTCTGTCTTGCACAAATATCCAATGAAGTCTAGAAACGTAACAGGGTAAAAGAGATGCCAGTGTGTTCAGTTTGAGCGTTATCGACATATTCCTCTAAGTTTAGCTTAGCAATCACTATGGAATATTTATGATATTACAAATGTAAAGCTAAAGCAAAGGAACTGACAACTCGTGAAATTGATTGAAATTTATGCACAGCCATTTTCGTCTGTCTCTATTAATAGATTGATCTGAGAATAGATTTTAGGAGCTTAACAGTTGTAACGCTTATAGAGATTACGATTACAGTTGTAAGACAGAGGGTAAAGCACAAAACTGTAACGGTTTTAATTCAGAAGAAGACAGAACTACGAAAAGGTTACCAGAGTTCGCCATTTTACTCTATGAAAAAACCAGAAGTGCGGAAAAAATGTGTTGCAGTATGGTCAGAAGTATGGAGCTTAAGAAGAAGCAGCGTAAAGGAGGGCGATGTTGATACACGTATTTATGAACATCGATGTATCATCCAACAGTGAATGTAGTGGATGACTTGAGGAACAAACCTTTACTCTCACGTCGATGGAAAAAAAAAAGTACAACTATTCGAAAGTTCCTACTAGGCAAGGATTACTTTGACGACTCTCAAAAATGAACACTGCAGTGTGACACGTATCAACGCCACGAGGAAGAAAATGGGAGTATTGCCTTTCTACCACAGGATTCTCCAAATGAAAACTACTGTCTTCAGGTCGCTGTTTTAGGTCTCACAGTAATGTAGTGGCAACGAAACAGTCCTTGTCTGTAACTATTGACAACCCTGCAAGGTGGCAGCTATTTTCGTTGCCAACAATGAGGAAAAAATTACCAATTTGTGGTACAAAAGGATTATCTCTTCATAGCTTAATTAGAGATTATACAATTAAACTAAACAATCTGTAAAGTCAATGACAGTACGAATAAATGCTGCACGAAATGGTTTTATGTTATGTCCGCTTGTCAAAAACATCGTCAGTAATGTGGAACTTAGCGATATTTACGAAGGAAAATGTGAAGTAATATTCTTAACGCACTGAATTTTTAAATTTTCTGTAACGAAACTACTTGGAAAAAAGAAACGAAATTGGTAATTTATGTGTATTTTCAATGAATAAGAATTTCTGGAACCAATCTGTCAACCACTGTACAGATTCACATGCAGAGTTCGAAAAATGGAATGCCGAGGGCTCCTACCAGATTCATTATACTTAATGAACGACACTTGTGTTAGTGTCTAGAAAATCATCAACTGAGTCTGCCGAATTCATGTCGACGGCGCACACCGTTGCAAGTATCTTCAGTATACAGTACTGGTGTAGCTCCTGCTTCGATAGCAATCACCTTGCATGATTTATATCTCTGCATAGAGGAAGATATCAACCAGTCCGTGACATGTCTGATTTTTATCAGGTACACTCTCTTGTGAACCAAAAGCTGTTACCACTGGTAGTTTCAATGGCGATGGTACCAACGTTACGCATAATTGAAACATAAGCATCAAACATAATTCTAAAAACTATATACTGCCTTTTTTATGATCGCCAAGTTCCTTGTTGGACTACGAAGTTTGGCTAAGAGATTGTCTTCCGGTACTGAATCGCACGTATAACAACATATAAATGGACATAAGCTTAAAATGATACAATTGATGATAAAAATTGCGAAGATTCTGAGAGTGAAAGCCATAGCTTGGAATCGGTTTCGAATTGTAATAGTTCAGATGTTTTTATTTAATCTCGACGAAGTGAACAGCAAGCTATATGATAAAAAAATCGTTTCTCCATTCACATTTTGGTTATCTGTCACTTGCTAAAGTCGCTTCATGTGAATCCCTATTCTTGTGCAACAGAGGCGGTACACCGTTCCCATTACCATCGATTTCGACAAAATATTAAGGTATAGCCTTTCTTCTTTCGTTCAGAATTCACGTATTTTCTAGAATAAAGGAGTATGCAATGAGAACTGCTTTTCATCTCTATTTTGTTTCCTTCGGTTTGTGATCTGTAGAGTGCTTTATATTGACTGTCTTCTTTCTGCTGTACAGACCATGGCATACAGCAGTAGTGAGTGTTACTACTGAAGACAAAGAAATTCACAGAAAAGCATTGCAAAAATTTCTAGTACCACTGCTTTTCATGTGCGTCACTTCGATGTTTAATGGACTTAAAAACATATCATTGACTGAGCTTCAATATTCCAGAAGCATTACGTTCTCTCACGTATCCATTATTTTTGTAAGACTTAGCTGGCTGTGGACCATTCGGTATCAGCAGATGTCTAAACTGCGCTATCGGAATTTGAATTTAAAGTTGCTACTGTATCTCAATCTTAAGGTTATTCCAACATTAAAAAGTAAATTTATACTGTTATAAAGTAGAAACAATAACCACAAATATAACATATGAGAGCTATTGAACTAGAACGTGATGGGTGATGAATACAGGGAGCATAAAGCTTGAAGTCAATCAAGGAAACTGTTACCAAGAAGAAAATTCTCGGCATCCGCACTGATTACGAAACTTATATAGACGTACAACTGAAATTGGTAATGGTTAGGAAAAACATAGTGCTGTGTTGATGACTGGAGTCCACGCTAAAACAATGGCAAAATTTCTCAGATTCTGAGAAGATTTTGAACATCTTCCTTCCAGCGTAATTAGAAATGGGAGACCAGAAACTTTTCCCAGCTCCATAATCAACTTTTAAGTCGCGAGGAGCGAGGCGTTACATCATTCGTATGCTGTATTATAAAGATTTTTCTACATCAGTAAGTCTGTGATATTCCTGGCTGTGGCCGCCAGTACATTATTTTACTAGAAGCTCGCCTTGATGCAACTTGATACAAGCGAAGTAGCATATGGTACAAAAGTTGAGTAAGGTACAAGCGACAGATGGTACAATATGTACCAGTCCCGTGGGAGAGTTCGCTAATTGTACTGAACTTGCTACTGATTGGTCGGCACATCAGGGTGCTAGGCGCCAAAACGCCTAACTTCTCTTATTAATTATTTGCATACTTTTCATTGTATTTAAGCCAGTTTTGAGTATGACAATCTCTCATGGTTATCCTACTAGTCTATCTGTTTTTGTTTACTAAATTTCACTAGTTTGGAGAAACATAAGAGTAACGATATGGCAACCGTAGTGTTTCGGACACTTTCGGGTCGCTTTGGCGCGCCTGGGAGATGAAGTACTTCGGCTACGCTAGTCACTCTGTTTCGGGCATTCTTCAGAGTAGGGCAGGGTGTACTCTACATCGGAAGTAGGTTAGAAAAGTTACCGTAAATTAAGAAAGCTATGTCGAATGTTGTAAAAAAACAATGTAAATTGTGTGAATATTTAAATAATAACCAAACAGGATACATTAATGAAAAGTATCGCCTAGCATCATTGTCAGTGCTACAGGTGTTGCCCTCTGTAGATACAGAGACCTAACCTGAGCAAGTGGATCCAATAAATACGCATAATTTGTAAGTCACGTGAGAGCTGCGTTGAGATACGGTAGATATCAATAGAAAATACTCTCGCCAAGTACAGTTTCACTATGCTTTATCAAACTGATAAGAATAATTGCGTCTTTTGCAACTGAATTTTTTTATATATATATATATATATATATATATATATATATATATATATATATATCACACAAACACAGTGCCCCATCACGCAATCTCTCCCTCCATCCTCGCACCAACACCTCATTCCGCTGCATTCTCACCCTCCACATCTCCAATGATCCCTCAGTCAGCCCTAATGCAAATAAGCAAGAGCATGTGCAATGTGCTACAGCACAAGTTATGTGCTGAGAAATAATTAATATATGCGATAAAACATAAATGAAGCTGTCAGCTGAAGAGACACGGCTACAAATGTTAACAACAGTACGAATCTTCGTGTTCATGATTTACGGCATGCTGTCTATACAAGTCATGCAACCTTTGACTGTTTTCAGTTAATGAGCACATTAGAACCATCGGCAACTAAAATCCTGTGAACATAATCACAGCAACAGTATATAATACACACCATTGTCCGAACTGATTTTCACTGTTCTCTGGAATTTCAGAAGCTATTTCTTCTCCTAATTTGCTATTATCAGTTTAATTATTATATATTATGTTTCAAGTACACGACATTTTATAATAAAGGCAACGAATCAGATTTTGACAAAATACGTAAACGTCTTATAAAGCACAATTTTCGACAGAGAGAAATTGTATTTGTAAACAAAATGCTGTACTATATCAGTAACCTGGCCCCCTCATCCAACATTGGGTAGGGACTTTATTATAAGCAAAAACCAAAAACATTCTTACTTGCGCAAAGGCTCAACGATATGGACACACACAACCAACCAGATACCACAGTTGGCAATAATCTAAAAACAAAAAAAAAAAACGGATAATATTCTGCAATTACATTACAGCGGCTATATTATTGGAAATTAAAATAAATTTACATGAATGTGGCTGCAAAAGTGAGAGAGAGGGAGGGGATTGAGGCAATACCATCTCCTTTTCTGTCGTACGCGGGCGGTGTGAAACGTGGATATTCGAAGGCTGAAAAACAATCATCACTGCTTTTATATTAGTCTGTCCGCCAGCTGACGCTTCCTCTAGTACTGTGGAGTGGTTGTCGTGCTTCATCCACACACCAGTATTTATCGATGTGTGAAATATAAACGTGCCCGGTTACTAGATTTATGTCTCCTATAGAGTTAACGCAAGGCCTCGAAGGGCAGTACAGTTAACGCAAGGCCTCGAAGGAATTATCAGAAAAGAACAAACTTTACACTACATATTATTAATACAATTAGAGGATAATCAAAATAAAATTGGCTCATATTACGTTTATAGGCCTGGCACGAAATAAGTTAACTCCAGTTTTATGCTCGCGTTGAACGACCTTTAAGGTGACTGAAAATTTCCGCTGTCGGAATCAACATGAATTCCGCAAACGGAAATCGTGTGAAAACCAGCTCGCTCTGTTCGTCCACGAAATCCAGATGGCAGTAGATACCGGTGTCAGCTTGATGCGTTTCTTGGCTTCCGGAAGGCGTTCGATACAGTTCCGCGCTGTCGCATCCTGGACAAAACACGAACATACTGAATATCGAACCAGCTTTGTGACTGGATTTCCTAGCAAACAGAACACAGTACATCGTTCTTAACGGAGAGAAATCTTCCGAATAAAAGTAACTTCGGGTGTTCCGCAAGGGAGTGTTAATATGAATGAGCTGGCGGATGACGTAGGTGGCTCCACGAGGCTGTTGTATACAGAGCAGTCGCAACGCGCGAGTGTTTTAGGGGTGCGCACGATGACTTCGACTTACAGTGAGTGTGAAACACAGTGGAGCTAAATACTGTGTGTACTCGTGTGTGTGTGTGTATTCGTGTGTAACATGCAAAATGTATATTATCAAAATGAATTTGCCACGTATACCACGATACAGGACATTCACCACGACCAAAGCGTCTAGCTGCACATGGTCCAGGCAATGTTCCCGTAACAAGTACACCTGATAAGGAGCCTCCAGTGGCTGGAATACTAACTAATGGTACAGAAAATAAATTGCATCACAATCGAAAAACGCGACTGGTTGCGTACGGTGCCCAGAGATTTTACAAATTTAAATCACATTTTACAGTTCGCAATCCACAACGGATATACTGAATGCAGAAAGATCTGATAAAGATTGATTCTTCGCGCACACATTGGCTTTTGACCCTCAACACAAATAAATGTAATGTGTGTGTATAAATAAGCGAAAAGATTCATTATTTTATGATTACGTGAGTGCCGAATTATTACAGTAGCCATTCACATAATTAAATATCTGGGAGGGAATATGTGCGTACGGAGCGATTAACGACCATATAAATGTATTCGCATGTCAGGCAAATTCTAGACTGAGATACATGATTCATTGTAAGAATCCTCAGGAAGTGTAGTCCCCCCACGAAGTAGGCAGCTTACAAAACACTTCTTCGACCAATAGTTGAATACTGTTGGTCAGTTCGGGACCCGTACCAAAAATCAGTAACAGGAAAAATTGAAAAGATCCAAAGAAGAACAACGTGCTTTCCCAGACATTCGCGTAGCACGCGCAAAACCGTCACTAAGATGCTCAGTCAACTGGAGTGGAGCAACGCGGGATAGCCGTGCGATCGAGGCGTCTTGTCACGGTTCGCGCGGCTCCCCCCACGTCGGAGGTTCGAGTCCTCCCTCGGGCGTGTGTGTGTGTGTGTGTGTGTGTGTGTGTGTGTGTGTGTGTGTGTTGTCATTTGCGTAAGTTAGATTAAGTAGTGGATAAGCCTAGGGACCGATGACCTCAGCAGTTTGTTCCCATAGTCCTTAACACAAATTTCCAAATTATTCCAACTCGAGTAGCAGACGTTACAAGAGTGGCGTTGGGCATCACTGCGGTTTACTGTTAAATTTTCGTGAGCGTAAGTTACTAGAAACGGCCTTGCTGTGCTGGTACTGCGAACGGCTGAAAGCAAGGGGAAACTACAGCCGTAATTTTTCCCGAGGACATGCAGCTTTACTGTATGATTAAATGATGGTGGCGTCCTCTTGGGTAAAATATTCCGGAGGTAAAATAGTCCCCCATTCGGATCTCCGGGCGGGGACTACTCAAGAGGACGTCGTTATCAGGAGAAAGAAAACTGGCATTCTACGGATCGGAGCGTGGAATGTCAGATCCCTTAATCGGGCAGGTAGGTTAGAAAATTTAAAAAGAGAAATGGATAGGTTAAAGTTAGATATAGTGGGAATTAGTGAAGTTCGGAGGCAGGAGGAACAAGACTTTTGGTCAGGTGATTACAGGGTTATAAATACAAAATCAAATAGGGGTAATGCAGGAGTAGGTTTAATAATGAATAAAAGAATAGGAGTGCGGGTTAGCTACTACAAACAGCATAGTGAACGCATTATTGTGGCCAAGATAGACACAAAGCCCATGCCTACTACAGTAGTACAAGTTTATATGCCAACTAGTTCTGCAGATGATGAAGAAATTGATGAAATGTATGACGAAATAAAAGAAATTATTCAGCTAGCGAAGGGAGACGAAAATTTAATAGTCATGGGTGACTGGAATTCGTCAGTAGGAAAAGGGAGAGAAGGAAACATAGTAGGTGAATATGGATTGGGGGGAAGAAATGAAAGAGGAAGCCGCCTTGTAGAATTTTGCACAGAGCATAACTTAATCATAGCTAACACTTGGTTCAAGAATCATGAAAGAAGGTTGTATACCTGGAAGAATCCTGGAGATAGTAAAAGGTATCAGATAGATTATATAATGGTAAGACAGAGATTTAGGAACCAGGTTTTAAATTGTAAGACATTTCCAGGGGCAGATGTGGATTCTGACCACAATCTATTGGTTATGAACTGCAGATTGAAACTGAAGAAACTGCAAAAAGGTGGGAATTTAAGGAGATGGGACCTGGATAAACTGAAAGAACCAGAGGTTGTAGAGAGTTTCAGGGAGAGCATAAGGGAACAATTGACAGGAATGGGGGAAAGAAATACAGTAGAAGAAGAATGGGTAGCTCTGAGGGATGAAGTAGTGAAGGCAGCAGAGGATCAAGTAGGTAAAAAGACGAGGGCTAATAGAAACCCTTGGGTAACAGAAGAAATACTGAATTTAATTGATGAAAGGAGAAAATATAAAAATGCAGTAAATGAAGCAGGCAAAAAGGAATACAAACGTCTCAAAAATGAGATCGACAGGAAGTGCAAAATGGCTAAGCAGGGATGGCTAGAGGAAAAATGTAAGGATGTAGAGGCCTATCTCACTAGGGGTAAGATAGATACCGCCTACAGGAAAATTAAAGAGACCTTTGGAGATAAGCTAACGATTTGTATGAATATCAAGAGCTCAGATGGAAACCCAGTTCTAAGCAAAGAAGGGAAAGCAGAAAGGTGGAAGGAGTATATAGAGGGTTTATACAAGGGTGATGTACTTGAGGACAATATTATGGAAATGGAAGAGGATGTAGATGAAGATGAAATGGGAGATAAGATACTGCGTGAAGAGTTTGACAGAGCACTGAAAGACCTGAGTCGAAACAAGGCCCCGGGAGTAGACAACATTCCATTAGAACTACTGATGGCCTTGGGAGAGCCAGTCATGACAAAACTCTACCATCTGGTGAGCAAGATGTATGAGACAGGCGAAATACCCACAGACTTCAAGAAGAATATAATAATTCCAATCCCAAAGAAAGCAGGTGTTGACAGATGTGAAAATTACCGAACTATCAGTTTAATAAGTCACAGCTGCAAAATACTAACGCGAATTCTTTACAGACGAATGGATAAACTGGTAGAAGCGGACCTCGGGGAAGATCAGTTTGGATTCCGCAGAAATGTTGGAACACGTGAGGCAATACTAACCTTACGACTTATCTTAGAAGAAAGATTAAGAAAAGGCAAACCTACGTTTCTAGCATTTGTAGACTTAGAGAAAGCTTTTCACAACGTTAACTGGAATACTCTCTTTCAAATTCTGAAGGTGGCAGGGGTGAAATACAGGGAGCGAAAGGCTATTTACAATTTGTACCGAAACCAGATGGCAGTTATAAGAGTCGAGGGGCATGAAAGGGAAGCAGTGGTTGGGAAGGGAGTAAGACAGGGTTGTAGCCTCTCCCCGATGTTATTCAATCTGTATAGTGAGCAAGCAGTAAAGGAAACAAAAGAAAAGTTCGGAGTAGGTATTAAAGTCCATGGAGAAGAAATAAAAACTTTGAGGTTCGCTGATGACATTGTAATTCTGTCAGAGACAGCAAAGGACTTGGAAGAGCAGTTGAACGGAATGGACAGTGTCTTGAAAGGAGGATATAAGATGAACATCAACAAAAGCAAAACGAGGATAATGGAATGTAGTCAAATTAAATCGGGTGATGCTGAGGGGATTAGATTAGGAAATGAGACACTTAAAGTAGTAAAGGAGTTTTGCTATTTAGGGAGTAAAATAACTGATGATGGTCGAAGTAGAGAGGATATAAAATGTAGACTGGCAATGGCAAGGAAATCGTTTCTGAAGAAAAGGAATTTGTTAACATCGAGTATAGATTTAAGTGTCAGGAAGTCGTTTCTGAAAGTATTTGTATGGAGTGTAGCCATGTATGGAAGTGAAACATGGACGATAACCAGTTTGGACAAGAAGAGAATAGAAGCTTTCGAAATGTGGTGCTACAGAAGAATGCTGAAGATAAGGTGGGTAGATCACGTAACTAATGAGGAGGTATTGAAAAGGATTGGGGAGAAGAGAAGTTTGTGGCACAACTTGAGTAGAAGAAGGGATCGGTTGGTAGGACATGTTTTGAGGCATCAAGGGATCACAAATTTAGCATTGGAGGGCAGCGTGGAGGGTAAAAATCGTAGAGGGAGACCAAGAGATGAATACACTAAGCAGATTCAGAAGGATGTAGGCTGCAGTAGGTACTGGGAGATGAAGAAGCTTGCACAGGATAGAGTAGCATGGAGAGCTGCATCAAACCAGTCTCAGGACTGAAGACCACAACAAACAAAAGTTACTAGAAGGCGCAAATTGATTCAAAAAATGGCTCTGAGCACTATGGGACTCAACTGCTGTGGTCATCAGTCCCCTAGAACTTAGAACTAATTAAACCTAACTAACCTAAGGACATCACACACATCCATGCCCGAGGCAGGATTCGAACCTGCGACCGTAGCAGTCGCACGGTTCCGGACTGCGCGCCTAGAACCGCGAGACCACCGCGGCCGGCTCGCAAATTGATTCCTCTTGCGTATATTTCGCGAAATGAGAATGAATGTAACATTAGAGAGATTCGAGTTCTCATGGAGGCTTTCCAACAATCGTTCTACCCGTGCAGCATTCGCCATTGGATCAGGAAAAAGGAGCGGGAGAGCGAGGATGGTACATAAAGTACCCTCCATCACACACCATAAGGGGTCTTGCGAAGTGTAGCTGTGCATGTATATGATAGTATCAAACAGGATAACAGGAGTACTGCCTGCTCGTTACAGAAAATGCTAGAAATGTCCACCGTTGACTTCGAGTCTGCGCTGAGTGCAAGTTATCGAACAGCGAGTCAGTTACGCCTGGGGTATGGCAGCAGTAGTGCTTTCAATGTTCTGCTGTAGTTCGTGTGTGTGTATGTGGGGGGGGATACTGTCTGAGTACGACTAATCACTTTGTCCCACACACAATAAAAATCCCAGGCAGGGAGGTGAAGCGGTATTTTAGGCAATGAGACCATTTTGTTGAAAATATCCATACGGTCATTTGTCTGGCCAGATTTCTACTTCTCCCTTCGCTGTTTAGATCACACTGCCAGGATATTACAAAAACACTTTTCAGAACAATTTTTATTTTGCCCCCGCTATAAAAACTACCGGGCTTTAGTTTCAATATATTTTAAGACACTAAACTATATAAGACGAACATGCTCTTGTTGGACGTATTGGTCAAGTTAGAGACTGTTCGATTGGAGTCCACAGACGTGTAAGTTCTCTGATGGCGAATACTGACGGCTCAGTCACCGGGAGAAACTACTTCCCACAAACGTCTGCCCAGACAACAAGCGGTATACGAGGGTGGCAGTGATCAATGGCTTTCCGAGCCATCATGGCTGACGATCGGGCGTAAAGCGCAAAACTGTTTCTGGAACATGACTATCAATCAATGGTGTTTTAGATCAAAAGTGACTACACCATGCACACTACCGCATGTGATTATCTTATGAGATCTGTCACACATTGAATAACAGTCACTAGCAAAATACGAAGTATTACCAAAAGAACATAGAATAAATGTACAAGTTCTCACTGCCTCTATTCAGAAAACAGCAATGCGAAGCACGTAATGATGATAAATCTTACACCGGTGGAACGGTTTCTACCTGAAGAGTTGCACATGGATAACAACAACAACAACAACAACAACAACGACAGTTTTAATCGACGAGAAGTTACTTTTATTCTAGCGAGCGAAGCAAAAAGTTGCAAATTTCTCCATCGGAATTTCGACTCAAACGAAAGAGTAGGATGGACTGCACAGTAAGATATAGAGAAACATGGACCCAAATGCAGCAGGGTATGAGATTGTTGTTTAGTCTCGTTCTTGCGCAACACGAACTTAAACCTGCTGCAAGACAGCGTAACTTCATGAAATTCGAATTCCGGTAGCATGAAACTGTCAATATGAATCCACATTCCACTGTTAATTCAAGTGAATGAAACTATTCCGTCAAAAAAATATTCAAAACCGAACTGCTCAATTCTATTTACTGCATGGGTAGCCGTGGGGTCTGAGGCGCCTTGCAACGGTGCGCGCGGCTCCCGCCGTCGGAGGTTCGAGTCATCCCTCGGGCATAGGTGTGTGTGTGTGTGTGTGTGTGTGTGTGTGTGTGTGTGTGTGTGTGTTTTGTCCTTAGCGTGAGTTGGATTAAGTAGTGTGTAAGCCTAGGAGCCAATAACCTCAGCAGTTTGGCCCCACACGAACTTACCACAAATTTCCAATTTTCATACTACATTTGGAGATCTTACACGCCTGCATTGACAACTATGTTTCACCAGCTTCTTTAAAAGCGCTCAATTGTATGCACTGGATTTACATGGAATGGGTTATCACTTCAAAGTACCCTAGAATTACTAGAAACATCCTTAAAAACTAAATCAAGGAAACTTTAACGCATTGTACTTGGAACTCCAGAGGGAAGAACTGCTTGGCAACACAAAGACTATGCGCCATCTAGTAACGAATTTTCGAAATATTTTCTCCATGATTTGTAACTTGGAGCAAGTCTAGGGATATGCAACAGAGTACCAAGAACACAATAGCACTGAAAATACGTTTTGTGGGAAAATTAAATACTAGCAGAGATCTTACACAACGCTATCCAGCAGAGTAGCAACTCACGCCCGTCGCAAGAGTTTAATGAACACCGAGTCAACTTGGCAAAGCATTCAATAACTCACACGTCATAGCGACTGGCTCTGGGAATTTGACAAAATCAACATGACGCAAAACTGCTAAATAACTGTTAATGTAACCTTGTCGAGAATCGCCTACGTCACGAGACGCAAAAATGAAGCAACCTTTGAATACACGATTAATGAGTTAGAACTGCACACAGTCGTGCCATACAAGTAACAAGGTGTTGGGACATGAAGTGAAACAATCACAGACTTGGTTGTTGGCAAAGCAAATGTCAAGCTCCATTTCATGTGTCGAATACTAGTTTTGTTTACGAAAAAGATAGCTTCTGACAGATCAATACGGCCTGTACTGGAGAGCTACTTAAACCGAACGGCACTCATATAGAGTCGGTCTAGCAGCAGACATCGAACATACAAAGGGCGAACTCTATCTCCAACGCTTAAATTTAGAAGGTCGCTCAGGAATATTTTATGAGTAGTTTGGTGTACGGGACCTGTGGCCTCCGGTGGTTTCTTACACAGTAATTGCACTATGTTTGATTTATTGGCTCTGAGCACTATGGGACTCAACATCTGTGGTTATCAGTCCCCTAGAACTTAGAACTACTTAAACCTAACTAACCTAAGGACGGCACTAACATCCATGCCCGAGGCAGGATTCGAACCTGCGACCGTAGCAGTCGCGCGGTTCCTGACTGAGCGCCTAGAACCGCTAGACCACCGCGGCCGGCGTTGGATTTATTATGCCCATTTATCTTTGAATCTGCATTGCACTGAAAATGCCTGCACAATGGTGCAGAGGCGGAGGTATGCGCTGACACTCTTTTTTGGAAACAAACTTGTTCCATTGATTCTCCACTGTTACCACTATTAATAACAGTAATGCCGACATTACTCTTTGCCCTCTAGCTAGCGTTCAGTACTGCTTGTTTCCGTTTCGGATGAATTTTTTTTTTTTCCGGCAGTGTTCTGTGGTGCACAACCGTATGGATAGGTTTGCTGTACTCACAACCTACATAAAAAACAAATTAACACATAAAAGAAAGTGTTGAGTGCAAAACAAATGAAACCACAGTAATATTTCTATGAAGACAACTTTCGTGAAGTTTTACAAAAACGGAGTGGCAAAAATCATAAACGCAACAAAAGAAAAAAAAATATTCCTAAAATACGAAAAACCCCAAACCGTGAAAGGGCACAAAGTCTTTTTTCCGACTTCAATCTTCGCAAACGAGGGAACAACCTGTCGACTTCAGAACATGTAAAATAGAGGGATAAACACTGAAAATAAACTGTATGCACAATTTATAACCAAAAACCATGCCTTTCATCTACAAATACCGGCAGTAAAATGTACACACTTATTATGTAAGCGGTACTATATTTTCAGAATGATCACTAATGATCTGGAGGAAATTTTTAATTGCAGTTCGCTGTTGGTGTTGGTTATGGGTTTAAGGAAACCGAAGATTAACGCCATCAGTCTCCTAGCCGGGCGGATTCGAACCGGGACAGGCGTGCCTCCATGTTTCCAGGCAGGAAACGCACTCGGCAGCAGTAGGCCTACGGAAAAAAATCTTATGTAACTGCTGCTGCGGAAGATGGATAGGCAAGTAAATATACTATAACTGGATATCGTCTGAGTGACATCAGTCACAACCTTTGAGTGGATAAATAACGCGCTTATGAATGGTAATTTGAAGAAGAGCGACCACATAGACCTAGCCGTAGGGAAGTCAGGTGCCGCTCCCAGATTCACTGAAAGAATCGTAAAGAGGTGTAGATTTTGCAGGAAAGCAATCACCTACAAGATCCTCGCTCGCCTAGTACCTGAGTATTATTCATGTGTCTCGTGCGCTTACCAAGTTGGATTAACGGAAGAGACAGAAAAGATTCAAAGAGGTTGTGCACCACGCCAAAGCCTTACAAGATTCCGAGAGTCTGCGATCCAAAAAGAGCCAAGAAACATAACACTATAGCTACTAAGCCTACAGGAATTCCAGCCTGTACGAAGGGGCACAAACCGTAGAAGGGGGGAACGGGGAGGCGTTTATGGTGATAACTGAGTATACACTATGTGATCAAAAGTATCCGGACACCTAGCTGAAAATCACTGAAGTTTTTGGCGCTCTCAATCGGTAACGCTCGAATTCAATATGGTGTTGGCCCACCGTTAGCCTTGATGACAGCTTCCACTCTCGCACGCATACTTTCAATCAGGTGCTGGAAGGTTTCTTGGGGAAGAATGACAGCCCATTCTTCACGGAGTGCTGCACTGAGGAAATGTATCGATGTCGGTCGGTGAGGCCTGGTACGAAGTCGGTGTACCGAAACAGCTCAAAGATGTTTTACAGGATTCGGTCCAGGACTCTGGGCAGGCCAGTCCATTACAGGGGTGTTATTGTCGTGTAACCACTCCGCCAAAGGCCGTGCATTATGAAAAGGTGTTCGATCGTGTTGAAGCATGCAATCGCCATCCCCGAATTGCTCTTCAAAAGTGGGAAGCAAGAAGGTGCTTAAAACGTCAATGTAGACATGTGCTGTGATAGTGCCATGCAAAACAAAGGGTGCAGACCCCCTCCATGAAAAACACGACCACAGCATAACACCACCGCCTCCGAATTTGACCGTTGGCACTACACACGGTGGTAGATGACGTTCATCGGGCGTTCGCCATTCCCACACCCAGCTATCGGATCGCCACATTGTGTACCGTGATTCGTCACTCCGCACAATGTTTTTCCACTGTTCAATTGTCAAATGTTTACGCTCCCTAAACCAAGCGAGGCGTCGGTTGGCATTTACTGGCGTGATGTGTGGCTTGTGAGCAGCCGCTCTACCATGAAATCCAAGCTTTCTCACCTCCCGCCTAACTGTCATAGAACTTGCAGTGGATCCTGATGCACTTTGGAATTCTTGCGTGATGGTCTGGATAGATGTCTGCCTATTACACATTACGACCCTCTTCAGCTGTCGGCGGTCTCTGTCAGTCAACAGACGAGGTCGACCTGGACGCTTTTGTGCTCTACGTGTCCCTTCACGTATCTGCTTCACTATCACATCGGATACAGTGGACCTAGTGATGTTTAGGAGTGTGGAAATCTCGCGTACGGACGTACGACACAAGTCTCAGCTGACCACGTTCGAAGGGCGTGCGTTCCACGGAGCGTCCCATTCTGCTGTCTCACGATGTCTAATAACTTCTGAGGTCGCCAATAAGGTGTACCTGGCAGTAGATGGCAGCACAATGCATCTAATATGTCAACATATGTTTTTGGGTGTGTCCGGATACTTTTGATCACATAATGTATATGTAGACATCGACGTAATATGACATGATAATTATGACTACCATGGTGCACTAAACACTACAATAAATGGCATGGAGTAAAGAAAAATCACTAGCGTCAAACACTGCTCGCTTTATTCAGACACGACATCCTGAAAACAATAGAGGCAGATTACGTCTTCCCGCATTTCGGAAAGGTGTCCGACAGTATACCAAATCGTCTGCTGCTAATCACGATACGATCATACGGTGTATCTTCATAAATGTGTGATTGGCTGGAATAATATTTGAATAACACAACCCAGTGCCTTATAAGCCTACATGGCGGCGAATGTTCCACAGAAACTAAAGTAACGTCGGATGTTCCCGACAAAGCCTAATAGGATGTCTAATGGAACGGTAACATTTTTTTAAAAATAAATTGGAGTTGTGAAATACTGCTCAAGCAAAATACACATTAATTTTTTTTTTTCATCCTCGTGAAGCGCACAAGCCTGGCTGTCTTGGGGCGTGGCGCCACTTAGTGCAGTGTATTCAAGGTTTTTCTCTGTATGGATTAACACTGGGACAGGAAAAGAGTTAATTGCTGTTTGCGTTACGTAAACTTTAATAATTTTATTTAAACCAGCTTTCTGATATTGAAATTAGCTTTTGCTTCTTGAAAGGTAAAATCTGTGTTCGTTATAAAAGGGAGTTTCTAACAGTAAGTTGGACACTATGATGACAGGTCAATGAACTTTTATTATATCCTGCACTACACATCGAAATGATACAGTTATATGACACTATTTTTCAACACAGTCACCAAGTCTGCAATAACTGTCGCAAGATTAATACCAACCGTTCAATTTCTCAACGATACATATCCGCTCTTTGATCACGGAGCCATTCGAAAACCTTTGCGTGAACGTCCCCATCGTCCTCCAGATGTTCTAGGAGCTTGCCGACAAGAGACCTGAACTTCTCGAACAGCCCAGCCACGTCTGTGCGGCCTTGGCCAGAATGTTGGCACCATCTCACTACGGCAGGACGCGACACTGCATTTGGTCCATATACTGTCAGAATTTCACAGTGAATCTGTGCGCTATTTAAACGTCTTGCCAACAAGAATCGTACTGTCTCACGTGCTTCAACCCTTTGGAGCCGGGCACTTATGGCCGCGCAGTTGAGCGCCCCACAAACCAAACGTCCATCTTAAACCCTTTGGAGTACATTTCCAGTTTCCACGCCATTTCACTCCAACACTGAGATGCCGCTGACGAATTTTCTCTGCAAGAAACCCGAACAAGTACTTTCTTCCGACTACGCAGCATTCTTGTGTTATGGCCTTAGTGTGTAACAACATTTGTAACTTACTTTCTGAAGTCCGTAAGTACGTTCTTATCTCCGTAGCTGTAGCTGTGTGAAGTTCGTTCTTGTTTTTGTCCTTATGTCACGTGGTTTATTATCGCTTAAAGCAACTGAATTGAAATTTGTTTCCGTTTCTTGTATCTGGAGAGAGAGAGAGAGAGAGTATTACGAAGAAGTGAGAAAACACAGATTCTGTTACTTCAGTACTGGTTATTTTTAACTCTATTTAACTGATATCAAGAACAGTTTTTGGTAAAGCTCAGTCGTAAGTGTTATAGATAAAACTGAATAATTATCAAAGTGGAGCAATCTACCACCAAACGATAGCAATGACTGACGTTTGCGGTAAGGATGTTCAAAATGGCTCTGAGCACTATGGGACTCAACTGCTGAGGTCATTAGTCCCCTAGAACTCAGAACTAGTTAAACCTAACTAACCTAAGGACATCACAAACATCCATGCCCGAGGCAGGATTCGAACCTGCGACCGTAGGGTAAGGATGTATTTCGTTTCCTTTTTACATCCGCGTAGCAATGAACAAATATTTGCACCAAAAGTAATAGTGTCGAAAGCCGTAATATCGCAGCAGGGTAAGTCATCTTTCAACACCGAGCATGGTGGCGCAGTGGTTAGCACACTGGACTCGCATTCGGGAGGACGACGGTTCAATCCCGTCTCCGGCCATCCTGATTTAGGTTTTCCGTGATTTCCCTAAATCGCTTCAGGCAAATGCCGGGATGGTTCCTTTGAAAGGGCACGGCCGATTTCCTTCCCCATCCTTCCCTCACCAGAGCTTGCGCTCCGTCTCTAATGACCTCGTTGTCGACGGGACGTTAAACACTAAGCTCCTCCTCCTCCTCCATCTTTCAACCAAAATCGACGTGTTTTAATAAAAGCATCTAAGCCGTCTGAAGATGATCAGGTAACTGTGCTTTTATGATTTAAATTAACAAAGCAATGCACCAGTTCAATTTGTTTCATGCGTAGTACGATGCATTTCAAGAATTTATTTTCATTATATACTCACAGCTGTTTTATGTGAGCCGCGCGGGATTAGCCGAGCGGTCTAGGGCGCTGCAGTCATTGACTGTGCGGCTGGTCCCGGCGGAGGTTCGAGTCCTCCCTCGGGCATGGATGTGTGTGTTTGTCCTTAGGATAATTTAGCTTAAGTAGTGTGTAAGCTTAGGGACTGATGACCTCAGCAGTTAAGTCACATAAGATTTCACATACATTTGAACATTTTTGATTTATGTGATGTTTGCATGTGTGGTTTCCTGCCCCTCTTACCGTGAAGTCGTCATTTATTTGTTTACTGCAATCGGGAAATGGGACAACATTAATCATATGTTGTTTTTTTCATGCTAATGCTATAAAACAGTATTTTTGTCTGTCTACTTGTAGGCGTACTGTACCTCCCTCATTGTGCAGAAATCCAGACATACGCAAACCATCAATCACACTGCTTGTTTGTGTGAAATCAAGTTATGGCATAAAGATATTAGGACAGAATGGCTTCCCAAAGAGTATGGATGCTGTCAACAGTGTTTAATTTTTTTGTGGATTACATTTTTACATGTAGCTGCCACTTGTAACTTCTATCTTAACATTGCTGACTTTTACTTTACCGATTACGCTTTATATACTATTCTGTTGCAAGTGATGAGTGCAGGATACGAGCGCTTGTTCATTTTGCAATACTGCGAAATACACTTCCACAGCATGCTCTTTGCTTTCTATATTTTGAGAGGTATGGATCAAACCAATCAAAACACAATATTCAGCAAACATGCGCTCTAAAGTGCGTACATCAAGAGCTATGAGCATTTATTCACTTTCGCTACTGACAAACATACCTCTGCTACTGAAAAAGTGCTCATAACTTTTCGGGTATGCATTTTAGAGCGCATGCTTATTCGACCTTTTTCTTTTCTTGTTTCGGTTCATACTACTTCCTCCCAAAATATGGAAAGAAAAGAGCTTGCAACAGAAGATGCGTGTTTCACAGCATCGAAGATGAAAAAGTCCTCACAGATCTTACGTAACGCATTTCAGAGCCATTGGTTACTCGATTTTTTTCTTGTTTTGGTGTAAGAAACCTTTCCTCAAAGTCTGTACATGGGATTTAGTTACACATTGCATACAGGAGAAACATTTTAAGAAATTCATCAAGTCACAACCTAGTTTGACATTGAGAACACACACTGAGGTGACGGAAATCATAGGATACCATACTGTGTGGGACCTCCTTTTGCCCGACGTAGTGCAGAAACTCGAGATGGTATGGACTCAAAAAGTCATTGGGAGTCTCCTGCAGAAATTCTCATGCGTGCTGCCTCTATAGCCGTCCGGAATTGCGAAAGTGTTGCTGGTGCAGGATTTTGTGCACGAACTGACTTCTCGATTATGTCCCATTTCGGGCGATCTGGGTGGCCAAATCATTCGCTCGAATTGTCCGGAATGTTTTTCAAGCCAATCGCGAACAACTGTGGCCTGGCGACAGGGCGCACTGTCGTCTATAAAAAGTCCGTCGTTGTTTAGGAACATGAAGTCCATGAATGGATGCAAATACTCTCGAAGTAGCCAAACATAACCATTTCCAGTCGAAGAACGTTTGAGCTGGACTTTAAGCCGCAGTCCATTCCAAGTAAACACAACCCACATCATTATCGTGCCACCACAGTTTGACACAGTAACTTGTTGACGACTTCGGTCGATGACTTCGAGTGGTCTGCGCCACACCCAGACCCTACCATCAGCTCTTACCAACTGAAAGCACGACTCATTTGACTAGGCAACGGTTTTCCAGTCGCCAAGGGTCCAACCGGTATGGTCACGAGTTCAGGAGAGGCGCTGTAGGAGATGTCGTCTATTAGCAAAGATACTCGCATCGGTCGTCTGCTGTCTTAGACCATTAACGCCAAATTTTAACGTATACGTTCGTCGTACGTCCCACATTGATTCATGTGGTTATTTCACGCAGTGTTCCTTGTCTGTTAGCACTGAAAACTCTACGAAAACGCCGCTGTTCTCGGTCGTTAAGTGAACGCTGTCGGCCACTGCGTTATCCTTGGGGAGAGGTAATGCCCGAAATTTGGTATTCTTGGCACACGCTTGACACTGTGGCTGTTAGTACCCGTCCTGCAGCCATAATCACGTCGGACACCTTTTCACAGGAAGCGCCTGAGTAAAAATACAGCTGCGTCAATGCACTGCCCTTCTATAGTTTTTGTACTCGATACTACCGCCATCTGTGTATGTGCATATCGCTATCCCATGACTTTCGTCACCTCCAGAATGAGATTTTCACTCTGCATCGGAGTGTGCGCTGATATGAAACTTCCTGGCAGATTAAAACTGTGTGCCGGACCGAGACTCGAACTCGGGACCTTTGCCTTTCGCGGGCAAGTGCTCTACCAACTGAGCTACCCAAGCACGACTCACGCCCCGTCCTCACAGCTTTACTTCTGCCAGTACCTCGTCTCCTACCTTCCACACTTTACAGAAGCTCTCCTGCGAACCATGCAGGACTAGCACTCCTGAAAGAAAGGATATTGCGGAGACATCGCTTAGCCACAGCCTGGGGGATGTTTCCAGAATGAGATTTTCACTCTGCAGCGGAGTGTGCGCTGATATGAAACTTCCTGGCAGATTAAAACTGTGTGCCGGACCGAGACTCGAACTCGGGACCTTTGCTTTTCGCGGGCAAGTGCTCTACCAACTGAGCTACCCAAGCACGACTCACGCCCCATCCTCACAGCTTTACTTCTGCCAGTACCTCGTCTCCTACCTTCCAAACTTTACAGAAGCTCTAGTTCTACAAGGTTCGTAGGAGAGCTTCTGTAAAGTTTTCAAGGTAGGAGACGAGGTACTGGCAGAAGTAAAGCTGTGCGGACGGGGCGTGAGTCGTGCTTGGGTAACTGGTAGAGCACTTGCCCGCGAAAGGCAAAGGTCCCGACTTTTGTCACCTATCTGCATTTTCTCCTCGCTTTTTTGGTAGACACAAACTCCCAGCTCCTCCATCAACTCCACTGTATCCGATAGCTGGAAATAGAGTATTTTAAGATTTTCTTCTATGATTGTTAATGGGCAGCGTTTGTTGCGTGTGCTGATATGGCTGATTCTGTGAATTGGTTACGCGTGAGAAAGTTGATTTAATCAGTGTATCTCATATGAAAGGTCCTGCCAATATGTCCCTTGTAGTAGTTAGAGCAAGTTTTAGTGTGATTCTGTATATCCCAGGGACTTTTTTTATTGTTTAAGGTGCGAACAAATATCTGTTGTTGTTTCTTGTTCTTTCGAGAAAGCCACTTTCATTTTATGTGACTTTTGTCACTTCACTGCATTTTCTCCTCGCTTTTTTGGTGGACACAAATTCTCAGCTCCTTCATCAACTCCACTGTATCCGATAGCTGGAAATAGAGTATTTTAAGATTTTCTTCTATGATTGTGAATTGACAGTGTTTGTTGTGTGTGCTGGTATGTCTGATTCTGTGAATTGGTTACGCGTGTAAACGTTGATGTAGTCAGTGTATCTGATACGAAAGGTCCTGCCAATCTGTCCCTTGTAGTAGCTACAGCAAGTTTTAGTGTGAATCTGTGTACCCCCGAGACTTTTTTATTGTTTAAGGGGCGAAATAATATCTGTTGTTGTTTGTTGTTCTTTGGAGAAAGCCACTTTCATTTTATGTGACTTAAGTAGGTTCGCTATATTTTTGGGTACGTCGCCTAAAAAAGGTATGCTGGCCACAAATTTGATGGTACCATTAGTTTTTCCAAATTAAATATAGATTTTATTTTAATAAAGTAAACCGAACCTAAATTATGGCAGGTTGCTACTGTGTACCTCATACAGCCTCGGTTGTCTAACAATGTCGTTATTTGCCGCATAGCGCCGCACTGCTTTGGCCTAGAGGTAGAACGACTTGCGGGACGCAGTGTAGAGCTGCTAGGAGAAGAAAAACATATTCGACATAAAAATAAATTACGGCGGCGGGGGAGCGATGCGGGCGCGCCATTTGCAGAAAGGCGGCAGGCGCAGGCGATAAGCGGGCGGCTGGCCGGTCGATCAGAGGCAGCGGCGGAGCAGAGGCGCGCGATTTGGCAACAATGAGAGCGCGGGCAGCCCAGGCACCGGCGGCGGCGGCGGCGGCGGCGGCGGCGCGCGCAGGCCACTCATCAATATCTGTCCAGCGCCCGCGCAGCTGCGAATTACCCACCGGTGCCTCGCCTCCACGCACCCCCTCCCTTTCGGCGCTAAATTGCCGCTCCTGCGCACCACCCCCGACCGTGCGCCGCGCCGGGGAAACGCCCTGCGCACTTTTCCGCGAGCCCCGAAAACACCCCTCGCCCGTACATTCCATATTTCTCCTCTCGTAATACTCTTCAGTCGAGAGTAGCTTACTGCCACAACTTTACTTCAACCCTTAAGTTCTGTTCGAATTTACTGCACGGCTATGCTGTTCGGGTCATAACCCGACAGGTGCGCATCCAGGGAGCGGGGGAGGGAGGGGGGGGGGCATCGTGAAACCCCAGGCCCTCTTCCCCCACCCCACAAAAAACAGTTCGGTAAAAGCATTTGTATTTTTATATAATTAAATTTCCTAATTTTCCAGCTAACTTTCGGGGAATAAGGACTACTTTCTAAGAGCTCCAAACTCTGGAGTAATACCCGTGCGTCTTGTGGGCGAGTTCGTTTACCGCTGCGCTGTATTATCCCAGGTCCTTGCCACAAATCAGGGTCTCCTATTGTCTTCCCTACTATAGGCTTAACTTTAATATCGCTACTTACTGTTTCCGCTGAACATTTAAACAATTGCACGTACTCCAGATGTTGGAATCGGACACTGTCTTACTCTTTGTTATGAGCACTATCTTACGCGCAGCGTTCAGTAATTCATGCAACATATTTTGCTATTCAATCTGTATATTGAGCAAGCAGTAAAGGAAACAAAAGAAAAGTTCGGATTAGGTACTAAAATCCATGGAGAAGAAATAAAAACTTTGAGATTCGCCGATGATATTGTAATTCTGTCTGAGACAGCAAAGGACTTGGAAGAGCAGTTGAACGGAATGGACAGTGTCATGAAAGGAGGATATAAGATGAACACCAACAAAAGCAAAACGAGGATCATGGAATGTAGTCGAATTAAATAGGGTGATGCTGAGGGCATTAGATTAGGAAATGAGACACTTAAACTAGTAAAGGAGTTTTGCTATTTGGGGAGCAAAATAACCGATGATGGTCGAAGTAGAGAGGATATAAAATGTAGACTGGCAATGGCAAGGAAAGCATTTCTGAAGAAGAGAAATTTGTTAACATCGAGTATTGATTTAAGTGTCAGGAAGTCGTTTATGAAAGTATTTGTATGGAGTGTAGCCATGTATGGAAGTGAAACATGGACGATAAATAGTTTAGACAAGAAGAGAATAGAAGCTTTCGAAATGTGGTGCTACAGAAGAATGCTGAAGATTAGATGGGTAGATCACATAATTAATGAGGAGGTATTCAACAGAATTGGGGGAGAAGAGGAGTTTGTGGCACAACTTGACTAGAAGAAGGGACCGGTTGGTAGGACATGTTCTGAGGCATCAAGGGATCACCAATTTGGTACTGGAGGGCAGCGTGGAGTGTAAAAATCGTAGAGAGAGACCAAGAGATGAATACACTAAGCAGATTCAGAAGGATGTAGGCTGCAGTAGGTACTGGTTTTGTAGTCAAAAGAGTGTGAAATAATATGGTGTATTGGAATCCTGAATAAAACTAACTAACTTTCAGAAAAAAAATGTGTTGCATTACTTACTGAATGCCCCTCGTACATATATCGACAGTTAACGCAAGCTACTGATCATTACACCATGTGCAAATTTTGCACAAAAGCCTTTCTGCATTTTCTTACAGTCATCAAACGACGTCACTTCGTATAGACAACAGCATAGTCAGCAAACAATGCGACAGCCATCATGACCCTATCTTACATGCTGCTGATGTATACTGACAACACTTGAGGTCGTACCTTCATGTCCGTCCGATGTTATTCGACGTTCAGTACAAATTATTTGTCAAAAATTCATCGAGCCAATCACAAATCTGTGAAGACAAATGGGGCATCCACCAGTCACTCATGACTCCGTTCTCTCCCACAAAGGAAGACACGTTAATAGAAGTGTCTGTGACATATATCAGCATGTTTCATTGCAAACTTTCGGAGACGCAGTACCGCGAAAACTAAACGCCTCGAAAATGGCTGGGGATTCTAGTTATTACAAGCTATGTTTAACACACGATAATGTTCAGTTGCTTGCGTTAGGACATGGCCACACGAATGGACTTGTGGCCTGACCGGTAACGTTCCAGCAGGGTATAGAAGTACATACAAGGGCGTAGCTTACCTACTGTTAACAACATTTTCGATAAGGTTCATGAGTCTTCAGGTAGAACCAGCAAACTACAGGAAGGTGAGTAAAGCAAGACGAACAGGGGAAAGCTGTGCACTAAGAAAAATTTAACGGAAGGCTCACGTCCCCAACGTAGGTGGAAACTAGTGAAAGAAACAGCAATACCCCATGGCCCTATAGGCATAGTCTACATACTTGCGTTCACAGTTGTAGTGCTAACGGAGAACACGGCAAGTGCCATCACCCGATTTCCCAAGAACTTCGCTCAGTGGAAGTGGAATCAAAATAAGGGAACACGTGTCTCGGCTTATCCGTAGATACTGGAGTGTTTCTGAGAAAGCGGCGGTCAAAATATTCCAGAAATTTTCGAGGTACTTTATGGGTCTTTTACCGCGTGATATCCTCAGACGAAATGGTGGCTCAGCGGTCAGCGTCGCGGCTTCTTAATTTTGAGTCTCCTATTCGATTATTGTTTTTGTTTGTTCAGTTTTATCGTTTTCATTTACCTACCCATGTCCGCAGAAGGTTACTACGCGAATGTCTCTTATCAAATCGGAAGTAACATGGGTGTTATATTGAGTGTATGGTACGTTGAGGGGTTACATTCTTTTTAAACTCTCGTATTCCGATATTATTTCATTTTCATAAAAATTCTTATATTTCATTCGTATGTATTTCTTCGTTACTTATCTCACTCGGAAAAGAAACATCGTTACCACTGGTGAAGATTTTGCGCATTGGCAATAATTTCGCGGTAACAGTTCATAACGGATCACTTTTCCGAAAACCGGCGCTTGCGACTGATTATGAATCAAGATACACCACAGAAATTTCACTGAAAACAGTTTCAAATAATAGTAATTGGGTTTCAAACACGGGGCTCAAAATTAAGAAACCGCGACGCCAACCACTGTGCCATCATTTTGTCTGAGGATATCGCGCGGTAAAAGGAACATAAAGTACCTCGAAAATATCTCGAAAACTCTGACCGTCGTTTTTTGAAAAACAGTCGAGTATCTACGGATAACCGGAACACAAATTCGCTTACTTTGACCCCTTCTTCCACTGAGCGAAGTTTCTGGGAAATCGGGTTATGGCACCTAACGTGTTCTCTTCGTAAGTGAAATACTGATAATGATGAGTGCAAACTAAATTGTTTGGGATTTTTGCTGTTATAGTTGTTGAATATTGTCGAATGCTTTTCAGATGCTTTATCTCTCTGAACCACAATCTTCGAAGTTATGCTACAGCTATACAACAATGTACTAAGTGCTAATGTAGATAATTTATTATTATTATTATTATTATTATTATTATTATTATTATTACAGAGAGAGAGGAACGCTGTGTTCGGCTGTGAACAAGTTTTTTTTAATCATTATATTATTAACACAAAGATTTTATTTTATGATTATGCACATCAATCATAAATTTGGATAATTGCTGTACAAACTGTTCTGTCCATGACCATGTAACAAGATTTAGACTGGGCTTACAGTTACCAAGAAAGAGTAAACTCTGAACAGCGTTTCCCTACCAGGGAAGAAAACTGTACAATAAATTGCTCAAGGAGATTAAAAAGGTTACTGAAGTGATCTAATTTCAGAAGGCAGTTGAAAAGTATCTGTTAAGCACTATATTCCATACGGTGAAGGGTTACTTAGACAACATAGGTACAAAAACTCATTCACTGCTTCTGTGACTTCGTTAACATGTACAACTTTCTTTTTAATGTGTTGATTATTTTCAAAGCCTACTTTCAAACTTCTTCCATTCGCTGAAGTTCGTCTTCAGTTGCCTAAATAGCTGCTTTATATTAAATTGTATGCAGCCAGAGCATGCTGTGCTGGCAGCAAAATATGAACAGAAGTAAAACAACGGTCATGAAATGTAGTTGAGCCAAATAAAGCGAAGCTGTGAGGATTAGGTTGGGAAATGAGACACTAAAAGCAGTAGATATTTTGGCAGCAAAATAATTGAAGGTCGAATTCGAGAGGATTTAAAATGCAGAATCGCAATAGCAAGAAAAGTATTTCTGGAAAAGAGAAATTTGTTAACGTAAAATGTAAATGTTAATAAGTATTTTTTAAAACAGATTGTCGTACGTGGAGCCTTGTACCGAAGTGAAAAGTGGACGACAATTAGATCAGACGACAAGAGAAGATAAGCTGCGGTGCTACAGGAGATTGCTGAAGATGATACGAGTACACAGCGTAACTGAAGTGGTACTGAACCGAATTGGGGAGAAAAACTTATGGCACAAAGTAACTAAAAGAAGGCATATGCCGATATGATACAGCCTTGGGCATCAAGTATCGTCATTTAGTTATTGAGGTGTGTGTGTGTGTGTGTGTGTGTGTGTGTGTGTGTGTGTGTGTGTGTGTGTTGGGGGGGAAGGAGGGGGGGGGGGGAAGGGAGGTAGAAGGTGGGGCACGGGAATTGTAAAGGGAGACCAAGGGATGAGAACAGTAAGCAGATTCAAAAGCATGCAGGCTGCAGTAGTTGTTATTCAGAAATGAAAAGAACTTCACGTGATGCACTACCTTGGAAAGCTGCATCAAACCAGCCTTCGGACTGAAAATAACAACAATAAAATAACTGACTGAAGCAGAAAAAATTGTTACTCATATCTTAAAAATTGGATCTAGTTACAGGCCTCAACAAATTTTCATTAGTAAATTGGGGAAAAAAATACTAATTTCCAGCGCAATGAGTTATTTCAAAATATGACAAAATAGCGTCTTGTCACACACTTGCAGTTTAACGCTCCGTTGACGTCAAATTTTTGGAGACGAGCGCTACATTCGATTGTACGAAGATGGGGAAGGAAGTTTTCCGAAAGACGCCCGAGTTATTTAGGGGTACCAAAATAATGACGGCCAGTCGTAAACTGAAAAATTGCTCTACCACCATACACTACAACCGTATCAGTCACCTGCTGCTAGTCGGAAATGGAAGTTCACGTCAAAATGCTCAAAAACACCTTGTTGCGAAGTATAAAGTGTTTTTTGGTGAAGTTGACGATACCTCGAAAACCATCCACCGACAATCACTGGCTTTTGTGTCTGGTTGCGATGATAGCTGTTGTGATTGTAAAGATATGAGTGTTTGAAGTGCTAGATTATCTCTTACGGATCACTTTATTTTCCAATGGGAAAAAATCAACATACCTAAACAGTTCTAGAGCTTATATGAATATTCTCCAATATCGAGAAATCTATAATCTAGAATAAAACTTGAAAAAGGGACATATTCCACTGAGCCGTATTCCGACAAAGAAGCCTTAACCGACGAGTTTTGTAACGTAGTAAAGGCAGACGAATGATTTCATCGAAAAAGTGCAACTCCTTACAGAGGTAAACTATATAAACAGAGACTGCTGGTGAGAATGAGAGTTACAAAAATGACGTAGTTCAACAAACATTCTAGCGAGTGCAGAATACGACAGCAGGGAAAGAATAGTATTTAAATCCACTGACACGCTGATTAACCCACACGAAAGTATTAACTTCCCAGCGCAGTTCCTAAATTCGCTCAGAGTCCCAGGTTTGCCTTTGCAAAAAGCTTCTAAACAATATCACACAAGCGAAAATATTAAGTGGAAAATTGAGAGACAAGTCAGTATTCATACAATGAATTCCACGCACTTCAACTATCTTATAATTCATTATTAAAGTATCCCATTTCTGCTCAGATTAGCGAACAGTATGACTATCAAGAAAGCAGAAGGGCAAACATTCCAATGTTGGGAATCCAATTTAAAAGAATCGTGTTTCTCGTATACGTAGTTTGTTCGCGTTCTGGGCAACCACAGAGCTTATTTGTCTTTACACCCGCAAGCAAAGTACCAAATGTAGTTTATAAAAATATAAATGTTAATAAAAAACAATCACAGCTTTATTTCAAGTACGTTATTGCGCCATAACCGATTTCGTTCTGAATTAATAGCTTTCAGACGACCGGTAGTTCACCAAGAGTGTTTCTCATGAAGTGGCAGTTTTTTTCGATCACCGGAAGGTGTTCATTCAGAACGAAATCGATTGTGGCGTAATAAACATGACTGAAATACAGCTGTGGTGGTTTTTATTAACATTTCATTATTCAGCCGTGGACACAAAATGTTCACGATTATTATAAGAATATACTGTACTTTGAGTAAGTTAGATGCTGCAAATACACAATACCATCCGGCGGAAAGCCCGAGAAGTGTATCTGCAACAGATCCGTCGGGAAAGCACGAAAAGTCACAATGAAATAATTAATTGCACTTTTTTCCAATTCAGAATACAATGGATGAAAGAACAAGCGAAACCAGTTCTTTCAGCTAATCAAGAATAAAGGCTGTGGGGCTTATATACATACGTGTGGTCAATCAGAATCAATATCACGGAGCGCAGTGATTCTCATACGAAGCGGGTTTCAAATCCAGGCTTAGCTTCTCCATGACTTCCACGAGTATGTTAGTTGCGGCTGTCCTCCACATCAAATCCTTTGTTCAAATAATGAGACGAATGCTGGGATGGGTCCTTGCAGAAGGACATTGTCAATCTCCTTCCACAGCGAGAGTTTAGTTTCTACTATTTCTTCGCCGACGGGACGTTAAACTCACACACATTCCTTCCGAGTCAATACGCCGTTTTGGAGGTCTTTAGCTGTCCAAACGATAAAAATGCCTTAATATACTCACATTAGTGAGGTATGTTTTGCGAATCTTCGCGTAGAAGTAGCCACACAAAACAAGCCGATGCATGTACTCAGATTTCCCGTGATGTCCCTTAATCGGGAACCCGACCTGTGGGGAGCACGGCTGCCTGGTGAAGTATTTTTCGTTGACGCCACTTCGGCGACGCGCGTGTCGATCCGTGATGTCCCTAAACCGCTTAAGGTGGTCGGTCCTGTGAAAGGTGTGGCCGATTTTAGTCCCAATCCGAGCTCATGCTCCATCTCTGATGACCTTTCCGTCGACGGGACGTTAAAACCTGATCTTCCTTTCTTCTTCTTTCCTTTTGGACTTGTATACCCTTGTCTTACTCCGAGTTATTCACTTACCAAATCATTTACTGGGGGTAGGAGGTAGGGTGGAATCATTACAGTTAAACGAGGATCCAGCACTACGGCGTAACTTAATAGTTTTCATGTTAACAAATAAATGTCAGAGGCGAAAGAATCGATAAGACATAGAAAAATCCTAGCGCTGACTTTTTGTAATAATTTTATTGTATTAGTACTACATTTTCTTATGAAACCAGAGCAAATGCTGGGCTTGATTCGTATTTCTAGTATTTCCTGTATGGTGGAAGAATAGTCTTTTTGTAGTACCGAGCAAAATTTTGGATTTTTGTACCGACAAGAGTTAGAATCCTTCTCTGTCCTGCTTCTTTCCAAATGATTCCTGATTGCTACAGCTTTTTCAATCAGGTATTACAGATCGTTCGGTAGATCTGGAATACAACACAGCTTTAATAACGTGCAGGGTTTTATTTTGCAACGCAAATCGCACCCCGAGAATTACACCTAACTGAAACGGAATAAGGCCGTAGCGAACCAGTTTGCATCCCAAAGTCGTCACTTTTCAGTTTCCAGTATTTGGAGACACTAATTCTTTATGAGAACGCTGATTAGGATACACCGTTACCCGGAGCGTTAATATGACCAATGTTTGTACGGCGTCACATAATATCTAAGTGAACATGACCACACTCGTCTTCGCAGTATCGAACCACAAACATTTGTATTTGTGGTTTGACAATTACCTACTGAGACAACGAGACACAAATTAACTGTTTTACAGAAACAGCACATGGTTATATGTTACAGTTGTTACTTGCTTAAACTTAATTTCGGGCTCGTTTTAAAATTGGAGCGCACAGCTGACATGTTTTTGTTCCGTTCTCCCCAGCTAGGCGGCGTGGTATTTCCCCGACCACTAGTATCTCAAAAATGGTTCAAATGGCTCTGAGCACTATGGGACTCAACTGCTGAGGTCATAAGTCCCCTAGAACTTAGAACTACTTAAACCTAACTAACCTAAGGACAACACACACATCCATGCCCGTGGCAGGATTCGAACCTGCGACCGTAGCGGTCGCGCGGTTCCAGACTGTAGCGCCAGAACCGCTCGGTCGGCCACTAGTATCTCATCTTCAGGGGCTGTTTACTACCCCCTCCATTAATTTTCGCGCGACCTTGGAGGAGAGCATATGTGACGTTAGTGACCTCTCAAGCTCATTGCGCCTGATTAAGTCGTATTTACAGGGGTGTGTATTTTTGGCTCCTTTCCATCAGAGTTGTGATTTTTCTCACCTGATGGACTAGTAGTGTAATTTTGTGAAAATATATAGTATACTGAGCTAACCTATCAGGCACACTGCGTCAGAACACGTAATTATCCTAGTGTTCTCTCTTTTACACTCCAGATTCTCCACAGATACGGCTCGGAACTGTTAAAATTGTCTAACCCACGCCACCTCAAAGAAATACAGGATTTGATGATGTGCAATGACGAGGAAGATCCCATGATACATGAGGATCTTGGTGATGAGAGTGACATTGATTCATACGACTAGGTCAAAGAACGTGAAGAAGATTCTGTTACGGAGCAATATGGTGAGGATACTCCTGAAGATGAAGGAAAAGCCAACAAAACAACAGGCTTTTATTTGAGAAGAGATAAGAAAACCACATGGGCCAAAAAGCAGTCTGGGAAAAAACATAGCATGGGATCTCACAACGTCATCACTCTCCTTCCTCAAGTCATACGAAATGCTAAGAACGCTAAAAGTGCAATTGAATGTTGGAATAATTTATTCATTACGACATCCTTGAAACAATCATCAAATACACAAACCAATACAATGACACTATGAAATATCGGTACCCCAGAGAGAGAGAGAGAGAGAGAGAGAGAGAGAGAGAGATCAGTTCCACAAGTGTAATTGAATTATGAGTACTTACTGGCTCGTTGTACCTAGTAGGTGGATACAGAGGGAATCGTCAAAGTCTGGAGGAACTTTGGGGCACTGAAGGAGACGGCGTTGAAAAGTTCAGTCCCGTGATGATTCTCTAATGGTTTAAGAGTCTCATATGTTGCCTTCTTTTTGACCAGCGAACTGCAAGAGCCCAACGGAAAGACTTTGACCGGCGAACTCCTATTCGCGAAGTTTTCGATTCCATGTTTTCGTGGTAAATGTGTTTTTCGGCAGTACATGCGCTCTAAACCAAACAAATATGGAATAAAACATCTTCCTCTTGATAATGCTAAAATGATATACGCCGTCACTATGGAGATTTATGTTGGACTACAGCCCGCGGGTCCTTTCTGTGCCAGCAACAAACCAAGCGATATTGTCAAGAGAACGGTTAAGTCTGTATTTAGAACTGGTCGCAATGTCACTGCTGATTTTGACCTCATCGACTATTTGAAGACTAAGAAGCTGTCGTATGTTGGAACTGTCACGAAAAATAAAAGACAGTTGGTATCAGATTTTGCAGATGTGAAAGGGAAGAAACAATACAGCAGTATGTTTGGCTTTAATGACGGGAAGGTTGTGGTTTTCTACATACCGCGTCATATCAAAAATGCGATTGTTGTATCTTCCCTTCATAATGACAATGCCACTGATCCCGAACCTGGAGAGAAAAATAAGCCGGAGATAGTCACTTTTTACACTTCAAAAAAACGTGGCATTGATACAGCAGATAAAATGTGTTCTACTTGCTGTGTGAGCCGAAACACATAGCGCTGGCTCAATGGTAATTTGTTGACTGTGCGTAGTATCAACTCCCAAGTTATTTACCTCGGAAATCAACTGGGGAAACTGCGTAGAAGAATGTACATAAAGTCGCTGGCACATAAAGTTGTTCTTGGAGAGTTACGCAGAAGAAATGTGAAGATTGGAATCCCCTCCAGCTTGCAAAGCCGACTCAAAAGATTTGTTCACAAAGAAGACAGAGAAAGGTCACCACTTCTTCCACATCCCGAAACACCAACGCGATCTTCTTATACCATGCAAATATGGTCTGCCAACTTTGCTTCTCTGTACGCTATTGTGTTTCTTCTGGTAATTCTCAATGAGTGTGAAAGACACCAGTACCTAAATAGTGTCTTGGAATTGGAGTTTTCTTGCATAAATTTACTGTTTACTACAATTTATGTACTGAAACCTATAACTGTTCGGTGGTGGCGTTAAAATTTTGGTCCTTTATGTTTTGTATTTTGTGTTTAATAAACACTTTCATAGTTCTATTTCTACACATTCTTTGAAAGCCACTGATTACGTTTAGGGCACTAAAGCTGAAATTTTGAAATAATAAGCGATTTCAAATTCTGTTCAAAAAATGGTTCAAACGGCTCTGAGCACTATGGGTCTTAACTTCTGAGGTCATCAGTCCCCTAGAACTTAGAACTACTTAAACCTAACTAACCTAAGGACATCACACACATCCATGCCCGAGGCAGGATTCGAGCCTGCGGTCGCGCGGTTCCAGACTGAAGCGCCTAGTACCGCTCGGCCACACCGGACGGCTTTTCAAATTCTGTGTCTCTCAGGCTCGCTGCGCCCTAACCCGTGAATTACGCCTAATGGAGGTTTAAAAATAATTATACCAGATCATTATTCTTGCTAATCAGTCAGTCTGTCTCTGTCTTCCATTATTACACTTTCCTGTAGTTTCTTCCCCCCTCCCGTTCAATTCTAGTAACAGATGGGCCACAGTTTGCTTACATCCAGTGTAAGGACACACAGCGTCGTTGGTTACTCTGGATCGATGTTACTATGTCTTGCGCTGCACTCGTGGGGACTGGAGAGAGGGACTGGTAATTTAATCGTTAGTCTTTGGTAGTCCGCCGGAAAATAGTCTTTTGTAATCATTTCTTTTGCAGTCTACTGATATTCTGTCGCCCCATCTTCCAGCGTTACATTTCGTAAGTTTCGTTGTACGAATTTTCCATTAAGTTTACAATATCTAATTTCTTCTTGTTAACTAAATACCTCTGTAGCCAGCTGGCCTGCCAGCTCATTGCCATAAATGTCTGTATGAGCTTTAAAGTCAGCATTTCATTTCTCCATTTGCAGTATTATTTCTTGCTCCTTCAGTTAGACTTTGATGGTTTGCACACCTCAGGAAATAGTTTTTTTTATCAGTATGTGTTACTGCACATTTTTGTTAGCCATCCAACGTTTCATCATCAGAAGTCTTTAAAATAATAACATCAGCAATCTCAGTTTGTATTTCAAAAGGTGGACTGGTTTTTTGTCAACGGAAGCTGCTATTTCTCATTTTACCCCTTCAGCGGTTTAATTCCCGTCAGTGAATGTTTCCATTAAGAACTGTCACTTGTTATTACTGTCATTAAGAACCACAATATCAGCTGGCAAGACATGTTTTTACCTCACACCGATTTTCAGTCTTTGTTCTGTATGTTCCTTCTTAAGTAAATTATATGCATGGCAATATCATGCATTTTATGAGACGAGGAACTTTCGCTAGTAATATGATAAGCTAAAGATTAACATTTGTTTAAAAGAGTTTTTTTTTCATTTTAACACATAAATGCTTGGGAAAGGCTTTTCTCTCGATAATCTTACATACTCAAATTTCACGTGCCCCTGTGATGTTCAAAAATGGTTCAAATGGCTCTGAGCACTATGGGACTTAACTGCCGTGGTCATCAGTCCCCTAGCACTTAAGAACTACTTAAACCTAACTAACCTAAGGACATCACACACATCCATGCCCGAGGCTGGATTGGAACTTGCGGCCGTAGCGGTCGCGCGGTTCCAGACTGTAGCGCGTAGAACCGCTCGGCCACTCTGGCCGGCCCTGTGATGTTCAAGATAAAAGAAAACTCATGGATGATGGTACATCAGTAACTAAAGACGTTTAAGTTTCAATAATGTAGAAAAAAGGTGGCTTGCGAGAAATCGAACAACTAATTACTTATTCTGAAAGCACAAAAAAGCAGAGCTACTGGAAACGGTTATTTGACACCTAGGACAAAAAAAATTGAACACAGTAATCTGTTGCTGCGAGTCGCCAATATGATCACTATTACGCTAAGGAAATTCGTGCCTAGAACACTGCAGGACATCACCAATTTGTTTGAGATGTAATGTAGATAAACGTGGTACTAATGGCGTTGAAAAATGAAGTTCCATTATAGAACGTACGCTACGGACAAAAAGTGCGAACTGAGGAAAAGCGTGTCGAGGCAGGGGCTCTGTGGGAAAGCCGAGTGCTCCGGCCTCAGGGGACTAGGGCACTCAAGCAGCTCATCACATTTACGACTAAACTTTTTGCGTCCCAGAAGGAATGAGGGAAGTGAGAAGTAGGTCCAAAGGGAGTGAAAGTGAGGGGGTGGGAGTAACGCGGTTAAGTCTCACCCACGAAGAAAAGAACATCTTCTGAATGAGACGGACAAAAATTTAGTACAGAGTTCAGACTGGGAGTAAGAGATGACTTTAGGAGGATGCGCACAAACGAGACTAAATCGACAGAAACTGGACTTATAAAATAGACGTTGAAGTAGGTCAAAGTGTTCGTGAAAATATAAATGCAAAAAGGATATAAACAATGACAATGTTTCTCTAACAACAAAGAAATTGTACTCATGTCAACCCGCTAGCCGAAGGTTAATGGAAGAAGCTTCTGAAGTGTATCTAGAACGAACTGAGAGTAAGGTCTGTATAAACGTATAGAAAAACAAAACGTGTGCGGGACGCACGCTGCGGATTCAGAAATACGTAACAAGGTGAATGCGACGGAACAGAAACAGACTGTGCTGGGTAAGGCATCTGTAACAACAAATGTTTTCCATTTAATTTTGACAAGGCGTGACACTCAAAAATTTTTATCTTAAATGTTATGTTTCCGCAAGACGTGTTTCGATCTTCACTCCGAAGACCGGTTTGATGCAGCTGTCCACGTTCGTATCTCCTGAACAAGCCTATTCATCTCTGAATAACTATTGCAACGTACACTATGTGATCAAAAGTATCTGCACACCCCCAAATACATACATTTTTCATATTAGGTGCATTCTGCCGCCACTTCTACCAGATACTCCATATCAGCGACCTCAGTAGTCATTAGACATCGTGAGGCAGCAGAATGGGGCGCAACACGGAACTCACGTACTTCGAACGTGGTCAGGTGATTGGGTTCAAAATGGTTCAAATGGCTCTGAGCACTATGGGACTTAACATCTGTGGTCATCAGTCCCCTAGAACTTAGAACTACTTAAACGTAACTAACCTAAGGACATCACACACATCCATGCCCGAGGCAGGATTCGAACCTGCGACCGTAGCAGTCGCGCGGTTCCGGCCTGAGCGCCTCGAACCGCGAGACCACCGCGGCCGGCATGATTGGGTGTCACTTGTGTCATACGTCTGTACGTGAGATTTCCACACTCCTAAACATCCCTAGGTCCACTGTTTCCGATATGATACTCAAGTGAAAACGTGAAGGGACACGTACACCACAAAAGCGTACAGGCCGACCTCGCCTGTTGACTGACAGAGACCGTCGACAATTGAAGAGGGTCGTAATGTGTAATAGGCAGACGTCTATCCAGACCATCACACAGGAATTCCAAACTGCATCAGGATCCACTGCAACTTCTATCACAGGCGGGAGGTGAGAAAACTTATCGTCGAGCGGCTGCTCATAAGCCATATATGACGCCGGTAAATGCCAAACGTCGCCTCGCTTGGTGTAAGGAGCGTAAACATTGGACGATTGAACAGTGGAAAAACGTTGTGCGGAGTGACGAACCACGGTACGCAATGTGGTGAACCGATGGCAGGGTGTGGGTATGGCGAATGCCCGATGAACGTCATCTGCCAGTGTGTGTAGTGCCAACAGTAAAATTCGGAGGCGGTGGTGTTATGGTGTCGTGTTTTTCATGGAGGAGGCTTGCACCCCTTGTTGTTTTGCGTGGAACTATCACAGGACAGGCCAACATTCACCTTCTTGCTTCCCACTGTCGAAGAGCAATTCGGGGATGGCGATTGCATCTTTCAACGCGATCGAGCATCTGTTCATAATTCACGGCCTATGGTGGAGTGGTTACACGACAAAAACATCCCTGTAATGGACTGGCCTGCACAGAGTCCTGACCTGAATCCTACAGAACACATTTGGGATGTTTTGGAACGCCGACTTCGTGCCAGGCGGGGACCGACATCGATACCTCTCCTCAGTGCAGCATCACATAGTGTACATATATTTGAACCTGCTTACTTTATTCATGTCTTGGTCTACCTTTACAGTTTTTGCCCCCATACTTCCCTCATTAATGAATTGGCTATTCCTTGATATCTCTGAAATTGGCCTATAAACCGATCTCTTCTTTTAATCAAGTTCTGCCATAAATTTCTTTTTCTCCCATTTCGATTCAGTACCTCTTCATTCGTAATTCCATCTGCCCGTCCCATCGGTATTCTACTGTAGCATTACATATCAAAAACTTTCTTTCTCCTCTTGTCTGTACTGTCTTATCGTTCATGTCGTAAGAGTTAAGCCATAGTTGGTTGGCTGGTTGGTTGTTTTGGGGAAGGAGACCAGACATCGAGGTCATCGGTCTCATCGGATTAGGGAAGGACGGGGAAGGAAGTCGGTCGTGCCCTTTGAAAGGAACCATCCCGGCATTTGCTTGGAGCGATTTAGGGAAATCACGGAAAACCTAAATCAGGATGGCCGGACGCGGGATTGAACCGTCGTCCTCCCGAATGCGAGTCCAATGTCTAACCACTGCGCCACCTCGCTCGGTTTAAGCCGTAGTCACACGGGACAAGTTAGCTAACGTGACATGGCGCTCTGAAACTTTTCTGATGTCGCTTCCTGCTATTTCACGTTAAACAGTCATGTTGTCTTTGATGAGCCATTTTGTCAGTTCTGCGATATTTCGGCAACGTGCCACGTAAAGGAGAACCGATAAGAGGCAAGGACGCTCTCTACGTCACAGGCAGAACTTGCGGGACGCCACATATTGTATTTGTCGTCTTCAGCTGAAGCCCATATTTGGTGGTGTTTGTGTTATAACTTAAATGCTATGAATATATGCTGTTTTTATGCACCAGCACAATAAATCCCTGAAGAACGCGTCGTTATTGGTACGATTTGTTACAATACAGTGACAGGAAACGTCAAAGTTATGGTTAAACAATTTTTGTATTTAGTTATTTTCGTGTTATAACTAGTGTGACATGGAAGTACGCCGTTTTACGGCAATGGTACATTGAAAATTTATCAAAAACGTGTCGTTCTTGGCAGGATTTGTTATAATTAACTATCAGTTAATGAAGTATCACGTATCTTTCCTTTTTGTCTTATTTCATCTTCAAGGATACTGTAGTTTTTATTTATGTATATTACAGACAGAACACCATGAGTATTAGACGACCACTATATTATCGTACTTGGCCTCCCGCGGCCGTTATCGGAAACACGCGGTGGCATTACAGTAAACAACTGCAGTGGTGACTAAGGAAAACGCATCGCATTGTGAATGAATGCAAGTGTGTTTTGCATATACTATCATATTGGAGATACTAATTACTTTTTAAAAATTTCATTATGATTTCTGTGTTATCAGTTACGAGTTGAAATTGAAGTAGCACTGAATGAAACACGTTTATCACATTTCTGCTTAAATTGTATTAACTTTCAAAATAAAGGTGTTGAAGGTGCTAGGATTCTCAGCGTTTTGTCAGATGAAAAATTTTGGAACCCCAGATACAGAGAACAGCATCATCTGCGAATAGGGCTATTGCGTCTCCAGTGTTACCCACTAAATCAAAATAATGAACCAAATAACGAAATTCATTTACTACTTTTTATGTCTCGTTTTCTAATCTAAATCCCAGAGCAGCACGCGATTTGATTCTACTAATTTCCATTACCGTTGTCCTAATTTTGTTTATGTTCATCTTACAAAATCTTCACGACACTATCCAATTCAATGAACTGCTCCTGTGAGTTATTTTAGCGTCTCTGACGGAACTGCAGTGTCTTCGGTAAATCTGAAAATTTTTATTTCTACCGAGCGAGGTGGCGCAGTGGTCAGCACAGTGGACTCGCATTCGGGTGGACGACGGTTCAAATCCCCGTCCGACCATCCAAATTAAGGTTTCCGTGGTTTCCCTAAATCGCTTAAGGGGAATGGCGCTGTGTTCCCTTTGAAAGAGCACGGCCGATTTCCTTCTTTATCCTTCCATAATTCGAGCTTGTGCTCCTTCTCTAATGACCTCACTTTTGACGGGAAGTTAATCACTAATCCTCATTCCTTCCTAATTTTACTTGCTTCTCCCTGAGCTTTAACTTCCCCTTTACGTATTTATCCTTGGTTTCTTTTACCGCTTGCTCAACATAAAGATTAACTAACGTCGAGAATAGGCTACCAAGCTGTGTTACTCACTTCTCAACAACGGCTTCCCTTTCATGTCGCCAGACTCCCGCAACTTCCATCTGATGGCGGTACAAGTTGCAAACAGCCTTTAGCTCTTTACATTTTATCCCTACCACATTCAGAATTCAAAGACTGAATACCAGCCAACACTATCAATAGCTTACTCTAAATCTACACATTGTATAAATGTAGGCTTGCCTTTCTTCAACTAACCTTCTAAGATAAGTCGTGAGGCCAGTATTGCTTCTAGTGTTACAGTACTTGTCCAGGCTTTTACCAGGTTCTTGAGAACGGTGAGTTGTTCCTTCTGTTAGTTTCGCGTTTACTACAGATTAAGCAAATTAACGCTGTTAAACAAAAAACAACTGCCGAAAGGGTAATTCTATCCTAACTCTGTATCATGCAGTTGCTTATCGGTCTGTGGACTACGTCACCTAATTACTGAGTCACTATGGCGAGTGCTAGGATATTCATGGTTTTCTTACTGTTGTTCCGCCCTTGACTGCACCTCACGACTTCAAGTACCTCCTCCACGTCGGAAATCCTCGAAAAGACACGGAGTAGATTTTATCGTATCTTTTGAATAGGGTGTAAATCCTTGCATACCTTTTATGAGCGGTACTGCAAGCTCTGTAATATCTCCCGGGTAACAGAATAGGTAATTCAAATTTCAGCCACAGTAGCTTTTTGTGCTATCAAATGTACATACAAGGATATATCAGGTGTTGTAATATAACTGCTAAATGTTGTAGGTATAGAGACGGTCGAAGTGATAAGAACGTGGAATACATGACGTTACTTAGGTAAGGAGCGGCCATAGACGCAGTCCAAACGGAAAGTGGTACGGATCTGCAGTACGCAGCGACCTCTCCGCTGCAAGGTGTACAGGCCGCTGGGGAAAAGCCAAGGGGAATACATTCGCGTCCTCGTCATTAACGCCATACTCCTTTCACTCACCAAACTTGGCTAGAGAGCTTCTAAACAAGTATCCACTAACTACACAACATACTTATCTGCCAGTGAACACAAAAAGTTATTGCTGAACCAGTATTTTCCACAGTCTCTGTATAAAGATATTTTCTTCAACTTACGGATGCTGGAATACCATTCAGACTCACGCTTCGAAGTTTACGGCGTCGTCATTCACGTTGTTATATCACAACCGAGAATCACATAGCCTAGAAGACTTACCACGCTTCAACTACTGACAACTGAACATGGAATTTAAGGCACACTTAATGAAGCTGTACAGATGTGTTGAGTTGGGGAGTCAAAAGAGTTACTGTAAACAAAAATAAGGGCTCGTATGGTTAAAAAGAACATGCAAAAATTGTTCTGCTCATCAGTCGTTATAGCTATGCCGGAAGAACTGAGAAGAAAATGACATTCAACGAGAAACGAGTCCTAAAGGTGGCCCAACTGCCGTGGAACCCACAATTTTAATCGAAACAGCAAGGACGCAGAACTTAAAACACTGCCATGAAATAAATTAATCGCTTAGCGAAATTCATCTGACACAGTGCCACCAAACTGGTGTCTAAATCCCGGAGGGAGAGGGAGAGAGATGTGGAGACACCCATCGTATGCTATGTCTTCTGAAGAAGAGGTTTTTTTTTAAATTGATGCCAAAAGCGAGTGCATAGCTTCCTGAGTTCTATAATCCAGACATGACAGCTGTTAACTATTCGCTCCGGTCTTTTCCTACATATCTACAAAGAATAAGAACATAGATTGTAGCGATACACACATTCTGCACACAAACTTATTTGAAAATTGGAGTACAGAGAGATGGATTTCATTCCACGTAGCCTTGGAAGCATTACACTCGATCCCTATAACAGCAGTGAAACAAGCTGTCCATTGTTACACCAATTAATCAGGATTAATCGTGGGGATATCGGCGAACGGTAGCAAAAATGGTAAGAGGCGTAATTTCACTCTGTGACAGAGATGCATTGTGCATCAGATTTACATGTCTTTAAGAAACAAATTATTTTAAAATAATTTTTAACTGATATGGAAAGAAAATAATGCTTCTCATCTACATCGACATCTATACACAGAAAGTCACCTCATGTGTACCACCACTTCCCACCTACAGTAGCGAATGGTGCGCGGGAAGTGTGTTTGTTGGTGAGCCTCCACGGGAGCTTGAATATCTCTAATTTTACCTCTCCATGGTCTTTCTCGTGAGATATACGTAGGAGGAAGCAATGTATTGGTCGAAACTTCTACGAGAACGTACGAACTCTGAATTTTAACAGTAGACCACACCGTGATGCTTAACGCCTCTCTTTTAGTGCCTATCACTGGAGTTCGCTGAGCATTACCGTGACGCTTTCGCGCAGCTAAATGAACCTGTTATGAAACGTGCTGCTCTTCTTGGGATCTTGTCTATGTCCTCTAGCCGCCGTATCTCGTACGGATGCCAGACTAGCAGCAATATTCAAGCATTGGTCGAACGAGGTATTGTAAGCCACCTCCTCTGCGTTTGGACTACACTTCCTGAGGATTTTTGCAGTGAATCTCAGTCTGGCACTAGCCTTTCTTACGATTACTTTTATGGGATCGTACGATTTTATACTCCGTCTCTAATGACCTCGTTGTGTTCACTGGCAGATAAGTATGTTGTGTAGTTAGTGGATACTTGTTTAGAAGCTCTCTAGCCAAGTTTGGTGAGTGAAAGGAGTATGGCGTTAATGACGAGGACGCGAATGTATTCCCCTTGGCTTTTCCCCAGCGGCCTGTACACCTTGCAGCGGAGAGGTCGCTGCGTACTGCAGATCCGTACCACTTTCCGTTTGGACTGCGTCTATGGCCGCTCCTTACCTAAGTAACGTCATGTATTCCACGTTCTTATCACTTCGACCGTCTCTATACCTACAACATTTAGCAGTTGTATTACAACACCTGATATATCCTTGTATGTACATTTGATAGCACAAAAAGCTACTGTGGCTGAAATTTGAATTACCGTACGCATACTCCCAGATATTTCATGAATGTGACTGGTTCCAATTATTGTTCTGCAAAGGTGCACACATACAAGAAAAGGTCTTTTCACATCGTTATGAGCAATCGTTTGCTTATGTTGAGGATATAACGCTCATACAATGTTCTCCTGCGGTACGCCCAAATTTACTTTTACGTCTGAAGATTTATTTCCGTTAAAAATGACATGCTGCGTTTATTTGCTAAGAACCACAAGGCTGGTGTGATAGTCTGTCAGCTCGTATTTTGTTCATTAGGCGACAGTGAGGAACAATGGCAAACGCTTTCTGGAATTCAAGGAACACGGCATCAACCTGGCGGCCGATGTCTACTGCTTTCTCGTTCTCAAGGACAAGTAAGGCGAGTTGGGTTTCACAGATTGTTGTTTGTAGAATCCTGCAGAATTTTTTCGGTCTCAAAAAATCTCATAATACGCGAGCACAAAACATGTTCCAAAATTCTACAACTCCTGACCGGTAAACGTTACGGTCTATACAGAGCATGTGAGGTCTCAGTTCAAGACTTGCTCAAGATGTATAACACGATGAGGGGGGAGGGGAGGAGGGGGGGGGGGGAGGAGGAGGAGGAGGAGGAGGAGGCTAGTGTTTAACGTTCCGTCGACAACGAGGTCATTAGAGACGGAGTATAAAATCGGTTTAGGGAAGGATGGAGAAGGAACGCGGTCGTGCCCTTTCGAAGGAACCATCCCGGCATTTACCTTACGCGATTTAGGGTAATCACGGGAAACCTAAATCAGGATGGCTGCACGCGGGTTTGAACCGTCGTCCTTCCGAATGCTTGTTCAGTGAGCTAAGCACTGCGCTACCCTGCTGCATAACACGAGGTCCATTGTGTCTCATACCAACTTCACGACGCAGATGTTACGTGTTGGCTACTTCAGTACACTGCCAAAAGTGAGTGTATGTGATCCTGCTGGGTCCTCTTTAATGACCTGGGCCCAGCAAGAGAACAGCACACCGTCTTGCTTGAAAATACTTACTATTGGAATCCTAAATTGAATTTTCTATCAAAAACCTATATCATTTTCATAAACAAGTTCTAAGATAATTCTACAGTGGCAAATAACACTGAATTAAAAAGTACTCCACATCAGTACTAAAATAATGGTTAAATTTCAGTTCTACGATAAATCATGTAAATTTCATGGTTGTCGATTCAACTAGATACCTACGGCTTATAGGTGCGAACAACTCTCAATGGAACCATCTCATAGAAAATGTTGTGGGAAACACGAACCAATGATTACAGAGTTCATTGTTCCCACTTGATATTCGAAAGTGGGGCAGCGGAGAAATATTGTGAAAGCGGTTCTATGCACTTTCTGCCGAACACTTACGTGAGAATTGCAGAGTGATGATGTAAATGTAGATGTAAAAGAAAGCTATATCCATAAGAGTCATCTTTCAGACGTTGAACAACACGTGTTTTTAGATATTACGTTTTATAGAAAACCACCTACACTAACGGAAATTAAAGCTCTTCCTAACAGGCACCACTATTTGTCAGGAGGCTAGCACAGATGAAAATGAGGTATCTTTGCCTTAAGCCTGTGACTTCGTTAAAATGAAATGCAGAATCAGTGGATTTGGGTAACGCAATTCGTCAGTCTGTAAGACATTTCAGCGTTCTTAATGAAGCACAAACTCATAGGGGGGGGGGGGGGGGGGGGGGGGAGACCACCACGTCGTCACTGTTCCTAGAGTATTTTACTTCAATCAGCGCTCGGCGGGGAAGAATTCGCTTTTTCTATACTGCCAATCACCCACACTCCGTTCTTTTGTTACACCTCAACGAATTTAGACCATAGGCTCACAGGTGCAATGTTAGCTGCTTGTTCAGATAGGAGTTTTGACTGTTTAGTTCCTGATCATATATTTCCTTCAGTTTGCTTGGCAAATCAAAAATAACCAAGTAGAGCTGTAACATAATTCGTGCAAAGCGCATTCATCTGGCTCCAGAATGTTGTGTTACTTTCAAACGGTTCTGGCCTTTACTTTTAGGCAGACTAAAACTAAAAAATATTGAGGGAGTAAAATTAATTCCCGCGTCACCAAAATATCTACGCTTGACACAATACTTGGAATAGCAACGCTACATAATACTGAAACAAGGCTATGCGATCGTCAGGAAGATGAAAAGAATTGAACTTCTGCGTAGGATGTTAACACAGTCGGCAGCTGACTTGGCGGATTTATATGGCAGATAGAATGGCTACGTAATACGAGAAAACTTTTCTGTTCTGCTTGTCTATCAGACGCTGACAAGCGGCTCCGTGACGCAGCATGTAGGTTTCGAGTTGGCTGGTTATCTGTACCAGGACTGATTAATCATATTACTCAGTTTACCGCAATTGCTTCAGCGCGAACAGCACCATTAATTTCCACTGATGGAAATGTTCAAAGCTATCGACGCAAATAGCCTATAAACTGGCCATTACTGCGTTCGAAAGTGGCGAATAGCGACAGTTGTATATGGTAGTACGCCAACATAAACAGCTACTTTACTAAACCATTCACTGAGTTATAATCCTGTTTACGATTTCCACTGCTAAAATCGTCAGATGACTGGTAACAGTAAGAATTCAATGGCGCTACGGGAGGTTATCTGCCAAGACGAGTTAACACCCGTTGGCGTTTCTACTGATATGTAGATACTTATCACTCAGTAACTTCGTAAACTCCACACTACTATAAAGTGTCAAAAAAGGGGAACAGTAATAAAAGCCTAAATAAAACAGCAACGTTACTGATTCAGTTTTCTAATGTAAGTAACTGAACCACAACTTCACATTGTGGTTGTCCTGGCCAAGCTTTTATATGTTGTTTATCTCGATAATGTAAAAGCCCAGTAGCAGACAATTGTGTTGTGGATAGAAAAACCAAAGGAGGGCGACAAGTGGAAACCGGTGCCAGCTCGTTGCTCACTTTCGTCAAACACACTTACCGGCAGACCCATTCACTAATACTCTCCACAAACCGAAAAAGAGAAACACACACATCACAGTACAACAAACTTACGACTATAATGGTGCTGTGTTACCAGGAAGCTGTTGAACCCTACATCAGACCACAATATCTGTGTGCCGAGTCAGCAACATATCTTAAGTCCGAACAGTAACACACACACACACACACACACACACACACACACACACACACACACACACACGCTTGTAGTAACAGCTGCAGTCATAAAATTTTCCAAGTGAACCAAAATGCATTTCACGTTAGAGTTTGAAAACATGATGACAACCTATTTCAGCATTCGACAACGTTCCAGAGTGGAAAAGAAGTCACCGAGATTTCACTAGGCCTTCCTCAGAACCAGGCGCTAACAAGTAAACGCTCTTTACCTGCTCCAGCTGCGGTAGTGCGCCCGTACCACAAACGTTGTCTGTTTGAACTCATACGAAGATATTTATTTCTTTTTATTACAAAGAGGGTGACATCACTGAGCAGGAATCCTGTGCTTGTGTGGTGTATTTGATACGTTACAGTGCACTACTGGAGGAACGGTAGAAGTTAAAAACGGTTGAAGTTCTGTCCAGATCAATGTACGCTTGCGATTAGAATACAGTTCCATATACAAAATACCATTTGTGTGTCAGTTCGGTGTCGTAATCAACAATGAACGAAGGAAGGCCACTTCCAGACTGTTACACACAGAATAATAATAGAGAGAAAAAAGGAATTTTGGGATTTATTTGAAAACTCTATGTTGCATTTTAAACACGGAGCGTCTAGAGTACAGGCTGCCGTCAGGACGATAAACTGAACAGTGACTTCTTTTCCAACCCATTAGTATATGTTGTCCTGGTTTTGTATGGTTTTCTTTCACAAGACAGTCGATCACATACAAAACATTCGCACTCAGGAAGTAATCAGAAGCATCACGGAAGCCATAGCGGCTATTCTTGGCAAAACCGAGGAAACTCCGCCTGATATCTCTTACAGCGTGCCAATGCACAAGTTGAAGTCCGAGTTTCATTATCAGGGATTCAGTTCTAATGCAAGGACCTTCACTGTGCTGTCAACTTACCAGAAACTTTCATCTGGAATTCTGCTAGTTTCCTTGGTACACAACCTGATGAAAGGTACCCGGACACCCCTATACAGGGTGTTACAAAAAGGTACGGCCAAACTTTCAGGAAACATTCCTCACACACAAAGAAAGAAAATATGTTATGTAGACATGTGTCCGGAAACGCTTACTTTCCATGTCAGAGCTCATTTTATTACTACGCTTCAAATTACATTAATCACGGAATGGAAACACAGCAACAGAACGTACCAGTGTGACTTCAAACACTTTGTTACAGGAAATGTTCAAAAGTCCTCCGTTAGCGAGGATACATGCATCCACCCTCCGTCGCATGGAATCCCTGATGCGCTGATGCAGCCCTGGAGAATGGCGTATTGTATCACAGCCGTCCACAATACGAGCACCAAGAGTCTCTACATTTGGTACCGGGGTTGCGTAGGCAAGAGCTTTCAAATGCCCCCATAAATGAAAGTCAAGAGGGTTGAGGTCAGGAGAGCGTGGAGGCCATGGAATTGGTCCGCCTCTACCAATCCATCGGTCACCGAATCTGTTGAGAAGCGAACGAACACTTCGACTGAAACGTGCAGGAGCTCCATCGTGCATGAACCACATGTTGTGTCGTACTTGTAAAGGCACATGTTCTAGCAGCACAGGTAGAGCATTCCGTATGAAATCATGATAACGTGGTCCATTGAGCGTAGGTGGAAGAACATGGGGCCCAATCAAGACATCACCAACAATGCCTGCCCAAACGTTCACAGAAAATCTGTGTTGATGATGTGATTGCACAATTGCGTGCGGATTCTCGTCAGCCCACACATGTTGATTGTGAAAATTTACAATTTGATCACGTTGGAATGAAGCCTCATCCGTAAAGAGAACATTTGCACTGAAATGAGGATTGACACATTGTTGAATGAACCATTTGCAGAAGTGTACCCGTGGAGGCCATTCAGCTGCTGATAGTGCCTGCACACGCTGTACATGGTACGGAAACAACTGGTTCTTCCGTAGCGTTCTCCATACAGTGACGTGGTCAACGTTACCTTGTACAGCAGCAACTTCTCTGACGCTGACATTATGGTTATCGTCAACTGCACGAAGAATTGTCTCGTCCATTGCAGGTGTCCTCGTCGTTCTAGGTCTTCCCCAGTCGCGAGTCATAGGCTGGAATGTTCCGTGCTCCCTAAGATGCCGATCAATTGCTTCGAACGTCTTCCTGTTGGGACACCTTCGTTCTGGAAATCTGTCTCGATACATACGTACCGCGCCACGGCTATAGCCCCGTGCTAATCCATACATCAAATGGGCATCTGCCAACTCCGCATTTGTAAACATTGCACTGACTGCAAAACCACGTTCGTGATGAACACTAACCTGTTGATGTAACGTATTGATGTGCTTGATGCTAGTACTGTAGAGCAATGAGTCGCATGTCAACACAAGCACCCAAGTCAACATTACCTTCCTTCAATTGGGCCAACTGGCGGTGAATCGAGGAAGTACAGTACATACTGACGAAACTAAAATGAGCTCTAACATGGAAATTAAGTATTTCCGGACACATGTCTACATAACGTCCTTTCTTTATTTGTGTGTGAGGTATGTTTCCTGAAAGTTTGGCCGTACCATTTTGTAACACCCTCTATATTGAGGAATTAATCACGCGAGAGGTGGACACGCAAGTTTAGAAGGAAGTGGGGAGTATTGTGTTGTTAGTAGAGTGGTTAACACCAGATAAGGTCGGTCGGGAGAGCTCAGTGGCTCCGAACGTAGACATGTCAAAGGACGTACCTGAGTAACATTTCAACCTTTCCAACGCTGCGTAAGTCCACTGTTACCACGATATGGCTGCCTAATTCCTTCACTCTCACAAGAGCTTTTGTTTTTTAGAACTGTATTAATTTCAGTGAAAGAAATTGGTAATACTTCTACTTGCTTAAAATTTTGTGGAATGACATTTTTTATATATATTTTCTTGCTTCTTCACCTGTACCATTTAATGCTTTACTTGCTGCTACGTTTAGAAGGTGATTGTTAAAAGTACTTGCAACTTGTGAATTATCAGTCATAACATTGTTATTTAGTTTAATTGTAATATTCAGAACTGCAACTGCATTAAACAACAAGTTTACTGTTTTGTACGTGTGCGTGCGTTTGCGCGCGCGCGCGCGCGCGCGTGTGTGTTTAAATTATTAACAATATATCTATCCGAATATATTGTTTTATTTCCTAATGTGTTACTTCAACCTTCACTTAGGTTAACATAATTATTACACTTACTTTTTCTAACATGTCACCTGATTACTTAAATGTATACAAAGTTATGTAAACTTGACGTAGAATAATCTCTGAACACTGGAGATATTTGCACTTACATTTCTACTCCTCTAGCATTCAATCATCTCCACAAGGCTTTCAGATTTGCTCCAAAACAGTGTTTTGTAACGCTATTACGCTCTTTACATTTATCATTTCTTAGACGCCAACTTTGTTACCTCAGTGTTTACAAATTGCGATGACGTATGTGAAGTCGAGGGGAAAGGAACCTGTGACTCCTGAAGATATTTTTATTTTATTCATTTTACTTCAACATTTATATTTTCGTTCAACCTTTCAGTAAAAGACCATCGCAAAACTATGAACCACGTACTGAAATAGTGTTTTGCTCTCTCCATTTGACAATGCCACACGTTACTCCGAAGTCTTAACACGTACATCGCATATTAACCGCTACTACATTAATGAGGTAATTTATTACCCCACGCGTCACTCTTTTGTTTCCAATTCTGTTCCTACCGCAACGTTGCCACACCGCTTCTATGTAATCTTAGTACCGGCTGTGCTTTTGCACTGTGCACGCACGTTGTAAATACAATTATTTCCGTAGGTACGTACCGGTTCGGATCTACACCAGGGAGCTATAAACAATATTTTTCTCATTTACCATCACTAATTGTTTTTAACTGATTTATATAGAATGGAGCGACGTTAGACCATTGATACAATTTTTGAATTATTGTTTGCTAGTGAAGGGAGTGACTCATTGGACACACCAGATTCTTTTCAAGATGCAGCCGAGTTTAGTGAGTATGAAACGGAAATATTTGCTCGTAAAACTGACAGTGAAATAGAAAACGACGAAGAGGCAGAAAAAGAGAACGTTCACGAAGAAAACCAAGAAAAGGTAGGACAAACTGTCTGCTTTTACGGAAAAAACATCGTAAATAAGAATAGCAAGTTTGTGCATTGAGATTTTATAAAACTCGGCACGGCATTGATCAAAGGAAATATCAAAGAGAGGAAAATGGATTCCAGGTATTTTTACAGGGACTTGCAGACTACAATGGACAAACTTCTTTGTAAAAATTTTGAAAACTACAGCCGGGTCAACAAATCAGCAGTGCAATTCCAAGCGGGAGCGAGTCAGCCAAAAAAAGTCAAAGGTGTCTCTATGACGAGTACAAGTGTGTGTGAACACACAGTGCACCGAACACTCCTAGGGATGGGCCTCCGCAACCGACGACCCATGCATTTGCCAATGTTAACACCACGACATCGGCAACTACGACTGAAATGGGCACGTGACCATCGGCACTGGACGTTGACACAGTGGCAAAGTATTGCATGGTCTGGTGAATACCGATATCTTCTTCGTCATGTCGATGGGGAAGGGGGGCGCACGAATCCGTCGTCTTCTAGGGGAACAGCTCCTTGACACCTGTACTGCAGGTCGGAGACAAACTGGCGGCGGCTCTATTATTCTCTCGGAAAATTCACGTGGTCATCCATGGGTCCAGTGGAGCTCGTGCAAGACACCATGACGGCCAAGGAGTATCGTACACTGGTTGCCCCTTCATGATGACGGGTTCCCGACGGCAGTGGGCTTTTTCAACAAGATAATGCACCATGTCACAAGGCCAGGAGTGTGATCGAGTGGTTCTAGTAACACAGTGAAAAGTTCCAACTGATGTGCTGGCCCCACAACTCACCAGACCTGAATCCGACCGATCACATCCGGATTGTGATTGACCTTGGCGTTACAGTTCATCGCTCCCCCTCCCACGTAATTTACGGGAATTAGGTGAGTTGTGTGTGCATATGTGGTGCCAATTCCCTCCTGTGAACCACAAAGGCCTCTCTGCTTCCATGGCACGACGCGTCGCCGCTGTTATCCGGGCAACAGTTGGACATACCGGCTACTAGGTTGATGGTCATTATGTTCTGGCTGATCAGGGTATGAATGCTTCAGGGGTCTTCCTTCAAATTAGTCCTTCCGGCGCACTGTCTGATTCTGAACCTGTGTCGTGTAAAATAGGGCCAGAGGAAATTGTTGCATAAAAAAACGAAGTCTGGCACGAGAACCCATCACTTGGCCCACTAGCCGATTTCGGCTGCCTTGCCTATCTAAAGGACTTGGAAGAGCAGTTGAACGGAATGGACAGTGTCTTGAAAGGAGGATATAAGATGAACATCAACAAAATCAAAACGAGGATAATGGAATGTGGTCGAATTAAGTCGGGTGATGCTGAGGGAATTAGATTAGGAAATGAGACACTTAAAGTAGTAAATTAGTTTTGCTATTTGGGGAGCAAAATAACTGATGATGGTCGAAGTAGAGAGGATATAAAATGCAGACTGGCAATGGCAAGGAAAGCATTTCTGAAGAAGAGAAATTTGTTAACATCGAGTATAGATTTAAGTGTCAGGAAGTCGTTTCTGAAAGTATTTGTATGGAGTGTAGCCATGTATGGAAGTGAAACATGGACGATAAATAGTTTGGACAAGAAGAGAATAGAAGCTTTCGAAATGTGGTGTTACAGAAGAATGCTGAAGATTAGATGGGTAGATCACATAACTAATGATGAAGTATTTAATAGAATTGGAGAGAAGAGGAGCATGTGGCACAACTTGACAAAAACAAATTTAGCATTGGAGGGCAGCGCGGAGGGTAAAAATCGTAGAGGGAGACCACGAGATGAATACACTAAGCAGATTCAGAAGGATGTGGGTTGCAATAAGTACTGGGAGATGAAGAAGCTTGCACAGGATAGGGTAGCATGGAGAGCTGCATCAAACGAGTCTCAGGACTGAAGACCACAACAACAACAGCCTATCTATTTTAGCACATTTCTCGAATACTTTCGGGAACAGCTTGCACTCCCACATCAACAAGCGTTATATCACTTTTCACAAGCTTTCCACTACCGTTAAAATTGTATCGTTGCTTTAAAGAAAGTTGTTGGTTTCTGGCGATCTCGCCCGGCTTTGCATGACTTGCCTGATGCAGGGGTGATAAATAATATACAGGAACCATTCTCGTGAATCAGTCTATTAGTGAAAACCGTATCGTATCGAAATCCCTGCAGTAGTTTTCAGGATTACTTTTCACACGCAGACAGAAAAACACCGCGGCGAAGTTTAATTTATAATATGTAGTGATTACTTGCCCCTTCGCCGAAAACTCTGTTCCGATATATTGAACCTTTCGCGAAGTAAAAGGGTTGATAACGTCGAATGCAACTCACGCTGTAGATGTGGATGCATATACCTGAGGCTGGGTAAAAATATGAAAACACCAGAAGTGCATACTTCAGCGTAAATGCAGATGCTAAGAAAAGCCTGTTGTGACCACGATCGGCATCTGCACAGTGCCCTCAATAAGGTGCAAATGTCGGTCATTGTGAGAACAGTCATCTGTGTAGTTTTGAGTGCACTATGTCGGAGCTGAGTGAATTCCAACATGGGCAACTTGGTTGTGCTCGTACCGTAGGTGCTGCCGTAACCAAGGTACCCGAAGTGTTTGGTGTTTCAAGAGGCACAGTATCGAAGATTTATACCGCATGCAGGTAAAAGGGAAAATCATCATCTGTTAAGTGAGAATGCGGACGAAAGTGTGTGTGTTGACTGATCGTGACAGACGGTCACTGAAGAGGATTATGACAAAAAAAGAGATGACGAAAACTGCAAAAGTCATTGCTGAACTGAATGTCGCACTCGCGAACCCTGTCAGCACCAAAACAACACGAACGGAGCTCCATAAGCAGGGAGTTGCAGGACGAGCTGAAATTCCGAAACGACTCACCAGTGACAGGAAAAACGTGGTGTCGACGACGAAAAAACCAGAAGAACGCAGCAACGGAAGAAAGTCACTTGGTCAGATGAGCCTTGTTTCACAGTGCTTCCAACTTCCGGCCGAATTTACGTCCCAAAGGTGAAAAAAGGGTGGTGGGGATGGTTCGGCGATGATTTAGGCAGCCATATCGTGGTATTCTATGGTTGGTTGTTTTGGGGAAGGAGACCAGTCATCGGTCTCATCGGATTAGGGAAGGATGGGGAAGGAAGTCGGCCGTGGCCTTTGAAAGGTACCATCCCGGCATTTGCCTGGAGCGATTTAGGGAAATCACGGAAAACCTAAATCAGGATGGCCGGACGCGGGATTGAAACGTCGTCCTCCCGAATGCGAGTCCAGCGTCTAACCACTGCGCCACCTCGCTCGCTGGTATTCTATGGACGCCATGGTTACTCGGCAAAGTCGCATTAGTGCCAAGTATTATGTGACCATTGTGGTTGATCATGTTCACTTCATGATACATTAACGTCGATAGGCAGCAGGATTTTGGAGCATATATTGAGTTTAGACATTATGAATTATCTCGAAGAGAACGGTCTGTTGACACATAGTCAACACGGCTCTACAAAACACTGTTCTTTTGAAACACAATTAGCTCTTTACTCACACGAAGTGCTGAGTGCTGTCTACAAGGAATTTCAAATTGATTCTGTATTTCTTGATTTCAGAAGGTTTTTCAAACCGTACCTCACAAGCGGCTTGTAATCAAATTGCGTGTTTGTGGAATATCGTCTCAGTTATGCGACTGGATTCGTGATTTACTGTCAAAGTGGTCATAGTTCATGTTAATTGATGGAAAGCCATCGAGTAAAAGGTACCCGAAGGAAGTATTATAGATCCTCTGCTGTTTATTATTTATACAAACGATTTTGGAGCCAATCTGAGCAGCAGTCTTACGTTGTTTGCAAACGGTGCTGTCGTTTATCGTCTAGTAAGGTCATCAGAATGTCAAAATCAACTGCAAAACGATTTAGATAAGATATCTGTATGGTGTGAAAATTGGCAATTGACCATAAATAATGAAAAGTGAGAGACCGTCAACATGAGTGCTAAAAGGAATTCGTTAAACACGATAAATCAATAAAATCAAAAGGTCGTAAATTCATCTACATACCTAGGAATTACAATTACGAACAACTTAAATTTTAAAAAATACCAAGAAAATGTTGCGAGGAAGGCGAACCAAAAGCGTTTTACCGGCAGAACATTTAGAAGATGCAACAGGTCTACTAAACAGACTGCGTACACTGCGTTTGTCCGTCCTCTTTTGGAGTACTGCTGCACTGTGTGGAACCCTTACCAGATACGATTAACTGATTACGTCGAGAAAGCTGGAAGAAGAGAAGCACGTTTTGTATTATCGAGAACTAGGAGAGAGTGTGTCACGGACATAGTACAGGATTCGATGAACCCTCCGCCAGGCACTTACGTGTGATTAGCGGAGTAGCCGTGTAGATGTGAATGTAGCTGTTTTCCAAGACGCCAGGACCCCTGTTCATACAGCTCCTATTGTCCAGGAGTTGTTTTGTCAGCACGCAAATGAAACTTCCTTGACGTGATCGGTACCCACCTCCATTTTCGTTACGTGAACTTACCACCATTTTGCAGGAAGAATGTTATAAGATACCCTTGAATACCATACAGGACCCCTATTTATCTATTTGACTGGAAGCAGTTTTGAATGCCAATCGTTTCTCTACACCGTATTAGGCAGGCTAATATGTTGTGTTTTTGGTGTTTCTATATTTTTGTTCAACCCCTGTAGTGCCAAAACTGCCAGTTGCTTATGTTGGTGACACGACTTCACTATTACCGTCTGGAATGATGCACGATTAATTGTAAAAGGGGCAAAGTACGCAGTGTCGTCTACTGCTCCGGCGAGGAGCGGTCCCGGCGCACACGGGGAATAATTAAGGCGGCTGCGTGAAAGCAAAGCAACTCCGGCGGCGGAAAATCGATGCAGGTCCGGCCACTGCGCCGCCTGACCGCGGCTCAACTGCCGCGTCACGTGGTACACACGCCCGCAGCCGCTTTACACGGACCTATTGCGTTGCCCTGGTCGGTTCGACTCTTTTCTTCTGTGCAAACCAGCCTGAAGTGTATGGCGGAGAGCACTTCCCGCTGTAGCACTTGGGCTTCTCGTTCCATTCACGCATTGAACGCGGCGAGAATGATGGTTAAAACACCTCCGTGAGCTCTATAATCATTCCAAACATGTCTTCCCGGCCTCCACGGGAGTCCTACGTAGAAGAGCTGTAGTGTGTCCCCATTAAGTTGGTGCAAAGTTCATAGCGTTTTGTTTTGAATACAGGTATTCCGGTTGCTATTCGTTTATTTAGCGAATTTGCGACGTAAAATCGCGAGTGACGTGTGAACCCATGTTGATGCTAGATAGGAGTACGAGATCAGCTATTATTGACGCTATGATAATAGTGAAATAGCCACAGGTATTTTTGTGACCACTGTGACCACTCTTTAATGACACGTTTCGAAAATATCATCAGAAGACTCAATTAAGGGAACAGATACCATACAAAATGCCGGCCGGGTGGCCGAGCGGTTCTAGGCGCTACAGAATGGAACCGCGCAACCGCTACGGTCGCAGGTTCGAATCCTGCCTCGGGCATGGATGTGTGTGATGTCCTTAGGTTAGTTAGGTCTAAGTAGTTTTGAGTTCTAGGGGACTGATGACCTCAGAAGTTAAGTCCCACAGTGCTCAGAGCCATTTGAACCATACCATAGAATGTACTGAGTCTACTTCATTGTGCCATATTGTATAGGAACTCATTTCCTATTCAATAGGGCACACTTAAGTTGACTCAGTACATTGAATGGTGTCTGTTCCCTTTGTTTTATGTTACTTTCCTCCGCATATTCTGCACTGGCAAACGAGAATGGGGAACTGCGCAAGCTGCGTTTGCAGTTGAAAAATGGTATGTCATACCAGATTTGTTAGTCTCTGCCAGGTGGAATGTATCCAGATTTGGCTCAGGTCTTTGATCCGGGAACACTCGCCACCACCAGATCCCTTCCCGGATATTACTTCCGCCTTTACGTTTATTTCGAGTTTACAACTTGAATAAAACTGCACTTAATTCAAAGGGAACAAAATCACGATTACTGTAACCGTTACCAGTTTTACATCCTCACATTATTCTGCGTATTAAATAATTGACCCATAGCGCAAGGTCAACTTCAGATACAAGATGGGTCAACTGTGTTTTATCATAATTGTGTTTTGTTTTCACTCTTGAGAGTGCGTTCGCTGCTTAGCTGAGTGGAGCCGGCACGGTAACTCAGCGTGTTCGGTCAGAGGGTTAGTTGTCCTCTGTAATAAAAAAAACTGAGCTAATGGATCAACGATGGACTGAAACGGGTGTCCTGCAACGTCCACCCCGAGCAGATACAACGAAAGAAAACGAACAAAATGAGATTTAAAAAAAAAGTGGTAACGTGCTTGCCTACCATGCTGCGGGCCCGGGTTCGATTCACGGCCGGGTTGGAGATTTTCTCCGCTCGTGGACTGGGTGTTGTGTTGTCATCATCATTTCATCCTCATCACCGGCACGCAAGTCGTCCAATGTGGCATCGACTGAAATACGACTCGGTGGCCAAACTTCCCCGAATGGGCCTCCCGACCAATAAAGCCACACGCTCATTTCATTTCATTTCATTTCTTGACGGTGCCTATCTTGGCTAAAGTTTTTTATGTTTTGATTACTAGGTTATGAAGACAGATCTGATGATAATATTCTAGATCGAGACCAGTCACAAGATAAATAAAAAACAAATTGCGATCAAAGACGGTTTTCAACTCTGCAAATTTCGAACATTGGATCGCTGTATATTTCAGTACGATGATGTAATACTTCATTTCTTGGATGTGTTGGGTCACGGTTTTACTCGACGAACGTCAAGCGTTCAATTTACAGTTGATTAGTCACGTTTCCGTGCTTACCAAGATAAATACTCAACCGGCGCTATCTGCTTACATCAACTTCCCACCAATCTTTTCAACGCATAAACATACGCATGGCGTTCGGAACTGATGGCATCGAGCACGCAAGGGAAAGGCACGTTTCGTGTCGAAGCCTGACACAAACTGCCGCAAAACACGTAGAGTAAAGAACCAAGATCGACTATACAGGCCAAACGGGCAGAAATTTTAAAACCCGTCTTGAAGACCAGACTGACTGTTTCAGACTTGATAAAGCTGTGTTGCAGCAAACAGTGATCTTAAAGTATTGCATACTTTAGAGAAGAGCTGGAAAATGGACATCTTGGAGGAAATGGAAAAAATTATACACTGTCAAAAGTGGAAAAACGAGTGTCAGAGCTCACATTTCTTCACCAACTTCATTTCAATATCGTTAAAATAGAAAATACGTAAAAATTAAGGATACATATGAATTTATGTACCAGCAATAGCTTTGTAATTCTTGAAAATAATTTTTATACTGTAATTTTTAACGTCAAATTGTCACAGTATCTCTTACTGTAATATATTTCGTCGCTCAACACCTGAGATGCAACAGTAAGATGTGCAGACTGACAAAACCAAGATCAACATATCGACAGTTAAATAGAAATTACCTTTGTTCTGACCGCCATCTTGTTTCTACGCCACAGTAGAACCGAATGTGATTTGTTTTTAGTGTCTTCTGCGGCAAGTTTATGGAACAGTTGTTCCTAAGAAGGAACGAATATTAGTGTTTAACGTTCCGTCGACAACGAGGTCATCAGATGTGGAGAATAAGCTCGGATTAACAAAGGATGGAGAAGGAAACACGCCGTGCTAATCACTACGCCGCTCGATAGTTGTTAAGGGGACACTGTATGTCCTTTGCCACCAACTTACCGTACAATTTTCTATAATTATTGAATGCAGCTTTCTAGATACACTGAACTAGAATTATTACTAAAATCATCTTGAGGGGCATGTTTATTTTTTTTTCCAAACACTCAATTTTTGACAGAATTTTGTAAATAAATGAACATAAAAACAAAACAACTCAGGATATTTTAATTATCCTAGTTTCATGTGTGTTGAATCTCACACTTGGCATGCTGTGAAAATTTCATATCTCTACCATCAGTACTCTTTTGGAAAACGGGTCATTTACTGCAAAAAATGTAGTTAGGAGATATTGAGGTTTAAAACTTTTTTTATTACAAATTCTTACAAAGACTTACATTTCTGCGTCTTTTATGCACTAGAACTGCCCTGGACCATACTCTCTCTTCTTCAGTGTCACAACAGCCCAGTGCTTGCCTCCTCCTTTTCTTTCTCGCTTCTTTTGTCATTTGCTGAGCAGCAAACTCCGCTTCACGTACACGAAGCTCATCCAGTTCCCGCAGTCCTTTAGCTGTGTTCTGTCCAAATCTTACCCCTAACTTCTCCAGAACCTTAAGTCTTTCATAGTTCCCACCATTCAAAGTATTTACAGCATCAGACACTGCTAACTTTAGAGTCATAAGGCCAACAAGTTCATTTTTAGGCACACGGCACCACACACAATTATTGCAGTACGCATTCACATTCTGGGTCTTCCCATTTAAACAAATCTTTAGTAGCTCACAATTTGCCTGATCTCTGTAAATAGGTTTTATTGCCATTATATCATTACTTTTACCACTGTCACCCGTTTCTAAAGTTACTTTCCTTTTCGATGCACTAGGGGGCGTGGTCACTTCAGAAACATTATCGTGGTTTCCTTCACTGCAGGCACACGTGTTTTCAATTACTTCAGATTAAACTGCAGGGCTCTCATATCTGTTACTCGCAAATTTGCGTTTCTTGAAGTTACTTTTACGCTTAGTCATTTTATTTACGTATAAAAATCAATAGAAATTAGCTTACTACAAAAATAGCCGATAATCACACAACTTTCAACGAAAACTAGTATCAGAAACCGTGGTCTGATTTGTTTATTCGTAATACCAACTTCTGAGACGTAGCAGTAAGAACAAAACAAAGGAATTTACAGCCTTCTAGACTGTGTAGTTCCAAAGATATAACTGCTCAACTATGCGTAGCCGCGAAATTTGACAGTCACACGTCAACATTCAAAATATTATTTGAAGGTCTCACAATTTTCTGATTTTAATGTATTATATACCAAAATGTTCAGGAAAGTACATTATAGGGTAGAAAATAGAAAATGTCAAATTTCAACGAATTTCACGTGCGATGTTATCTTAATAAGATCCAAGAAGGCACCGCAATGGAAGGAACTAAACAAACCACAATAACACCATCATTTCATATGAACAAAGTGAGTGATTATTTGAAACTTGTATGTGAACAGCAGATCAACATAAGAAGTGAATATTCCCTCATATTACGTTATCCCTCTCTTTCCAATATTCCCTCATATTACGTTATCCCTCTCTTTCCAATATTCCCTCATATTACGTTATCCCTCTCTTTCTCAACAGGATGGCCACAGCGAATGCCAAGACTGTACAGAAAAACTTTAGGATCTGTGTGAACTTTGGTTAAATGTTTTTATACTGTCAGTGTATTCCGAAAATGAGGCTTATACATCGGAACATGTTGCATCGTTATATAATTTAAGTAGTCATCATCAAATTTTGTGACTGGTAGCGATCTATAAAAGAAAACCTTATCATAGGTCTGCCAACTTTTTTTTTTTTAGAGAGAAATAAATTTATTATTTCAAGGAGAAAAATTATATTTCTAGAAATGAAGTATTTTCAAAAACTAAGTATTTATTTACTTAAATACGAATTTTCCGTAATTCTGGCATTTAACGTAAGATTGTGGTTGATTTTAAAAGCTTAATAACTTGTGTTTCACCGTATATTTATGTTTAAATAAATGAATAATTGCTTATTAATTTACATTGGTTGAAGCACTCGTTCTTCCCGCTGGTTTGCACTCATCATCGATAATTGTCTTTCGGTAAATGCTGAGGTGACTGAACAGAAAGCACACGGGATTTCATCACTTCTTTTTAAGCATATACTGCCGCTTGTTGAAAGTTTTCTTATTTTGCGAAAAATATTAGGTCATCATCGGTTAGTTTTCTTTAAATTGTTTTAATTAATATAGTTTCAGAATATAAATCATCCTTGCAGATATTGTATACCGTAAGAAATTTGAGGATCACTTTTTATCCGGCCATACGATTTCTCCCATTCCCAAGCTTACAGCCAGTTTAGGTATTTTGCTTCGTAAACGCATAATTCATGAACACTGAGGAAAAACTGAACTAAGAGAAACTTATTGGCACTAAATAAAAAGCAAATATCGGAACGACAGTAACAGAGGCCACAAGCGATAACGGAGTGCAGTCAACAATGATGATTTAACGACACCAAAACGATCGATTGTTTCCGCTCAGTAGTGAAAGCACCGGGCTCAGGCAAGCCCTATACTGTCGCACAGAGCGTTTCAGACAAGTGCTAACTTTGTTATTTGTTACAGACTGTTTACACTATATACCGTTACCTAGAGACAGGCTTAAGTGTGAAATTGATGCATCAGTGTGTGGATATCAATAGCACTACTCCTGATACGTGAAATACTGTATCTACTACTTTTCACAGGCTGTGAAATGTAAACAGGTTTGTATGCATGGGTGTGATTTGTACGTATGTAGCCCGTGACAGTGTTCTGTACAAAATCTTTACCTTCCACAAAAATAAATGACTGAGTAAGCGTTTAAGGGCAAGATTCAAGTGATTTTTCATTTATATCAATGACCACAACTTTTCAATAAAATGGTAATGTTCCTTTCTTCTTCACGTACCAATAAAAGAGCTTTTACACTTGATTTTGTACCCCCAACAACAGATCCGCTTATTATCAGTTACGAGTTAACTGCACCTGGAACAACTTAATCCACAGCAATACAGCAATCAGTTTTGCAAGATTAACAGAAGCGATTGTTTCCGCTCAGTAGTGAAAGCACCGGGCTCAGGCAAGCCCTATACTGTCGCACAGAGCGTTTCAGACAAGTGCTAACTTTGTTATTTGTTACAGACTGTTTACACTATATACCGTTACCTAGAGACAGGCTTAAGTGTGAAATTGATGCATCAGTGTGTGGATATCAATAGCACTACTCCTGATACGTGAAATACTGTATCTACTACTTTTCACAGGCTGTGAAATGTAAACAGGTTTGTATGCATGGGTGTGATTTGTACGTATGTAGCCCGTGACAGTGTTCTGTACAAAATCTTTACCTTCCACAAAAATAAATGACTGAGTAAGCGTTTAAGGGCAAGATTCAAGTGATTTTTCATTTATATCAATGACCACAACTTTTCAATAAAATGGTAATGTTCCTTTCTTCTTCACGTACCAATAAAAGAGCTTTTACACTTGATTTTGTACCCCCAACAACAGATCCGCTTATTATCAGTTACGAGTTAACTGCACCTGGAACAACTTAATCCACAGCAATACAGCAATCAGTTTTGCAAGATTAACAGAAGAATCAGTGTATTCATTAGATAAAGAAACGAATATGTACAACGCTTATTTTACATTCGGCGTACACCTCGGGCTGGGTACTGTCCTGGGGTATGAATGCCCCGATAGTATACCACTCCTTTAATTCACCCAATGAAAGTACTACAGACTGGTTTACTCAGAAGACTATGACTAGTTCTACTGATGATAAAACCAAACCGAATGAGTCGACTGATTTCCAACAACCGACTGAATCGATGGTTTTCATTCTGTTGTTTCCATCGTTAGCCTCACGCCCTTCCACACAGCTTCTGAATGACACCATATTCTACCTGATCAAAAATGTCCGGGTATACCTACGTAATGCGAAACTGACCACTAAATGTTACGAGAGGCGAGCACACGATTATAAAAGGAGGCGAGTAGTGTTGTGTTGTCAGAGTAGAAGCAGTATGGGCCGATTAGGAGGGCACAGTGGCTTCTACCAACGAATAGTCGTTTGATGTCGCCTGAGTAACAAATCCATTGGTAACAATTGAACCCTTCTTAAGTTACCCCAGTCCATTGTTGGCGATGTGAGCGAAATTGCTAATGCACAACCACAACTAAATCAAAACGATGCAGACCTCATGTATTGACGGCCAGGGACCGTAGAGCATTGCGGAAGATGATTGTAAGAAATCGCATGAAATGAGCGGAAGGGTTTTCAAACTTAGTTCAACCTGTTCCCGTGAGTGGCGCCGTCACAGCATGTCTTCAAGATGGCTGCAACACTTGACTTTCGTCAGAAGTAACGTGCTGTCATAGAATTCCTGTGAAAATGAGACAGTGGGAAACATCCACAAGAGGTTGAAAAAAGGTGTATGGAGATGCTGCTGTCGATCGCAGTACAGTTAGTCGGTGGGCAAGCAGGTTACGTGATGAAAGCGGGCACGGCAATGTTGAGGATTGTCCTTGCAGCGGCAGGCCTCGTATTGCGCGCGCGCGCGCGCACACGCACACACACACACACACACACACACACACACACACACACACACACAACGTGCAGAGAGGTTAACGAATTGGTGACTGCTGACAGACGCAGCACAGTGAACGAATTGTCACGCTACGTTGGGATAGGGGAAGGAAGTGTTTGCAGAATATTGAAAGTGTTGGCGTTAAAAAAGGTTTGTGCCAGGTGGGTTCCCAGGATGTTGACAGTGGCTCACAAAGAAACAAGAAAAACGGTATGCAGCGAACTTTTGGAACAGTACGAGAATGGTTGGATAAATTTCTTGGAAGAATTGTGACAGGTGATGAAACATGGCTCTATCATTTTTCACCAGAGACGAAGAGGCAATCAATGGAGTGGCATCATGCAAATTCACCCAAGAAAAAAATAAATTCAAAACCACACCTTTTGCTGGAAAAGTTATGGCTACGGTGTTTTTCGATTCCGAAGGACTCTTGCATGTGGACATCACGCCACGTGGAACCAGCATAAATTCTGATGCATATGTGACGACACTGAAGAAACTTCAAGCTCGACTGAGTCGTGTTCGACCACATCGGCAAAAGCAGGCTATTTTGCTGTTGCACGACAATGCACGGCCACATGTCAGTCAATAAACCATGGACGCGACCACAACAAAAACCATGGACAACACTGAAACACCCGCCTTACAGTCCTGACCTGGCTCCATGTGACTATAATTTCTTTGGGAAACTGAAAGATTCTCTTCGTGGAACAAGGTTTGAAGATGATGACTCCCTTGTGCACGCTGCCAAACAGTGGCTCCAACAGGTTGGCCCAGAATTTTACCGTGCGGGTATACAGGCGCTGGTTCCAAGATGGCGTAAGGCAGTTGAGAGGGATGGAAATTATGTGGAGAAATGAAAATATTGTTCCTAAATGATGTATCTACTCACTGTAAAACTTTCAAACATGTAGAATGAAGGATGGATTTTAACGAAAATAGTGTGCATTTCTTTTGGAGTGACCCTCGTAGGTTGGTCTGTCCAGAGTCCCGACCTCAACCAAATGGAACACCTTCAGGATGAGTCAGAACATCGACTTCGCCGCACATCCCAGCATCCAACATCCCTACCTTCTCTGGTTTCGGCTCTTGAGGAAGAATGGTTGCCATTCCTTCCAGACACTCAGACAACGCATTTAAAGTGTTCCCAGCAGAGTTCAAGCCTCCAGAAAGGCGAAGGATGGGTAGACCCCATATTAATGTCCACTAGTAAGTGCCCGGATACTTTTGATCAGGTAGTGTACGGCAAAGAATGATACGGTGGCCGGTCAGCATCGCGCAGCCTCTGGGCCTGATAGCGGAGTTGAGTTTTTAATTTTACCGGATCAACAGTTATCCACATATGAGGTGTTTATCTCGACCTCAGGATTCGCCACTGCCCTAACCGGAACTATCTGCTACACAGCTAATGTCGCTACCACTCTCTGAGTCGGTTCCAATTTCGCGAGTAATGTAGGCATGTTAGGGGCAAGAGTTGTAACGCTGTCACAATAAATGAGTCACGGAGAATACTCAGGTGAGATTATCGATAAACGAAGATGTAGAAAAAGTTAGGTTTGGAGTCTCTCCACCTCCTGCATAAAACGTCTAATTTGACATAACATTTTAGATCACGATTTGGTCCAAGTCCGAATTGACAACCTCATCATACGTCAGACACAGATTTCGCATTAAGGCCAACTTGTTGAATATGTAGTTCATGACAACATGTTTCTATTTATTTTTGCATATATTTTACAATTTTATACTTTTTGGATATTCTAGGCTTGCTTACTAATTGTCGAAACACGGTATTTTACATATCAGAAAGGATGTCACATTTACACATAAATATGATGTCTGAAATAACAGAAGACATGTAATGCAGACTCTCTGGCCTATCTGTCAGTTCCGTGTTTACGTTATATGAGAATTATGCCAAATGTGACCACGAAATGTCCGACAAACTGTGTACTGTGAGGTAGGACGGATTTCACATCCTAACATATTAATATATATTTGGTTTTAACTGAGATCTAGGTATCCACATAGTCGCTAAGAGAGGATACCAAAAAAATGTTTCCATATCGCTGGTGTGACGGTATATTACAGCACGCACGTAACGTGATCGCTTAGTAGTAACGTGCAGCTAGCGTTGCGAATTTCATTGTTTGTGTCTGTGTGTACACATGCTTACGAAATCAAAATGCTCTTATTTATTGAGGAGAGATGCTGGACAGATGCTGAAAAGCGGTGCCATCATCCCGTTTTGGTCAGCTAGGTCACCGACTCACAGCACTCTGGATGTGTGAATTTTTATGTAACTGCTACTGCAGTGTCAGTGTACAAAATATCACGCTGTTTACACGATTCTTCCCTCTCTCGAAAAAACTAATCACGTAATAAACGTCAGTTGGCACATGAAACAATTTTAACAGTTCTACTCTGTCACTGCTGCCTGAGCCAATTCCTGAACTTACACCCATGCAATAATGTGACTATAAGGACTTTAAATCATACACAATACACTATGACCAGTATTATAACCAGAAAGGTAACCTTTCATGTTAATTATCAGAGGTAACATGTAACCTATTTTAAATTAAATCATATTCTGACTTCAATTTACGTAAAAATTCTGTAACACTCAGCTTCAGAATAACTAACTATTGATTATAACGTGAAATGTGTATTTCTATACAATGTTTTATTTCTGTGCAAAAGCTGTGTGAAACATGAGGTAATGCTATTCGAATTATTTGTGAATATGTCCACATTAACAAACACGGTGTTTCATAATTCGTATTAAAGGCTTCTAGGGGTTGTAAGAGGGATCTTAGTAGACAAGGTTCTGATAAGGATCCTATGTCCGGGAATGTACCATTTGGATATAAAATAAGTTTGAAGACGAGATCACGACATACATACATACATACATACATAGACAGAGAACCAGCCTCAGGGTACGAGTGCAGGAGGAGGAATGTTGAATCGCCGTCCTAGGCAAGGTCTTAGCGGAGGCGGCTTACCGTTGTTTTAGTACGACTTCTTGTGAGGTGTCAAGTGTGCATCTGTGTCGTGTTGTGGTGGTGGTGGTGGTGGTGGTGGTGGTGGTGCTGCTGCTGCTGCTGCTGGTGGCGGCGCGGATATCAGCGTCCGCACAAATTCCCAATGTTTACACAGTCCAATCTTGCGACTTCCACGAATGATGATGAAATGGTGAGGAGAACACAAACAGCCAGTTCCCACGTGGAGAAAATCCCCAACCCGGCCGGGAAACGAACCCGGGATCCAGAGGCAGCAACGTTAGCCACTAGACCAAGAGTTGCCAACTGTATCTGCGTCGTGTGGATGACCGTGATAAGTGCTTGTGCAGTGTAATGGTGAGTTTGTGTTGTGGGCGAAGAGAAAGGAGAGACTGAAAGCCGGTGCCGGCACATGATCTAATCTTCTCGATTAGCACCAAGGGTGACGCAAGACTTAACGTCCACATTCCGACGTACATATCACCATCAACGGGTTCTCATTTCACGTGACACAGTGACGAGGTTTGGAATTCGATCCATGACGCTGGTGCAGAGTCTGGTGATCAGGAACTTTACACCACAGCCTCACCTCCCCTTGCCTGCCAAATACTGGCAGCGAAAATTCTCCACCGCCAGGATTCGAAACCGTTTACCTCCGAGTCGAGCGCCACAGCAAAAGCATGCGTTAGCGACTTCGGCTACAGATGCGGCTTTCTACAACCCCTAGAAGTGTGCAATAGGAGTTATGAAACATCCTGTATTGTGTATTTGTACAAACAGTAATCGTACCCGTATCCTAGACCAGAGATTGCACCAATGACCGAAAAATACGTATAATACAAAATATACATCATTTTAAGAGAAAACGCTATTTACTGTATTTTAAAACATTTTACATGTCATAATTGACAACCCGCTGTATTACTTCCACGACACTCGCCCGAAACTGACAACTTATTTACAAAATTACATAAAAACACGCCGCGCTTCTTACAACTTGTTTTCACTTCACTTTCAGAAAATAATAATCCAATTATATTCCATTCCCGTCTTTTACTCACTTTCTTCCTGATAACTACTCCAGTTTTCCGGAGATTCAAAACACTGGTACAGTCAAAGGAATTTTGTCCTGCATACTGTAATAACAGGTCAACGTATACTGCGACCACAAAAGTCATGAGATAGCAATATGCACATACACAGATAGCTGTAGTATCGTGTACATTCAATATTCCTCCACAGCGTCAACAGTGTGCTGAGAATACCAAATCTCAGACATAACCTCTCACCACTGACAATGCAGTGAGCGACGGCCTTCACTTAACGATCAAGAGCAGCGGCGTTTGCGTAGAGATACACTAATACGCCACATTCGCGCACAATTCATTAATGTTCTTTAAATTTTATTTCGATTTTGTGTGCTTCCAATCTTCAGAGTTCATTTCAAATTAAATTCACTTCTGCGCAATCAGTAGAGATTCACACATAACTTGAGAGACTAATACCTCTGGAGAGATTTTTATTACCATTCGTAGCTATGGACTTACCGAGGTAATAGCACTTCTAAAAACAGATATACCGTGTACCAATATTTTGTCACAAATTACACCAATTATGGCGCGTTTCTGATAGATATTTAATACACCCGTGCGTTAAAATAGCATCTTTTTATAGCATGCAAATTATAATATAATAACATCAACTGCGACATTTTTCGCTTCGGAAGGCTGAACTCCAATATGCTGTCGACCTGAGATGTGAAAGTTATCTTGAATCTCATTGTCTCACATTTAGTATCATGTCGGCAAAATCTAACCGTCTTCATTTTGCTGTCGACACTCGGAAATACTTCGCAACGTGGAGTCTTCACTACCACGGTCCCTTGCGAGAACTGCCCCTCCAGATGTCACTGCATGCTGATACATGCGTTTGTAACACATTACCAGGTAGATATCAGTCCACTGAACTTTTTAGCTGCACTTTGTATTACTGAAACTAACAAAGAGTATGGACGCCTACTGTCCGCTTCCCGCTGCGTATTTCCGCCATGTTGGTACGTCTAACTGCCAGGGGCCATGGATACACGCGGCTTCTTTCCGCGGCTCGTCGAAACAACACAGCTGTCTTGTGACACTGGCCAAAAAATAGTCCATACAGACACCGGTCGTTGGAACACATTTTGGTCAAAGCGTTTATATTTTTACATAGACCAATTTCCAAGTTTCTCATCGAACTATCGGAGTCTAGAAAACGGCGAGGCATTCCAGAAATTACATGTAATGTTTAACGCAGGATAATTTTCAACTGTTTGTCTGTGCGTTTACCCGCTTGGGTGGCTGGCTGCAGAGAACATTCCAGCCAGATAAAAGCCGCCACTCCCAGGGTGATCGTACCTACATCCGACACGGTTCGCGAGGCCACAAGCAGGACCGAGGAACCCAAGGAAACCGATTACGCGAAGACGAAGGGGAAATACGCACGCCATCCCACTCAGAAGAAAGTAACAGAAAATCTGGGTTCCCGAAAGATGGCGGAAATTACTGAAAGAAACAGCGTTCCCCTCATTTACGTGCTCGCACGGCAGACCTGTGTTCAGCATCTTCGTTCTAAGTGAACTATTGGTAACTGTGAATGAATAATTCGATAATATAGTGTAAATTTTGTTTTTCTCAAAGTTGTGTTTGTTGCTATTATATAGACGGTGAATCATCTAAAACTTCAACCGCAAATATTGCGCAAATGTGAAGTGCTGCTGATATGTGATTTTCACAGAATGGATTGGTAGTCAGCTGCTCGTATTGTTAGGCAATAACCATATTGTATAAATACTTAGAAATTGTATTTTTTGTGCAAACATATACTTCTTTAAATGGAACAATGCCTGCTGAAATAAACTATAAAAGTAGGGTAAATGACAATGTCAGTGGTGTTTGTTGCAAAATTCTACTGCGAGTCATTTACGAGACATCGTATTTTGAAAAATTCCCCACACCGACACTTGTACAACAACTGTCGTAACACAACACAAGTGCAAACACTAGTTACTGAGGATTCTGACCAGTAACGAGACAACTGACCATCACAGGCTGTGTTCAAAATGACCACCGGCAGCGGCAATACACGTCTCTAGCCGGACGGAGTGGCCGAGCGGTTCTAGGCGCTACAGTCTGGAGCCGCGCGACCGCTATGGTCGCAGGTTCGAACCCTGCCTCGGGCACGGATGTGTGTGATGTCCTTAGATTAGTTAGGTTTAAATAGTTCTAAGTTCTAGGGGACTGATGACCTCAGAAGTTAAGTCCCATAGTGCTCAGAGCCATTTGAACACGTCTCTAGTCTGGTATGTAAAGACACCTGCACACGTGCCAGCATTTCAGCGGAGCAGGCTGCAGTAACAATTCGTTGCACGCCATCGGGTGTAGTTGGTGTGTGCTGGCAGACAGCGTATTTCAGTTTTCCCACAGAAAAAAATCTGGAGGCGTCAAATCCAGGGAACAGACCGGCCACGGTACATGCCCTCTGCGTCCAGTTCTACGATTTGGAAACAGTTCGTGAAGATATGCTGTGGTACTTTCTGCACAATGAGCTGGACAGCCATCATATTGGTACCACAGCTTCCGCCTAGTCTGCAGAGGATGATCACCTAGCATCCGTGGAAGATGATCTGTTAGGAGGCTGCTATACTTGTGCGCGTTCATTGTTCTGTCTATGGAACACGGGCCTGTAAGCTGCTACTTCACTATCCCACACCATACGTTTACACTCCATGGACGCTGACGTTCCACCTGACGAGGTCAACAGGAAATAGCGCATGTTTCGGTGGTTTACCTGGCCATGATTAGTAACTGTGGCTTCAGCACTAAACAAGATACATCTGGAGTATCCTGTCGTAATTCCCATGTACAGAAGTTAACACGATTCTCATAAGCGTTTCAATGCAGCTCTTGATGGAGATAGATGTGATAGGGATGGAATCTATGTCGATGGAGGATGCGCAGACACCTCCCCGACCCACGCCATTTCCTCGTGCGATTGTGCGGGAGCTAACGTGCGGATCAACTGCAACACCAAGAACATTAATTTCCCCCACTTCTGTTGTCACTTGTTTCCTTCCGTTACGCTGTCTAGGTGATACACTACAATTTTCAAGAAACTGGTTGAAGAGGCTCATAGATATCTGCAGAGATGGTTTACGTCTATTGGGATATCTTGCCGCATACACCGTCCAAGAACAAACTGCATTCTTCCTACACTCTCCATACACCATGAACATGTTGTCTTTTTCTGTATTGGTATATCCAATCGCCCACTCACGACCTACTGCTTGCAATATCACACACTAACTGACTAGCAGGTCGCAATGCACCCAAGGAACACACAAGCGTACTGTAAGCCAATTTAACAGCATCGTACCAACCATCTACGTAGGTTGAATAGCACAAAAAAGTGTCAGTGTGTAAACTTTTCAAAATACGTTATCTCGCAAACGACTCGCACTAGAATCCTGCAACAAACAACACTGACATTCTAATTTACCCTGCTTTTCGTTTGTTAATGTCAGTAGGCACAGTTTGATTTAAAAAAGTGATTGTTTGCACAAAAAATACGCTTTGTAAGTATTATTACAATCTGTTTATTGGTTAACATTACGAGACCCTGACTACTAACCCATTCTGTGAAAACCGCATATCAATAGCACTCACGTGTCAGCACTCCAACCATCACACGTGAGTTTCAGATTATCTGCGAACCCAGTAAGGCTGGCAACTGATGGGTTATGCATGGGGATCGTATCCACCTGTACCGCATTAAAACAGCCTGCAGATGACGCAATGAAGCGTCGAAACTGGTAGCGACAAAATAAAATAAAATCATGGGGACGGCGGTAGGTGTTTTTTACTTTTTGTCAAGAATTTGTTAAAAAAGTGTGGCTGATTGCAGAGTTTCCTTCAGTGATATTTACGAAAACAGCCGCGGTGTTCTCAAACCAATGTGGATAAAACAAGGTAGATTATGGTTTAACGTCCCGTAGACGAGATGGTCATTAGACTTGGAAATTGTGAGGAAGGAACTCGGACGTTACATTTCCGGAAAAAAACTATTCCGGCATTTGCCTTAAGAGATTTAAGGAAACCACGGAAAACAAAAATCTGAATGGCCGAACAGATATCTCAACCGCCGTCTTCCCGAATCCGTGTCTAACCACTGCGATATCTAGTTCGGTCCCAAAATCAGAAGAAGGTTCTCATAGAACTCCTGTTTTGCGATTCCTTTCCCGCCGTCCTCACCATACACTGCAGCCTACACCACACTTAATGGTGCTACTTTCACCTGAATGCGGCTGAGGCCGATGGTATGAGGGACAGATGGGGAGTAAACGTTTCGGAAAAAGTTTTTACTGATGGTAATTACGCTGGACACACCAAACAAGCCAGAATAATGCATTTATGCCACGATCAGAATGGGCTATTGGTGGTCAGTGCGGATGCGCGTATTCGCAGTAATATTGACTCTGCGGACGGCCTACGACGATGCAGATATCCGCGGGTGTATCTGTGGATATCCACAATAATTACTACTTTGTGTTTACAAGCTAAATGCCATTGTCAATATTACGCTTTTTATTACAAGTGATCAATATGATGATGACGATGACGATAATAATAATAATAATAATAATAATAATAATAATAATGTCTGAGAAAGGAAAGAAGAAGATGATAATAATAATAATAATAATAATAATAACAATTACTGAAGTCATCATTATTACCCACTCAAGGCGAACTACCTCTATACTGACTTCAATGCTCAGTATCCTGCAGCACGCCCAACAAGTATCTGCACACGAAATGATACTGCCTTGTAATCGATAGTATATACAGTGTGTTCCGAAACTATTCGTTCAAATTAATAGAGGAGATAGAGAACATCAAAACAAATACAGTTGTGGTATATGGTTCCTGACGGAAATTTCTGGTGCTAGGGGGTGATTTACAAAAAAATGGTTCAAATGGCTCTGAGCACTATGCGACTTAACTTCTGAGGTCATCAGTCGCCTAGAACTTCGAACTAATGAAATCTAACTAACCAAGGACATCACACACATCCATGCCCGAGGCAGGATTCGAACCTGCGACCGTAGCGGTCGCTCGGTTCCAGATTGTAGCGCCTAGAACCGCACGGCCACTCCGGCCGGCGGGCGATTTACACACAAGGTCGTTTAGCATGCTAATTACAGCAGTGGCGTTCACAGGAACTGCTCGAATGCGCGACCACTGGCCAATAAGCACGCGTACATCGTCGGACCATTGTACATGCCATATCCACAATGGTAGCAGCAGCAGTAACGGCAATTCTAGTGCCGAGGTCGTCTTCTGCTTACACAGCTGCTTCGTACACCCCCAGAGGAAGAAATCAAGACATGTGAGGTCAGATAACTTATGTGGTCCACCTCCGTCGAGCCATTGATTCCCGAAGTTGGCTCCCAGATTATTCATCACAGCAGTGCTGAAATAGGCTGGCATCCCATCGTGCTGGAACTACACCCTTTGCCTAACATTCAGAGGTGCAGCCTCCAGCAGTTCTGGCAACACATGTTCAACGAAGTAAATACTGGAAATCTTGTAAATCACTTTTACCCTCTTCGGTACGCTGAAGTGCTGAACTTTGGTCTTGTGAAGTGAGACATTGTAATTCACATTCCATAGGCTGACAACGTAGATTCTGGTTACCACCGCACTTTAATATAGCGTGGTCTGTCAGATTATTGAAACGCTTCGTAAGTTAAGTCTTTGTTTTAATTACTGTGAAATATTCTGCAGAATATTACCTACAAGTTGGGAAGTTAACCGAAATTGTTACAAATTGTCACATCCTGCATGCTGCTAAATATTAGCCGTATATTTCGGTTACCAAATTTACTTTAGCTCATTATAATGTTAAATTATGATAACGTGCTATACTTCTCAATTTAATAAGCGTTGCATTGTAATTATGAAAATATTTTTAAGAGAAACGTTGATAAAATCTCTGATTTAATACCAAACATTGTTTATGACGTAGGTGATAAACACAAATGGGAGTCGCACGATAAAGCACGAGATGCAGTGAGAATATATCCATAGCGTTTTCTCAACCGAAAGGTTCAGAAACTAACATTCGGACGTCTACATTGCGGTTCAAGACACTTTATGTACAAGTACACGACGTATTGCACACGTCCTTGGCGTCAGACATAACCTTGTGTGGAATATGTTACATGACCAGTAGCTTCATCCTTTCCATCTTCAGCGCGTGGGCCCTCAGGGGCTCCGCATTCGTTTGCTGAGTACGGGCTTGGCGACCCTGGTTTTCCTGAGCTAGGGACTGATAAGTGACGCCAGTCCCCTACCATCGTAAGCTCTGGGCATCCTTCAGAGCGCGGCAGTGGAACGTTCTGTGTTACAGTAGTAACGGAGATCTTGGCTTGACTGCTCGGATCGCTAGGATGAAATAAATCTCAAAAAACACCTCAATCTCAAGGTGTGCTATGCGCTGATGAGATGCATGGCTGTTGAGATGGAACAGTCGTTACCGTGCAGCCTCTGGGGAACCTGCCGCACCTCAGATGTATAAGGTTTACTTAGGCACGCGGGGCTCTGTCTGAGTGGACCCTTATTTCCCTTGCTGCTCGTGGGACCGAGATGGAACCCTCGAAATCTCCCTCTTCTCCTCCCAACCTCATGGGTGTACCGCCTGGGAGTATTCACAACCATTCACCCAAAATACTGAGATGCTAGCCGTCCTGATAGTAAGAATAATTTGAACTAAGGTAACCAGGGCTCTTGGAGCCATAAATAATAATATGTTTCTGGTGATAAAAAGGAAGGAGGGGACATTCAAAAACGTGTCCCCTTTCTACACTCCTGGAAATTGAAATAAGAACACCGTGAATTCATTGTCCCAGGAAGGGGAAACTTTATTGACACATTCCTGGGGTCAGATACATCACATAATCACACTGACAGAACCACAGGCACATAGACACAGGCAACAGAGCATGCACAATGTCGGCACTAGTACAGTGTATATCCACCTTTCGCAGCAATGCAGGCTGCTATTCTCCCATGGAGACGATCATAGAGATGCTGGATGTAGTCCAGTGGAACGGCTTGCCATGCCATTTCCACCTGGCGCCTCAGTTGGACCAGCGTTCGTGCTGGACGTGCAGACCGCGTGAGACGACGCTTCATCCAGTCCCAAACATGCTCAATGGGGGACAGATCCGGAGATCTTGCTGGCCAGGGTAGTTGACTTACACCTTCTAGAGCACGTTGGGTGGCACGGGATACATGCGGACGTGCATTGTCCTGTTGGAACAGCAAGTTCCCTTGCCAGTCTAGGAATGGTAGAACGATGGGTTCGATGACGGTTTGGATGTACCGTGCACTATTCAGTGTCCCCTCGACGATCACCAGTGGTGTACGGCCAGTGTAGGAGATCGCTCCCCACACCATGATGCCGGGTGTTGGCCCTGTGTGCCTCGGTCGTATGCAGTCCTGATTGTGGCGCTCACCTGCACGGCGCCAAACACGCATACGACCATCATTGGCACCAAGGCAGAAGCGACTCTCATCGCTGAAGACGACACGTCTCCATTCGTCCCTCCATTCACGCCTGTCGCGACACCACTGGAGGCGGGCTGCACGATGTTGGGGCGTGAGCGGAAGACAGTGTGCGGGACCGTAGCCCAGCTTCATGGAGACGGTTGCGAATGGTCCTCGCCAATACCCCAGGAGCAACAGTGTCCCTAATTTGCTGGGAAGTGGCGGTGCAGTCCCCTACGGCACTGCGTAGGATCCTACGGTCTTGGCGTGCATCCGTGCGTCGCTGCGGTCCGGTCCCAGGTCGACGGGCACGTGCACCTTCCGCCGACCACTGGCGACAACATCGATGTACTGTGGAGACCTCACGCCCCACGTGTTGAGCAATTCGGCGGTACGTCCACCCGGCCTCCCGCATGCCCACTATACGCCCTCGCTCAAAGTCCGTCAACTGCACATACGGTTCACGTCCACGCTGTCGCGGCATGCTACCAGTGTTAAAGACTGCGATGGAGCTCCGTATGCCACGGCAAACTGGCTGACACTGACGGCGGCGGTGCACAAATGCTGCGCAGCTAGCGCCATTCGACGGCCAACACCGCGGTTCCTGGTGTGTCCGCTGTGCCGTGCGTGTGATCATTGCTTGTACAGCCCTCTCGCAGTGTCCGGAGCAAGTATGGTGGGTCTGACACACCGGTGTCAATGTGTTCTTTTTTCCATTTCCAGGAGTGTATATCCATAAAGGCTTGGAGAGATTTGCCGGCACCTTAAAGTCTATTAAACCCTTACGTAATGGTTCCTTGCTACACGTTGAGCTTGTTAAGAAATAGCATAAATTGGGTGAATGTGATATCGTTGTTGAGATGCACACCTATCTCAACTCCAACAAGAGCTAGATAAGTGCGGTGATACCTTGGACGTGGACATGGCGAAACTGAAGCAAGAAAGGCCATCCCAGGGCATAGTCGATGTGGAGCAACGAACGCGAAGGAATAATTGAGAAACTGAAAAGACTGCCATTTTCACTGTCACATTCAATTCTCCAACTGTGCCTGAACATATTACGGTAGGGTTCCTTCGACTTAACGTCAGACCTGACATATATGGTGCTGACCTATATGGTGCTATAAATGCCAGCGTTTTGGCCATACAACCATGAGTTGTAGAGGTGATGCGATCTGCGGGAAGCGCGGAAAAGCAGCCCACGACGAAGGGCGTGACTGGCCATCTACAGTGATCTGCATCAACTGCTTTGTTAGTCGCCCAGTCTGGAGCCGAGACTGCCTTGTTTTGCCGAGGAACGCAAATTAAGGGAAATAAAAGCGACCAAGCGGAATTCTATGCCGAAGTCAAACAGAATATAAGACTATGAAACCCCCTGTCTTTGCCACTTCGTATTCGTCCGTGATACAGTCCAAGGTGGATTCTACGACACAGTTGATGTCTAGCGTGCAACTATCCACCAAAAGCACCTGCAGTTGAGTGTGTACGTACCAAGGCAAAGTGAATAAAGGTAAAGCAATCCAAGCAGCTGCCACGGAAGAGACCAGCACCAGTTCTGCAGTGGGCATCAAGAAGGCACACGAAGAGAAGAGTGGCTCTCAATGCCGTCTTTCCCCCCTCATCCTCGGAATGACAGGGTGCAGTGAAAGGATCACGACGTTCGGTTCAAAAGCTGTTCTGAGCGCCGTCAGACGTCATTCTGGCACGCCTGAGGAGGACATCATGGAGTTTGACGCCTCGGATTAAGGCAGCCCCTCCACTTTCCCTCGCTCTACAAGTGCTTCACCTTCCAAGTGCAAAGAATGGGTAAATTAAAACCACGCCGGTAAAATGGCTCCCATACTACAGTGGAACTTGAATGGGCTCAGGACTCATGTAGAGGAACAAACTCCTAGCACAGGCACGCCCCTTCTGCTTGTGTTTACAAGAAACACATTTTAAAGATACTGATGTCCATCTACTATGGGGCTTTATGCTATACCGCTAGGGTGTCTTATAAGGGGAAAGAGCCAAGGGAGGGGGTCTCTGTGTTTGTCACTAACGCGCACCACTCCTCCTGTCTCCCTCTGACTACTGACCTGCAAGCAGTTGCCGTTGAAATTCACACACGGCGGAGGATCAAATTTTTCTCACTGTATTTACCTCCGACTGGTGTAGGGAACTCTGAGGCTCTTACAGATCTTATGGAACAACTCCCTTAACCATTTCTCCCCCTAGGAGACTTCAATGTCCATCATGTCTTATGAGGCTCGACCTCTACTTGCCCTCGGGGTCGCGTTTGACGTCTCGCGCGCTGTGCATCCTCAACACAGGTACTCACACTTCTGCACAGCTACTTTGTCATTCTCGGCCATCAACCTCTCTCTCTGCTCTCCAGCTCCCGTCGACTCTATTTAGTAGTAGGTCATTGACGACCTTCATTCCAGTGGGCACTTTCCACTCCTCATTCACCTACTGGACGGGGCACTACCTGAAGAGAAGCCACCAACATGGATGGTCAGCAGGACTAGCTGGGCGCTGTTCAGCAAGCTGGCTGTGTCTGAACATCGCAACAGCGTCCAGGAATGGGTGGCCCCCATAACGCGACTGAGCTATCATGCTGCTGACTTATCTATCCCAAAGTCCTCAGGTTCTTTTATGAGGCGACCTGTACCTAGGTGAACACATGAGTGCCGTTCAGCCATCCGAGACAGACGTGCGGCTCTTCGACGATTTCAATGCCGCCGTACAGCAGACAACCTCATAGTCTTTCGAGTCGCGAGAGCCAAGGCCCGACGCGTAATTAAGAAGAGCAAGAAGAGATCACGGCAAACGTTCCTGAACTCTGTAAAAGCGTCCACCTATTGTACAAATGTATGTGAAGTCATCTGGAGAATTTCAGGTAACCATAGGAGTTTACAAATAACAGAAGTACTGAAACAGTGATGTCTGCAAAGAACACCAGGTGATATCGCTGGCAGAGCATTTTGCAAAAACTACTGCCGATGCCAGCCAGGATCTGGCGTTTCGTCGCTACCGTGCGTCTGTAAAGAGGGGAAAACTGGACTTCAGATTCAACAATTCTGATACTTACAGCTACCATTTCTCCATGTGGGAGCTGGAACCGGCCGTGTCTGGGACTAGTGGTACTGCACCCGGTCACGACCAAATCCGATACTGTGTTGCCAGCAGCGTCAAAGAAAATCCTCCTCGAATGTTTTAATCTTATATGGCAGACAGGGAACTTCAACTCGTGGAGAGAGGCACTTTTGACACCTCTCCTCTAACTAGGAAAGGACCGCGCATGTCCCAGTAGTTATCGGAGTATCACCTGAACGAACTGTGTAGGAAAGAACCTGGAGCGAATGCCTGACCGTCGTCTGGTCTGTTTGATAGAGACCAGGCAATTCCTTAGCCATTCTCAGTGTGGCTTCCAGAGATTTCAGTCGACTGTCGACACCCTGACCCTGCTAGAAGAGGCTATTCAGCACGATTTACTATATAAACATCACTGTATCGGCACATTCTTCGATATCAGTAAGGAGTACGATACTACTTGGAGATGCTGTATTCAAGCACAACTACATCGATGGGGCTTTCGTGGCCACCTACCCATCTTCATACAGTCTTTCCTCTCTCAGCGATTTTTTAGGACCCTAGTTGGTGACTCGCTATCAGTTCACAACGAGCAGGAGAATGTTGTCCCTCAGGGCAGTATTTTAAGTTTTATCCTTTTTGCCATAGCCATAAACAGTATCACGTCTATGGTAACGAGTTCTGTACAGTGCTCCTTATTTGTGGACGGTCTTGCTGTTTTCTGTTCCTCCTCCAGTGTTGCAACAGCGAGCAGTCAGTTGCAACTTACAATGCAGAGGTTAGAGTAGTGAGCTGCAAAGACGGGTTTTCAGTTTTCTGCCGATAAGTGTGTGGGTTCGTTTTAATCGTTCTCGTCGTATTTTTAATTTAGTGTCTTGCGTACGAGGGACACCATCCAACATTTTAGAGACTCAGTGAGGTTTCTGGGCCTCATTTTGACTTCAAATTGTCGTGGTTGCCACACCTGAGAGACCTGAAAGCGAGAACCTTGAAGGCACTATATACCTTAAAGTGCCTTAGCCGCAGATCTTGCGGAGCGGACAGGGCGTGTCAGCTCCAGTTTTATAGGACTTCAGTGCGTTCGTGGCTGCACTATGTGTGCAAAGTGTATTGGTCAGCGAGGACATCTTATTTGAATATCAGTGATGTCCACCATGAAAGGATTCGCGCGGCCACGGGTGCTTATAGAACCAGTCCCATACTCAGTCTCTCTGCTGAGGCTGGGGAACCGCAGCTCCTCATGGTGTGTAATGTAAGCTCCTCGCAGCTCCAATTTCATCCGCATGCCATAGTATTGCTCATTTGCCTCTAGAACACCTTATATCCTCCAACCATCCACGAGCAACAAGGCCATTTGGGATCCGTGTGCGGCATTTGCTGAGTCACTTGGAGTGGAGCAGGTTCAACCTCAAATTCAGCGTTTTTACTTTCTGCCACCGTCGTTGCTTCAGAGGTTCAAAGCCACTTTAGATTTAGTGCAGTACAGGAGAGATTGCACTCCTGCTCCTGTGTTTAATGCGTTATTTTCTGAAATTTTATATGAGCACCACGACTATGTAGCTGTCTTCACGTATGGGTCCAAACAGGGGACTCCGTTGGTTGCTATGTTGTTTTCCGGGATCGTGTCGTCAAGCTTCGACTGCCTCAAGACTTTACTGTCTTCGACGCAGAATTTATGCGATCTTGCGGGCACTGGAGCAGATGAGACGTTCTTCCAGTGCTAAATTTCTTGTCTGTTCCCATTCGCTGAGTGCACGTCACTCTCTACAACGCTTGTACCCAACTGATAAAGTCGTCCAGAACAACTAGGATGCCCTCCCTCGACTACAACGACTGGGGAAGGAGGTATCTTTCTGCTGGGTACCAAGGCACATGGATTTTGGGGGGAACAAAAGGACGGATCTAGCAGCCAAGGAGGCGTGTCAAGTTCCTCAGTTGTTTCAGTGTGCCATTCCCCTGCTTGTTACAGCCTCAATGTTGAAGTTCAGAGTCTTGCGTCGGTGGGAGAATGAGTGGCTGGAAGGGACAAACAATAAGCTCCGCCTAGTAAAGCCCACAGCGCTGCCGCGGCGTAATTCCTTCCAGCCAAGTGGAAGGAACGAGGTCCTTCTTACTCGTCTTCGTATAGCCCACAGCCCTATGAAGCATGGCGTCTTTCTCCGGCGAGAGGAACCTCCAATGTGTGGGGCTTGTGGCATACAGATCACTGCGCGCCACATTTTATTGGACTGCGTTTCATTTTCCGACCAGTGAGCCTAGGCTGATGTGCGACGGATCTGCTCTCTGTTTTAGGTAGCGTTCTACATCTTCATCCATACTCCGCAAGCCACCTGACGGTGTGTGGCGGAGGGTACCTTGAGTACCTCTATCGGTTCTCCCTTCTATTCCAGTCTCGTATTGTTCGTGGAAAGAAGGATTGTCGGTATGCTTCTGTGTGGGCTCTAGTCTCTCTGATTTTATCCCCATGGTCTCTTCGCGAGATATACGTAGGAGGAAGCAATATACTGCTTGACTCCTCGGTGAAGGTATGTTCTCGAAACGTCAGCAAAAGCCCGTACCGAGCTACTGAACGTCTCTCTTGCAGAGTCTTCCACTGGAGTTTATCTATCATCTCCGTAACGCTTTCGCGATTACTAAATGATCCTGTAGCGAAGCGCGCTGCTCTCCGTTGGATCTTCTCTGTCTCTTCTATCAACCCAAACTGGTACGGATCCCACACTGCTGAGCAGTATTCAAGCAGTGGGCGAACAAGCGTACTGTAACCTACTTCCTTTGTTTTCGGATTGCATTTCCTTAGGATTCTTCCAATGAATCTCAGTCTGGCATCTGCTTTACTGACAATCAACTTTATATGATCATGCCATTTTAAATCACTCCTAATGCGTACTCCCAGATAATTTATGGAATTAACTGCTTCCAGTTGCATTCTAACGAATGTGGTTAGAATTTTAAAGTTTTGTGAATTGTGCAACATTTTTTTCCACGATTTTAGGGAGATCATTTTAATGTGTTAACGGGGTGACTGGATCACCCATATTTTACGAAAGTGGTCAGCCCGTGACATTTTCCTGTGCCCTCTTCTTAAGTGCTTTGTCGGTTTACTTGTGTTTTAGTCTCCTGTATTCTTTCCTGTTGTCTTATAGTATGTGATAACATTTTAGTAATTTTATCCACATTCGTTTCTTTTAATGTGTGTATGGGCGCTGATAACGTCGCCGTTGAGCGACCATAAGCACCAAACACACACACACACACACACACACACACACACACACACACACACACACACACACACACTTCAGAGCGTGGCAGTACTAGCACCTGAAGATTCGCCCCAGAGTGTGAAGTGCGCACAATAGTTTTACAACAGACTGCCCTGCACCCCTTATTCCGACAGAGGTCCTTTACACCGACGAGGCTTTGTTTACTCGTGATGGCTATTTCAATATCCACCGTTCGCATATTTGGGCACATGTGAATTCATGTCGTACTCGACCTTGCGCTCATCAACAGCGATTCATGGTTAATGTGTGGGCCGGCATTCTCGGTAATAGGTTGAAGGTTGACTGGACGATACATTCTTCCATTCCGCGGAGATAAGCCATCTTCGTTGCATTTTTCTTTTCTGCTCAAACCTCTAGCTACAAGATGCCCTCATAACTGTCCTATAAGATGTGATAAATGCTAACTACCAGTCACAAATATCATACACGCCCTCCAAGGGCAGTGGTGTGCTCGCAACGACGCCTCTGCCAACCTTTTGTTTTATGTGGTTCAAAATCACGAAGTGATTAACAGGAATGGTAGGAGCAATGTTCTCGGTACCGCGCAATATGGCAGTCACAGCAACAGCTGTGCGACTGAAAACTGAATCCGTTCACACGTTTCCGTTTAATGTGCAGTACTGAGTTCGCGATGCACGACCGTAATGCGTTTATGTTTTCTGCTCATTTCCACTGCCAGCTTCAAGACCTTCTGTTGTGCTAAATAAGAAAATAAAATCAGTACAAACAGAACACAACACGTAAACAAATCGCAACAATTACGTTAGCGGGACCTGAAGTAGTGGAGGGAGATCCAACCATCCGTCCTCGGAGCTTCCGTAGAGTCAGGTGAAGAACACACTCGCGGCTGCAGCCAAGAACCATTCATTCTTAAGTCGAAAAGCTGGTCGAGTTGTGAGGTCATAAGGCGGAGATTTCATGTTCTACAACACTTCATTGCGTGAAATACTGAATAAGTCAGATTTTTGTTTCGTAGAGAGGAAAATGGGACCAATGATACACAAGACGCGTTCTATGTCACAGGCAGAGTTTAGGAGACCATTGTTAGGCGTTTCAAGGCATCAGAGCATTGCGTAAGTCTCGAAAATGCGTCGTTTTTTATACGATCTGTTGAAATAAAATCACGAGAAGCGTCATACTGGTGGGAGAAGAATTTTCGTGTTTGGTTGTTTTCGTATTATAACTTGCATGTTATGAAAGTATGTTGTTTCAAGGAAACGGTGTACCCAAGATTTACCAGAAACGAGTAGTTCTTGATAAGATTTAGTTCTAATTAAATGTCAGTAAATGACATACCGATGGTTAATGCTTCAGGATATTGTAAGATCAAAGACACAGTCGTTCATTGTGTCAGCTGATAATAGTGTAGTGGATAAAGGCGCGGAGTTCCAAAGCGAAATTTAGTTTGTTCATTTCCTACAATCTTCATATACATATAAGAATGCTTTCTCTAGCAAGAGTAATTTTGCTCGATACTGTTGTGATGTCAAGGAATAGGGACCAATGAATTGCAGATCGGCTTGCTACGTTACTCGCTTATTCGATCACAATTCAGTATTTATTTATTGACCCAAGCCGGCCGTGGTGGCCGAGCGCTTTTAGGCGCTTCAGTCTGGAACCGCGCGACCGCTGCGGTCGCAGGTTCGAATCTTGCCTCCGGCATGGATGTGTGTGATGTCCTTAGGTTAGTTAGGTTTAAGTAGTTCGAAGTTCTAGGGGACTGATGACCTCAGATGTTAAGTCCCATAGTGCTCAGAGCCATTTCTTATTGAACCAAAAAATTTCCAGATTCGAGGGTGCACAATTTCTCTGTAAATATTGTGTATGGTTGTGCGCATAAACACGTATTCTGCACTTTCTTGTTTAAAGTTACGTGTTTCACATATTCTCAGAATTTTTACTCGATAGAAGCAGTGGTCTAGTAAGAATTATCTTACGGTTTTACCAAAAAAGTGGGAATGAGGAAATAATTTTTTATCTTATGTGGACATTATTTTAAATTTGTGTCTCACTAGTTGTAATGTAAGTTTCAAAGGCAGAACTGCTTACTGACTGAACATGGAACTTGCTTTTTGCTTTGTATCAGTTTCATACATGCTTAATTTTTTATTTATGTATACTACACACAAAACAACATGCCTAGCATATGGGCCAAAGAGTAAATCTGTGTTTTAATGTAGCGAATGTAGCAATTTTACGAGCGTCCATTTTGTAGACAAACTGTGTAATTTGCGGGCCAGATACACTATGTGATCAGAAGTATCCGGACACCCCCGGAAACATACGTTTTCCATGTTACGTGCATTGTGCTGCCACCTACTGCCAGGTACTCCGTATCAGCGACCTCAGTAGTCATTAGACATTGTGAGACAGCAGAATGGGGCGCTCCACGGAACTCACGGACCTCGAACGTGGTCAGGTGATTGGGTGTCACTTGTGTCATACGTCTGTACGCGAGATTTCCACACTCCTAAACATCCCTAGGTCCATTGTTTCCGATGTAATAGTGACATGGAAACGTGAAGGGACACGTACACCACAAAAGCGTACAGGCCAACCTCGTCTGTTGACTGACAGTGATCGCCGACAGTCGAACAGGGTCGTAATGTGTAATAGGCAGACATCTACCCACACCATCACACAGGAATTCCAAACTGCATTAGGATCCACTGCAAGTACCATGACAGTTAGGCGGGATGTGAGAAAACTTGGATTTCATGGTCAAGCGACTGCTCATAAGCCACACATCACGCCAGTAAATGCCAAACGACGGCTCGCTTTGTGTAAGGAGCGTAAACATTGGACGATTGAACGGTGGAAAACTGTTGTGTGGAGTGACGAAACACGGTAAATAATATGGCGATCCGATGGCAGGGTGTGAGTATAGCGAATGCCTGGTGAACGTCATCTGCTAGCGTGTGTAGTGCCAGCAGTAACATTCGGAGGCGGTGGTGTTATGGCGTGGTCGCGTTTTTGTTGTTATGCGTGGCACGATCACAGCACAGGCGTACATTGATGTTTTAAGCAACTTCTTGCTTCCCACTGTTGAAGAGCAATTCGGGGATGGCGATTGCATATTTCAACACGATCGAGCACCAGTTCATAAAGCACGGCCTGTGGCGGAGTGGTTACACGACAATAACATCCCTGTAATAGATGGCCTGCACAGAGTCCTGAGCTGAATCCTACAGAACATCTTTGGGGTGTTTTGGAACGCCAGCTTTGTGCCACGCCTCACCGGACGACATCGGTACCTCTCCTCAATGCAGCACTCCGTGAAGAATGGGCTGCCATTCGCCAAGAAACCTTCCAGCACCTGGCTGAACGTATGCCTGTGGGAGTGGAAGCTGTCATCAAGGCTAAGTGTGGGTGAACAACATATTGAAATCCAGCATTACCGAAGGAGGCGCCAGGAACTTTTAAGTCATTTTCAGCCAGGTGTCCAGATACTTTTGATCACATAGTGTACAGCCGACAACTACCATTGGAGAGCGCCGCGGTCGCAAGCCACAAAGCGGAGCACGTTCCGTGTGATGCACCAGGTCGGTTCCTAGCGTACAGTAACCACGATGGAACCACGTCCCAGGCGAGAGCGGCTTTAAGCCGTCGGCACACGGATCGTGCTGTCGAACGTCAACGTTAAGCGTGCCAAGCCAAGTTCAACGAGCTGCCGAACGCTCAGAATCGATGCGACTCGTGCATACGGTATCTGTTCTCCACGTGGTATACGCGATCGCAGTGAGCTCCAGCGGTAGTTGTCGACAGTATCCGGCTCGTACATCATAATGTTTACTAAATGGACTGGTGTAAAATTTCTACGTTAGTTCTACTAAAACGCACACTTGCTCCCTAGTTCATATGCTAGTTATGTTGTTCTGTCTGTATTATACATAAAATCTACAGTATCCAGGGACATGTTTATAAGGCAAAAGGGAAAGTACGATGCCCAGAAAAAAGGCATCGTTTTTATAAAAGTTCCATTACAAACAGTTCGACATAAATTCTTACTTGATCACTGTTCCTATTCAGCAGCAAAATCTTTACAACGTGCGAAATAAAAACAAATACAAAAGTGCAAAAATCTTACTGCAAGTACTTTTGTAAATTATGGCAACTGAACGCACTCACTCCTCGGGAAGACTGCACTCATTTCCATAACATGGAATATTATAGAATATACTTTTATTAAACTACTAAATAAAGTATCAGGACCTATTAGAAAACGCGAAGGCCAATAATAAAAATATTTGGATCTAGTGCGGCGCGAACCAGCAACACATGAGCCGTCACCTTACTCATTATGCAAACCGACCGGGATTGATAAATGGCTATACTTTGTATCTTATCGTCAACAGAAAGCTTTAATCGTAGTTATGTTATTAACTTACATTTAATTATAAGAAGCTGAATCAGGAACAGTGCATTTCTTATGGATCCTTGCCTCGAAACCGTATACTTTCATAATAACAGAAGTTACAATAATTCTTTAACCGCCAATCTGACGATTCTCCTCATTTTATCGTAATTTAACATTATAATATGTTAAAGTAAATATTCCACCAAATCACACAATTAACGACGCGTTTTCGACAGATCCTCAATTTTCTGATGCTTAGAAAAGGCACATATACACATGGGCTTCAAGTGAAAGCCAATATGGCGTCTCGCGAGTCTGTACTGAAGAGATATGGCGTGCATCTGACGTAGGTGGCGTTCTTCCATCTCACTGGTAATGATGTTGGATTTATGGGGCGCTCAACTGCGCTGTCATCAGCGCCCATACAAAGTCCCAATTTTTACACAGTCCAAGTTTTTCACAATCCATCCTAGTCACTGTCACGGATGATGATGATGAAATGATGAGGACAACACAAACACCCATTCCCCGGGCACAGAAAATCCCCAACCCGGCCGGGAATTGAACTCGGGACCCCGTGATCCAGAAGCAGCAACGCTAGCCACTAGACCACGACCTGCCGAATCTCTCTCACTGGTCAACGTTCAAACACAATTCCAGAATATGTCACGTCAGATATAAATCTACACGTTGGGAAGGATTCCCCAACGTGTTTTTTCCACGTTATGACGTCAGACACTTGGCACCCTCAACGTTCGAATGCACGGTCCGTGTGTGTGGCTTAGGCCTCTGTGGCGCGCGAGACAAAACATGCGACATACTGCTCCACCGACTTAATCAGATACGTTTGTTGGTAGACACGGGTTAATTCTCTGCAGTGGTGCCTACGTACTATCAGCATAAATACCGGTCGCCAGACTCGCTTTGCCCCGAGACACAGGGTAATACTGTCATTACTCCTATAGCACGAATCAGTTCGCTGCAGAAAACGAAATTCTATCAAAAACCTGCTAGGTCCGACCACTGGATTGGAAAATGAGCACCGCAAAGTCAATAATCTCCTCCAAAAAGAAAAAAGGTTAAAAGTCTAAAATTAAAAAGAAGAAAGACGGACACAAAGACGCCATATTTCAAATTTCCATCGGAACAATCGGAATCTATCAGACCACGTCAAGCCTGCTTCGTTCGTTAAAAAACACCTTTGAGTAGCTAATGACTGTGACATCTTCCTAGCGAGTAGCTGTATGCCCACTAAACTGAAACACTCGCCTAGAAAACCGCAAACGACCAATCACTCAATACCGACGTGATACACTCAACACACTTTCAAAACACCAGCTCCCCCACACATGGCCCAGGACTCGCTCGCTGTCCTTGCGAGGACTGCCGGCCTGCGTGCCTTTTCCCAAGCCCCAAAAAACCGCTCCACGTATTTACTTCAATATTCTGCCTCTATTCGGCCTCGTTAAGAGCATTCAAACACTGGAATTTTCCATTTGCAGCTCACAGCAAAGAACTGCTTCCTCCTAGGACTTGTCAACGTTTATTTCCAACATATGCTGGAAAACCCCGGCCATCCTGGGGAAGTAACTCGCCCTAGAAAACAGTGTAAACAGCATAGTTGGCCCATTTAAAGACATTAAGGGAAGATCGTCGCTTTAGATAGTCCCCGTCCCGCGGATCAAAATATGTTCAAATGTGTGTGGAATCTTATGGGACTTAACTGCTAAGGTCATCAGCCCCTAAGCTTACACACTACTTAACCCAAATTATCCTAAGGACAAACACACACACCCATGCCCGAGGGAGGACTCGAACCTCCGCCGGGACCAGCCGCTCAGTCCATGACTGCAGCGCCCCAGACCGCTCAGCTAATCCCCCACGGATCCAAAGGAGACTCGGACCCTAGGTTCACAATGACTACGCTTATACAAGGCTCACAAAAACGGATTTCATTAGCCGATTTCTCATTACCGCATATAAACTCTCCAGTATACATTCTGAAAATATGGTTCTAGATGCCGGATTTCCCCCACCACAATCGACGTTTGCTCCCATATAAACGTACAACGGTTTCCGAAAAGTGCTTTCGTTGTTATGTTACGCCTTGTTTTTAAAAATTCTCGGCAAATCTGGATGGAGTGATTATTTGTGCAGTGAAAGAGACGCACAAATATTAGACTTTTATGTTTGAAACAATATCTTTAACTCCTAGTAGACAGTACCTAGCAGACTTAGAAGATCTCAAAGATATTAGTAGCGCATTCGGTTATTTCCGTTGGAAATCTGAGCTTTTAGGCACTGTAAGCATGTTTATATCCATGCGCCACATATTGTGGAGAACTTTCCCCGCTGAGTTTAAACATAAGAATTACATCTTATTAAAATAATTTAAGTAACATTTAAACCCATAATAATTCATTTCATAACGCCAGAATGTGTAAAAATGGTAAAAATGCCAGTTTGGAGGGGACTATTGTGTGTGCTGGGACTGTGACGCGGGCAGCGCAGGTTTCCAGAGCCCCAGGCCTCGCTTGGCAACTTTACGTTGGAGCTGCGTTAATGGCAGCCATGCTCAGAATCCAGTGAAGTATATATTGTAACAGTGATTTTTCTGTGCCCAAGTGGCTGCATACGTCTTAATAAACCATAGTTTAACGCAAAAACTGGCACTGTAAAGTGGCAAAGAAGTGGACGTTACATCATCCCCTAGAGCGCCAAATAAACAGTAACTGTTCAAGTGAAGATTTCGTAGCCATTAATGTTACTTAGCGTTACAGACTGAGCATGACGTTTTCTACAACCGATATTTAATTGAAGAGAAACAGCCATTGTGCTGACTATAGCGGAACAGCTGATATCCAGAGGCCATTTACGTAAAACAACTGACGATCGGAAAACCGATATTTGACCGGTCTAGCAAAACAGCTTTAGGCCTTACGGCAGCGAAACACAGTTTCCGTAATTTGGTTTTCGCCTTCCTGAAGTTGTCTCTTGTAAATTAGCAACTAGCGACCAGCATGAGCCGACAGGGGCGGCTAGGAAATTATGTTACAAACCGTGACCCGAACAGATGGTGCGAGCAAACTCGTTCTCTGGTTGGTTATTGCTATGGTGGGTCTCTTCTAAACAGCTTTTGAAGTGGAGTTTAAATTATCGTTTCTTTTAACAACAGATTCTATAACTTCGAATCTATAGCTTCTCCGTGAGAACGCGTCCACGAGCTACCGAAAAGTAGCTAGTCCGAGGACGCCTCCCACAGGCATGAAGTCTGCAGACACGCTGGTACAGCCAGCCTTGTTTAGTGAACTGTTTGAAGTTGGCTCACACCACATAGTTAACGGGAAACACAAATAACATCGATCACTAGGTTCAAATGGCTGTGAGCGCTATGGGACTTAACATCTGAGGTCATTAGTCCCCTAGAACTTAGAACTAGTTAAACCTAACTAATCTAAGGACATCACACACATCTATGCCCGAGGCAGGATTCGAACCTGCGACCGTAGCGGTCTCGCGGTTCCAGACTGCAGCGCCAGAACGGCGCGGCACTTCGGCCGGCTCGATCACTAGGCACATCCGAAAGTTAGCATTTTTTCTGTCAACCGCTGGCTATGACCATAACGCTGCGAACATAATGGGTGTGACATACTACAACGATTTCCAACGACGATGAGGATCGTTTTTATTTGCACAAAATATCTGATGAAGTTGGTTTCACATATGACATCCCAACACGACACGTCAAAACATTCTACAACATATTTCAAATGGCGGCATTCAAACCAAGAGTAGACAGAATCGAACATCAGTGATACTCAAGAACAACGTTTTGACACTGACAAATACAGCTCTTGTGCACTCAGTTAATGTTAATTTGGCCCTATAGCTATTTTACTTGGACGTCAGTTTCCCGGATATTGGTACTACGTTGGAACTGGAATCCTAGTTAGTCCCACACATGTTCTGTCGGGAACAAATTAGGTGATCTTGCTGGGTAGTGCAGTATCTCAATAGCATGTAGGCAGTTCAGTGAGATACAAGGGTTGGACAAAAATAAGGAAATACGAAAAACACTACACATTACCATGCCTAATACGGTGTAAAGGCGTGGTGTGGCCGAGCGGTTAGAGGCATCATGCCACGGACTGCGCGGCCCCTCCCGCCGGACGTTCGAATCCTCCTTCGGCCGTGTGTGTGTGTGTGTGTGTGTGTGTGTGTGTGTGTGTGTGTGTGTCGTTCTTAGAATAAGTTAGAGTAAGTGGTGTGTATGTCTAGGGACCGATGCCCTCAGCAGTTTGACCCTTAGGAATTCACACACATTTGAACATTTTGGACGGCGTAAGAAACCCGTTGGCAATCAAAACAGTTTCCAGTCGTCTTGGAATGGATAAATACAGGCCCTGGATGGTTTCCAAGGAAATCTTATACCATGCTTCCTGAAAAATAGTGGCAAGTTTAAATAACAAAGATGGTGGCGGGTAACAATCACGCACCATTCTCTCCAAAGTGGACCACAATGGCTCAATAATACTGAGGAGGAGGAGATTGGTGTTGAACGTCTCGTCGACAACAAGGTCATTAAAGACGGAGCACAAGCTCTGATTAGAGAAGGATGGAGATGGAAAGCAGCCGTGTCCTTTCGAGGTAACCATCACGGCATTTGCCTCCGCGATTTAGGGAAATCACGGGAAACCTAAATCAGGATGGCCGGAAGCGAGTTTGAACCGCCGTCCTCCCGAATGAGAGTCCAATGTGCTACTACCCTGCTCGCTAATGATATTGAGATGTGGTGACTCGTGGCTAGGGTAGATGCGATAATTCGTTATCGTGCTCACAAAGCCAGTCCTGGAAGATGCGAGCTCTGTGATCAGGGCCCTGTGGTCATGGTACACAGCATCACAGCATCAGCACTGGGGAACATAAATGTACAGTGGGATGAACCTGATCAGTCACAATGGTCACATAATCCTTGCCAGCAATGCGACCTTGCACAGTAACAATGCGAGACATGGAAAACCACGATGTGGCTGCCCACGTCACCACCGAACCACCGCCATGTTTCCACTCTTGGGACGCGAACTCGGTCAGGAGTTGGAAACTGTGTGAAACAAGACTCATCCAACAAAATGACTTCCTTCCATTGTTACAAAGTCAAGGTTTTATCACTTCGGTACCACGTTTTCTGTAAAGGGCATCTGCATCCCTGATGAGTTGTTTTGGAATTACAGCTCACATGCAAACCCATGCTTATGGAGCTCCCGTCGTGTTGTTTCGGTGCTGGCGAGGTTCGCGAGTGCGACATTCAGACCTGCAGTGGCTTTTGCAGCTGTCGCTCCTATATTTTTCGGCACAATCCTCTTCAATGACCATCTGTCACAATCACTCAACATACACTTTCGTCTGATTTGTGACTTAGCGGATGAGGTTTTTCCTCTTTCCCTGTATGAGTTATGAATTTTCGATACAGTGCTTCTTGAAACACCCAACACTTCGACACCGTTGGTTACGGAAGCACCCACTATACGAGCACCAAAATTTTGCCCACGTTCGAATTCACTTAGTTTCGACACGGGGCACTCACAACTACACAGAACAATGTTCTGACGACGACTCACACTTGCAACGCATTGAGCACATTTCATCAGGTGTCGTTCGTGGGCAAGTAAAAGAGCGCAGCCCGCAGGCTTTGGATACAATCTGCATTTATGTTCAAGCCTGCATTCCTCGCGGTGTTTCTATATTTTTGTCCAACCACTGTATGTTCTGTGTGTGGTCGAGCATCGTCCAGTTGAAGAATGGTATCAATACGGTGACCCACATGAACGTGCACTATGGCTGTGACGTACAGTACCCCTGTCAGAGCTCCCTGAACCGCTACCAGATGTGACCCAATAGTTCCCAAAATCATAATACCAGTAAGACTCCGGAAAACGTTGGTACTATACGTTCTCTCCATTTGGAGCCGCAACACTCGCAGGCATTGATCATCCAAGGTAGGGTAGAATTATTATATGAATGCGTGGTACCGCTTTCACGTAACTGATTCCCCTAGATGGGAAATGGATCCAACGTCTTCAGTGCAGATGCACAAGTACGTCCGACCTCGTGCAGGAATCTCACAGTAGCGAGCATGGAGGAAATGGTTCAAATGGCTCTGAGCACTATGGGACTTATCGTCTGAGGTCATCAGTCCCCTAGAACTTAAAACTACTTAAACCTAACTAACCTAAGGACACCACACACATCCACACCCGAGGCAGGATTCGAACCTGTGACCGTAGCGGTCGCGCGGTTCCAGACTGTAGCGCCTAGAACCGCTCGGCCACTCCGGCCGGCTGGAGGAAATGGACAGGGACTGCGGACAGGTAGCGCTCAGCAAGAATGTGAGTCGGCCGTGAGGCGTGTCGAGATAGTCCGCGCAGTTACGATAAACACTACGTCTCGGATGGCGCAGTAAGCAGGAGAGCCTGGATTCAAATCACAGTCCGGTAAACATTTTCACTTGTCGCCGCTGATTTCGCGCACTGTCCCGATGCAGCTGACATCAGTAATCCCTGCCCTTCCATCCTCTCCACCTTTCAATTTACCTATAGGGTAGAACGTTGATTCATGGCTGTAAATGATGGAATGCCATTCGCTGGTGGTCCATACTTTCCAGTTGTCGCATTACTCCAAAGGCTGCCGTCTGTGTTGTGGTGTTAACGGCAGCCTTCTCACGGTATAGCACAGCATTAGCTGGTCTCCAAACAATGGTCCGTGATGACAGGTGATATTGCGGCGACTCGATTACTTGTGTCCTGATGGCAAGTGCAGACGTGGAGGTGTTACGACATCCTTTCCTAGGTGTGATCAGATTCGGTCGACCAGAACCTTGAATCTGTCCAATACTGGGCAAACGTAACACACAAACGTCCCAAATGCTTGGATGCTGCACAACTGAACAGGTAACCAACCATATGTGAATCCACAATGATACCCCTTTCAAACTACAGGTACGCCAAGTGCAGGAAACCTTCCCTCTTGTAAGTACGTAGCATTCTGTGTGGTCATTCACAATGTACACTAACAATCCGACGTACTGGACGCACATAATGTAGCTCATCAGATCAGATAATATAGTCATGTTGTGGTGACAACGCTAATGCACTCTGATCATCGTTGTCACAGACGATGACCATTCTAAAAATGTTCGAATGTGTGTGAATTCCTAAGGGACCAAACTGCTGAGGTCATCGGTCCGTAGACTTACACACTACTTAAACTAACTTATGCTAAGAGCAACACCCGTGTTCGAGGGAGGACTCGAACCTCCAGCGGGAGGGGCCGCGCAATCCGTAACATGACACGCCTCACAACGCGCGGTCACTCCGCGTGGCTACAATTCTAATCTTTTGCATATCTGCTGATCATATAAACGTGTATGTAATACCGTCTGTTGTTGTTGTTGTGGTCTTCAGTCCCAAGACTGGTTTGACGCAGCTCTTCACGCTACTCTATGCTGTGCAAGCTTCTTTATCTCCGAAAAACATGCTACAACCTGCATTCAACAGAACCTGCTTACTTCATTCATCCCTTGGCCTCCCTCTACAATTCCTCCTCCTCCCCCCCCCCACCCCCCCCACACACACATTCATTTCCATCCAAAGTAAGAATTCCTTGATGCCTCAGAATTTGTCCTATCAACCGAGTCCTTCTTTTAGTCAAGTTGGGCCATTCATTTCTTTAAACGAAATGACAGTTAAAATTTGTACTGGACCGGGACTCGAACCCGGATTTCCCGATTATTGCGAGGGGTCGCCTTACCATGTGGCTATCCGAGCACGACTCACGGCCAGATTCAAACTTCCATATGTCGTCAACCATGTGTGTACAACTTCTACTCGTACATCCATTATCTCTTGTTTCCGTACAGGGGAGACATTTTACTTGAAACTCTCTTGCCCGGTGTCGACGGATAAATACGATATTGCAGTGCCTATGTTATTCCGAATGACTACGCAATGTCTCGTCGGACATGTTCATACATGTTGTTGATATATACTTATCACTTTGTACATATTATTATTATTACTAGTAACCTCAAGACTTTTTGCAGATGATGTAGTTATCTATAACGAAGTAGTGTCTCAAAAAAACTGCATAAACATTCGGTAGGATCTTGACGAGATTTCAAAGTGTTGCAAAGATCGGTAACTTGCTTCGAATGCACAGAAATTTAAAATTTTGCACTCCACGGAACGAAAAAACGTAGTATCCTCTGGCGAAAACATCAGTTAGTCGCAAATGTAGGCGGTCAACTCATACCTGAGTGTAAAAATTAGTAGGTATATGAATTGGAACGCTCACAGAGGCACTGTCATGCTTTGACCAACTTTTTTCTGTTGACTAGTCATACTTAGTAACGATGGTGTTACGCCTCATGTTGTGCATACATACTGATTCTTTAGTAAGCGTGATCTGAAGAGGATCGTTAGTCAACCAAAAACGGTAAAAATGAGACTGGCTTTCCCAAATGTACTTTGTTTCTGATCAGTCACCTGTGAACTATTTTAATAAAAGGAAACAGCGCGCGGATGTGGTGAAATATATCAACGTAACTGCGCGAGCTACTGGACTAGTGGGTGGTCTCTGATATAAGAAGCGCTTATTTTCTCCTCGCACTCTCTCTCTCAGAGCATGCGTAGGAAAAGGAGTCGCTTGCGTGCCTCCGAGCGTGACCTACACGCTCTTATCTTGCCCTTGCGGTCGTAACATGAACCTTACCAGGGTGAAGGAGACAGGAGAAAGGTTTCTCAATCCTCGTCAAGCAGGGCTCTAAAAGAGCCTAACTGTCTTCCGCGACAAACCACAGTCCTTTGCCCATTGCAGTTAAAACAATTAGGTTGGACACTTTCCAATGTCGGCAACAAGTCTGTTCCATAACGGTACAAACACAGTTAACTATTTTTATCTCGTTTTATTAATGCAAGTGCATGGGAAGCCTGCGGTTTTCTAAATTTCTTAAAAGTGTTCCACCACACTGTCACATATCATACAGAGTACCTTCACAAACATGCGATTGGATAGAAACTTTTTTAACTAACAGAACCCATCAAGACATACGCATGACAAACTTTCAACGGAAACGAAATTAATACAGGGTGTGTCAGATAAAAACGTAACACAGCAGCTATTGTCCTCAATAAACATCAAAAATTTATCCGATGGGGCAGGATGACTGGGGCAGACTTTCAACTTAGTATAATGAATGAGAATCTCTTTAAATGTGGATAAATTCAAGATAATGTCCATAACTAGAACAGAGAAACCAACAGTACCCAACTAACAGATGGTTCTAAACCTCTAGAGCTCGTCTCATCTTTTAAATTTTGGCAGAATACAAAGAATCGAAATGTAATAGGACGAACACAGAAAACTGGAAGTAGGTAAGGCATATCTGAGATTCTACAAAGAAAGTCACATTCACGGCGCTTGTGCTACCTGTTTCGGAGTACTGCTGGGGTTTGGAGTGTTTACCAAGCAAGTATGATACGGGTCGCTATAGCCCATACTAGGCGACTTTTTGCCGAGAAACTATATTGTTTAAGTTTATCAGGACAGCCAAAAGCCAAATTTTTTATTGATCGGTTTCGCTCAAATTAACACGACATCGTCAAAATTGTGGAACTCAGGCTGTGGAATATACGAAGTGTTAGAATATGGAATCTTTTATTCATATAAATAACATTCAGTTTACAACATGATAACTTCCCTACAAAGTAATTGGCTGATTACAATGCCGCTGCTAGAGATTTTCGTAGAAAAGAGGAAAAAACCAGCAAAATTCACTAGATGAAAAAATGAAATCTTCCAGTAATTTAATGAAATGCTATAGATGCTAACCTCTCGTTTATGTCCCATAAATGTTCAGTGTGATTAATGTAGGTTGATTCTCACAAAGAAGAAGACAGCAACAAGTCACTATTAATAATACTATTTATTTACGTAAATAATGCCGTAACCGGTTTCGAACGGACAAGTTCATCATCAGACGGCTGTTCACAAGATGCACTTTACATAATCGTCTGATGAACTTGTCAGTTCGAAACCAGTTACGGCGCTATTTACTTAAACAAACAGCATTATTAATAGTGGCTGGTTGCTGACTTCTTCTTTGTAAGAACCAACCTACATTAATTGTACACAGCCACGGTCTCACCATGTCAGTTTTAGACAAAATAGCATTCAGTCCCATAGTGCTCAGAGCCATTTGAACCTTATTTTTTCTTCCTGGTCTATGACTAAGCCACTTCACAATCACATCACCAACAGACGACTTAGGCAGCTTTAAAAGAGTTGAAAAACCCCCGATGGATTTCTTATTGAGGTGACATCCCACGACTAGTGTCCTTTCGAAGTCACTGAGCTCTCCTGACGAACCCATTCAGCTGTCGCAGCTTTCCCACTGAAAACGTAATATCCCCCGCCTCCTTTTATACCGGCGGGTCCGCCTCTCGTGATATCTAGTGGTCAATTCCGCATTACGTAGTGGTGTCCGGATACTTTTGATCAGGAGTGTACGACACATACGGGTACGACATTCCACGCTGTTTCAGCCCTATGTTAGAAGTAATAAAACGTAGGGACTGGAGAATGATTGTGTACTAGGTTCTCTGAAAACCATGCTAGATGTTTACAATGGGTGAGAGAGCTGGAGAACGTGCAGGCAGGGCAACAGTTGAAAACCCTGTGCATTAATGTAGCTGAGGACAGGTAACATGCAGTATTGTCTTAGCTTGTGGAAAGATATCGTCACAGAGATTTTAAAGATACTGCACAGCCATTGATCTTAATACGTCAGAAATGCAACGCATGCTACTCAGATTACCGGCTACGCAAACCAGAAGTGATCTTGTTGTATGCCCAATGGTACTCCCTATTGCCACGCCAGGTGCTGGGATCGTATGAATGATGAGTAATCTGGCAACATTAGTTCTCTTTGGAGCGCGCACACACACACACACACACACAAATATGACGTGGTGTCTCTCTTGTGTACAGCTAGCTCTGCTCCTCCATGAGACCCATAGCACTGCAGACAATGGCGCTCAGGTTGATGACGTATTCCCTGACTTCTGGAAAGCATCTGACACCGTCCAGCACTACACTTTCGTGAAAAAATACGAGATTATGAAGTATCGGACCAGATCTGAGACTTGATTCAAGACTTCCCTGCAGATAGAACTCAACACATCGCTCTTAATGGAACAAAATTGACAGATGTAAAGGTATTTTCCGAAGTGCCCGACAGAAGTGTGACAGGACTGTTACTATTTACATAGGAATGATCTAGTAGAAAGAGTCGGATGCTCCTTAAGACAGTTTGCAGATGATGCGATTGTCTATAAAAAAAATGGCAACGCCAGAAGACAGTCTCCATTTGCAGAATGACCTGCAGAGGTTTGATGATTGGTGTAGGCTCTGGCAGTTGTCCCTGAACGTAAATAAATGTGACATATTGCGCATACATAGCAAAAGAAATCCATTGCTGTACAACTACACTATTGATGAGAAACTACTGGAAACAGCATCTACTATACAATGTCTAGAAGTAACGATCCATAGAGACATTAACTGGAATGACCACATAAAATAAACAGTAGGAAAAGCAGACGCCGGATATAGACATAGGAAGACTCTTAATGAAATGTAACTCGTCCACAAAGTGGCTTATAAGGCGCTTTTTTAGAGCGATTTTTGAGTACTGTTCATCAATAGGGGATCATTACCAGGTATGTCTGATAGGAGGGGCAGAGGGAGAGGGAGCGCATCAGTGCGTTTAAGAGGGGTCACAACAGAAAACTTCGAGACAGACAGGACTTCGACAAGGGGATGCTCTCTCATGTGTTGTGTTCAATGTCATCTTAGAGAAACTAATGTAGGTAACAGCTATGGGCTGAAGTACAGATGAATATTAATTTCTATTGTCTCGCATATGCAGATGATATAATTCTGCTAAGCGAGTCAAACCATGACTTGAAAGAAATGTTCCATAAAACAGACAACTACGTACGGAAGGTTAGGCTAAAGGTGAATCAAGACAAAACGGAGTTTATGGAATTACGAAGATGGCAAGAGCGGCAAGAAATACTTGCGATGGATAGGATGAGGCTCAAGAGTTTTAACCAGTTCGAATACTTGGGATCTCGGTTTACTAGCAACAACGGCATAGAAATGAACATCAAGGAAAGAACAACAGTGGGAATGTATGCCCTCAGGGAGATGCACAACTCAAAATCAATATTAGCGAATACTACGCTGAGAACATATAATGTAGTGATATTCCCAGCAGTCATATACGGTTCAGAAACCTGGAGCATGACTAAACGAGAAAATGCAAAAAATATTAATATTTGAAAAAGAGTAATGAGGAAGATACGGGAACCGATCTTAAATAAAGGAGAATGGAGGAGGAAAAATGAGAAACTGTTCCTCTTGATGCAAGAACCCGAAGAGCAAAAGAATCCAGCGCGCAGGCCACGTAGTCCGTATGCCAGAAGAAAGAAGGGCGAAGAAAGCGCTTGAGGAGAAACCATACACAGGACGCCCCATAGGACGATCGAGGCAGGCCTGGACGGACGAACCAGTGAAGGACCTGGCAGCCCTGGGGGTTGATGGAACTGAGCACAAAACAGAAAGGAAGGGAGGCATTATGTGGAAGCAGCGCGTGGTCCGCAGGGCCTGCGACCGCTGGATGTATATATATGTATGCTAACAGACGCTTCTCCTTCTTACATGAAGCATACAGCTATCTTCTCACAAAAAACGTACATTCATTGCTAATACTGAATGAGAAACACATCGCGAAAGTCTTTATCTACAGAACATAGATGTTCTTACTGCTACCTACTTGTGCTGACATAATTGTCATTTGCACATCCAAGCACGTAACGCAGTTCATGCGATTGTGACCCTCACAGTGTTGCTATTTTACTGGTCAATAGTGCAAGGAACAATGCAGGCTAGCGCTTGCAAACTGTCAGGCTCACGGCACGGGCTGGTGTATCTTCAGGTTGGCTTTACTGTCGCAACAGTTTTCGATAAGTGCGATAAGGATGTAAATATTAAGTTACCGTCCTCGAGGAACTGGTTGTAACATTACGAAATGGTGACTCGCGCTCAGCCGATTCCGAGCCATGGTTCCGAATAAACGGGCTAAGACACGAACTGTGTGTTATCACAAAGAAGTCGACCATGGACACAGTGGCTCACAGAGTGAGAGATCACTAACAGCTGTCCATAGCGACGAGCAAACGACACGGTACGACGGTGGAATGGAAACAGCAAGACAGCGGAAGTAAGGAGCACTGCACGCGGCCAGCGTAACAGCGTGCAGCAGCTGAAACCACGTAGTGTCGCCGAGCGCAAGTCTACGGCTGCTGAGATTGGTGCACTTGACAGAAAAAAAATTCTCTCTCTCTCTCTCTCTCTCTCTCTCTCTCTCTCTCTCTCTCTCTCGCACGCACGCGCACACAACACACACACACACACACACACACACACACACACACACACACACACACGTGCAGCGAACGAAGTCCAGAAAAGCATGGAAAGACTGGGGAGAATGTTACCAACTACAAAACAAGTAAGCGAAAGACCTGATACACTTAGAGGTGTTGGGTTTACAACATTACATTTCTGCAGAAATTACAACTAGCTTACATACACGAAGAAGGGGTAAGACACTACCTATTACATTTGCCACCGACGTAATTCTATAGAGTGCCAGAATGTACGAACACACAACTTCCCGCACAGACACAATATCAAAACAATTAGATTTTGAAGCTCTTTTAAGCGCACATGAACTACGGCGCATAAGCAAGCCAAACACAAACGCATAGCTACCCTGCGATGTCTCCACACAGAATGCACGCTCCGTTTACCGCTGAGTTCCGACGTCAGGCTCTCCCTTCACTTGTCCGTCCTGTCCAAGAAGTTAAACGCCAGTACATCTAGTTGGCAGCACGTGTTTGGTCTAAAATAGGAAAGGGCCGCGAAAGTTTCGCCCGGCAATACGGGGCCTGCCAATGGAATCATCAACAACACTGTAGCGGTCCAACAATGGTCCAGTGTTAACACATTCTGGATATCACGTTTGTTTTAACCCAAAACACCACTCACACTGTTTCAGGTAGGTTACCCATTGCGTAGTAATTTCCCCCACTATTGCAAAATGTTTTAGTCAGTCCAAATAATTTCATCGCCCCTCTCTTTCTCTCTGAGATACGGTCTAAAACGTTATTTTGCAATAGTGTAGGAAGTTGCTATTCATTTGCTGTTGTGGTGCTCACTCAGAGAGAGAGAGAGAGAGAGAGAGAGAGAGAGAGAGAGAGAGAGAGAGAGAGAGACCAGAACAGTTTCTTCTGCCATTCTGTCGTGTCTCCACATCAATCCATGTCACTGCGATGATACACAGCGCTTCGAAGCAACTACTGTCCTATTTTAAGCGGGTTACTCATATTTAGTCTGGTGAGCACAGATCTGTCTTCTTATCAATATGACACGTGAGCTAGAGAGAACTGATGCTCAGTAAACCGTCTTTAATGTCATGGTGACATTGTTTGTACGCAAAGATGACAGTGGAAAATAGAAAGGAAGACGGAGGATTTGGGTATACGGTCCAGTAGATGATGATGATGATGATGATGATGTCGTTAGAAAAGGACATGCTTGAACTGGGGAAAGAAACGACCGGATCATTTCCAATGATACCATGCCGGCATTTGCCTTCAGCAACTCAATAAAACCTCAGAAAACCTAAATCTGGGAAGCCCGACGGGAATTTGTGCCCCCCTCCTCTCGGGTACGAATCCAATGTCGTGTCACTGTTCGACAGGTGGCTATGTTCGTCCTTACGGTGTTCACATACTGTCGCTAAAGGTTCGTTCAACGGTGAAGACGTCCACTACTTCTACTCACCGCTCTGTTCTCAATTTGTTGTAGCTAATGGAGGGATGATAGGGGGCGAGAAGTGCTTCGTGAAGGTGGTACGCACCCAAGCCGACGAGGTCCTGCCCGTCTCGTGTTGAAACTTACATTCTGCGTTTAAAAATGTATTCACAAGCGACGATCCACCGTACCAATGTTTGACTGATGTACAAAACTACAATGTTCACGTGAGTACAATCTTTAAAACTTTGAAGGTAGTAGCAATTAAACACAGTGAGACAAACGTTATTTGCAACTTATACAGGAGCGGAGGCGAGTGAGGTAGGCTTGTAGCCTATCCCCAACACTATTTAGTCTGCATATACACAATCGGGAAAAAACTTCAAACCAAAACAAAAATTAATGAAGAGTAATGAAATGTCGGCAATACATTTGGCTAGGTAACATATTTAAGTGAGTAAAAATGCAAGCTCATAGGTTAATGTTAGCGCGAGATAAGTCATTGAAAATGTGAAATGCTGGTACATTAATAACCGGTGTAGCCGCCAGAGTGTTGAATCTTTGAATGTCCGAGCATCATCATATTTGAAACAAGTTCAATACGATGGCTACTGCCCTAGAGACTTACTCAAACATGTAGCATCTGTGGTTTATAACTATCATACAAAGCCACTAACCGACGCATGCAATCACATAACAGCCAACAAGAGGTTTGTCCCATCTCGAAGAATCGTCCTCAAAGAATAGGATATTTGACTGTTTTCTGGAAACTGACATAAATTAATTGTCATTTCATGTCACTGGAATTTTCCCTTGAATTTCAGTATTCTTTTATAAAAATGGAGATGAAATTAAAATAATTTGAAAGCCCGCTAAAACGTTCTATTCGAGTCATGTGATGCCTGTGACGTCACTGGCTAGCTCGCTGCTCCTGCTGACATTAAGCTAATTTACAGTGATGTCTTGTTTTGGAATGCACGTTTCGCAAAATGGATTACAAATGCTGTGTCATACAATACTGTACAAATAAATCCATAAAACTCCTAAAAAGTTGTTTTCGGGTGTTCCAGATAATGATAATATGCGTAAAATGTGTTCAGAAATGCAACCCTGGTCAACTTAAAAAAAAATACGCTGTCGTATGGACACCAACAACTAAATACAGCAAATGAGCCGCTTTAAGCGACGTAAGATATATCGGGCATCAGCTTCACTACAATTCAGAATTGTCTTAAGGCCCCGAAACATAATACCACTGACAGGTTAAAAGTAGAAAAACAACCACACAAACCACTAATACATCAACAGACTTCGTCTCCAGGCTCCAGGTGGATACCGCACTGACAGCCCTGCTGAACAACTTCGAAAACCAGTACCCGCCCCCCCCCCCGCCCCCTCCCCAGATAAACCTAATCTGGAAACCCACTGAAGCACAGACAATTACTCAAACTTAGAGGCAAAACAATAAATATGAACACCAATGGCTACTAGATAAATACGGTGAACTAAACTTACTCAGTTCCGGATGCGCTTTCATATAACCGAGTGCAGTGTCACCCTATTTCTAATTACTAACACGCAATTTAAGGAAATACCTGCAACCAAAGCCAATCTACTTCAACGAATATGCTTATACGGGAATGGAACCCTTTCCTAATGAATATTACTAACACCGATGGACCTGTACACTGCAAAAATATCAACGATGTATCATCAGCACACCAGACTTAAAGTAACTACTCGTATTCCCTCAGCAACATCTAATACAAGCAGAAAAACACATCAACGAACTTGCAAACATCGACGGCCGGAAGATAATCGAGGTGACCAACGACCTGTAACTACCCAGTACTTCAAAGAACCAAAAACACAAAATATTAAAAGAAAAAAGAAACCACTCGTAGCATCTCTTCAAGACAGCAACGCGTCGATGGCCCATCGCACACACCACCACGGAGACTCCGTCCGCAACGATTTCATGCAGCCGCTCCTTTAAATTAACACTGTAACCCATCACGGCCGAAGACGAAACAAAAGCTTGCAGGAAGTGAGCTAGGGCACAATGAATTTCAATAAAAGTAAAACAAAGGTAATGGAATGCCGTCCAATGAAATCGGGTGATGCTGATAGAATTACATTAGGAAATGAGACACTTCAAGTAGTAGATGAGTTTTGTTACTTGGGAAGCAAAATAACTGATAATGGCCGAAGTAGGGAGAATATAAAGCGCAAACTAATAACGGCAAAGAAAGCATTTCTAATAAAGAGGAATTTTTAAAAATCTAATATAAATTTTAGTGTTAGGAAGTCTTTTCTCAAGATATTTATCGTGAGTGTAGCCTTGCACGGAAGTGAAAAGTGAACGATAAGCGGTTTCGTCAAGAAAAGAATGATTAAGATAAGATGGGGAGACCGAATAGGTATTGAGGAGTTACAGAATTAAAAAAAAGGAGGAATTTACAATTCGACTAAAAGAAGAGAGAACTTGGTAGCGCACATCCTGAGACATCAAGGATTAGTTACAGTTAACTAGGTGATGGAAGCAAGAGGGGGGGGGGGGGGGGGGGGGGGGAGGGAAGGAGTAAAAATTGAGAACGGAGGTCTATGTATGCAAACAGTAAGCAGACTCAAATGAATGTAGGTTGCAGTAGTTATTCAAATGTGAAAGGCTTACGCAAGATAGACGAGCGTGGTAAGACGACGACGACACCTCAAAGTGAACGAGATACCAAGCTGAGACGAAATCCCTGTTTCATTTTACGAGAGCAATTCAAATAAAAACCTTAATTATTTATTATTATGAAACTGAGGTAGAGCCTATTACCGAAAAATTAAGGGTCTATCATTTTTTTACGTTATTTCCACGAGGCGTAGTGCACACATTCCACCGTTTCAGATATGCAAGGATACCGCGAATAATTCTTTTGGTTGTGCATGCAGATATTCGTGCAACACGATTCCCCCCCCCCCCCCCCTCTTCATTGTTCCTAAATGCTTGCCTCCCAGCGTTTCTTTGAGCTGCCTGAACACTCGGGGCGAGGTCTGGGGAGTAGGGTTGGTATTCGAGAAATTTAAATTTCATATCCTGTATTGTTGCTACGATTGAACGAGCAATATCGTCGTGTTGCAACCAAACACCTGCACCCAGAATTCAGCGTAGTTTACTTCTGATTGCAGGCCGAAGGTAATTTCGTAGCACATTTGAGTATGAATTACTCTTTACTATTAACCGCATTTTCTATGTAATGCTCCAAAATCACCCCTTTTGCATCCCAAAAGAGGTGGAGCATGACTTTTGCTATCCGATGCTCGAGTGAGTGATTTTTTTGGACTTACAGAAAATCATTGGCATGAAGCACACCTAGCTTTATTTACACACGTCTTCCACATGGTAGATGCACATAAACGGATAGACTCTTGAAACTGCCTGGCAGGTTAAAACTGTATGCCGGACCGAGACTAGAACTCGGGACCTTTGCCTTTCGCAGGCAAGTGCTCTACCAACTGAGCTACCCAAGTAGACTCTTGTCTTCCTAGACTTCCAAAAGGCGCTCGACATTGTACCATATCGTCAACTAATATCCAAGATGATGTCGCACAGAGTGTCTTGACTAATACGCGAATGGCTCGATGAATTTTTTTGCTAACAGAATGCACTGCGTTTTGCCGGACGGCGAACGTTCACCAGATACGAAAGTAATATGGGCTGTGCCCCGAGGAATCGTAACAGGCCTCCAATGTTCGCATTATACAAGGACGATTTATTGGACAGTGTGAGCAGCACAACCAGACTGTTCGCTGACGATGCCACTGTCTGTATGAAAGTATCTTTGATGGACGGTAGCCGGAAAATGCACAAAGACTTGGACAACATTTTCACTTGGTATGACTTATAGCAACTATTTTTGAATGTGGATAAATGCAAAAAAAACAACTCTAAGATAAAAGTGAAGCATTCTGAAAATATTTGATTACAATACTTAGTGGCGAACATCTGGGACACGTCACATCATATACACATACTAGGTGTTTAGCTACGATAGGTTCGAACGAAATGGGCGTGTAGACAACAATGAAACGAACAAATGACCATAATAAATAAGGTTTGGAAACCTACGGTTCCTCAGATACGACGCAACACGACTGAGTATATGAACACCTCATGACAAAGAGTTCCCGATGATCCAAAGTGCAGATATGTACGAGGGCGTGGTGAAAAGTAAAACCTCCGAATTGTTTATGTGAACTTTTTTAAAGTTTTTAAATAAATGTTATTAATATTCTACATTTTTATTCTTCGTGTCTTTCTCAGCATAGTCGCACTGGCGACGAACACATTTCTCCCAACGAAAGAAAAGTTTGTTGTTGTTTGGCTTTGTTGAAGCAGCCACGACCACGCCTGTGCTCGCACCGCTTCATCGCTATCAAAGTGAAGTCCAAAAGTGTGTTAAGTTTTGAAAACAGAAGTAAATCGGATGGCGCCAAGTTAGGACTGTATGGAGCATTGTCGAGGACAACGAACCCTAGGCGTCGGATTGTTGCTTATGTCGCAGCGTCATGCTGAAGAAGAGTGTGCTCCAAGTGTGGACGAATGCTTTGAATTCGAAACTGTATTACAGCACGATGTTTGTAGCGCACCGACAAGTTATGTTACGCACACTGTCATGTTACACGCTGTAATTCGGAGCCCTCTGACGGCACAGGGCTGCAAATATGTAGACATGAAAAATAAAGTTGTAGAATGTCAATTACGTTTTTTTTTAAAAAAGCTTTACGAATTTTCACATTAAAAATTCGGAGGCATCACTTTTTAGCTCGCTCTCGTGTTTCAGGATAATCACGTTACAAGCGTTCCACATGTCCACCTTTCAGGTGAAGGTACGCTTTAGCACGTCTTCTCATCGATGCCTATTCACGTTCAAAAATCCCATACGTGTTACGAATGCACTGCAACCATCCACAATATGTTCCCGGAGTTCATGGATACCATCAACTGGGCTGGAATCCACCACAGCTTTTAAATATTCCCACACAAAGAAATTCAAAGGGTTCAAGTCGGGGGATGCGGGAAGCCAGGTATTGGCGACCCACGTCCGATTCACTTGGTGTCGTAGATTCGTGCTACGTTTAAGTGTGCCGGTGCACCATCATGCATTTACCACATATGCATCCATTCACCAAAAAGAACATCATCCAAAAAGCGATTAGCTTGTGTTGCAGGAAACGAAAGTATTCACGAATAGTAAATCGGCCAAGCAGGAAATGTGGCCGTACAGGGGGAACCATTGGTTTCCAGACCTATGTTTATTAGGATTACAGTGTGGCGACAAAAGTCATAGGATACCTCCTAATATCGTATCGAACCTCATTTTGCCGGCGTAGTGGAGAAACTCGACGCGGTATGGACTCAATAAGTCGTTGGAAGTCCCCTGTAGAAAACCTCTATAGCTGTCCATAACAGGAAAAGTGTTGCCGACGCAGGATTTTGTGCACGAACTGGTCCCTCGAGTATCCCGCATAGAAGAAGTTCGATGGGATTCATGTCGAGCGATCTGGGTCGCCAAAACATTCACTCGAACTGTCCACAATGTTCATCAAACCAACCGCGAACAACTGTGGCCCAGTGACAGGCCGCATTCTCATCCACAAAAATAAAATCCATGAATGGCTGCAAATGGTCTCCAAGTAGCCGGACATAAGCATTTCCGGTCAGTGATAGGTTCTGTTGGTCTAAAGGACCCAGTCCATTCCATATAATCATAGACCACACCATTATGCAGCCACTACCAGCTTGCAGAGTGCTTTGTTGACAACTTGGGTCCATGGCTTCGTGGGGCTTAATTCACAATCAAACCATCAGGTTTTGAAAACGGGATCCATCTGACCAGGCCACGGTTTTCCAGCGTCTAGGGTCTAACAGATATGGTCACGAGCCCAGATGAAGCAATGACGTCCTGTTAGCAAAGGCACTCGCTTCGGTCGTCTGCGGCCACAGTCCAATAACGCCAAATTTCGCTGCACTGTCCAAACGCACACGTTCGTCGTACGTCCGACAGTTATTTCTGCGGCTATTTTACGTTGTGCTGCTTGTCCGTTAGCACCGACAACTCTACGCAAACGCCGCTACTATCGGTCGTTGTCCAAGGTATGAGGTGATATCTGAAATTTGGTAATTCGGCACACTCTTGACACTCTGGATCTCGGGATTCTGAATTCCCCAACGATTTCCGAAATTGGCCCCATACATTTAGCTCCAACTACCATTCCGCGTTCAAAGTCTTAATTCCCGTCGTGCGACCATAATCACGTCGGAAACCTTTTCACATGTATCAATCATCTGTGTACAAATGACAGTTCCGCCAATGCACTGCCATTTTATACCTTGTGTACGCAGTACTACAGACATCTTTATATCTGCATATCGCCATCCCATGACTTGTCACCTCAGTGTATTTGGATTGTTTCATTGTTCTCTACTCACTTCTTTCGTTTGTACCTCTAATACTCAAACACAATGTATACGAGTAATACTAAGAAATGAACACGTAATATCAGTAGTAGAGAAGCCGAATGGAAGATATGGATTTGTTGGAAGGGCTCTTGGAAAGCGCTGTGCATCTGTAAGGGAAACTGGAATATTGCTCCTGTGTTTAGATCCCTGTGAAGTACGCATGGTCGCAGAAATCGAACGAATTCAGAGACGCATTGCTAGGATCATGACCAGTTTGTGTAGCCCATACGAAACTGTAACTGAGACGCTCAGGGAACTAATTGATCGTCTTTGGGAAAAATGGCGACGTTGTAGTCACGAATCACTGTTGGGTAAATGTAGAAAGCCAATATCCGAGGTAGAGTGTGCGACGATTGTACTACCACCAACGTGAGAGAGATTATACCGCAAACAGCTATTATCTCATTTTACGCGAATGTAATACATCGCTGATATTGATACAAAATACTCTTTGCCAAGCTCTGCAAATTGGGCTGCAGAGAATATATACAGGGTGATTTCGCTAAATGGGACAAACTGCAGGACACGATTCCTGAGATGATAAGGAGTAAAAAAGGTCATACTGACGCATGGCCGTGAATGTGTTTCAAGGGAGATACACACACTTAACGATAGAGATAAAAGACCTTTGGCAGTGTAGGTTTGAATGACTGACAGCACACATGAGAACACACCAAGCATGTGGGAATGTTCTTCCTGTATTAGTGTTTTAGGTCCACACTCAAGAGGGCAGTGAGCTGGAGCATTCACGTAGCAGCCACATTACTCTCGGTACCACCAAAGGCATGTCTTCCAGCAGGAGGGGGGGGGGGGGGGGAGCGTCACCCGCAACAAGTCCAGATATGCCTTGCCTGTGAAGCATTGTGGAAGGATGCGTGACCCACGAGGCGGTCGCCAATAATCACTGCCCACACACTGAGGCTGCTGCACCGGTGCTGGCGGGACGCTGTTACCACACCACGGGGATTCTCCATAGCCCACAGGTGAAGTTCGCCTCATCTGTTAACAGGATGGATAACATAAATCCCAGTATCGTGGTGGTCTGTGCGACGAACCAGAGATAAAACCGCAGCTGCGAGTAGGTAATAATGCCTGTACGCGTTGTAAATGATACGGATAGTGATATCCGTCGTGTACAATATTTCACACGGTCTTCTGGCTTACCCCATGCTGCGGGCCACCTGCCGTGTGCTGATACAGGGGTCACTGTCAAAGTTCTATCTCCACTTTAAGTGGGTGTATCTCCCTTGCAACGCACTTCCAACCATATGTCCGTACGACCTTTTTGATCCTTGTCCTCTCTGGGGTCCTTTCCTGCAGTTTGTCTTCATTTAGCAAAATCATCCTGCACGGGCACAGAAGTAGGACACTCAGAAGTTTCGTCCATGGGCTACAATGCGGACTGGTCATGCGGACGGAGCTTTCAGCTGTTTATATAGCTGCCCTGTGACACTCTCGCTCTCGTAATTTAAATGTCGACGATTTCGCCTCATTGGGTTCTATCTACAAGTTGTGAATCCATTCAAAAAACTAGTCCGATATCCATTACTTGGATCCAACAGACCAACAGCTAGTCGAGATGCACAACATTTTTGTTGCGAAATTCATCTTGATTCGAAACTGGAATAGGGTATAACAGGTAATGACAGAATAGTCAAATGACGACAGTGTTACATTTAGATAATTCTACATGAAAGATTGCCAGGGATGGGAACATAATCGAAAATAAGCAAATCCTGACTTTTCACTGTATACTTTGTTTTTCCAGAATCTAAGGAAAGTTTCAGCACAGAACATTGAGTTTACCAGTGCCTCGTAATAGCTGCATCATTTTAAGAACACAAAGGCGAGAATTAATGCTCATAAATGTGATCGTCCAAATCAACGGCATGTCCTAAAACCTACATACGTTCAGATAATACACAACTTTTAGTGACGACACTTCCCACTCTCAGCATCGTAACTACAGGTCCCAGAACCATAATACCGTGAGGTGCTTAGTTCGTATGCGACTTCACTCTTGCAATAAAGCATACGTGAGGCAGAGGAAATGCCTGCTTAAGTTTAATTTATTAGTCCCCCTCACTTCTTTTGTATGGGAGCAAGGACTATAGTCTTATGTGGTGTATCTTAGGCATATGCGGCCCTGGAATACAAACAAAATGGCTATCTACGAGCAGAATGCTACAACGATCAGACATCACTGTTTAAGAAAATAAGCTTTTGCCACAAAGAAAGGAAAAAAAGGAATCGAGACATGAAGCGTGGTGCTAAGAGAGTGTGTATAAAATAATCATAAAGAATATTAAAAAGGATAACACGTTCTAAAGTTCTGCAAAATTATATTTATTCGATCACGAACCGGCTTTCGGCTTCTCAGGCCATCTTCAGCTGACAACTGACTGTCGCAAACATAGATAAACATGATGTGCGACTTACACAGATATTATTTCTACAGAAGATGCAAAAATGGCAAGTTGTTTACACAGAAAAATATTACAGTTATTACATTAACTAAAATGGGGGTTAACAAAGATTTTAGGTACAGATACATACAACAACTGACGAGAAATAAAATGAATTTACAGTCAGAATCTAGTATTTATGACGAACACTTAATTTAACAATCCTAGATTCTAACTGTAAATTCATTTTATTTCTCATCAATTGTTATATGTGTCTCTACACAAAAACTTTGTATACCCTTTTTTTAGTTAAAGTAATTAATGTAATATTTTCCTATGTAAAAAATTAGTCATTTCTGTATCTTCTGTACTAATATTATCTGTATAAGTCGCATATCATGTTTATCTGTATTTTCGACAGTCAGTTGTCACCTGAAGATGGCCTGGTAAGCCGAAAGCCGGTTCGTGACCAAATAAATATAATTTTACAGAACATTTGGAAGTGGTAACATTTTAATATTATTATCATGTTCAGCTAAAAACCGATGGAAAGTTCTGTTAACGTTATAATAAGAAACATTTTATATTCTTGTGTAAGTCTTTGTCAGCCTCTAGAATCACAAAAATAGCCCTGAACCAGTCCCATTTGCATCAAGTATATTCCAATCCTGCGAGAGACAATTGGCTGTTGAATAACTCTTCAGAAGCGTTTAGTACAGAGTCTTAAGTGCTTACAAACTGCCCTCTCGCTTTCAGATTCTTGAAATGTTTGATCTCGTTTGTACGTTAGCGTTCAAGATGCTATCAACAAGCATATCACACGAGAACACTAACCTACTGAGGCCCTATCATTCGGCAGGAATTACTAGCGGAATCCACGAACAACCGCAGCAGGATGGGTGTGATTCAATCCTCGGTGCTTTCAAATACTACCGTACTTTTGTTTTCAACATATTTTACCAGCCGAAATTCTTCAGAGCTGTCACTGAGGGGTGTTGGGATGGAGGAAGGGAGCTCCAAAGGACTATGGACAAAAATGCGATATGTATGGTGCATACAACATACTGCAACAAAATATGGCTTGTGAATTGAAAAACTGTGTGTAAGGTGGCCCTCTAGCCGGAGGCAGGTGGTTCCAATCCTGTCAGATGAAGTCATTTTCATCCCTAACATGTATACCAAATACCTGGTTTACATTCCAAATCTTTCCGTAATCTCTCGTAAAGGGAGAGCATGGCACACTACTTATGGTGACCCATCGGCCGTATAGGTGCGTTATGCGCTTGGCGCTCCATGCCATTATCAGATTTCACACACTCCCTTCGTCTCATTTCACACTCATGTTCAACAGGGACATCATACTATACTCTCACAGTACTCAACACAGTCAGTCATATGACGCACGAATGACTATGTATACGTACTAAGGCAGTCGAACGAATTGATGTTACCTGATACCTTGTAGGAGTGGTGTTTTAACATAACAAACGGTAAAGTTTACGGTTGGTTGATTCGGGGGAGGGAACAAACAACGAGGTAATCGGTCCCACTGGATTAAGGGAAGGATGGGGAAGGAAGCCGAAAGTGCCCTTTCAAAGGAAGCATCCCGGCATTTGCCTGAAGCGATTTAGGGAAATCATGGGAAACCTGCATTAGCATGGCTGGACGCGGATTTGAACTGTCCTGAATGCGGGTAAAGTTTACGCCACTCACTATGACGTTACTAGGAATGAACACTAGCTCAAATCAGACGATGGTGTGCAAAGAATATTCGTATCCTCTCCGAAAGGACCCCATCTGCACTTTCTTCGAATAACGAAGAGATTTTTCGACGATGTAAATTGTTGGTCGAACAAATTTCCACTAAAGGGCCAGTATTGTTTTAGGGTTATACCATCTCATTCAATAAAGAAACACACGCAGTACCACATCGAACCTATAGAAGGAATTTGTGTTACAGAAGTTCAGGAGCAAACGAAGATTCTTTAAAGATATGCGTGGAAGTGCGGACGGTAACGAATCAATATCACACTGCACGTTGATCTTCTGTTTAGCGCACCTGCTTGTGGGCATATCTAAAGAAGAGTACGACTCATAAGGTGAACTAAAACGATGGAGGAGCTGGGTGAACACTTTAGAGAGAGAAAACGTCAGGCTGTGGAATGCAAATTGCGCCTTCAGGTATTGTACTGAAATTAGTAAAATGGAGGACAATCTTCAATGGTGATCCAAAAACATGCGTGTTCAAATACGTATCAATGTTTACATAGTATTAAAATTACTTTTGTGCCAACGAAGACTTCACGGGTACGTGACATTTTCATGCGCACGTTACACACTGTGCCCCTCTGCAGTCATTCCACGGGAAACGGAGCCCGAGAACCAACGGACTGTGACGAGGATTACCGAGGCCAACAAACAACGAAGATTACAATAATTAAATGTACTTCCGCCTTTCCTTATGAGACTCCACAGCCGATTATTTACAAAGCACAATCTCAGAGCGATTTGTAACAAAACGACTCAGTACAATTACTTCCGTCAGCAAAAAGTCCAACTCATCCCGGAGTCTCTCGTAATTAGCGATTTTCCAGGCAAGTCGCCAATTTCGTAAAAGGAAAGTGATCTCGGTAAGGAAGGCAATCGAACGAGAATACTACGTAGCATATCAAAATTCTTTTGCTCTCTCGCATATCGGTTATAGTGATATATTTGACTCTCTGTAAAGAAATTTGATGGCAGTTGCGGCAGGGATCCCAACGGCCGCAAAAAATATAAGTAGAAAAAGAACACATCTAATGGAAAAAAATTCTGTAAAAGGGCGGTCGAATTCATTTCAACAAAGCGGCTCAATTTCTAAAAAGCAACTATAAACACAGAAAAGTATATAACGAATTGATTTATATGTAAGAAAGTTCCTGCTGCTGAGGTGCTTTTTACGTTGTACATTTTAGTCTTTCGCGTTTCAACGTAAATAAATGCTAGTAGTGCACATAGGTTGAGGGATGTGAACTACGATTGTGTGCATTAAGGCTCGTATTAATTCTCCGTATTTCATATAATTCTGCACGTACGGCGATCAAAACATATATTAATTCATAGGTTTTTACATTATACTACAATAGTTGTTATCCTTGGATCCAACGGAATGTAGTTTCTGGGTTGTGCAAAGAAGTCAAATACGTACATTTCTTTAAATGCAGTACTTGAAATGTGATATCACTACTAAAGGCTACCGTATTACAGCGCTAATTCTAATTTTAAAATAGCCCAAAACTTTAAATTTGTGTGTATCTGCAAAGATATTCTTCAACGGACGAGGAGGAGTTGCCCAACGGAAAGTTCTTTAGTTAAGTATTAAACTCAGCCACATTAACCACCAGACATTTAATATATATCTAAATCTTTTCTGTACCAATGAATTTTTTATAGAGACTGTTTTTTATGCTAGTGTTCTACTGTTTAAACTTTTTTGAGGAAGGTAAATATTGGGAATGACAAAAGACATTGATAATAACTGCACGGGGATCATTGGCTGAGTGCACGAATTTCACCAGGATGCCACTTCGGTGACTTGAGTGTATATAACCTCCACCAGTGATCAAACCTGGGAAAGGGGACCTACAACTTAACAGTGAATCCGAACCATGTGTCATTCCTGGTCACTTTTCACACATTGTGAGGCGACGGCTAGATTAAAGGCAGACTGAAAACTTCCATGGTCCAGCCGGGATTCGATAATGTGACCTCTCGGTTTTCAGTCACACACTTCACTGCTAGACCACCAGGCAGACACAAAGGAAATTAATACATACAAACTTCTTAGATGATGTGTCTGGAGGAGTTCTAAAAATAGCATCAGCTTATATATGAATAAATGTGTCCACTCCTGGACATATTTTTCATTTAGTGACGTGGATGATAGTCAGATGTTTAATATTAGAAACGAAAACACTGCCACAAAAGTGTGCAATATTGTTTACACAGAACTGCCATGAACTTCAATTCTGTGGTGTATGTGGCTTTTGTTTAACTACAGTACTTAAAATATGACAACAAAAGTACTCTTTGAAATCTGTAGATATAGAAGGTTGCTTCTGGAATGAAACTGTATGGGTGGAAAGGGAAAGGACTCCTGTACATTTTGTGCTTATTGACTTTTTTGTTACAACTAAATATTATCAAACTAGAAATATACCAGTCAAGGGAAATATGGTAGTATGAATTATCTATGAAATTGTCTACAGTCCTCATACACAGAAGATTCAGTCTTTTAACACCCAGTAGATGTTGAGGGCATTATAAAATGAACAAAGATCCAGACTGAAAAAAGATTCAGAAGGAACTAGCTTTGGTCTTGTTTAAGGGGAGATTCTATGAGTTTTAAGAATCGATGAGCAACCTAAATCAGAAAGATATCTGAGTCGTTCTTCTCATGACCAGGAGTCCAATATCTTAATTACAGTTCCACCTCTCCCAGTAATTATCGTAGAACAGAAGTTGGAGAAACAGGGTGTATGTAAAAACCTCTGCTGAAGACAATGGAATAATTTTACATGAACAACAAAGCATAGAAACATTTCAGTTTCTTTTAGCATAATGTTGGGTTAAAAATCTGCACAACTAATTGTTTCTTCTGACAGTTACTTTTATTTCTGGAAGGACCTAAATAAGTATTTTTGTCAGTCACTCTTCACATTGCAGTCAAGTAACACCAGAGGTGAAGAAACATTAAAAATTGGGCTTAGACAAAGAAGAACCTCTCACTGACTTGCATATTCAAAGAATCTCTACAGAATATAAGATAAATTAGTGCAACCTCCGAGGTGAGGGAATTCTAAGAGGCTGTATCTTGGCTGCAAGAAAATTATATTTTACCAAGACTGCTATCATTCAAAGTAGCTAATACATTATTTCTCTAATACGAAAAAAAAAAAAAAAAAAAAAACAGACACTAATATTCTTATTACTGTAGAATTCAGCCTATTCACTGAATTTTGTCTTCCTTGAATGCAACATACCAAGTACTCTTCTGCTAGTGAAAACAATGGAGTAATTTGACAACTAAAAGTTACTCTGAAAACGAAGGAAGGAAAGTTTCATGGCTCCTAATTCTGTGAAGTCCAGCACATCCTCATGCCAAAAAATGCATGTGGTAGACCAACAGCCTTTCTCCAAGTCACAGGAGGGAGAGCTAATACTCTGTGATGTAGTCTCAATCAAGTTAAAGATTAAATAAAAGAAAATACATAAAATGATCATGGTTCAATTTATTCTATTTTCCTTTGCATTTGCCTCACTCAGCCAATTCAAGTAACTTTTTTGGAACTGGCTATTCTAGACACTCATATTTTTCTCAAGTACAGCCCATTCTACCACTTTATATCAAACACTAAATGCCAGGTTCAAAGAAAATAGATCATAATTAAATTTGGACAAAACTAAGTACAATTAATTCAGTAACCATTGCCCAACACTGCAAAAATACCTTACTCAAACAATGTAATGCAAGAAACAGAAAATGTTACCTTTTTTGTGTAATACACAGATCACATCTTAACAGAAAACCCACCCCCTAGAATGGTATAAATGTGCCGACTTAGTTCAGCTATGTTTGCAGTACACAATTCCTATGTAACTTAAAAATGAAGAAACTAGTTTATTCTGCCGATTTCAATGCACTACTGTGTTACAGAATCATATTTTGGGTGAACTCATCTTACAGGAAAAGTATTTTCAGAATACAGAAGTGTGTTATAAGAATTGTATCTGGTGTTAAGTCTAGATGAAGACTTCAAGGGGTTTGTATTGGTACACAAGGGAGCCAGATACATGAGGAGACACAAATCTAACAAAGTCTATAAACGTTTGTTAGGTAATGTGGTAGAGTTTAAGACAGAATTAAAGAACTTGCTATAGTGCAACTCCTACCACAGTTAACAGTAGTTTCACATGAGCTCTTAAAATTAATCTTTTATGTTATTTTTAGAATCACTGAAATACAATAATCTTTCATAATGTTCAGCTGCTTCATTATACTGCACTTAAGCAAAATGCTCATCTTTGACTACTTTTCATATCCTAGACATACCACACAACTAATTTAATGTAATCCAAACAAATTTGTATCATTGTTCATTTATTCATTTGTACTCTTGGTGTCAATATTATCTCCCTCATGTTTAAAACAAACAGAAAAATAGTATCAGCTTTGCTAAATGTATCACACATATTTTGTACTTAATATTATTCAACAGAGAAGGCAACAGAAAAAAAGGTCTGGAAATAAAACTATTAATTTGGAAGCAGAAATTCTTGGGAAACTAGGTGGAAATCACATTTCACTCTCTACTGATGAGACTATGCTACACAACATTGATCAAATTGCAACTACGCTGTTTACAAAAATTAATCATTACTTCCAATGAGAAACTCCTAGCACTTCGTTAAAGTACAAGACAGACAATTTATTAAGCCATAAATTTACATCCGTTGGTGAACATGCACCCTAATATCCTGTTTCCTTTGTGTGTTCAAAACTCTATAGCTGTTAGATACATGTGAATGTACTCTGAATTGTCAACAGAGCACCCTATGACTGTGGCACCAAAAATCTGCACTGTATAATCAGTTAAGCTTTGAATGAAGATTAACGCTTAATTCTTTGTACAACAGTCAAATATTAATCGCCACAAAGAGAGGTCAAACATTTTCTAAGCAGCATGCCTTGCAGTCAAATAATATTTCTCAAACGACATCATTTTCACAAACAGCAACCAATACGTCATTCATGAACACCAGATTTCTTTTATAAACCTATCATCATCAGTCAAGTGTGGATATTTAGAATTAACAGAATTTTTATACATATGCCATAGTACAAGTACTTCTCAACTGTCTTACAATTGGGAAAAAAAACTGTCTACCACTTATCCAGCAATTCACACAACAGAAGATGTATGCTAAAAACAAATGAAAACATGCACCAATCAGTATACTTCACAACAAACTATATGTAAACATAGTCAATTCTGCATATTTTGATGTCTTATAGTTCAAAATATTTTTATTCTCAAACAGGTCCCCATGCTAATAGATAAAATATTGTTCCAATTCTATGTTTAGGTCATTACCAACCCTTCTGCACATGTTATCCTTGTAATAAATATGTGAAGGAAACTATTTTGGACACTGCAATTCAAGCTATACTGTATGTGTGTCACCACAGTACATTTTGAAATATAATACACTGCATGTCATTACCGTAAGTAGCTGCAAGAATAACTTTACAACCTCTGTACACTGCAAGATGCATGTAGGAGGTTAAATCATAACAAGTAAGCTGCAGCATGTGTGCTGTTATCAATATAGGGCCTAAATCATTCCACTTTTCCGGTTTTGAAAAAGAAAACATAGCAGAGATCTGGGAAACAAAATATTTGGGTAGTTTGTACAGGAAGTTCTATATAAACAGAAGAATTTCTAGTGTTTCTATAATTCAGCTTAAACTTCTTCTAGATCGTTGCCTTATTACTGAATTTGATATCAACAGTATCTGAATGGACGTACATATCACTACTAATTAGTCTTTCTCCATACGAAACGCTTGAGCTATTCAATGGAAAGAAATAAACTAGTTATCCTATACTAATGACATAAACAACGGGCAACGGGAAACAATCCATTAGTAATGCATTGTATTCCCTTTGTTCAACTCTCTTTCCAAAGCTTCACGTATTCAAGAACACTTATACGACAGATACATAACATTTATTAACAGTGGGTTAGTACACAAATAGTTTGACAACTTTTAACTGCCTATAATCCGGCTACGAGCAGGCTACTCTAGCACACGTGTGAGGGCAGGGACGCCAACCACGCCAACAAATTATCATATTTTTACCACATTCGTGTATATTTTAGAATAACAACTACAGGTAAGGGCCCCAGTATATATCTGTCGTTTACGTGAAGCTTCCCTCTTCCTTGTCAGAAAATCAACACAGGTTTACTTACTTTTTCCTCAGCAATCTCGTACGAATGTTCGTTTACTGACATTCTCCTAACCTCTTGAATTTCGAAAACACATCCATGAATCCTACCGATGCACTAGTATTTGGCGAAACAATTGAAATATTCGCCCACTAATTACTTTTCAGAAGCCATTATAGTACACTGAACGCGAAAACAAACGATAAACGATAATTTTCCCATTATTTCTTACATCTATCACGAGATACCGCCACATACAAATGCCACTACAGTCCTGGCAGCTTTTACCCCGCGCGTTTTTAAACTGAGAGAAATTTACCACTTAAGCGAATTTTTAGTCCACGATGTGAACAAAGAGCAGTTTACTCGTAGGTGAGCAGTTTTAGTTTCTGCTACGTAAATTTCTCAGTTTACTACGTAACGGGCAAAATTGGCCTTTTTGCAAAAGAAATTCTAATATTTTTTCAAGCGGCAACGTAACTGTGTGGCAGACATGGTAACTTTCTTGAATTATTATAATCAGTCACTTAATTTCACCACACGTTTACTAGTTTTGAACACATTAGTAGGTTAAAATTATGTGACAAGAGAAAATGGAACGACAATATTCCTAAAAGCCACAAAATATAAGGCGAGATACTGTTCCGGAGACATTAACAAGTGGAAAAATTACTGCAATAAACTGTAAAATAAATGTCAACTCTTCATAAATAACAATAGAGGGCAAAGTGATACGACAACATTACATATCATAATCCTTCCGAATTTTCAAGAAATAAATAGTTTTCTTAGTTGAATATTACCTCGGTGTTGGGCACAATGTGATATTTTTGAAGTTTTGTTTCAGAAGGCAAAATCGGGATTATTCACATTGCGTTCTTCATTAGTCAATTACATTGTTTTCCAACTTACTCTGTATGTACTCTATCACGGAAACTGCACAGTTTCAAATGCATGATTCATTTTCTAGATTTTTTATTTTTTACTAGTTGGATATGAATCCCACGAAAAATTAGACAAAGAAGGGCGTCAATCCAAAAATAACACAACATTTTCAAACTGTTCGATACTTTGAATGTATGCAGATCTGTCTATTTCATTTTTATTATAATATTGTTACTGTAAATTTGCTGTAATGTAAACTGCTGTAAACAGATTTGTCGGTTCAGTGAATAATCTTCTTGTGCTTTCCTCTTCCTCTGATGACAGACATACATGATCTATCCCAGCGAAAGATATATGGTGCACGTTTTCTTACTGTTCACTGCACATAAACAGCTTTAAAAACGCCAATTACAAGGTGTCTCAGGATTTGTGATTCCAAAACTTTTTCCCATTACTAGTGCCCTACACCTTTTCTTGGGTATATTTTTTCTGCATCACAGCTATCTGTGATAAATTCATCTACTTCAGCTATCACAGACGACTACTTTTAGCATTTTTACATTACAACACTAACGCTGAAGAAATAGCAGCGCAGCATTTCGTCCGTTGCGATACGGGTTTCGGCGTAAGCAGCTACCGACTGCAAGAGCCATCTACTCGTCGGACTAGGAACTTCTTTTTACGACCAACTCCCACTAAGGAACTTCGCCGCACTATATTTGACACCATCGTGGAGTCCAAGATTAAGCATATCGGTACTGCATTATTGTCCTAACGAAGATTGGTGTTAAAATGAGTACACTTTCGGCGATGTGGAATCTGCAGTTAATTTGTTGCAGTTACTGCGGTCTTCAGTCCGAAGACTGGTTTGCTGGAGCTCGCCATGCTGGTTTATCCCGTGCAAGCCTCTTCATCGTTTCATAACTACTGCAACCTACGTATATTTGAGCCCGCTTACTGTAAACAAACCATGGGCTCTCTCTCTCTCTCTCTATTACCTGTCTCCCGCACACCTCCTTTCATCATCGAACTGACGATTCCTTGATGAACCATTTAGCGCCCACTGACGGACGAGACAGGAACTGAAGCTGAAGGAAGCAAATAAAAATGCTGAACTACGTTCGAAAATTTTCCTTTACAAAGGAAAATCCAGGGATGGTGCCCCAATTTTAATTCTCGTACCACTGCAAAGATGAGTAATGTATGTAGATATTAGTGTCAGTAGTGCTCAGAAACATCCGAAATCGCTACAAATCTACAAAGCTGCAGGGATCAGTAGAATCTCTGTCAGATTCTATAACGAATTTGCGGTGAAGTTCGCCCCTCTTTTAAACATTATCTACCGTAGATCACTCGAATAAAAATTGTACCTAGTAGCTGGAAGAACGCACAGGTCATACCCGTCTACACGAAGGGCAGCAGAAGCAAGGCCGGGGCTAGGATATTCGGACCCCCGGTTAGAGTTCTTAGCCCGTTCCCCTTATTACTACTATTTTAAGCTTTGGTTTTTTGGATAAAGACAGAAAATTTCAATGCAAAGACAAAACAACGTCCTTTTTTAAGAAACTTTTTTAATGCAGTTTACGTACATTGGATACGTCACAGATTTATACTTTCTTTCCAGTTTTTTAAGATGCGAACTCTTTTACACTGAAGAGCCAAAAAACTTGTACACCTGCCTGATGTCGTGTAGGGCCTCCGCGAGCACTCACAAGTGCCGCAACACGACGTGACATGGACTCGACTAATGTCTGAAGTAGTGCTGGAAGGAATTGACACCATGAATCCTTCACAGCTGTCCCTAAATCCGTAAGAGTAGGAGGGGGTGGAGATCTCTTGTGAACAGCACGTTGCAAGGCATCCCAGATGAGCTCAATGATGTTCATGTCTGGGGAGTTTGGTGGTCAGCGGAAGTGTTTAAACTCAGAAGAGTGTTCCTGAAGCCACTCTGAAGCAATCCTGGAGGTGTGGGGTGTCGGTGTCGCATTGTCCCGCTGGAATTGCCCAAGTCCGTCGGAATGCACAATGGCCCTGAATGGATGCACGTGATGAGACAGGATGCTTACGCACATGTCAGAGTCGTATTTAGACGTATCAGGGGTCCCATATCTCTCCCATGAGCTTGCCTCCATACCCGTACACGTCCATCCGCTCGATATAATTTGAAACGAGACTCGACCGACCAGGCAACATATTTCCAGTCATCAACAGTTCAATGTCGGTGTTGACGGGCCCAGGAGTGGCCTAAGGCTTTGTGTCGTGCAGTCATCAAGGGCACACGAGTGGGTCTTCTGCTCCGAAAGCCCATATCGATGATGTTTCGTTGAATAGTTTGCTGGCTGACACTTGTTGATGGCCCAGCATTGAAATCTACAGCAATTTGCTGAAGGGTTGCACTTCTGTCTCGTTGAACGATTCTCTTCAGCCGTCGTTGGTCCCGTTCTTGCAGGATCTTTTTCCGGCCTCAGCGTTGTCGGAGATTTGATGTTTTACCGGATTCCTGATATTCACGGTACACTCGTGAAATGGTCGTATGAGAAAATCCCCAATTCATCGCTACCTCGGAGATTCTGTGTCCCATCGCTCGTGCGCCGACTATAAAACAACATTCAAACTCACTTAAATCTTGATAACTTGCCAATTGTAGCAGCAGTCACCGATCTAACAACTGCGGCAAACACTTGTTGTCTCATATAGGCGTTGCCGACCGCAGTGTCGTGTTCTGCCTGTTTACATATCTCTGTATTTGAATACCCTTGCCTATATCAGTTTCTTTGGACCTTCAGTGTATAATACCGGTATAATGTAACGAACGGGTTAACTCTGACTTTTTTGCAATAATAGCTAATCCATCAAGCTGCGCGGGGTAGCCGCGCGGTCTTAGGCGCCTAGCCACGGTTCGCGTGGCTGCCCCCGTCGGAGGTTCGAGTCCTCCCTCGGGCATGGGTGTGTGTGTTGTCCTTAGCGTAAGTTAGTTTAAGTTAGATTAAGTAGTGTGTAAGCTTAGGGACCGATGACGTCAGCAGTTTGGTCCCACAGGACTTACCACAAATTTTAAAAAAATAATAATCCATCAAGCCGCTCTTACCTCATTGTATTAACAACATGAAAACAATAGGCAAGCAAAACAGTACAATGCTTGCTTTGCTTCTCCCCAGTCCGCAGCTCGTGGTCGTGCGGTAGCGTTCTCGCTTCCCGCGCCCGGGTTCCCGGGTTCGATTCCCGGCGGGGTCAGGGATTTTCTCTGCCTCGTGATGACTGGGTGTTGTGCGCTGTCCTTATCTTAGTTAGGTTTAAGTAGTTCTAAGTTGTAGGGGACTGATGACCATAGATGTTAAGTCCCATAGTGCTCAGAGCCATTTGAACCATTTTTGTTTCTTCTCCCCAAACAAGCCCCATTTTTTTTAAAGATGCGCTCAAATACACCTGAATGGAGCACACTGGACTCGCATTCGGGAGGACGACGGTTCAATCCCGTCTCCAGCCATCCTGATTTAGGTTTCCCGTGATTTCCCTAAATCGTTTCAGGCAAATGCCGGGATGGTTCCTTTGAAAGGGCACGGCCGATTTCCTTCCCAATCCTTCCCTAACCCGAGCTTGCGCTCCGTCTCTAATGACCTCGTTGTCGACGGGACGTTAAAAACTAACCACCACCACCACCACACCTGAATGGAAAAGCTGATTACCTTTTGGGTCCCGCGGCAGTCTTTTTGGTGTTTGCTCAGGTCCGCACCTAACAGTTTCTTCTACGTCTGAACTGCTGAAGCGCTTTTTTCCACTCCATAGACCTATATTGGAATCTAAAAGTGTCTCATTCTCTGTCGATCTAGCCGTTAAAACATGTTCAGTTTCCGGAACGATTTCGTCACTGCTACTGTCCCTTCCTCCAATACTAATAGTTTTTTTTTTTTTTTTTTTTTTTCATGCGCTGTTCCTCAACTCAAATTGCACCCTTTCTGTCGTCTTTCTCTTGATCGACGTGGTCCCATCTCTGCACCGATGATGCCGCCTATACTTCGAAACAACATCTTTCTTGTATCTCAGCATCTGGAAAATTAAAAAAAAGGCACAAATCTTTGTACGAGAGGGACGTTCTCAAGTACCTACACCACAAAAACTGCAATCAGTTATAAATGGAACTCTCTAACTAGTACGTACCTTGTTTCTGATAACCCCGATTCTGGTCACCATCAATTAAGAAAACCTCAACGTCACCTTCACGTCCTTCTGGCTGCCCCGCCACTGCTAGTTTAGCGACTGGCGCAAAGTGTAAAAATGTCTGTCCCTTTTCGCAACATTGTCTTTTCCAGCCTTACGCTGATGCAGTCATTCTTTCACCACTCGGGCCATTCCTTTCCACTACACTGGTGGAAATCAGTATAGAGGCATGTATATTTGGAGCAAAATTAACATTGTTGGTTGGAACAGTTCTGAACAATGTATATGCAATAGTATGAAATCCAGTATACCGACAAATGCAATCAAATGGTATAGCGTTTGATGTCAATAATACAATACACAGTATAACTAGACATCAACGATACAGGTGGTAGAGGGTGGAAGTCGTTATGAAGGCTGTTTGCTCTGTGCGGTGTTAGTGTGTGCGTATGTGCCTTTTCTGCAGACAAGAAACAGACACTATTAGTGACAGTGAATGTTGTGTACATAAATCACTATTGTGACAATGCCATACATAAAACAGTTATCATGTGATGAAAAAGCAAAAATTGGTACGAACTTGTGGATGGGATAAAGTGATATTCAGTAATTTATATGGTCCAGAAGGATTTTAGTATGATTGCCATGCTCTGAGAACAGAGCAGCAGGTAAGAACGAGGAGAAATTTTGGTGGTGGAAGTGTTATGATTCAGGTAGCCTTCTCTGCCACAGGTAAATGACGCATTGCTTAGCTGAACACTAGAATGAACTGTATGTAAATTTTAGATCCTGGGAGCACAATTGCTTAGAATGTACGAGGAGACGAAAGTCTATTGCTTCAACAAGATAATGTATCTGTCTATGGTTCTGCTAGAACCAAAAAGGGGTTTGAATATAAGGATATCGATGAGTTGCCCTGGCCTGCTCGTAGCACAGATTTGAACCGCGTGGAAACCTTTTGTAGAATGCTTGCAAGGCGTGTTTATCGCAATGGAAGGCAATTTGATGCCGCATGTGAGCTGAAAGGAGCGATACGAAAAGAGTAGGCGACAAATTCACTGCAAGAACTACAAATCCTAACAAAGTCATTGCCAAAGAGAATTAATGAGGTTAGCAAGAACGAAGGTTGGACAAAGTACTAATACAATGCGATATCACAACAGGACAGTAAATGCCTCTATATCACTCCTTCCAGGAAATGCAAACGCCTTATTTTCTTACTCGTGTTATGAAATAAACTATGTAATTCCGTCATGATTGTTTATGTCTATTTTCATAGTAAATTGGATACATGTATGCTTCAGACATGGTACTATTACTTTCGTGGAACCCTGTCTTTATAATGATTTCCACAACTGTATAACAAAACTCTTAAAACTGTGTTATACACCGATACAAAAACAACTTAAAACTGTGATGCGACATTACACAAACGTAACTTCCTACACAACCACAAAACAACAATAGCGAGCAGGAGGCTATTCAGCACGACTGACCTCTGAACAGTACGACAAGCCACAGTACAAAACAAAACACAACAATCCAGCCGGCCGGTGTTGCCGAGCGGTTCTAGGCGCTTCAGTCTGGAACTGCGCGACCGCTACGATCGCAGGTTCGAATCCTGCCTCGGGCATGGATGTGTGTGATGCCCTTCGGTTAGTTAGGTTTAAGTAGTTCTAAGTTCTAGGGGACTGATGACCTCAGAAGTTAAGTCCCATAGTGCTCAGAGCCATTTTAGCCACAGTACAAACTTTTGCATGTCCATACTAGCGCGAATTCGATGCTTTAATCTCCGCCCGTCAAAACTTGCTTTCGATCGTTGGCCTGAACAGCAGCTCAAAGCCGAGGCTGACGTGCAGCTCGGCCAGCTGCCAAACATTTCTGTCTACAATGTCGTCCTAATGCTCTAAAAGGCGAAAATCGTTTCGAAATGACGAAAAGAAGGAAATATCAAATTTAAAACTTCTAGACGCCAATCAAACTTCTTATGTATTTAACACTTTTATCCGGAGGGTAAATTAAAAGCTACGCAGCACAAAAATCCTTTTAAGACACTTCATTCTTTACTAATGAATATACTGTAAAGAATTACATTAATAACATATGAAATTAATAAAAAAGTTTTAAGCTTGTCGAAATGATCGCCGCAGCTCAGATAGTATGCGAAACCAGAACTTAACATACTCGTACATACAGGATGAAAATTACTGAGCTACATGAAAAAAAAGTAAATTAGTTACAAACTGCCGCGTGCACACACTTTACTCAACATGTAAACGTCACTACAGATATTCGGATTTACACTACTGGCCGTTAAAATTGCTACACCACGAAGATGACGTGCTACAGACGCGAAATTTAACCGACAGGAAGAAGTTGTTGTGATATGTAAATGATTAGCTTTTCAGAGCATTCACACAAGGTTGGCGCCGCTGGCAACACCTACAACGTGCTGACATGAGGAAAGTTTCCAACCGATTTCTCATACACAAACAGCAGTTGACCGGCGTTTCCTGGTGAAACGTTGTTGTGATGCCTCGTGTAAGGAGGAGAAATGCGTACCATCACGTTTCCGACTTTGATATCCGTCGGATTGTAGCCTATCGCGATTGCGGTTTATCGTATCGCGACATTGCTGCTCGCGTTCGTCGAGATCCAATGACTGTTAGCAGAATATGGAATCGGTGGTTTCAGGAGGGTAATACAGAACGCCTTGCTGGATCCCAACGGCCTCGTATCACTAGCAGTCGAGATGACAGGCATCTTATCCGCATGGCTGTAACGGATCGTGCAGCCACGTCTCGATCCCTGAGTCAACAGATGGGGACGTTTGCAAGACAACAACCATCTGCACGAAAAGCTCGACGACGTTTGCAGCAGCATGGACTATCCGCTCAGAGACCATGGCTGCGGTTATACTTGACGCTGCATCACAGACAGGAGCGCCTGCGATGGTGTACTCAACGACGAACCTGGGTGCACGAATGGCAAAACGTCATTTATTCGGATGAATCCAGGCTATGTTTACAGCATCATTATGGTCGCATCCGTGTTTGGCGACATCGCGGTGAACGCAAATTGGAAGCGTGTATTCGTCATCGCCATACTGCCGTATCACCTGGCGTGATGGCATGGGGTGCCATTGGTTACACGTCTCGGTCACCTCTTGTTCTCATTGACGGCACTTTGAACAGTGGACGTTACATTTCAGATGTGTTCTCTTGATGAACTGTGGTATCGTGATGAAGCTGCATGGGCAGCTGTACCTGTACACGCCATCTCTGTTTGGCTCAATGCCCAGGCGTATCAAGGCCGTTATTACGGCCAGAGGTGGTTGTTCTGGGTACTGATTTCTCAGGATCTATGCACCCAAATTACGTGAAAATGTAATTACATGTCAGTTCTAGTATAATATATTTGTCCAATGAATACCCGTTTATTATCTGCATTTCTTCTTGGTGTTGCAATTTTAATGGCCTGTAGTGTAGGTTATGTCATGTTAAAAAAAAATGGTTCAAATGGCTCTGAGCACTATGGGACTTAACATCTATGGTCATCAGTCCCCTAGAACTTAGAACTACTTAAACCTAACTAACCTAAGGACATCACACAACACCCAGTCATCACATGTCATGTTCAACATGCCTGTCATCATTGGCGATGATGACGGATAACGAAATTCTGCATGACCCGCTGAAGTGTCGGAACATCGATGCTGTCGATGACCTCCTGAATGGCTGTTTTCAGCTCAGCTTAGTGTGCATAATACTTGCACGTATGTAATGATAATATTTTTTGCTCTACAGTGTCTGATGTAGAGGTCGTGTCATTCATGCAAATCATAGTATTTTGCATTAATTTAACCTCTAGTTATATATGGAGATTCTTTTTTAAGACGGTCGCTCAAGTTTATTGGGGGTCTCCAGCGCTCAGACCATTTGTTCATAATTTTTAGACAACATAGTTTTATGGACATAAACAGCGATTAATTTACTTATAATCAATTATTCAAAATGACAGTCACAATCGCATTGTTTATTTTGTCGCCAACCGGTTTCAACCCGCGATGGGGTCATCTGCAGGGCAATTTACACCATTTGGTCGCTTGCTGAAGTCGTGCACGGTTGGTAGTTACCGTGCACAGGCAGGGTGACGACTCCAGCGAGCGACCAAATGGTGTAAATTGCCCTGAAGATGACCCCATCGCGGGTTGAAACCGGTTGGCGACAAAGTGAATAATGCGATTGTGACTGTCATTTTGAATAGTTGATCATTTGATCAAAACCATAGGTCCAGATTTTAAAACTTGCGTTTGGCTGATATTTACAGTGGTGCAAATATTTATTGCATCACCATGAGTTACTTCGTCTTTTTGTCTTTTGCAGCAGTTTGCTTCAGGTTATACCAGTCCCATTGTTGCTAAACTTTGTTGACATATTCTTGCCTTAATAATCTGACTTCTTCACGCATGTTTTCCAACAATACACAACTCTTTGTTGTTGTCGTTTCGTTTTACAATGAAACCAGTGTTTATACCGCCATTTTGAGTTGAGACTTTGCAGTGAGAAGATGGGCAGGTCAGTTGAATTAACGCCAGAAAAGAAAGCTGCTATACTTGCTTATTCGTCTGTTGGTCTCAGCACCAGAGAGATATCTTCTAAGACAGGATTTAATCAGTCTATGATTTCGAAGTTACTGAAAAAATACAGGTAAAAAGGAAATGCTGATCGTGAGAAAGGAAGAGATCGAAAAACGACGTCCACCCCTTAACTACTATGGTCATTCGCAGGAACACAATTACTATGGAGGGGTCTCACAGACCGCATTTTTCTATTTTATATATCAAACCAGAATTTTGCTGAATATATATAGTTTCTTGACTTCCAGTCATTCATTACACTTCTTAGAGGTGGCTTTTGTAGAAATTCGATTCTTTTAAACACTGCGGTATTTTAAACACTTCGACAATTAAAACAAAGCGAAATCTGGAGTATATTTTTATTTTATGAGTTACGAAAATAACAGCAAATAGTTAGCTCTCTACTCACACACAGATTTTCATCAGAGGGATTATATTACAAATTGGCAATATAACTAGGTGGAAAAATCCGACATGACTTACGATAAATTGTGTGCGAAGTCAGCTTTCAGTTTACGACTCACTTTGCAATGTAGAGCGAATATTTCAGTCCATAAGTCTATGAATGGAGAAATTTTGCCACCATTTTACTTCTAAATTTACAAGTAAAAACTAAATACATGTTCTCATGTGCCACTGAATCATACTTTAGTCAATTTCCACCTGCAAACACTTCACGCAGACCTTCCTGTAACACTCCAAACAAATCGGAACACCATGGATACCTTGTTTTCCTCTTCAGACGAGGAGGGCAAAAGGTGCACGTTTTTCGAGTTTCGAATTCTTCTTTCGGTGTCTGAGGCTCATCTTGCAAGTGAAGACATCTGTCCCACATAACACACGTTGCACAGAAGGCCCAGCTTTCCCCGCCATAGAGAAACAGTAGCATGCAATAAAAACGCGGCACGCAAACACTATGGTACGTCTGTGAGACCTCTCAAGGCTAATAATTACGAAACAAAGAGCAGCAACAATGCAAGAATGCTGGCACGTGTAGCTTGATAGCCAATAGGAAGGTACATGGAAGAAAGAGTCCATTTGGCTTTGCAGGGGTGTGAGAAATATCTCGACACAAAAACTAGTAGCGGTCTGAGAGACGGTCGATAGTAGTTAAGGGCTACTGCCAAACAGGACAGGGTATTGAAAAGGCTTTCGGTCAACGATCGTCGTCTGTCATCAACTGAACTGAAGCGAGACTGGGAAGAAATGCGCTAGATCTCAGTAACCAATAGAACTGTAAGAAATAGGCTACTTGAGGCTGGACGCTCAGCCCGTCGTCCTAGAAGGAAGCCTTTATTGACCAAGATAATGCGACAACAGTGACTAAAATGGGCAAAAACACATGCGACATGGACACCAGAAATGTGGAACAAAGTAATCTTTTTCAGACGAGTCCAAATTTGATCTGTCTGCATGGCTCAGCTGGAAAAGTGTTCGTGCGTCGAAGAAAAGGTGAAGAATTTTTGCTATCATGCATAACATACAGTCAAACACCCACAAGGACGGTCTGGGGGTGCATTTCCAGTCACGGAATAGGTCGTCTGTACTTCATCAATGGCACTGTCAACGCAGGTGCCTACATAAGCATCCTTGAAAGGAAGCTTATGCCGACCATTAGAGACCAGTTTGGAGATGTTTCCAATTGCATTTTTCAGGACGACTCCGCTCCTTGCCATAGAGCTTTGAAGGTGAGTCCTATGAGTAACATTTGTACCGAGCACGAAGCAGATTACTTTCTTGGTTAATTATCACGTACTTATACATTTCAGGTAAAATCTTTCCTTCGACAAAATGGGGTTGGAGTATTAGAGTGGCCTGGAAACAGCCCTGATCTCAATCCTATTGAGAACTGTAGGAAGTTTATGGGAAATGCTATCACCAGAAAGAAGCCACGCAATAAACGGAAGCTGTTGGAGACCCTTGTGCGTGTGTGGTTTCATGAACTGAGTGAGGAGTTCATTAAAATGTTAATTCTTTCAATGCCTTCACGATGCCAAGCGGTGATTGAGGCGCGTGGTGGAGCAACAAAGTATTAAATGCAACAGTGTGTTCGTATGAGACAATACAAACACTAAAATCCATCAGTGTTTTGTTACAACATTAATATGCAGTGTTTCTTTCAACATTAGTATTCATGTTTCAGAATAGCAAACAGAATAGCTGACATATCCACTTACACTCATTTTTCAAGAAATATGTAATTATTAAAAAAAAACATTTTGTGAGGTTGTAGGGGACATCATAACAAATATTTCTCCCTTATGTCATTTTTTCCTATGAGGAGTATTTAAACCGGTAGAGGAAGATTTCTCTGGCGGCAAATTAATTAAACCAACAAACACTTTTCCATTTTTTTATGACCAAGAGACAACACATTAACACAACCCAATTTCAATTACAGTAGATTTTCAAAAATGCCGAACCATCGGTCCAGGAATCGACGCACACGACGACTGAAATGTGCCGTCGCGCCGTCATGTTGGAACCACATGCGTTGTCTTGTAGGGAGCGGGACGCCTTCCAGCAATTCTGGCAATGCTCTGGCGAGGAAATTGTAATAGTGGCCATTTAATGGCCTAGGTAGCAGATACGGCCCAATTAAACAGTCCCCAACAACACCGACCCGCACATTAATGAAAAACCACACTTGATGAGCGCTAGTAACTGTGGCATGTGGGTTATCCTCAATCCAAACATGCGAATTGTGCATGTTGAAGACTCCATCACGCCCGAACGTTGCTTCATCGGTAAACAACACAGAGAATGGAAATGTAGATTTCATTTCACACTGTTCCAGGTACCACTGCGAAAACTGTGCTCTGGGTGGATTATCAACTGGACAGGTTGTGGACACGCTGTAAGTGAAATGGACGTAACAATTGCTCTCGAAGGACTGTTCGTACATTCATCTGATTCGTCCCCATGTTACGTGCAATTGCACGAGTGCCGATTGAAGGATCCCGCTCCACATGCTGCAAGATAGCTGCCTCAAATTGCAGCGTTCTTACCGTGCGATGGCATCCCTGTCCAAGTAACCTGCTAAATGACCCGGTCTCACGCAGACATTGGTACACAGCAGCAAAGGTGATTAGGATATTGTTGTTGATAAACCCGCTGTGCAGCTCGTCCGTTGCGGTGCGCTACGCATTACGCACCACCCATATCAGTGTACTCACTCCAGGTGTATCGCTCCATTAGTAAACAGAGACAATGCACTACTACACCAGTGGACAGCAGTTGTGTACAACTGAAGAGCGTAATACGGCCTCCACCGGTTTAAATACTCCTCATAGGAAAAAATGACATTAGGGAAAAGTATTTGTTTTTATGTCCCCTACAAGCTCCCAGAGTTTGTCGGTTTAAATACTTTTCACCCCGTAGAAAAAAAAATTAAGAATAAAAACAAATCGACAAAAATTATTGTGTATATTCATTTCTGATAGAAATCAAGAGAAATCAGGCAAATTTAGCTCAGTCATTCCATGAATGTAACAAAAATTGTTAATTGTAAGAGGTGATGCAATAAATATTTCCACTACTGTAGTTAGTCACCCGGTCCTTCGGGGGGTCTGCGCCCGGCGCACTCTTGCCACCCCGTTTGGTGTGTAACACCGCTGGACCAGTAGTGGCCGGAAGAGGCCCCGTTCCAGGCTAGCAGAGGAGGGAGGCGCAAGGCCATGTCCTCGTATGCAAGTCCAAGGCGAAGGTCCAGCCCCACTGAGCAACAGCCTCAAGGTCGGCGCAGCGCCGCCGACACGCAGCAGAGCACCGGAAGAAGTCGCTACATATTTAAGCAAATCGTAACATTGTAACTGTACTTCTAAAACTGTTAGTTGTTAATCTTTGCCGGCCGGGGTGGCCGAGCGGTTCTAGGTGCTTCAGTCTGGAACCGCGCGACCGCTACGGTAGCAGGTTCTAATCCTGCCTCGGGCATGGATGTGTGTGATGTCCTTAGGTTAGTTAGGTTTAAGTAGTTCTAAGTTCCAGGAGACTAATGACCTCAGATATTAAGTCCCATAGTGCTCAGAGCCACTTGAACCATTTTTTTGTTAATCTTTTATAATTTTACGATGCACTTCCCCCCTACCCCCTAGCGAAGGTACCTCATCAGTTAACAGTAAAGTAAGTGCTAGGGAAGCGATGAAGCGTTGTATGTTCTAGGGAAGTCCTTTGACGGCAGCAAGAGGGACCTCAGAGAAATCAATGTACACTACTGGCCATTAAAATTGCTATACCAAGAAGAAATGCAGATGACAAACGGGTATTCATTGGTCAAATACAGGGTGTTACAAGAAGGCACGGCCAAACTTTCAGGAAACATTCCTCACACACAAATAAAGAAAAGATGTTATGTGGACATGTGTCCGGAAACGCTTAATTTCCATGTTAGAGCTCATTTTAGTTTCGTCAGTATGTACTGTATTTCCTCGATTCACCGCCAGTTGGCCCAATTGAAGGAAGGTAATGTTGACTTCGGTGCTTGTGTTGACATGCAACTCATTGCTCTACAGTACTAGCCTCAAGCACATCAGTACGTAGCATCAACAGGTTAGTGTTCATCACGAACGTGGTTTTGCAGTCAGTGCAATGTTTACAAATGCGGAGTTGGCAGATGCCCATTTGATGTATGGATTAGCACGGGGCAATAGCCGTGGCGCGATACGTTTGTATCGAGACAGATTTCCAGAACGAAGGTGTCCCGACAGGAAGACGTTCGAAGCAACTGATCGGCGTCTTAGGGAGCACGGAACATTCCAGCCTATGACTCGCGACTGGGGAAGACCTAGAACGACAAGGACACCTGCAATGGACGAGGCAATTCTTCGTGCAGTTGACGATAACCCTAATGTCAGCGTCAGAGAAGTTGCTGCTGTACAAGGTAACGTTGACCACGTCACTGTAAGAAGAGTGCTACGGGAGAACCATTTGTTTCCGTACCATGTACAGCGTGTGCAGGCACTATCAGCAGCTGATTGGCCTCCACGGGTACACTTCTGCGAATGGTTCATCCAACAATGTGTCAATCCACATTTCAGTGCAAATGTTCTCTTTACGGACGAGGCTTCATTCCAACGTGATCAAATTGTAAATTTTCACAGTCAACATGTGTGGGCTGACGAGAATCCGCACGCAATTGTGCAATCACGTCATCAACACAGATTTTCTGTGAACGTTTGGTGATGTCTTGATTGGGTCCCATGTTCTTCCACCTACGCTCAATAGAGCACGTTATCATGGTTTCATACGGAATACTCTACCTGTGCTGCTAGAACATGTGCCTTTACAAGTACGACACAACATGTGGTTCATGCACGATGGAGCTCCTGTACATTTCAGTCGAAGTGTTTGTACGCTTCTCAACAACAGATTCGGTGACCGATGGATTGTTAGAGGCGGACCAATTCCATGGCCTCCACGCTCTCCTGACCTCAACCCTCTTGACTTTCATTTATGGGGGCATTTGAAAGCTCTTGCCTACGCAACCCCGGTACCAAATGTAGAGACTCTTGGTGCTCGTATTGTGGACGGCTGTGATACAATACGCCATTCTCCAGGGCTGCATCAGCGCATCAGGGATTCCATGCGACGGAGGGTGGATGCATGTATCCTCGCTAACGGAGGACTTTTGAACATTTCCTGTAACAAAGTGTTTGAAGTCACGCTGGTACGTTCTGTTGCTGTGTGTTTCCATTCCATGATTAATGTAATTTGAAGAGAAGTAATAAACTGAGCTCTAACATGGGAAGTAAGCGTTTCCGGACACATGTCCACATAACGTATTTTCTTTCTTTGTGTGTGAGGAATATTTCCTGAAAGTTTGGCCGTACCTTTTTGTAACACCCTGTATATTATACGAGAACTGACATGTGATTACATTTTCACGCAATTTGGGTGCATAGATCCTGTGAAATCAGTACCCAGAACAACCACCTCTGGCCGTAATAACGGCCTTTAAACGCCTGGGCATTGAGTCAAACAGAGCTTGGATGGCGTGTACAGATACAGTTGCCCATGCAGCTTCAACACGATACCACAGTTCATTAAGAGTAGTGACTGGCGTATTGTGACGAGCCAGTTGCTCGGCCACCATTGACCAGACGTTTTCAGTTGGTGAGAGATCTGGAGAATGTGCTGGCCAGGGCAGCAGTCGAACATTTTCTGTATCCAGAAAGGCCCGTACAGGACCTGCAACATTCGGTCGTGCATTATCCTGCTGAAATGTAGGGTTTCGCAGGGATCGAATGAAAGGTGGAGCCACGGGTCGTAGCACATCTGAAATTTAACGATTACTGTTCAAAGTGCCGTCAATGAGAACAAGAGGTGACCGATACGTGTAACCAATGGCACCCCATACCACCATGCCGGGTGATACGCCAGTATGGCGATGACGAATACACGCTTCCAATATGCGTTCACCGCGATGTCGCCAAACACGGAAGCGACCATCATGATGCTGTAAACAGAGCCTGGATTCATCCGAAAAAATGACGTTTTGCCATTCGTGCACCCAGGTTCGTCGTTGAGTACACCATCGCAGGAGCTCCGGTCTGTGATGCAGCGTCAAGGGTAACCGCAGCCATGGTCTCCGAGCTGATAGTCCATGCTGCTGCAAACGTCGTCGAACTGTTCGCGATCCGTTACAGCCACGTGGATAAGATGCGTGTCATCTCGACTGCTAGTGATACGAGGCCGTTGGGATCCACCGATTCCATATTCTGCTAACAGTCATTGGATCTCGACCAACGCGAGCAACAATGTTGCGATACGATAAACCGCAATCGCGATAGGCTACAATCCGACCGTTATCAAAGTCGGAAACGTGATGGTACGCATTTCTCCTCCTTACACGAGGCATCACAACAACGTTTCACCAGGAAACGCCGGTCAACTGCTGTTTGTGTATGAGAAATCGGTTGGAAACTTCCCTCATGTCAGCACGTTTTAGGTGTCGCCACCGTCGCCAACCTTGTGTGAATGCTCTGAAAAGCTAATCATTTGCATATCACAGCATCTTCTTCCTGTCGGCTAAATATCGCGTCTGTAGCACGTCATCTTCGTGGTGTAGCACTTTTAATGGCCAGTAGTGTAAATGTTGATTCAGCATCTGAATTAGTGGACCGAAAGGGACATGAGTGTACATTTGTTAAAGTAAAAATTACGAGTGAGGCAATATCGAGAGGGCAAGTACGTGAGAAAAAGGGTACATGAGAAGAGATAGAACAAATTTTAGAAGAGAACTACGCGAGTAAGTGGACGATCGACTAATATGCGTATAGGACAAGACAAGGCCATGGGGAACCATTCTCTTCATGGGCCAATAGGACTGGCGAAATTTAGAGAGAGCTTAGGGAAGGCGTAACTAGAGTCACAAGCAGAGAAAATAAGAGATGAGATAGAGCTTTTTAGGTAGAGCAAGCTTTATACAAGGGTTAAGTAATGTCAGAAGCTTGAACGTGGGGTTAAGTAATGTCAGAATCTTGCACGTGGTAGGGAAACTAGAAAATCTGAAAAGGAAAATGGAAAGGCTCCATCAAGGTATAGTAGGGGTCAGTGAAGTGAAGTGGAAAGAAGACAATGATTTCTTGTCAGATGAGTATAGGATAGTATCAACAGCAGCAGAAAATTACCTCGAAGAAAACGGTCTATTGACGCACAGTCAACATGGGTTTAGAAAGCATCGTTTTTGTGAAACACAACTAGCTCTTTATTCATATGAAGTGCTGAGTGCTATTGACAAGGGATTTCAGATCGATTCCGTATTTCTGGATTTCCGGAAGGCTTTTGACACTGTACTACACAAGCGGTTCGTAGTGAAATAGCGTGCTTATGGAATATCGTCTCAGTTATGTGATTGAATTTGTGATTCCCTGTCAGAGAGGTCACAGTTCGTAGTAACTGACGGAAAGTCATCGAGTAAAACAGAAGTGATTTCTGGCGTTCCTCAAGGTAGTGCTATAGGCCCTTTGCTGCTCCTTATCTATATAAACGATTTGGGAGACAATCTGAGCAGCCGTCTTCGGTTGTTTGCGGATGACGCTGTCGTTTATCGACTAATAAAGTCATCAGAAGATCAAAACAAACTGCAAAACGACTTATAAAAGATATCTGAATGGTGCGAAAAGTGGCAGTTGACCCTAAATAACGAAAAGTGTGAAGTCATCCACATGAGTGCGAAAAGGAACTCGTTAAACTTCGGTTACACGATAAATCAGTGTAATCTAAAAGCCGTAAATTCAGCTAAATACCTAGGTATTACAATTACGAACAACTTAAATTTTAAGGAACACATAGAAAATGTTGTGGGGAAGGCTAACCAAAGACTGCGTTTTATTGGCAGGATACTTAGAAAATGTAACAGACCTACTAAGGAGACTGCCTTGTCCGCCCTCTTTTAGAATACTGTTGCGAGGTGTGGGATCCTTACCAGATAGGACCGACGGAGTACATCGAAAAAGTTCAAAGAAAGGCAGCACGTTTTGTATTATCGCGAAATATGGCAGAGAGTCTCACAGAAATGATACAGGATTTGGGATGGACATCATTAAAAGAAAAACGTTTTTCGTTGCGACGGAATCTTCTCACGAAATTCCAATCACCAACTTTCTCCTCCGAATGCGAAAATATTTTGTTGACACCGACTTATATAGGGAGGAACAATCACCAAGATAAAATAAGGGAAATCAGAGCTCATACGGAAAAATATAGGTGTTCATTCTTTCCGCGCGCTGTAAAAGATTGGAATAATAGAGAATTGTGAAGGTGGCTCGATGAACCCCCTGCCAGGTACTTAAATGTGATTTGCAGAGTATCCATGTAGATGTAGATGCAGATGTAGTTGTAGAACAGGAGTAGGATTCGTTATGAATAGGGAGGTAGGGCAGAGATATGTTAGTGTGAACAGTTCAGTGATTGGGTCGTTCTTATCAGAATCGACAGCAAACCAACACCGACAACGATAGTTCAGGTATACATGCCGACGTCGCAAGCTGAAGATGAAGCGGTAGAGAAAGTGTATGAGGATATTGTGAAAGGGTACAGTACCACCCGACATTGAAAATAGGTACAACATACTTCATTATTTTTGTCAGAACAACACATTTTTTTGTAAAATTACTCAATTTCAATTAATACAGCGAAGCCGGATACCAGTGTGGGAAAGAATGACAATTTATTTATTTAATTGATCACATGTGCACTCCCACAAAATAAATCCCTACATCCAGTTTGGTGAGATCTGTGAAATGAATGAATGTATGATCGTCTGCTAACCGCAGATAGTGAATGTGAATATACGATCATCTTTGAGACGATCCTTTGGCCACCTTTGGTGGGACCAAAGAGATGAAATTTACCTGAGCTATGAGCGCCTGAAATGTGGCTGACCAATACGGTAGCAAGGTGCTTCCCCACTTCGGCAGAGGTGCGAGAGGACCTGAAGAACGGCCATGTTTCGGCACTCTGCCGCTGGATCTTGTGCTGTCTTAGGTGTGCTCCGTAAAGACAAAAGAGTGGAGACATGGTATGCATGTGGAGTATTTAAGAGTAGTTTGAAATAATAATTTCTCTATTTCAGGAACTTTTGTGGGGAGAATTAAATGTCAGGCAGGTAATATTAAAGGGATTGTAGTAATCTTCTGAAGTGACCAACGGTCACAATGAAACCACGTGTAGCATTAAGTTGAAATACTTCCATGTGCTTAAGTTAAGCTGAATTACTAGCGTGTGTACAATAAGTTGAAATATTTAAGAAATAGCGTGTGTACCATAAGTTGAAATATTTAAGAAATGGCGTGTGCAGGACTTGAAATTAGAGACGAGTACTTCCACGTGTTGAGTACTGTGTGAGTCTCAAACTGTGTATGAGACAAAAGATAAAGAGAAGTACTCTTCCATGGTATCAGTTGAGGACTCGCGTGTGTGATGAATATGCTCTTAATATTACTTTGCATGTTATGTTTCCGTGTGACGCTTGATTCAAACTATAATACTCTGAGAGAGAAGCAAGGTGAGTCAGCCGTCTATCCAGAAACGCCACTTGGCTTGCATTGCACAGGAAGACGTGCATATATCACCAGAGTTCATAGTAGGAAAGAAGAATTATGAAGTGGGGCAGTGTCGTGTGAAACTGGGATAAATACTAATTGAAGTGGGAAAGCTGAAAGTGATAGTGTTGTGACTATTTATTGTGTTGTATTCCATGTTGTAGTGTGGTGTATATCATGTAATTTGGGTATGTGTGGTTTGCATAGGAGAGTAGCAAGGTAGTTTCAGAGGTAGTGGGTTATGCTTGTTCCTTCTGTACCGCTCGATCTGGAGGAAAGTCTCGTGATGATGATTGCGAGAGTCGAAGTGTGAGATATAATAAAAGATCCACCATCCTATCCAGAAAGTGCACTGTAGCGTTAAATAATTACGAGACCATAAGATAGAGAATCACCAATGTAAAGCCATGCCCACTGGGCGGAATTTCTCATGTGTTATTGTTGTAGGTTATAGAATTTGTGTGTTTAGATTATAGAATTTATCGGAATAAATAAGATAGTGAAAAGAAAAGGATTGGTGGCCTTTTCCTTCGAATTGTATGTTGTCATGATATCCAGAATTTATAATGTGTGCGCCATTCATATTCAGTGCGATGGTCACGTGTTGATAAAAGCCGTTAAATAAAAAAAATAAAAAAAAGAAAATGTGGTAAGAATGAATTCACTCGCTTGGCAGACCACTCATCTTGCAGGCCTGACTGCTTGATGCCACAGTATGAGCAAGGCATGTGGGTGCCTCTCAATTGAAAGGGCAATACAGTATGTAAAGGGGGATGAAAATCTAATAGTTATGGGGCACTGGAATGCAGTTGTGGGGGAATGAGTAGAAGAAAAGGTTACAGGAGAATATGGGCTTGGGACGAGGAACGGGAGAGGAGAAAGACTAATTGAGTTCTGTAACAAGTTTCAGCTAGTAATAGTGAATACTCTGTTCAAGAATCACACGAGGAGGAGGTATACTCTGGTAATACGGGAAGATTTCAGTTAGATTACATCATAGTGAGACAGAGATCCCGAAATCAGATACTGGATTGTATGGCGTACACAGGAGCAGATATAGACTCAGATCACAATATTGTAGTGATGAAGAGTAGGCTGAAGTTTAAGACATTAGTCAGGAAGAATCAATACGCAAAGAAGTGGGGCACGGAAGTACAAAGGAATGACGAGATATGGCTGAAGTTCTCTAAGGCTATAGATACAGCAATAAGGAATAGCTCAGTAGGCAGTACAGTTGAAGAGGAATGGACATCTCTAAAAAGGGCCATCACAGAAGTTGGGAAAGAAAACAGGTACAAATAGGGTAACTGCGAACAAATCTGGGTAACAGCTGGAATACTTCAATTGATCGATAAAGAAGGAAAAACAAAAATGCTCCGGGACTCAGGAATACAGAAATACAAGTCGCTGTGGAATGAAATAAATAGGAAGTGCAGGGAAGCTAAGACGAAATGGCTGCAGGAAAAATGTGAAGACATCGAAAAAGAAATGATCGTCCGAAGGACAGACTCAGCGTACAGGAAAGTCAAAACAACCTTGGTTAACATTAAAAGAATGGGTGATAATATTAAGAGTGCAACGGGAATTCCACTGTTAAATGTAGAGGAGAGAGTGGATAGGTGGAAAGAATACATTGAAAGCCTCTATGAGGGGGAAGATTTTTCTGATGTGTTAGAAGAAGGAACAGGAGTCGATTTAGAAGAGATAGGGGATCCAGTATTAAAATTTAAATGAGATTTGGAGGACTTAAGATCAAATAAGGCAAAAGGGATAGATAACATTCCATCAGAATTTCTAAAATCATTGGGGGAGTGGCAGCAAAACGACTATTCAGGTTGTGTGTAGACTGTATGAGTCTGGCTACATACCATCTGACTTCCGGAAACGCATCATCCACACAATTCCGAAGACGGCAAGAGCTGACAAGTGCGAGAATTTTCGCACAGTCAGTTTAACAGATCATGCATCCAAGTTACTTACAAGAATAATATGCAGAAGGATGGAAGAGAAAATTGAGGATGCGCTAGATGACGATCAGTTTGGCTTTAGGAAAGGTAAAGGCACGAGACAGGCAATTCTGACGTTGCGGTTAATAATGGAAGCAAGACTAAAAATTAAGACACGTTCATAGGCTTTGTCGACCTGGAAAAAGTGTTCGACAATGTAAAATGGTGCAAGATGTTCCAAATTCTGAAAAAAGAAGGGATAAGCTATAGATAGACACGGGTCATATACAATATGTTCAACAGCCAAGAGGGAATTAGAAGAGTGGACGACAAAGACCTAAGTGCTCGTACTAAAAAAGGTGTAAGACAAGGTTGTAGCCTTTCGCCCATACTGTTCAATCTGTACATCGAGGAAGCAGTGATGGAAATAAAAGAAAGATTCAGGAGTGCAATTAAAATTCAAGGTGAAAGGATATCAATGATACGATTCGCTGATGACATTGCTATCCTGAGTGAAAGTGAAGAAGAATTACATGATCTGCTGAATGGAATGAAAGTCTAATGAGCACAGAGTATGGATGAGAGTAAATCGACGAAAGACGAAGGTAATGAGAAGTAGTAGAAATGAGAGCAGCGAGAAACTTAACGTCAGAATTGATGGTCATGAAGTAGATGAGGTTAAAGATTTCTGCTACCTAGGCAGTAAAATAACCAATGACGGACGGAGCAAGGAGGACATCAAAAGCAGACTAGCACTGGCAAAAAAGGCATTCCTGGCCAAGAGAAGTCTACTAATATCAAATATCGGCCTTAATTTGAGGAAGAAATTTCTAAAAATGTACGCCTGGAGTACAGCAGTGTATGGTAGTGAAACATGGACTGTGGGAAAACCGTAACAGAAGAGAATAGCATTTGAGATGTGCTGCTACAGACGAATGTTGAAAATTAGGTGGATTGATAAGGTAAGGAATGAGGATGTTCTGCGCAGAGTCGGAGAGGAAAAGAATATATGGAAAACACTGGTAAGGAGAAGGGACAGGATGATAGGACATCTGTTAAGACACGAAGGAATGACATCCATGATGCTAGAGGGAGCTGTAGGGGGCAAAAACTGTAGAGAAAGACAGAGATTGGAATACATCCAGCAAATAATTGAGGATGTAGGTTGCAAGTGCTACTCTGAGATGAAGAGGTTGGCACATGAGAGGAATTCGTGGCGGGCCGCATCAAACCAGTCAGAAGATTGATGACCAAAAAAAAGTAATGACCGAATATCAGCAATTGTGAAAAGTCGAGGTGACGAATTTGGATTAGCTGCCACAGTAGAATTATCATTACATGAAAAAAGCGCATATTGTCAATGAAAGAGCAGGGAACAGCCCCACGAACAAGGAAGGAGTGAGTGCGCTCACGAAACATTGAAAGAGGAGACTAGTGTTTAATGTCTCGTCGACAACGAGGTCATTGGAGACGGAGCACAAGCTCGGATTAATGAACGATGGGGAAGGGAATCAGCCGTGCCCTTTCGAAGGAACCATTCCGGCGTTTGCCTGAAGCTATTTTGGGCAATCCCGGAAAACTTAAATCTGGATGGCCGAACGCGGGTTTGAACCGTCGTCCTCCCACATGTGAGTCCAGTGTGCTAACCACTGCGCCACCTCGCTCGGTACGAAACACTGAAGTCAACTACGGAAACAAAAGAGTTAAGATGTTTTACATCGGAAGTTCACTGAGGCTTTTTGCAGATGATGCTGTGGTGTATCGAGAGGTTGTAACAATGGAAAATTGTACTGAAATGCAGGAGGACCTGCAGCGAATTGACGCATGGTGCAGGGAATGGCAATTGAATCTCAATGTAGACAAGTGTAATGTGCTGCGAATACATTGAAAGATAGATCCCTTATCATTTAGCTACAAAATAGCAGGTCAGCAACTGGAAGCAGTTAATTCCATAAATTATCTGGGAGTAGGCATTAGGAGTGATTTAAAATGGAATGATCGTATAAAGTTGATCGTCGGTAAAGCAGATGCCAGACTGAGATTCATTGGAAGAATCCTAAGGAAATGCGAGGAAGTAGGTTACAGTACGCTTGTTCGCCCACTGCTTGGATACTGCTCAGCAGTGTGGGATCCGTACCAGATAGGGTTGATAGAAGAGATAGAGAAGATCCAACAGAGAGCAGCGCGCTTCGTTACAGGATCATTTAGTAATCGCGAAAGTGTTACGGAGATGATAGATAAACTCCAGTGGAAGACTCTGCAGGAGAGACGCTCCGTAGCTCGGTACGGGCTTTTGTTAAAGTTTCGAGTACATATCATCACCGAGGAGTCAAGCAGTATATTGCTCCCTCCAACGTATATCTCGCGAAGAGACCACGAGGATAAAATCAGAGAGATTAGAGCCCACACAGAAGCATACCGACAATCCTTCTTTCCACGAACAATACGAGACTGGAATAGAAGGGAGAACCGATAGAGGTACTCAGGGTACCCTCCGCCACACACCGTCAGGTGGCTTGCGGAGCATGGATGTAGATGTAGATGTAGATATGAGGGTATATAGCAAGTAAGTGTAGGAAAAACAAGGCGGAAGGAAGAGTTCCTACTATCCAGGCAAAACAGTTCACAAATTTCTGATATGATTGTGATAAACCAGGTCACACATGGTCGGAATGCAAGGAAAGTGACGGAAATAGATCCCAGCACAGTAAAAAGGGAATTGCAGAGAAGTCAACGGATTGCAGTCACTGCGTGAACGGAGATGCCCAGAGCGTAATCTGCCAGGTAACTACGGTGCACCGTGCACCGCGGTAGAAGACGTGACTTGTTTTAAATGTAAACGGCCAGGGCACAACGCCAAGAACTGCTGCAAAGGGCCTTTGCATGCGTGGAGAAAAACTAGAGTTCCAGAGTCAAATAAGACAGCGAAACGGTTCGGGAAAACTAAAGGGTGCCTAAGCCGTATAGTCGGGCATTCTCGCGGTAAACAAGCTCACAATTAAGGTAGTAGACTGTGCCACAAAAAATTGTGTCAGTGTTATATCGTGTAGAGCGAAGGGTAATGTTATACTGTGTACAGCTAAGGAGGAAATTAAAGCTGTTAATAGATACAGATGCACAGCTATGTTTGTTAAAGGAAGCAGTATTCCCGTAGACAGTACAACCAGAACAGATGAAGTGGAAGGGCTTCGATTAAAGCGTGTTACCAACGAAGCAGTTAGGAAGAGGTGCAAATACGCCTAGGTGTTGGAGACATGGAACACACGATTTATGTGTACGGGTCAGGGTTAGACATCCAATACGACGGGTTGATCGGTATGGATTTTCTAAGGAAGCATAAAGGTAAATTAGACAATGCGAGAAAAGTATTAAGTTTAGAAGGGAAAGACATATTTTAACAGTGGAAATGGAACCGAAAGGATATGAGCTCCAGACCGATCAGGAATCCGAAAAGCAGTCGAACCACGCGAGTAAAACATGTAAGAGGAAATTTCGAAACGAGTGTACATTCCGGAATCGTGCGAAATGGTTGTTGGATAGCAAGTGCAATATATCTATCAGAGGTCAAAGTACATTTAAAGAACGTCAAATTAGCGACAGGATCAACGCAACTAAGAAAGGTATGCGAAGTAAAAAGCTGTGAGGAAGTCACAGAAAAAAACAAGAAATCGTTGCAGCATTTTGCAAAAACAATTGAGAGTGGATCATTTTAATGCCGAAGAAAAGAGTGCATTAGTAGAAGTTTGCACAGAGTTGTTGTTGCTGTTGTGATCTTCAGTCCTGAAACTGGTTTGATGCAGCTCTCCATGCTACTCAATCCTGTGCAAGCTTCTTCATCTCCCAGTACCTACTGCAGACTACATCCTTCTGAATCTGCTTAGTGTATTCATCTCTTGGTCTCCCTCTACGATTTTTACCCTCCACGCTGCCCTCCAATACTAAATTGGTGATCCCTTGATGCCTCAGAACATGTCATACCAACCGATCCCTTCTTCTAATCAAGTTGTGCCACAAACGCCTCTTCTCCCCAATTCTATTCAATACCTCCTCATTAGTTATGTGATCTACCCATCTAATCTTCAGCATTCTTCTGTAGCACCACATTTCGAAAGCTTCTATTCTCTTCTTGTCTAAACTATTTATCGTCCATGTTTCACTTCCATACATGGCTACACTCCATACAAATACTTTCAGAAACGACTTCCTGACACTTAAATCAATACTCGATGTTAACAAATTTCTCTTCTTCAGAAATGCTTTCCTTGCCATTGCCAGTCTACATTTTATATCCTCTCTACTTCGACCATCATCGGTTATTTTGCTCCCCAAATAGCAAAACTCCTTTACTAGTTTAAGTGTCTCATTTCCTGATCCAATTCCCTCAGCATCACCCAATTTAATTCGACTACATTCCTTTATCCTCGTTTTGCGTTTGTTGATGTTCATCTTATATCCTCCTTTCAAGACACTGTCCATTCCGTTCAACTGCTCTTCCAAGTCCTTTGCTGTCTCTGACAGAATTACAATGTCATCGGCGAAACTCAAAGTTTTTATTTCTTCTCCATGGATTTTAGTACCTAATCCGAACTTTTCTTTTGTTTCCTTTACTGCTTGCTCAATATACAGATTGAATAGCATCGGGGAGAGGCTACGACCCTGTCTCACTCCCTTCCCAACCACTGCTTCCCTTTCATGTCCCTCAACTCTTACAACTGCCATCTGCTTTCTGTACAAATTGTAAATAGCCTTTCGCTCCCTGTATTTTACCTCTGCCAGCTTCAGAATTTGAAAGAGAGTATTCCAGTCAACATTGTCAAAAGCTTTCTCTAAGTCTACAAATGCACGGAGTACGTAGATGTATTCCATCTGCCAGGTGACAAACTGTCACATATCTCCACAGTGATGCACAGAATCACAATACCCTCGGAACATGCAGGAAAAGTGACAAATACTAGACCATACAGTAGCGATCACCAAACATTTTTGCTCAAGAGCCAATAATGATAGCGCGGTGGTTAGACACTGGACTCGCATTCGGGAGGACGACGGTTCAATCCCGCGTCCGGCCATCCTGATTTAGGTTTTCCGTGATTTCCCTAAATCGGTCCAGGCAAATGCCGGGATGGTTCCTTTGAAAGGGCACGGCCGACTTTCGTCCCCGTACCTCCCTAATCCGATGAGACTGATGACCTCGCTTTCTGGTCTCCTTCCCCAAACAACCCCCAACCCCCAATAATGATACTGTGGGGCGGCACTTCGGGCCGTATATGTACCGCTCCTATTATTAATTAACTTAGGTGAACACATCCTTGCTATGTTGGATGGAGGGACAGCGGTTGATATGCATGTAATAAATATAAAAAAAGCCATCAGCCGTAAGTTCATCTCCACATTATTTCATAGGCTATCGGTTTCGGTGATATCATAAGCCGTCATCAGGCCCTCTGTTCTACATAGTGGCTGAAGTTTTCAGTGGTACAATTTTTGTACGTCATATACGAAAAATAACAGTCTTCGCACCACCTTATGTCCGCACGACTTGAGCACACGCCACATACTGTGTTCTAGCTATTGGCGTTTGCTAATGTCGTGTGCACATAACATTTTTGTTTGTTAGCGAGCAGGGAAACTACACTCTTAAGAAGCTCTTAACGTTAGTTGACGATTCTGGATTCGGCTTAGTACTATAAAATACCGCTTAGAACGGTGGGCCGCACGAATACTTCATTCGGGCTGCGTACGGTCTGTGGGCCGTAGTTCGACGACCACCGCCATACAGAATACCCGAGGCACAGAAAGAGGTTTTGAAAGAGTAGGTAGAAAAGATGTTGAGCGATGACATAATTCTCGAAAGCAAGAGTGCCTGGAACGCGTATTTATTGTTTGTCCCAGCAAGTGGTGAAGTGGAGAATCGTAGAGCACTGCAGGTAATTGCGTGGTGTTACTGTAGGTGATTCATTTCTGCTACCAAATACCTCCGATTAGCTAGGATAGGCAAAGTACTTCTCAACGCTTGACCTTGACTACCAAATGTTGACGGACGAGAAAGATTGAGAGAAAACTACGTTCAGCTCAAACTATCAACATTATGAGTACAAACGAATGCCAATGGGACTGAAGGGAGCCCCAGGATGTTTCCTACGATTAATGAACACAGTTTTTGTAGGTCTTCGAGGTATTAATGCTTCGTGTAACAAGACGATATAGTGTGTCGTGGAAGAAACCTGCAGGAGGATAATCAGAAGCTTTGTTTAATTTATGATAGGTTGCGAGAGCACAAGTTAAAGCAGCGACCCGATATGTGCGAGTTCTTAAGATAGGAAGTGATTTTCTTGGGTCATGCCTCACAGATAAAGGGATCGCACCGGAAACGGCAGAAGTGGAAAAAGCGAAGTTCTTTCCACAGACAAGGACAACGAAATAATTGAAAGGGGGTACTACTGCTAGTCTCTTGCCAATTTTAGCAAAATCGCGAAGTCTCTACACGAACTGCTAAACAAAGGTGTAAGATACGAATAGGATCAAAGACAAAATTATGCTTCTGAGCAACTAGAGACGAAATTGGTTAACTCACCACTATCTCAGTACCCAGATTTTACAAAATCGTTCATAGTGACCAACAGACGCTAGCAATTCAGCTATAGTAGCCTCCTTGTCGTAAGGCGAAAAAATTGGTGAAGATTTGCCCATTGTATACTCATCTAGACCATTAAACAAGGCAGAATTATAGTATCACAGAGAAAGAATTGTTGGCTATAGTATTTGCAGTAATGCAATTCTGACAATACATATATAGATGACGGTTTACAGTGGCAACAGATCATAAGCCATTAACACGAATATTCAGTGTAAATGATCCTAGTTCAAGACTCCTGAAGTGGAGACGTAAACTTGAGGAGTATGATGGTTCAAATGGCTCAGAGTACTATGGGACTCAACTGCTGAGGTCATTAGTCCCCTAGAACTTAGAACTAGTTAAACCTAACTAACCTGAGGACATCACAAACATCCATGCCCGAGGCCGGATTCGAACCTGCGACCGTAGCGATCTTGCGGTTCCAGACTGCAGCGCCTTTAACCGCACGGCCACTTCGGCCGGCTGAGGAGTATGACTGTGATGTAATTTACAAGCCGGGTAGGTTGAATAGCAGTGCAAATGCTGTTAATAGGATACGGTCCAGTGGGAGTACCCATATTGACAGAGGTCAGCTGGAAGGAAAGAACGAGATTAATCAGGCGAACGTGTGACAAACCCATATGAGCACTGAAACAGGACGTGATGAGAAGATATCAGTAGACAAACAAGCAGAAAACGAAATTAGTCCTGAGAAAAAGTAACCGATACGACATGAAATGCACGATAATCCGTTGAGAGAACACCAAGGCATGTATAGACCGTTCGAAAGGATAAATGATTATAAGCAGAGAAAGGGAATGAAACTCAATACAGATGAATATATACGTAAGTGTCCATCATGCCAGAAGAATAAGCTTACACAGGCAAAAACAACAATGACGTTAGAAATAGCAGATATGACGGAAAGTGTATTCGAAAGGCGTTCAATGGACATTTAGGACCTTTAAATGTGTCAAGCACAGGTAAGAGATAAATAATGACATTCCAAGAAAACTTAAGTAAGTTTACGTTAGCCGTGCCAGTAGAACATCAAGACGCTGACACGATAGCAGAAGCATTTGTAGAATACATAGTTCTAAGATACGAAATTCGCTCATTACTTCTAATTCACCAAAGACCAAACTTTTTAAGTGATCTTTTCAACCATGTTTGTAGATTGTTACATATTAGTAAGATACACATAACGGTATACCATCCACAACCAAACGGTGCGTTAGAGAGAAATCAGTGGGACAAGTGGATACCATATGCAATTTTCTTATTCAGCACAACAACACACAGCAATGCAGGCTACACGCCCTTTGAATTGATGTATGGCAGAAAGGTAAATACAGTACGAACATTGCAATGAGAATCCGCAAAGGTCAACAGGCTGAGAGCCAGCATGCAAGAGGCACATAATGTAGCAAGACAATCTATAATACAAAACAAAAAGGCTAACAAGATAAAGTATGATAAACGACAAAGTATTGCTGTACGATGAAACAGTAAGACGTGGAAGATCTAGGAGACTCGATTAACAGTGACAAGAGCCATATTAAGTAGTCAGAATAGGCACGCCGAACGTAGTCATAAAATTTAGAGGAACCAAAGAAACAAAGGTACATGCAAACAGATTAAAATAGTGCTCCTAATTTCAGGTATGATACAGGCAGGAAGATTACTACGACTACTACTGCTACTACTATTGCTACTAGCAATCACAGCAAGAGCTAAACCATTGACAACGGATTACGAAGGTTCAAAAATAGATAAGTCTTCAGGATTGTACTAAGATAGTTTAACAGAAGTAGAAATATACACATGGAGGACTGTAACAAAGTAAATTCAGATGCTGTAACTGAACGTTTTCAGAAGGCTGAAAGGTATGGCAAACTAATAGCACAGAGGTCTAGCGACACTCTAAAAGAACTTAATGTAGATTTAATAAAATGACGCTTGCTAGACCAACGGGGGCCACATCATATAGAAAAGGTAACAGAGTTACAGAGGCTGGTACACCAGCTGACAAGGCGTGAGACAAGAAAGAAGAGAGGCCTGTTTTATTTTGTCAGTGAGATACAATTTGGTACGCTAGATGAAGATGATGCTAAGTGTGGCAGGGAACACGTAGAGGAAATGGAGAGGGATTCGAAAGATCTTTTGAGGTTAACTAAGGAACAAGTGGCAATGGTAAGAGCCACATTATCAGGAGTAAACAGGACAGTACGTGCGATAAAATAAAACTAGGATAAGTTAAAATTTGGGATGGAAAGGCTAGAAAGATTCAGTAAGTCATATGTTAAGGAGACAGACATAGGATTTAAAAGAGTTGCAACATTTGTAACCGTATGCGAACAAGCACTGAAACTAGCCAGATGTATTTGGGTATATAGAATCAAAGTACGAACAAATCATAAATGCTACAGGTAATGCACAGAAAGTTATACTGCAGCCTCATATCATAAACGTGATACAATTACTCTGATGAGTAACGTCAATTACATCGGCATGGAAGATGTCTTGTATCCACGGAAATGACAGCCAAGTCTTAAGGGAAAGGCTTCACGAGCATAATAAGGGAAAAGTTATGACGCAGGCAGGCAGCACCAGAGCACGACAACAAGCTTACATAAAAAATCAGATGCTTAAAGTCACGTAGAAGGCATCTTTTCAGCTGGTGGCGCCACAGGGACGCCAGCCACGCTTAAGAAATAACACTGTAAGATGTAAATATAATTCAGAGTGAGAGTAAGAGAGGAATAAGGGAGAGAGTCTCTGGAAGAGTCACATATACGTAATGAAGAGCCTACACCAGGTTCAGGACATGAATTTACAAAAGGCGCTTTCCTCCCTCCATTCACATTCTGAAAAACAATGCATAGTAACAGCCAATGCGATGGCGATGATCCTTCAACATTACACCAAGTCAGGGACTGGGTGAGGAGAAGGGGAAATTGATTAAAACTAGGATGCAGATGCTCCGAAGAGAGAGTCATGGCAGTTAGAGCAGACAGGAGTAGATGTTAGATGGGACAGGCAGGTCCTAGTGGAAGTAGAGAGTTAGCAGTGTTGCCAGAAACAACCTAAGTTATTAGCTAAGCAGGGCTGAGCCGAGTTATCTGCAGTTGTTCTTCTCTACATCTACATCTACATCCATACTCCGCAAGCCACCTGACGGTGTGTGGCGGAGGGTACTTTGAGTACCTCTATCGGTTCTCCCTTCTATTCCAGTCTCGTATTGTTCGTGAAAAGAAAGATTGTCGGTATGCCTCTGTATGGGTTCTAATATCTCTGATTTTATCCTCATGGTCTCTTCGCGAGATAAATGTAGGAGAGAGCAATATACTGCTTGACTCCTCGGTGAAGGTATGTTCTCTAAACTTCAACAAAAGCCCGTACCGAGCTACTGAGCGTCTCTCTTGCAGAGTCTTCCACTGGAGTTTATCATCATCTCCATAACGCTTTCGCGATTACTAAATGATCCAGTAACGAAGCGCGCTGCTCTCCGTTGGATCTTTTCTATCTCTTCTATCAACCCTATCTGGTACAGATCCCACACTGGTGAGCAATATTCAAGCAGTGGTCGAACAAGTGTACTGTAACCTACTTCCTTTGTTTTCGGATTGCATTTCCTTAGGATTCTTCCAATGAATCTCAGTCTGGCATCTGCTTTACCGACGATCAACTTCATGTGAACATGAATGAGATTTTCACTCTGCAGCGGAGTGTGCGCTGATATGAAACTTCCTGGCAGATTAAAACTGTGTGCCCGGCCGAGACTCGAACTCGCGACCTTTGCCTGTCGCGGACAAGTGCTCTACCAACTGAGCTACCGAAGCACGACTCACGCCTGGAACTTACAGCTTTACTTCTGCCAGTACCTCGTCTCCTGCCTTCCAAAATTTTACAGAAGCTCTCCTGCGAAACTTGCAGAACTGGCACTCCTGAAAGAAAGGATATTGCGGAGACATGGCTTAGCCACAGCCTGGGGGATGTTTCCAGAATGAGATTTTCACTCTGCAGCGGAGTGTGCGCTGATATGAAACTTCCTGGCAGATTAAAACTGTGTGCCCGACCGAGACTCGAACTCTGGACCTTTGCCTTTCGCGGGCAAGTGCTCTACCAACTGAGCTACCGAAGCACGACTCACGCCCGGTACTCACAGCTTTACTTCTGCCAGTACCTCGTCTCCTGCCTTCCAAAATTTTACAGAAGCTCTCCTGCGAAACTTGCAAAACTAGCACTCCTGAAATAAAGGATATTGCGGATACATGGCTTAGCCACAGCCTGGGGGATGTTTCCAGAATGAGATTTTTACTCTGCAGCGGAGTGTGCGCTGATACGAAACTTCCTGGCAGATTAAAACTGTGTGCCCGACCGAGACTCGAACTCGGGACCTTTGCCTTTCGCGGGCAAAGCTGTGAGTACGGGGCGTGAGTCGTGCTTCGGTAGCTCAGTTGGTAGAGCACTTGCCCACAAAAGGCAAAGGTCCCGAGTTCGAGTCTCGGTCGGGCACACAGTTTTAATCTGCCAGGACGTTTCATGTGAACATTCCATATTAAATCACTCCTAATGCGTACACCCAGATAATTTATGGAATTAACTGCTTCCAGTTGCTGATCTGCTGTATTGTAGCTAAATGATAAAGGATCTTTCTTTCTATGTATTCGCAGCACACTACACTTGTCTACATTGAGATTCAATTGCCATTCCCTGCACCATGCGTCAATTCGTTGCAGATCCTCCTGCATTTCAGTACAATTTTCCATTGTTACAACCTCTCGATATACCAAAGTATCATCCGCAAAAAGCCTCAGTGAACTACCGATGTTATCCACAAGGTCATTTATGTATATTGTGAATAGCAACGGTCTTACGACACTCCCCTGCGGCACACCTGAAATCACTCTTACTTCGGAAGACTTCTCTCCATTGAGAATGACATGCTGCGTTCTGTTATCTAGGAACTCTTCAATCCAATCACACAATTGGTCTGATAGTCCATATGCTCTTACTTTGTTCATTAAACGACTGTATGGAACTGTATCGAACGCCTTGCGCAAATCAAGAAACACGGCATCTACCAGGGAACCCGTGTCTATGGCCCTCTGAGTATCGTGGACGAATAGCGCGAGCTGGGTTTCACACGATCGTCTTTTTCGAAACCCATGCTGATTCCTACAGAGTAGATTTCTAGTCTCCAGAAAAGTCATTATACTCGAACATAATACGTGTTCCAAAATTCTACAACTGATCGACGTTAGAGATATAGGTCTATAGTTTTGCACATCTGTTCGACGTCCCTTCTTGAAAACGGGGATGACCTGTGCCCTTTTCCAATCCTTTGGAACGCTGCGCTCTTCTAGAGACCTACGGTACACCGCTGCAAGAAGGGGGGAAAGTTCCTTCGCGTACTCTGTGTAAAATCGAACTGGTATCCCATCAGGTCCAGCGGCCTTTCCTCTTTGGAGCGATTTTAATTGTTTCTCTATCCCTCTGCCGTCTATTTCGATATCTACCATTTTGTCATCTGTGCGACAATCTAGAGAGGGAACTACAGCGCAGTCATCCTCTGTGAAACAGCTTTGGAAAAAGACATTTAGTATTTCGGCCTTTAGTCTGTCATCCTCTGTTTCAGTACCATTTTGGTCACAGAGTGTCTGGACATTTTGTTTTGATCCACTTACCGCTTTGTCATAAGACCAAAATTTCTTAGGATTTTCTGCCAAGTCAGTACATAGAACCTTAATTTCAAATTCATTGAACGCCTCGTGCATAGCCTTCCTCACACTACATTTCGCTTCGCGTAATTTTTGTTTGTCTGCAAGGCTTTGGCTATGTTTATGTTTGCTGTGAAGTTCCCTTTGCTTCCGTAGCAGTTTTCTATCTGTTTTCTTAACAGTAAATGGAGTTCTATCTGGGTAGTTTAAAACTCCTCCATGTCATATCATGGGCGCAGATGCAGTTAGTACTGACAGGTTCTTTTAATAGATGGAATGGTGCTAGATAGTCACCATCTCTGTGTAAAGACTTGACATTTTGTGGATACAACTCATTTACAACAAATGTATACTATGTTGACAGTATTCTCTGAATAACGTCAGAAGTCGTAAAACACTCAGTGTTCGTCATTCAGTACTCATTCCGCTTCTTACCATTTGTAATAAAGGAATTTTAGCAACACAGTCAGGTCAAGACACTCTTTTACTTTCTTTTCTCCCTGAACCCTGTCACCTAGTCTCAAGCAACACTTACGTCTGGGATTCAAAAGTACACATAATTAGCATACTTAAAAGGTATAAATATCTTATGTCACACATATAAGTAATATGTAGTGAAGTTATAGGGTAGTATCAGGTAGTTCTGGTTTTACCCCATTGCTTCTACCTGGTTTTACCACAGCTGTGCTTTTTCTGTAAAATTGCTTCTGTATAAGAAACAAAGTGAACAACAGATTTCTAGGGACCAACGACCTAAGCAGTTTGGTCCCTTATAAGTTTGTTACTGAACACAAAAATAAGGGACACTGGAATAGGGAAAGGTATTGCAGCTTTCATATTTGATAAAGCAATGTGTGACAAACTTAAACTGGGTCATGCTATAAATTTCTGACAAGTTGTGAGCATCACTCAGTGTCCACATAGAAGAAGAAACCCGTGAAATGTTTAAGAAATTGCATCGGATCATCACTGTCAGCAGCTAAAAGTTTCCTGAAGCAGAAAGGAGTAAGAAGGAGAAACATCTCGGGTTCTACCAGTACTTAAGACATCAGGTGGAATTATCCTGTTTCTAATTCCTGCACTGGCAGGACTTTCTGCTGTTGGATCATTGTCCAGAGAAGAGTTAGCCATTGTCCAGACAGTGAAAATGCACAAAGTGCTCAAGAACATCTTGACGAGTCGAAAGGGCACAATAGTATGATGGAACCTATCGTTATCCGGAAAAGACTATATTTAGAAATTCACACGAAAGAGCCTGGGCTGCTCAAAAAAAGCCGCTAGCTCGACTACCTGATGATTTCATAGAGTGTTTCTGTGGAATACAATTCCTAACACTATGTGGAAATCTAGAGAATATGGGATTTTTATAATTTAGATGTTGTAGGAGGATCTGGAACTCACTGGGTTGCATATGTAAAAAGGAAATTGAAGAACGTCTACTACTTCCATCCGTTGGAACTGCACAGTCTCATGTGTACTACTATTTTCGACGCTACCGACACCACAGTGCATATCTTTTTGGATGTCCTCCAGATGACTGCATAAAATCAAGCAGCGCGCACATTGCGGCATTAGATGAGGTTTAGCTGTGATGTCGTACACTCTGACTTTAAAAGACTGACCGTCATTTCTACATGTCAAATACTTTACACCAACTAATCTAAGCTTTCATCGGTTTGGAAACATACAACAGCATTCCAAACGTCAGTGATGTGAATAATAAACCACATCTTGGAAGCGATAAACTGCGGAAATATTCTCGCCAAAAAATACTTTTGTAAAGCAATCTGTAGAACGGTTTAAGTTATGCGCAAATGTTAATACATTTAAAACCAAAATACAGATGGCATACTAGACAATAGGCTTTAGCCATAGCGTTTCAATAGGATGATTGCTAGGTTTCTAATGACCTACTAGAAATGTTGAAATCACATCAATCCTTAAAACATATATTAACTGCTTACTTGAATAGTTGACAAAATGCAGAATGGTTCACAGATGATTGATAAGTGACTATGATTGCTTTAGTTTGAATATGCTACTCAAGATACTTATGGGATTCCTCAAAGACACGAAACACATCATCATGAATGCAAAGTGAGAACTAATTCTGGTAGGAAGTCCGACATATAGGAACTCGTACATTGAAGATTAGACTAAACTCCAAGAAAATAAAATTTTGCTTTAGCAATTAGCATGGAAAATGCCTCACATCTCTGTAATGGACAAGGAGCATTTAAAATGTTTAAAGGCATTGAATGCCGATGTTCAGCAGCCATTAACTTTCTATTCATGGTAACTGTTTGACTATCCTATAATATTGACTACATCCATACAAATGTGTTATTAAAATGGCTGTTCAGTAAGAAATGCCTTGATTCATTATACTGGCACGGTATACCCACAGAAAGGGGAGTCCAAAAAAATATTGCAGCGTATTTACCAACTGTAAACTAACCAGTGCTGAAGTTTACCTTAATTCAGAGTTTTACCAATATGACATTTTACAGTTGGATTGGGGTAATAACATCTACAGCCTAGTGTCTGACATGTATGCTATGTTTCACCCTTCTTACTATGAGGATGATGAATACAGATGCACGCTCAGCCCACAAAAATTTGAGGAATTGGCGCCCATCGTTGTGATAGATTGCTCAAACCATAACAAAACTGTGGAATCGGGACTGATAGATATCTGTACAGAATTTAAATCATCAGAAAATCTACCCATGGATACTGCAATGTACACATTATTACTACATGACTATGAGACTGGCGCAATGAGTTGATTAAGTTAACAGGAGCTACATCATCCCTAAAGTGTTTCACGATGACATCTGAAAGCATGAATATCATTAGAGACACTCAAGACTTCTACAATAAATGAGGAGAGTTTCTATTTATTCTTCATCACATTCACAAAGGTTGGACATCTTATCACGACATTCACCACAAATGTTGCACTACCAAAACCATTCAGTAATATGAAGTGTGGCAAGACTCAAAAAAGTATGTTATGGTTGATGCATAATTTCCATGGAGTATGCTGGCATGATCCTGGGATGGCTTACAAAGATATGGTGACATAACTTCGAATTTTTGTCCATATCGTGTAAATTTACTGATATCATTCAGACTGTGTATCATATCTCTCACCCCTCTACTTGATCGCATAAGTAATCCATATGCAGTGATACTTTCTCAATGCTCACTATTAAGCAGGGGCAGCTACAGTGACCACTGTATGGGGTCAGCATGAATAATTCTGCACTATCTTTCCTCTTGAAGCACGACTCCATGGATTCATGTTGATTTAGTGATTCTCAGTAGACGATTTACTAACAAGACTCAGGATATGATATCAGTCACTTATTTGAAATAATTTCCACTGTAGCAGATTGTCTCTTTTGCAGATTAGGGGCACAAACTTTTTGACTAATACTGATTGGCAAAATTTAGATCAGGTCTCAGCAGTTCATTTTAACTGAGGCTTAATAAATCTCCATTGTTATAGTTTTCACAGATATCAGTCGTAACTCATAAACTTCAAGATATTATCTTCATAATTTTATGTCATAATCAAGTATGCAATGAGTTAGTGAAGTGTACTATTCCTCCTGATGTTTAAATAAAGTTACCTTTCTTGCAGTAGGCTCACTTTTTGAAATAAATTCACACAATACTGATATGCTTTTTATATTACAATATTTTCACACTATTACAAACGAAGAAAAGCAAGCTATGTAGTAGTGTTTAAAATGATCTACTCTATATATATCAGTACCATTACTTACCATATAGTGTAACGTACTATAGAGGCATTATGTGCTGCAGTCTTGATAAATATCAGCACATAATCCCTTCCCAGCGTTACAGTATTTGATAGGAATCTAAATGTTAAACCTCTATACTATTATTTGTAGACATTTCTCCATAACTAGCTATAATGTGTTATTCACTTACTAAGAAATATTTTACTATGATAAATATTTTGCTAAGCATACACTCTGCATAATATGGTGTACATTATTAAATATTGCCACAAAGTCTTTTTATTTTTTTTAAATCGCCAGTTTACGAAATATCAGACAACGTTATCTTGTTGCATAACTAGTGAGAATATAGGTCAAAGGCTCTTCATGAAAATTACTTTCATCTGTACTATTCCAAGAGCCATGAATACATGTAAGTGTCCTGTATTCTGCAGTTAGAACTATCTTGATTATTTGGATGCATATTTCTGTTAAGTGATAGTTCTCATTAGGAAATCCTCTTTTACTTTTACTGTACCCCAAAATCTCGTCATATACGATGGCACACAATTTACTATCTAATTACGCTGGTTACGACATTTATGGTTAGCTATAACACTAGAATCTTTCACATAGTATTCTTCTTTGATTAAATTAAGATTATTCTTGTACAAATAGCACTGTTACTCGAAACCTGGCTAATGCAGCCTCATTGTTAATTTCTTTAGGGACAGAGGGTGGAAGTTCATTACAGTAGCACCAAACTTCACGGTTCTTCTGGATGTCAGCCTAAGGACATCATATACAATTATATCTTTTTAGTTGTTGGTATTTTTAAGTGGTAAATCGACATTTGTTCCCATGACCCCTTCTGGCCTGCATGTTAGGACACAACGGTCATTATTTGATGCTTTGTCCCCGCAAATGACACCATAGGATATGCCTACTACAGTCAACTCCGATCTTCTTTTATTCTATGAACGTTAAAGTTAGTGTGCACACTCCCTTTGGCTTGCTAATTCTCCTATCTATCATATATGCCTCCCACAGCTATTTATTTCGCTTCAAAAACTCCAATAATGTAATATGAAACCACTTCTTATTCTTAAGTATACATTAAACACGACAAACCATCTACCGCTACTTTACTTAAAAAGGTCTAAACCCATATTCTAGTATACTTCCATAACTTGACTGTGAACTAATGAAATGTTGCTTACTACCTCTGTTTAGTTGTTTTACGCATGTGACAGCTTAATATCATTATTAATATTGTGTAATGTTTGATATGTCTACAAACCACCTTCGCAGCAATGGCCTATAGGAATCTTACCACAGGCTAATCATCCAGCAATCTATGCCGGCGACTTTAATTCCCAGCACACCAGATGGGGATATCAGAGATCCACTCCGGAAGGCGTTGGACTAAGTGACTGGGCTGACAACCGTGACCTACACCTCCTGTTTGATCCCAAGGACAGAGCGTCCTTCAATTTAAAAGTATGGGGCACAAAGACGGCACCTGACCTGACCTTTGTCACACGCAGCGCAACGGGCGTACCAATGCAAGCTACAAGAAGAGTCCTCGAAGCTTTCCCACGGAGCCAACACCTCCCAATTATTGTTGAGATCGGCCTTTCCATCCCGAGCATAAAGAGCCCCCCCCCCCCTCCGATTCCACGGTGGAATCTGAGAAAAGCAGACTGGGGGAAATATAAATCTTTTATTGACAAGACAATAAATCGAATACCACCAAGTCCAGAGAACTACCAAAGATTTGTAAACCTGATATATAAAGGGGCCCTACAGGCTATCCCCCGAGGGGCCCGGAGGGAATACATTCCTTGCTGGTCAGAGGAGTGCGAGTCATTGTTACAGCAGTATGAGAGGAGTGGGGAGGACGAGATTGCAGAACGACTGATCAACACTATGAATGAGGAACGTAGGAACAGGTGGAAGATGGCAATGGAGAATCTGGACTTTACCCATTCTAGCAGGAAGAGCTGGGGTCTACTATGGAAACTGGGTGGTGCCACAACACCACGAAGATCGGCCGCGGGTGTGGGCCCATCCGAAATAGCGACTGCCATGAAACAGACCTCCAAAATATGCCTGAAGACTGAGGAGAAGAAAAGGATCTCCAGGAACCTAACCAAGGAATTAGCCAATAATCCAACTAATCTAGATATTGTCAAAGCAGTAGACGTCGAGGAGATTACCCAGGCCCTAGCACTAATGAAAACAGGGAAAGCAGCCGGACCCAACGAAATTCTCGCAGAATTTCTGAGGGAGCTGGGACCCATTGGGAGGAAATGGATGGCCAAGCTCTTCACGGAATGCATTAAATCAGGTGCACTCCCGAAGTTATGGAAAGAAGCTAATGTAATAGCAGTGCTGAAACCAGGGAAGGATGGACATAATCCAAAGAACTATAGACCGATCTCACTGCTTTGTACCTCTTAAAAACTATTTGAGAGAATATTACTGGCCAGACTAGCACCATACATTGAGGCGAACCTCCCGGACTATCAAGCAGGGTTCTGTGTGGGAAGGAACTGCTGTGAATAAGTTTTGTCTCTTACAACATATATAGAGAAAGGCTATCAGAACAAGCTGAAAACGGGCCTGGTATTAATAGATCTTACTTCAGCCTATGACACTGTCTGGACCGAAGGACTACTACTCAAGCTTACTCGAATTATCAAATGCAATCAGACGTACACATTACTAAAAATATGCTGACAGGCAGGAAGATCAAGGTCTATCTCCATGGAAAGAGCAGCAAAAGCATGGTCATAAACAATGGCCTGCCGCAGGTGTCAGCCCTGGCGCCGACCCTTTTTAATTTATACATATCTGATATGCCGAGCACCAGGTCGCGTAAATTTGCGTATGCGGATGATCTGGCCATCGCATATCAAAGCAAAAATTTCGAAGATCTTGAAAAAACATTGAATGCGGACCTTGAAGCGCTGAACACCTACTACCTTAAGTGGCATTTGCACCCCAACCCCAATAAAACGACCAGTACCATAATGCACCTTAATAACAAAGCTTCAAGCAAGAAACTACAGCTTTCCCTGAGTGACCGGCATATCAGACATGAAGATAAGCCCAAATATCTGGGAGTAAAATTAGACCGCACACTAACGTTTAGCTCCCATCTGGAAGACACTAAAACAGAAATTAAAATCTCGAAATGCCATTATGTCTAAACCAGCCGGAACATCATGGGGGTGCGGAGCTAATACACTAAGGACGTCAGCATTAGCCCTTGTGTACAGCGTGGCTGAATATTGTTCACCAGTCTGGGCGAAAAGTGCCCATGTAAATAAAGTAGACACCCAATTGAAAGAGACGATGAGAATTATCTCAGGCACACTTAGGGCTACCCCATGTGACTGGCTCCCAGTCCTTGTCAACATAGAACCCCCTGATATAAGGCGCTCCATGGCGACCTCAAGAATATATAGGAAGATCGTACACAATCCAGAACTCCCTATACACCAAGACTTATCACCCATCAACAGGCTAAAATCTAGGTCCCCCTTTTGGAAGATTGGCAGGGAATTACAGGACTTCGACCCAAAGCTAGCCTGGGGGGAATCATGGCGCAAAGGGACACACAAGAACCAAAAGCTTATCGATGACCCCAGCAAGAAGATAAATGGTTTTGATCTCCCTCAGAAGCTCTGGGTTGCCGTAAATCGCCTTAGAACAAGCGTGGGAAGATGCAAACATGTAATGAATAAGTGGGGACTTGCGGAGAGTCCTGTGTGTGAATGTGGTGAAATCCAGACAATGGACCACCTACTGGTGTGTGAAGTGGTAGGATACAGTGGTGAACTGAAGGACATACATTACCTGCCTGACGTAGCCATTGATTGGCTCAAAACTATAAGTATCATTGTGTAGTGTTGTAATTTCCTGGTGGATTGTAATGACACTGTAATATTTGCCTTGTATATGCCGAACGAATAAATAAAAATAAATTTGATATCTGTCCATACCAATAAAAACAGCAAAGCACTTATTTATTTTAATAAATGTCATCGTCACAGAAACGAGATTCTCCATGACGAGTATCTTTAATATTAAGGTGCAAAATTACTGAACGCTGTAGAAATGGATATTTAGTCTTTCTGTAATAAAATGAAACTTTTACAATTGCCCCCACAATCAGCACAAAAGTTATAGAAGTTCAAATCACTTCCCCTTAATCTTTATAGTCATTAGGATAATTACTGTAGTGTCACTACCCAGTCTTTTATCAAAAGTAATAAAACGTATTGAGAAAGCTGCTGTGTAGCAACAGTGGGGATATTTGTTGGTCAGAATAACTTGTGTGTAAGAGGATTGTGGGATCAGGCTAGCAGCTCTCAGCAAAAAAACTTCACTGTGCAACGGTAATAACTCTAGCAGGCAAGTTGATGTCACCACACCAGGGGAAGCCTCTTGTTACGGGAAACATGACTGGGAGCCAGGTTTTAGTGAAACAAATGCACCTCAGAGCGATATAAATAGGTCTGAATTTTGAGGCAGAGACACTTCCTCTCGCCGGAGTCCAGCGGCACCATCATGACGACACAGCCACAATCAACGAGTTAAAATTTCATAGAGTGGCTGAGATACTAGTTACAGCGCTCCTAGCGGCAACCAACGCTAACTCGGCCGCCATGTTCTCCTTAGTCAAAACATTAGGAAAGCGTTACTGTTGTTTGTGTTGGAAGTGTGTCAGCTGTTGTGATATTACTGCAATATTTAACTTTTCTAGATGACTTTTTTGTTACAAAATATAAAGTCAACATGCCTGCAGTGTGTTCAGCGTTCAACTGCACAAATTGCAGCGATAAAACAACAAATATTTCATATTATAAGTAAGTATATTAGTACCGAAATACGACATACGTTTTTTACTGTTTATTAAAGAGTCATTTGCATTGGAACTGTAATTATGCTTAAGACAAATGCAGGAAAGTAATTTATTTATCATTGATTACAGATTTCCTTTAAAAGATAAGGAAATTACAAAAAGATGGGTTATAAATATGAAGCGAGAAAACTGGTTTCCTACTACAGCCAGTTACCTCTGTTCAGCTCATTTTGAAAAGAAATATATGTACCACACAAATGTCCAGAGGCGCCTTTTGTCAAAAGCAGGACCTACTATCTTTAACTTTCCACCACATTTACAAAAGCAAGATAAAGTATTACGACCGCAACCCAGAAAGCGATCTTTCGACAATTTGCAAGATAGTACTGTTACAGTGACATCATTAGCACAAAGTAAGTCAATAATTTAATTTTACTCCGTGTTCTTATTACTTTGAATTACATACTTTCTATTATAATCTTATGGTGTAACTCTGTTATAAACTTATGATGTAATTGCATTTTTTCAGTGCCTGTCGGCCCCACATCTGTTTCTGCTGAGCACAATTACTGTCTATCAAGCCCTAAGAAGTTGAAAACACAATATAACAGAGTACAAGCAGAGAATGTGCGACTAAAGAAGCGGATAAAGCAAATGAAGCAACTTAGTGTACGACACAAAAGAAGAATAGTGCAGTTACAGACTTTAGTTGCTGGTTTGAGAAGAAGGCTATGTAGTTCAGTTTCTGATATGTTAAACAGTGAACATGTAGTTGGTTTGTTGAAGGAGCTATTGGAACTTCAGTGCAGTGCTAAAGTATGCCATTATTCTCAGCAAATAAGGAAATTTGCCCTGACCCTACACTTTTATTCTGCCAAGGCATAGCGACAAAAATATCGCATTTCTGCGCCCGTTACTGTTTCTAATAGTTAACCACAGCATGTTTAGAAGTTTCACCGTAATATTCTGGTGGTACCTGCTCTAATTGCATTAATGTATGGGCAACAAGTAACGTTATAGTGGATGGACAGACTTATTTGAGTTGTCTTGTAGTGTTATCTACATCGAAAAGTTAGCCATATTTCGACAAAAACATCCCTTTTTGCTGTCAGTGTACACTGAAATCACTGCTGTCTATTGCTTGTTTTAGAAAAAATAAAGCTAGTATGGGCTATTTCAAGTAAGTCAAACGCAGTTACAAGGTGGTGGTGGTGGTTAGTGTTTAACGTCCCGTCGACAACGAGGTCATTAGAGACGGAGCGCAAGCTCAGGTTAGGGAAGGATTGGGAAGGAAATCGGCCGTGCCCTTTCAAAGGAACCATCCCGGCATTTGCCTGAAACGATTTAGGGAAATCACGGAAAACCTAAATCAGGATGGCTGGAGACGGGATTGAACCGTCGTCCTCCCGAATGCGAGTCCAGGGTGCTAACCACTGCACCACCTCGCTCGGTGCAGTTACAAGGGGGCGGGACACAGCAGACGAATGCCTTGACTAAAGAAAACATGGCGGCCAGAACTTCAATTTGCTTCAAACATGGCGGACCTATAGCCACTCTATGAAATTTTAACTCGTTGGCCACAATGTATAGCCTTAGTATCACATTTATCTTTCTCTCTATCTCTCTCTTAGTATGTGTGTGTGTGTGTGTGTGTGTGTGTGTGTGTGTGTGTGTGTGTGTGAACTGCGGTATAGTTACCTGATGTAATGATTTTTTTACCCCTTTTAATTTTCGGTTATGTTGTGGACAATGGTGGCTGCTGTGTACGAGCACCAGAGCATGTGAACACCCTGACTTTTGACATCTTGCGGATTTATTAGTTATTTTTCTTTGAATGCTGTTAAATGTAACGTAGGTACGGTAATCCGAAATACATGGAACTAAATCTACTGCGCTCTGCTAAATATTGCTCCACTAGACTCAGCGATATTTGGCAATCAGGGTCTTGAGCACACCTTCACTTGCGTAGTTTCAAGGAGCTTCTGCGCATGCGCAACTGGCGTAACGTAATTGCCTTACGGACCAAATACATATGGATTTGATAAACAGTGTGCACGGTTGATGGCGTGCGCTGCTAGTCCTTACCACTCAACTGTTAGCTTATGTCACTGCCACCAGGTGGTAACACACTGTGGCAGACTTCTACCTATTTTCACTTGGCATAAATCCCGCTAGGCGGTAACACATTTCACAGGTGCGAGAATTCACTCTGTACAGTAAAATTAGATCAGATATCAGTATATGTTATACCAATAAAAAACCTGAATGAGGTATAGTTCATTAAGTTTTGGATTTTATCATACAGTAATCCATTTGAGGCGGTGAGAACCATAAACCACATGATTGTCGATTGTGAGACTGCAGCATTTACTCGTGCTTCTTCAATGGCTCTGAGCACTATGGGACTTAACTTCTGAGGTCATCAGTCCCCTAGAACTTAGAACTACTTAAACCTAACTAACCTAAGGACATCACACACATCCACGCCCGAGGCAGGATTCGAACCTGCGACGTAGCAGTCGCGCGACTCCAGACTGTAGCGCCTAGAACCGCTCGGCCACTCCGGCCGGCCTCATGCTTCTGACATCTGCTGATCGTATGGTGGGTCAGGTTTATCTGTACTGTAGGCCCACATTCTACGAATATCTGAACATTCACAAAAAGCTGTCTCACTGGTTTCTCTGATATTCACTTAAATATGGGAGGTCGAAAATGGTGTGCTTTTGGCCCTTACGGCTCTCAGAAGCTCATTTGTATTCTGGTCAAGTGACCTTGTTGGTAGATAGGACTTCTTGAATTTAATTATTTCCGCAAACGGCAGTTTGTGTCTGGAGTTGCTTGTCTACTGCGCAGGAATCGGCTTTCCTGTAGAGTGTCAACATGAACTCTGTTGAAGCACGAACAGAAAAGAAAATTACCAGGAAAAGTTAGCCACAACGAAACTAGGGAATTCCAGACCAGATCCGTTGTCTGGAAAAGTGACGAAATCAAATAAGCGTGACTACAAGTGAACATGTAACAAAAATGTGCATAATAAGCGTTAGTTGTTGTGTGGGTGCAACCTAAGAATGTCTGAAGTTAATTCGTTAACTAATACATGAATTAGGGATCTTGCAGATTTATGCGAAAACATAAAAAAACCACGAAAACTCACACTTATGCAAAAACGTGAAACAGAGAGTAGCGAAAGCTTAAATATTATCGCGTTGTTGCCATAAAGTGTACTTCATTAAGTATAAAACAAAATTCCATAAAAACTAGCCTCATTTTTCAGACAAGTTATACATATTATTATTATCATCATTATTGTCACTGTTATTATTATCATTGACAGCAGCTGAAGTTGTATAAATACGCTGATAAGCATAACTGTTCTACAGCAGATTCTATTAACTTCAGACTCTCTCATGTTTATCCGAATTTAAAAATTTGTGAACACCCAGAATGTATACCTACGAGCCGCCACTGGTTGTGGAAGAGGTTGAGTTTAGTCCTCTGACTATGCCCTCCCATAGGGTAAGCCCGCTACCTAGCCTCTCTGTGATGTCCACACATAGGATGTAGGCACAACACCTTGTCGACTGGTTGCACATTAAGGCGAGAAAAAAGATTATCCTGTCTATCCATCTCTGTCTCTTTCTCTCTCTCTGTGTGTGTGTGTGTGTTTATGCTTCTTTATATGACACTGTCTGTTGTGTTTTCAGAAATACTGCAAGCTGACCAAGTCCCCTGTGGGATGTAAAGCCCTTATGTAGATTATGTTGTGCAAGCCATGATGCCATTTTCAGCTCTAAGGTCCCAAGGCTTGACTTAAATTATGAATGAGCACATGCATATGTAGTGATACAGATTTCTAATTGCTATTATTGTTATTTACACTTGCATTCATAGCTTATGAGATGTTCTTGTTGCTAGACGTTACTGATACTGAGAATCACCCAGCTCAGGCATTTATGCCCATATCCTGCATAAGCTCACAGGGATGGACTCTTATCATAGACAGGCTGATACTTAAGTAATAGTAATAATTCTTTTTTTATCTACATTAATTTTACACTTGCATGCATTGTTTATGAGATGTTTCTATCAAGGTGCACTCGATAAGAAATGTGGCAATGCAAGAGAACCTGGATGCAATCCCAAGAGGCAGCACACCAATAGATGATGAAATGAGGTATGTATTTAGCGATGCAGATGCTGATGAATAGGTACAAAACTACCAGAAATTGTTATAATAGAACTTGGAAATGATTCTTGTTGCCAGTCGGGATGGCTGAGTGGTTCTAGGCGCTACAGTCTGGAACCATGCGACCGCTATGGTCGCAGGTTCGAATCCTGCCTCGGGCATGGATGTGTGTGATGTCCTTAGGTTAGTTAGGTTTAAGTAGTTCTAGGTTCTAGGGGACTGATGACCTCAGAAGTTAAGTCCCATTGTGCTCAGAGCCATTTGAACCATTTGATTCTAGTTTCGAAATCGTTTTGCACACAAGATGCTTTTTAGTCTCATTGTTTTCTCCGTCGTCGTTGCCAGAGTCTTAGGAAGGTCAAATGGTGTACTTGCAGCAATAATATCACTCCCTGACGAATCGACAGTGCACTTGCTGTGCCTTGGCCCGCCAATTCAGCTACCCCCAAGCCCACGACCATCAATGCCTGTGCTGGCTCCCACAAAAATGCCTTCAGCTTGCCCTGGTCAATCAAAAAAGCATTTACTGCACTGTGGACCTTCAGTCACAAGCTCATCTCTCGCTAGGCCATCTTGTTCACCTTGTCCTGAGCCTTGTTATAGTAATACTTTGCTTAGCAGCAGTCCTCTTACACATCCTGTTAACAATTACAAGATTAGTCATACATCAGCTTTAAATTACTCTGTGATTGCAGGCATATTTGGTGACCATATGTTGCATGCCCATATAACTAGCTCTACTGCAAGTTATTGAGACCCTAACATTTTTCTAAATGAAATGTCTACCTGTTTTGAAAAGGGAGGGCCTGAAAATCATTGATCTTCTGCGGTATCTCATGATTAAGTGTAATGCAGTTCTACACTCCAGTTCTTATAGCCCCCAAACGAAGTTGGTGATGCAGAGCAAAAAAGCATTATCTATATATGGGGGAAAAAGGAGTGGTATCACAGAGCACTTCAACTGCAGAGTGGTTCAAAAGTTTTACTTCAGGTGTCATACTGAGTCAATTTTCCAAAATGCAGGAAAGAGTTTATGACTAAGTTAGTGGTGAGTTCAGTTATATCTCTCTTCCAGAGGATATTGTTCCTACACTGGCCTATATTAGTGTCCAAAATCTAGATGAGGATGGCGAATTTTGCTTAGCATGGTCACCCCTGGTTTCCAAAAAAATTACAAGAAACATGCATGACTACACACAAAACACGCCATGTTTATGAGCATTACAATTTCTGGGGCATCTCATTCCCCATAAAACTCCACGACTTACCAAAATTCTAGAGGCAGAATCCCAATTATACACTTCATGTATATGGGAGGGATGTTGATGGTAGCAAGCAAGATGAAGAACATGAGTGCGCTACGTAGAACAAAGAAATAAAGAACAAATTTGTTCGATCCCTCTACTTCTTAAAAGTATCCTCTCAGTACCCTAAATGCATGGATTTGTTGTTATTCTCTAAGGGGGAAAAACAACACTATGAATAGGTCAAAAACCGGTCCCATCCAAATTCCATCCAATTGAGTAAAAGGGAACATAAATGGTATTTTCTTCCCTATATTTCTCAACATGTTTATAGAAAGTGAGCAACTAGAAAAGAATCTCATAGACTGCTCTAGTCAGGAAACAATAACGGTCAAGATGCCGACCAAGGCAAACAAGTTCTTAAAGTTCAAGAACACCCACCAACAGAAGTACTGCCTCTTTGTAGTATACACTGATTTTGGGTGCCTCCTAGCTCCTGGCCGGCCGCAGTGGTCTAGCGGTTCTAGGCGCTCAGTCCGGAGCCGCGCGACTGCTACGGTCGCAGGTTCGAATCCTGCCTCGGGCATGGATGTGTGTGATGTCCTTACGTTAGTTAGGTTTAAGTAGTTCTAAGTTCTAGGGGACTGATGACCATAGATGCTAAGTCCCATAGTGCTCAGAGCTATTTGAACCATTTTTCCTAGCTCCTGTGGTGCAATGTGAGGGTAACCTCACTGCCTCCAGTGGATGCCCTGAACGACATGTACTTTATGTGTGGTATATCAGGCTGTATGCTAATATGACTCCAGTCTTAGCCATTTTGATTCATACTTAGGGGATAATCCCATGTTATGGTAGCTGTCTGAGGTTGAACAGCTACCAAGGTATGTTGATGAGAATTATGGCACCAGTATTCCCATGACCAAATCACAGAAATATGATGCCTTACACAAGTGTGCAGTTGACTGTCATATTTGTGGGCTGTCATCCGAGATGAAAGTGGAAAGTCCAAATAGAGACCAAAATAATCCAACAAGGAAGCTGCAGCGCTGCACACAGTGCAAGCAACCTGAAATACCATCTGCCACATGATAAGATACATTCTAGACATTTCTACAAAAGATTGTAACAGATGCTGCCGAGCATGTGCATCATGATGTACACTATCAGTGAATATTATGACAGTCAACAGAACGAGTTTTGACAGCTGAGGGAGCTAGATGAGCTTTGGAACATTAATGCACAATGATTGGCAGGCCGATAAATACAGGAAATCCTGAGTGCAGATCAGATACCTGGAGACACAGGCCATGTTGTAGGAATAAACTGACCTTTTACATGGACTGGGGTTGGGGGTAGCCGTCATGGCCGAATCAAGTAAATAAAGAAAATAAGAAATAATGTAAATTCTAAATAAAAACTAAACAAAACCAGTGACAGAGAAGCCTGTCACATGGTCTGACAGATGAAAAGAAGATGAATGCGTGAATAAAGATATATCCTCTTTAAGAGATTTAGTTTTCAAGTTATTTAATGTTGAATGTTTTGGACGTAAAGTGGTTTTTAAAAATTAATAACTCACTAATACATTAAGTGATTCATATAAATATTGTGTCAATGGATAAGCCTCAGTAAGTACTATTGACCTGTTTGGTAGATATTTTGTGAATTTTATGTATTTTAAATTACAGGTCAAAATGTATATTACACACTCGAAAAAGTGAATTGTCTCATAAATAAAATAGGAAATAGTGAAAGTAGCGGAAGCATTAGTAAATGGGTGTAATTAGATATGTATGACTGTAATTAGTTTAACTGTTTACCGTTTATTGGTAATATAATGACACAAAATAGCATCCATATGAACAAAGATCCAATTCATAACAAAATCATTAAAGCTACATGACATATGCGACCTGCATAGACCACCCGGCTAGCTACACCATCTAACGCACTGCTTCCTGAGCGGGAAGGTGTGCCAGTCCCCAGCACGAATCCGACCAGTGGATTAGTGTCTAGGTCCGGCGTACCGGCCAGTCTGTCGATGGTTTTCCATCTGCATCGGCGAATGCGGGCTGGTTCCCCTTATGTCGCCTCAGTTACAGTATGTCGGCGTTTGCTGTGCAAACACTCTCTCCACATATGTGTACACCTTAAGTACTCTACGAAGCAAAAACATTGGGACTACACTCGTCTGGTATGAGATGTTCGCGGGGGACTCCACTGGTCGTCAAACTGCACAAAATCCCTATGTTCGGTGCAGGGTGGCAGTGAGGTGGGTGGACTTCTATGGCCTGTTGTGGAGTTGTGAACCACTGAGGGCTAAGGCGGGACAAAGCCTCTGTCGTTTGTAGGTCCCCAGTTCAATACACACACACACAAGAGCAGCATTGAAAAGCTGATAAAATTTGTGTCCAAACTCATGTTTAATATCTTAATAAAAATCTTCAGTTCATATATTATAGGTATAATTATCAGTACCCTGATTATAAAGTTCAGTATTTCCTTTATATTTTGGTTTCATTACATTATAGAGAAAATCATACATAAATTCCTTTGATAAATCAGGTATAGCCATTCCAACATAAACAGGTCCATTAAACAATTTTTTTATTTTAATCATATGGACAACAACTAAATGTTTATTAAATGCTTTTGCATTTTTAAAATTTGGTTTAGCTGTTAATTTATTATATTTTTCAGTATCTGAGACTCCATTTCTTATATTTTTCACCATTCCTCCAAATACAGCATTATTTATCAGTTTGTAGAAACCTTTTTCAAAATAACTCTTTTGCTTTCATTCTCATGTCTGTATTTAAATCTATTTACTTTTTTAAAGTAAAAAATTGCTTATATTTTAGAACTATATGATTTTCTTTATTTTTATTCCCTAGAGACAGACAGCAGTTTAAGATTTCTAAAATGAAGAACATAATTCAATTTATTATCTAAAATTGTTAATAATGTTTTCATTATTTAGAGAAACAGTTTTATTTTGGGGGCCTAATGGTAAATCTTTATGTAAATCACATAAATTTGTTGGATATATTAAATCTACTTCAAAGACATAACCATTTTTAGAAGTATAATAAAATGAAACACCTTTTGGTGTTACTTATTATATGGCTACCAGTTTTGGTGCTTCAGTACACCATTTTCAGACCTTAAGTGGCATTTAGGTGGCTAACTCCAATTGTAACATGATTACATCAGTCACCAGCATTTATGAACTGGTTTTAGCAGACTAGTTGTAACAACAATGTTCTATCGCCGACATCATTGTTAACAGGTAGTCACCAAAAACCAGTTAAAATAAATGAGAATCATGTGCTTATAAATTATTTAAATAAAGTGGTAGAAAACTCGGATTCCTTAGTTCTAGATTACAATTATTGCATAATGGATTTCTATATCATCCAGTCAAATGATCATGGAGACGAACTTTTTATTTTTCTGTATAATATTTTCCACATAAAGAACAAATTGTAGATTTATTATGTCTAAATTGTTCTTCATTTACTAGTGGTTCCATTTCTTCAGTTTCAGAATAAATTTCAGCAATTCTATCAACTTCTCTTTTCATACATACAACAATCTTTTTATTTGAATTTGGTCATTTATATATAACTCAATCTTTGTAGGAACCATTTATATATTTAATATAATAGCAAAAAGCTCTTCGTTCATGTTTTTGATATTTTATAGTTTAAGACAATTAATTTAATTTTAATTCTACTATATTTATTTTCTCATTGCTAAGTTTGTAACTATCTTCTAATATTTCTTCCTATACCTCAACATCAAAATCATTCTGTGTTAATACTGGATAGTTCTGAAGTACTTAAAATATTTTTATCATTTTCAGATTTGGCAGGCAATTATCCATCGTTAATAACAAACATTCAGAATCAGCATAAACAACAAAAAGAACTATTTGAGTACAATTATAATTTTTAAATTCTATATATGCACTTTTTCTTTTAGTTCTACTTTTACTGGCTTATTATTTAAACAATTGTTTATGTAATCATCTACTTTGCCTTTAATATTAAAATGTAATAAACACATTTCACAAATAAATTTCGATTCTTTATGTTTTGACATTTAAAGTGAAAGAAGTGTAGAAAATTTTTTTACACAATAGTAGTGTGAATTATTTCCTTCTCCCTCTAACATTTAATAAATTAGTAAGTTTTCTACCTTAATTTTTAATTTTTGTTATATGTAATGGATATACTTGGTATTTTTTATCAAAAGAAAAAACGTAAATACATATATTAATTTTAGTATCAATTTATTGAAATATCATTAACCTTAATTGTTGATTAAAATATTTAAGTTGCTGGTCATTAGCGAGTCCAAATTTTTCTGTTTTATAACTCTTGTGGATTTTTATTTATAGGATATAATGCAGTTTTATAGCTCATAGGAAACATTTGTGATCAGTATTTTTAACATAAATGCAAGTTTTTTTATTTTTCTGGTAATTCGATATAAGATGAACCTCTTAATGGAACATAACTATTAATTGATATCGGTATTTCCATTAATTATGCTAAATATCCAACCAGAACCATGAGCCTGAGAAGTAGTCATTTTTGTTAAATTTCTTGTTTCAGATTTTTACATTTTTTAATTGTTTCTTTTTCTGTAGTAATCCTATAATTTGGTGGTTGATGCTCACATTCCTTAACATCATTATTTTTTTGCATTTTGTTCTCACAAGATAAATTAAAATTTATTTTTAAACCTTTAAATAATTTTAAATTTTCTTTAACTGCTTTCATACTTTTTGGCTTAGTTGCATTAAAGAAATTATTAGGCTCAACTGACTTAACATTATTTACAAAAATATACTTTGTAATCTTTTTTAAATGCTTTTTCAACTAAATAGTAATTATTATTTAACTGCTGTTCTAGAAAGTTTACTTTCAAAAATTTCGTCATCATGATTTTCAGTATAAGTGATATTATAAAAGAAGTATAAGAGAAAGGTAAGGATTCTCGATGTTTATATTTGTTGTTAAGTGTTTCCTCCCCATGAGCCATGGAACTTGCCATTGGTGGGGAGGCTTGTGTGTCTCAGTGATACAGATCGATGTATCATAGGTACAGCCACAATGGAGGGGTATCTGTTGGGAGGCCAGACAAATGTGTGGTTCCTGGTTCCTGTTCAGTAGTTACAGGGGCAATGGAATATTATCAGAGAAGGGGAGAAACATATGAAATTTTTTGGAGTCTTCATATTCTTAAAATTCAGTTATTTAATCCAGTTAAATAAACCAGGCAAAAAAATTTGGCACCACCTTCATATCCCTGAATATGAGCTGGCTTAGATTTAAGAGAGTGAATGGGATGGCTTATGAAATAAAAAAGGAAACTTTAATGAAAAATAAAAGCAAAGTAATATCAATAAAAAGTGAGTCTGTTCATTAGTGTACGGTTTTGTATACCTTGGAAACTAAAAACTACAGCTGGAAAATATTCAAATTAGGTTGGTACCGCCCATGTCTGGATTAGACTTGTTCTCCATGAGGAGGTTGTGACACTGCCGGTCAAGCCTATCCCACTCATCTGTGACAACACAATGAAAGTTTCAATTGATGCAAAGCATCCTAAATCTGACTGATATCAGCGGATACCACAGGTGCTTCTATTCAGTTGATTCCTGCCAATTTTAGGGGGCGCTTCCTGAAAGACGACAATATAGCCGAAATGTTGGAAGCAAGTTGTGACAATAAGCTGGATTATCCTGCCCCGAGACTCCACAGCCCTCAAATTACTCTTGATAGCGTTGAGAGGTATCTGGTATCAGTACACAATAAAAGTCTAAAATATGAAAGTACCATAATTCCGCTGAACCCTTGGAAATATATGCAGAGTTAGTTAGTTAGTTCGTTAATTACATGTTTCCCATTTCATTTTAACGCTTCTGGTGTCGAAATGATGTGGAACGAGTCAAGTTACAAGATATGTATACATCATTGATGTGAAAATTAATGAACATATACTTTTCAGTTCTAATCATACAGCTGCACTTAAAAATCAGTTCTCTTTAACTGGTTATCAGCTATTAATTAAAATTCCATGATGGAATAGAAGAAGTTGTGTAGGAGAAAAGAATCTAGGTAAGAATTAAAACTTGCTTCGTTACCTGTTAGAGATTTTATGATATTGGGAAAATGATCAAAAAATTTTGTTGTTGCATATTTAACTCCTGCCAGAATCACAAACAGCTTCAATACTGGGCAATAAGAGGTCATTTTTCCACCTGCCAGGGTAGCCGAGAGTGCTCATGCGATGCTCCCTGGACTCGGAAAGGCGCGCTGACCCCGGATCGAATCCAGCTGTCAGATTAACAACCAGGGCTGATATACCAGTCAGCCTGGATGTGGTTTTTAGGCGGTTTTCCACATTTGGCTGGCCCCCACATTCCGCCTGAGGTAAACGACTCACAGACATCTGAACATGTTTGCACTATTTAATGGCTTACACTAGATGCAGACAGCTGGAGTATACTATTTACTTCCCGGGGGGCTTGGAGCGCCGGTAGGAAAGGCATCTGGCCACCCTCTGGAACTAACACTGCCAAATCCGTAATAGCAAGGCCGACCCCGTGTTTGTGCGGAACAAGGCCCAAAGAAAGAAAAAAAGGTCATTTTTCCCTCTAGTGTTTTAGGTAACTGCATGGATATTCTTCTTGAACTGTGATGCAATATTTATGACAAATTTCATTGCAGGATACATATATTGCTTTGGTACAATGTCTCACTCCTTGAAAAGGGGCCGGCATTACAACTACAGGTGAACACCACATTTTGTGCAACCATACTGTATTTCTAAGCAAGGAGTTACCCTAGAAATATATTCCGTAAGACACTGTTCAGTGGAAATATTTGAAATATTTCAGCAGTTTCACTCGTTTGTTTCGAATACTAGCATTTATATCAAGAGCAAAAGTAGCTGAACTTTATTGTTTGAGTAACTCAATAATATTTTTCTCCCATTTCAGAGTTTTTTCATCACGTGCCCACAAAAATTTGCAGCATTCTACCCATTTGCTGACTTCTGTTCATGTGCTACATCAACTCTTAGTATGTCTACTAGTTCACATAACTGAATATAGAGTGTTTTTCAAAATTAAGGAAGAGTCCATTCTCACATATCCATTTAATAATACTTTGAAAGAGAAACATAAACCCTTCAACAGTGTAGTGACTGTAGTGTAGTGAAAAATAGTAGCATGAAAATTGATCAATAGATGGCGCTCTATGTGTCTGAATATGTAAAAGAAAACACCTGTCATGCGCACTGCCCATTGAAGTTGATATAAACACGCCAGGTACACGGCTTTTCCTCCTTTCGCGTCTGCTACGTTCGCCATGCCTGTCACAATGCAGGATCATGCTTTGCTTGAAAAGCTGCATTACAAGAATTATGACTATGCACACATCGCCCTGCAGATGTTCCGGACACCGAAGGTTCAAATGGCTCTGAGCACTACAGGACTTAACTGCTGAGGTCATCAGTCCCCTAGAAATTAGAACTACTTAAACCTAACTAACCTAAGGACATCACACACATCCATGCCTGAGGCAGGATTCGAGCCTGCGACTGTAGCAGTCGTGCAGTTCCAGACTGAAGCGCCTAGAACCGCTTGGCCACACCGGCCGGCTGTGGCAGACATGTTTGAAGTTTGGCTCGATCACTATTAAATTATGATTCTTACAGCGCCATCTATTGCTACGTTTTGTAACTATTTATATTTCTTCTGCCATGAGTTTTCCCCCTTCTGCGTTAATTTTCCATTGAAATTTGACGTCATTCTGACCAGTGGTATTATTGCTACAGTGGTTTGAAAGTTTAACTTTAATTATAATCACCCTGTATATACGTTGGGGAGTTGGAATATAAGTTTCCCCTGTCGACTGTGGTCAGAGATGTGTGTGAAAGGAAAACAAGGGGAATGAGGCATTAAAGATAAGACATATCTTAACTTTTCTACATTGAGACATTTGTCATACCGTTTTATAAGCTTCAAAAAGCCTTCCATGAAAAAAATAAGGCGTTGCATACGCAAGAAGTGTTGAACTGCTTGTTTGACATCAGCATCGCTGCCAAAGCGCCTTCCGCCGAGAGTCTTCTTCAAAGCAGGAAACAGAGGAAAGTCACTTTGTGCGAGATCCAGGCTGTAAGGCGGATGGTTACGCGCTCCCAAACAAGAGTTACAATATGGTTCTGCCTGAAACATATGAAAATATTAATGATGCTTTCTATTTTGAAAATTACAATGAAAAGAGCTTTTCAAAATTTATTCATATTATGAGTTTAAAAATTGATTATGAAGCTGGGAGAAAAGCTTAAGAATAAAAGAACATATAACTGCATCTTTTTAATGGAAAGTATGTATACATTAAATATGAATTTTATAAATATGAAAACTCTGTTTATATAAATTTTATGTAATAATGTAATATTAAAACATGCATATAGTAATATATGTACTTTATTACCCAAAACATATCTTTTATCATCTTGTGGACTTTCCATATTAACCTCAACAAAATAAATTACATCGTTATTACTTGGAATAAAATTCATATTTCTATATTGTTCAATATTATAAAACAAAACATCTTTATAATCTTGTATGCTTATTCTGTTTTTAAAACATATTTCTTATCTCCTTTTGATGTTTTCTCCTCATTATCACCAATTTTTTTAGAAACATTTTTTAACTTATGCTACATAATTCTTCCATTATTTTTCCATTACATTTATTTTTCACTTTACCTTTTGCTTTTTTAGTTAGTTAAGGAATGCCAGAAGTGTTACTTTTTGGATACTTGTATCAAATTTAATAAGAATTTTCCTTATATCTTCATTAAAAATCTTCTGTTTCTGTATTATGAAGAAACTGTCAGTATCTTAATAACAAAGTTAAATTCTTTCAACAAAACGAGTATGCTTATTAATTACTAAATCTTCTCGTTTGATATTAATTAGTCTTATTCATGTGAATTTCAGAAAGATTTTCATTAATATTTTTCATTTTTTGAAACTTGTTTTCTCCTATAATTTTTTCAGTTTTCTGTGAATTCGAAACTAATTTTATAGCCACTCTCTTTGTAACATTTTTCGTTGTTTCTGCTAATACTAGATCATTCATTAATTTCTAGAATTTTAAAAAAATCTTTTTTTCTTTTAGTTCACATTTCAATATTTCATCTGTGTACTTTTTCAACCAATCACATTGTTTAAATTTTAATTTTTTTGTATTTATGCTATCTTCATTCCTTGAGAAAAATATTGTTTAGTGGTTTCTGTATTGAACTGCATAATTTTTGTGTCATTTAAAGTTGTTGATTATTGCTTTAGTCCCAGGCACAATTTTGTTCTCAGGAGCAAATAACAAAATTTTATGTTTATAATGCCAATTCAAAACTGTATGCATAATCATACTTGTTTTGAATTACTCTTATTTATTTAGAATCAAAATAATTTGTTATATTACACTCAAATCCATCATATTCCAAATATAGACTGATAGCATACCTGATAAGTTATTTGCATCCAATTATGGTAAATAATTTGATTTCTTATTTTTTCTTAATTTTTAAATACATATCTTTTGCAGTATTGAGATATACCACCTTCAATTTTTTTCATTCATTAGAATAATATCATGAACATATAATGAATGTAGTTTAAATTTCTTCATTTTTAACATCGAATCCCAACTTAAACCTGATGCAGTAAAATACCAAGATGGATCTAAATCAGGTGTTTCTACAAGTTTTTTTAGTATTTTCAGAACTTCATCAATTTTAACATACAAATCATAAACTTAACAAAGATTTTTATATGAAATGTTTCTACAACTAAATTTGCGTGTTTGTAACATTCATCACTAATACCATATTAATTTAATTTAGTACAGAATTTTTGTTTTAATGGAAGATCTGTTCCTTCAAATTTTCTCGATCTATCTAAACCATCATAAAGATGATCTTGTTTCTTAAATAAGAAATTTACCAAATCTTTGGAATTTTTTAAAAAAATCTTTGTCATTTGTAATGTTCTCAGATTTAATACAAATTTGTCGAGCCATAAAACTAAATGTATCAATAAATCTCAATTACAAATTTACTGTTTTTTACCAAACCCAACATGTCTATCTTCATTATTTAGTATTAGATGGATTTTTTCATTGTAACTGAGATCTTTTATGAACAAATAGGAATCATATCTTGATAAACCAAGTAAATAAACAGGTACAAAACTTGAATGTTTCAGTTGTAACTTCTAATTATGATGAAGTGTATTTATATATGTGTATAGATATATAACCAATGCAAGATGAACTTCTTAATGGATTATATATATCAACTGCTAACTGTAGTGCATTAATTCAAACTTATATCCAATGAGATCCTCAAGCTTGTAATTCAGAAATACATGATATAAATTCTTTGTTCTCAGTTTTGTAGCATTTTATCAAATCTTTTTCACTCATGTATAACTCTTTCACTCTGAAGCTTATTATTTAATCTTACAGACACAAAAATGTATAAAATTTATTTTCAGTCAATTATTTAATTTTAAATTTTCTTCACTATTTCCATAAGTTTTCTTTTAATAGTTTAATTTCATTGTTATTGAAAATCTCATAATTTTCAATTTCAAAATAAGGTTATTGTTTCCAAGTATTTGTCCTCATACTAGGATGTAATTATAAAAGCAATTAAACCATTTCTTCATAGTCTAGTATATGCAGTTAACTTATTGTTTTACAATAATCAAGAAACTGAACAACTGTAACGTGTCTTGATTATGTCCTTATTTTCGAGGGAAAACGTTATATTAGAAGCATAAAAAATAGACAAAAGTAAAATGGATAAAGAATTATTCAATATGCATAAAATACAAGAAAAATTAAGTTATCAAGACTTGTAAATTAAAATAAAGTAGTTGAATAATAGATAAAGTAAATTTAATTGAGTTCTAGAGGAAGATAAATTAAGAGTTTTATATTGTTTTTACTTTGTTTCAAAAATTAGAAAATGAAAATTTTAGATTTATAAATAATTATTAAATATAAATTAAATTGCATACAAACAGTTTTTTTATCATCAGATTACTTATTTCATAAGAATGCAAATTGAGATTTGTCTTGAAATAAAGTATCTTACCTCATGCTAAGCATGCTGTTTTGCTTCTGATGCTCCAACATTCTCGAAAGCAAAATGAAATCAGCAGATGCAGCAGCTAAAGAAAAAATTAACAACTCACTACAAAATATGTTTTTAGCTTGTCAGAAACAATCTGTGGTTTAGTGTGGCGAGAGGTGTAATGCACACAAAGCAAAATATTAACAACTTTACTAAGTATGATGGAGGAGGGTTTTATTTTAAACAAAGTTGTTTTTCAAAAATTAAACTCAGGTTGTTGCCAAACAAGGCTGTACAACATTAAAGATCCTAACAATTATGAACTTCTCTCAATACAAAAATTACAGACATTCCAACCAACTTCATTGTTTATGACACAATTAAAACAAAGAGATCAACTTAACACTAATCATAAATGTTATTAGTTTTCTGAAGAACAAGGATTTCCTTCCATTAATATTTCTGAAAAACAAACATTTCATTCTTATGCATACATTGATTACCCTGAAAACTTCCTCAAAAATGTTTCTATCAGTACAGGGAATGACATATGTTTACAAACGAGTTTTCATCTCCATAATGCAGTAGTCCGGATAACTTCCTTTAAATTTACAAATATCAAATCTCCTCCTTTAAAAACTCCTTTGGTCAGTACTATGCATCGAATAAGAATGCCCCAAACCTGCACAACTGACTGGCGACCATTACATTCTACACATAGTCAAGGATCTTATTCACTGTTTGTGCAGAGCACTCTTTCATCTTTGTCCCAGTAGAGTAAAGGTAAATTATTTACAATGACAGAAAATATATGAAAACTTTACATTATCCCCTGTCCCCCAGATAAAAATTGTCGTAGCTCTAGTAAGGCAAGGCAAATGAAACTTTTTAAAAAATTATGCAGAAGCGAGTACAATAAGCTACAATTATACATCACGTTAGAAGTGTTATGGTTTTAGGTTATATTATCTACAAGAGAATGGTCTGATTGGTGTTTTACATATGACTATTGTCTTTACACAGGGAGAGAGCACAGAAACTATTAGCCAAGTTTTGTACATTGCAGGTAAATATTGCATCACTTATAACCATCAAAGAATTAGTTAAATCCCTGGTAACTTCATTGAATTTATATTTTGTTTTGCAATACATTACAAAAATCTGAACTGCACAAACAATATTGTCTCCCTAAAAATGATCTATCTATGTGAAATACACAAAAATGTATGAATCGTTCATAGATAGTAAAAAATATGACCTTATTCCTAGCAAATATGTGAAATTATACAAGAGCATTGTATGAAATGTAAGACACAGATAATGAATATGTGTAGATTGCAGTAATCAATACGATCAGAAAACATCTGTATACACAAATAATTATGCAATGTTCTGTGCAAAACACAAAAGGAAAGTTCAGCAAGTGGAGCAGCAGACAAAATATTAGTACCATCTAATGGTGATGAATGGCAATGAAAATGTGCAAGAAAATCTAGTGTGCACACAATAAAAAATCGTATATTACCTAACCACTCAGAATGTGTGCAGTTACACAGAACTAATGACTAACGTGTAAAACATAAATCCAGTGGTAATAAAAAAATATATACATGAAAAGCACACACACATTGCAAGAGGAAGAAGGTGTTCAGATCAGATATAAAGGAAAAACAAACAAATGTATCATGGCTCATATGAAGGGAAAGGAAGGAGAACTGATTGCACTTCAGAGTCATAGTCTCAATCTGTGTGGTATTTTATCCTAGTGTAATATACTACTCTAATGCACTGATCAACTTTCTAACTTCTATACTGCATGCGTACTTCATGAATTTATATTTGCACTGAAACCTCATTTTTTTCATACTATTGTTTATCTCAGTTTACCCACAAAAGCATTATATTCACATAAAAATACGTTTCATGTCAATTTATCTACCAAAAAGATGATGTCACTCTACGTGTCAAAACATTATATTCAAAGTTCTTTCGAATATTTCGTTAAAAAATTATCACAATATGTCATAAATCATAACCATTATTCAATATCCTACACTCATTTATATTTCCACTTTGCAATCAACATCTTTCTTCAACCAAAGCACACATGCCAATTTATTTGGCCTGCCTACCCACATTTTTTACTACTCCCATTTCTTTGTACTCATGTCTTTCTAATTTCCAGGTGCATCCACTATATTCTCGATTTACTGTCTTCCTATACCCATTTTTCATAATTCTCTTATTATACATAACATTTAATTTTTTATAAATTCTAACAGTAGATGTGTATCCTAAGTAAGCTTCCATAAAACTATGGGAGCCATTTTCTACATATATTCACAAAAATATATCATCAAAAAAGCAATGCAGCCAAATTCATTATCATATGCATACGAACATGACAAGTATTTCATCAGAGAGGGAATGCAGCAAAGTATAGTATCTTACACATATACAGCAAAACATCGAATGGTAAACCAGTATACAAAACGAAGTATACATTCTAAAACTATCTCAAACCAAAAACAAAGTGTTTTATCATAAAAACAAAATAATGCAGCAACTAAAGCAAAGTATGTATTCACAGAAATGCAAAATACCAGTGTCATCACAAAATGGCAATAAGAAATCAGTATCAACAAATATGTTGGTGCACCAATAACTGTGTAAAGCAGAAATTCACACAAGGCAATAGCTATGTTAAGCAATAGATATATTATGCAACAAAATTAAATACATTTCACATCAGTACCCAAATCCATGCCAAGAAAATTAATTAATATGTGCTAAAAATCTAAAAAAATTATCGATTAATAGCATATTATTCATTAAAATACTCATTTTATCACAAAAATACAACTGTATTTCAATCAGTAGTCTTCCCATTCATGTTTTCCATCTGTGCCTAGTGGCATCTTCACATCTTATGTATTCAAGATGTATGAAATGTATTCCTTCGGCAGTGTTTTTTTCAGTCCTGCTTATAATATTGCAGCTGCCTGAGCTGCAAGTCTTATTGTGTGTTATTTCCATGCCATTGGTTGTTGGCTGGGTTGGCCGGTTTCACTTCAACTATCTGAATGTTCCATGGCAGGGTTGATCTATTAGCATTTTTCCAGTATTGACTGTGTTGTTGTCTGCTATTGTTTTGCTGATATTCCCCATTTAGATGACTGTTGCAGTAATGGTATGGGTTTTGTGGACTTGATCTACCAGAATTGTTTCCTTTAGAATACGAGTTGTGCCTGTACTTGTTCTGATTACTGTGATAGTGTCTGCACTCTTTTACGTTGTGTCTGTTCTGTCAGTTACTGTGATCATAATCGTTACTACATAAATGGGTTCTGTCACGATAATTGTTTGGGTTTTGCCAGTGTGTATAATATACATGATGCTTGTTTTATCATCTGTAATTGCCTCTGTGGTAATTAGTTTTGCGAGAGTGTTCACCATTTCTATGACCGTTTGGTGGAAATCAGTATCGCAAGTCACGATTTCTGGTGCCATGTTTTCTAGGGGCACAGTTATCAGTGTCTAGTTCCACTTCTTGTACGATCTAGGTCATCCTGGCATCTTCCTGCTAATATAATGTGTTGCAAATGTGAAGGCAACTCTACTGTATGGGTTTATGAGATATTGGTTGCTATGTAACATCTTCTCAAAATAACTGACTGGCCTATAAAACTTGGATTGATTAACATTTTTCATCATTATTATACTATGGTTTATTCGGTCTTGAGTAGCTTGCGACTAATACACAGACAGGAAAGTGTGGTAAAAAGCAAATTCACTTTGACAATCTCTGATTACAGACCAAATTCTTACAGCTGACTCTCTTTCGAGATAGCCACACACGAATTCCAGTTTGTGATCTAAAAGCCAATTTGGTGGTAGTGAAAATGGGTCAGGCTTAGGGGTGGATACCATTGCCAAAATTTCCAAAAATTTTGAATATATGAACAGTGAGAAAGTACCTGTAATCGAAATTGTGATTTTGGTGAGGGCCGAAATATTTTCTGCTGTGCCTGACAGGAGGCTCACTATCATACGAGGGCAGTTCAGTAAGTAATACAACACATTTTTTTTCTCGGCCAATTTTGGTTGAAAAAACCGGAAATTTCTTGTGGAATATTTTCAAACATTCTCGCTTCGTCTCGAATAGTTTCATTGACTTCCGACAGGTGGCAGCGCTGTATGGAGCTGTTAAAATGGCGTCTGTAACAAATGTGCGTTGCAAACAGCGGGCAGTGATCGAGTTTATTTTGGCGGAAAACCAGGGCATCTCAGATATTCATAGGCGCTTGCAGAATGTCTACGGTGATCTGGCAGTGGACAAAAGCACGGTGAGTCGTTGGGCAAAGCGTGTGTCATCATCGCCGCAAGGTCAAGCAAGACTGTCTGATCTCCCGCGTGCGGGCCGGCCGTGCACAGCTGTGACTCCTGCAATGGCGGAGCGTGCGAACACACTCATTCGAGATGATCGACGGATCACCATCAAACAACTCTGTGTTCAACTTGACATCTCTGTTAGTAGTGCTGTCACAATTGTTCACCAGTTGGGATATTCAAAGGTTTGTTCCCGCTGGGTCCCTCGTTGTCTAACGGAACACCATAAAGAGCAAAGGAGAACCATCTGTGCGGATTTGCTTGCTCGTCATGTGGCTGAGGGTGACAATTTCTTGTCAAAGATTGTTACAGGCGATGAAACATGGGTTCATCACTTCGAACCTGAAACAAATCGGCAATCAATGGAGTGGCGCCACACCCACTCCCCTACCAAGAAAAAGTTTAAAGCCATACCCTCAGCCGGTAAAGTCATGGTTACAGTCTTCTGGGACGCTGAAGGGGTTATTCTGTTCGATGTCCTTCCCCATGGTCAAACGATCAACTCTGAAGTGTATTGTGCTACTCTTCAGAAATTGAAGAAACGACTTCATCGTGTTCGTAGGCACAAAAATCTGAACGAACTTCTCCTTCTTCATGACAACGGAAGACCTCACACAAGTCTTCGCACCCGAGAGGAGCTCACAAAACTTCAGTGGACGTTCTTCCTCATGCACCCTATAGCCCTGATCTTGCACCGTCGGATTTCCATATGTTTGGCCCAATGAAGGACGCAATCTGTGGGAGGCACTCCGCGGATGATGTAGAAGTTATTGATGCAGTACGACGTTGGCTCCGACATCGACCAGTGGAATGGTACCGTGCAGGCATACAGGCCCTCATTTCAAGGTGGCATAAGGCCGTAGCATTGAATGGAGATTACGTTGAAAAATAGTGTTGTGTAGCTAAAAGATTGGGAAATAATCTGGTGTATTTCAATGCTGAATGAAACAACCCCTGTTTCAGAAAAAAATGTGTTGCATTACTTATTGAACTGCCCTCATATCTTGGTGAAAAGTATTGTTCATTGGTAAAAAAACAAAGATGTCACAAAGTGGTATTTTCGTCGCAATTTTCTGATCATGGGTGTGAGTGAATGTGTAAAGTCAGTGATGTCGTCATTATTATTTAGTTTGCGATAAATATGTATCAATTGTCCTCACATGCTGTTTACGCCTTTTTCTGTAGTTCACTGACTTTAGTTTGTCTTCTTTTAAAATTATTAAGTGCATGATATTCCGCTATGCCAGAAAGTGGCACAGGATGTGTGAAATCAGAATCATTGTTTGTGTTTGAGAACATATTTTTCATCTTTTTGTCGTCAAATCTGCGACAGTCTCCGTTAACATACAAAGTTGCTCTTTTTGTTCTTCAGTATTCAGTTTTAAATCGTCTACTTACTATCAACAGCATTAATAACATATGTTTACAAACAAGTTTTTACCTCCATAATGTATTATTCAAGATAATTTCTCTCAGATTCATAAATATAAAATCTCCTAATCTAAAAGATCAACAGGTCGCTATTCTGCCTCAAATAAGAATTTCCCAGCGCTGAACAACTGATGGGTGACCAAATGCACCACAGATTACATTCAACACAAAGTCAAGGTTCTTATTCACTACTCATGCAGCATCTTTGTTCTACTACAGTAAAAGTGAATATTTTACCACCACAGAAAACGTATGAAAACCTTACAATTTCTCATGATGAATGCAAAAACGAGCAGCATGCGCATCAATGTGTCAGCTGAGCCTGAGATGTCGTGTCACACACTCTGACTCTAAAAGAGTGCACAGCTGCATGAAGTGCAAATTAGTTACCCCAATGGGTCTGTGTGGAGATGAGTGGTGTGTTGAATTGATCAGTCTGGAAACCTACAACGTCATTCCAAACATCACTGAGTTGAACGATAAACTTCACCCTGGAGGCAGCAAAGTTGTAAGAATACTCCTGGCTCATACGACTCTGACGATCTAAATGCAATCATAAAACGATCTGTAGAAGGCTTTGATATATGTGTATATGTTAATATGTTTAAAACAAAGATAAAAAACGACAAAACACACAATAGACTTTAGCCAGGAAGGCTCAGTAGGATCAATATTCAATTTCTTGAGTAGTCAGGTTTTGACTAACAATACTGAGAGAATTTACGAGTCAGATCACCAGTGGATATTCTTCCTGTTAGTACGATCCATGTCAAGCATACTATTACTAGGAATTAATATGTCACCAACCAATTAACACATACAATCTATGGGTTCCTTCCTACAGTGGGATCAGGATACAAACTTGTTGAGGTAACAGGTAGTCCAGTATATGACTGTTCACACTTCAGACCATCACGACTTGAACATTGTTGATCAGGACAGGAAACGTTGATTTTCGAGGAGAGGAAGTAGTGTTACATCTTCATTTGCAGCAGCACCATGGGATTAAGATATAAAAGCAACCCACATACCACTCTGTAGCAGAAGGACAAGGCGACAATATATATGAACTACAAGTCACTCAAGTCGATGAGACTGAAACCGTGAAATGGCGTTACTCGAAATAACAACACCAGTTCACTCATCAGGATTATGTGTCACACAAACCATTTGCTTTGATGACACATGCAAGTACTGTTCAGCATCAAGATGAGGTAACACTTCCGAGCAGCAGTTTCCTATTCTTGGAAGGCATAATTATGGAGAACGATGGAAACCCTCCAGCAGGAACATCAGGTATTATACATAATGCATTCGCCTTCCTGTTTCTAGAGTTACAATATGTACTTAATGATGTCAAGGTCGACCATACAAGAAACAATGGAATCACATCAACACTCAAAACTTACAAATCCACATTAAATTTGGAGCTGAATGTTCCACAAAACACACCATGGTTCATTCACAGTTCAATAAGTAATCTATATAGTATGTGAACTCTTCTCAAAATGCTTATAGTGAATTTTGAGGACAATAAGAGAGCCATTTTTAATGTCAAACAGGAACTGATTCTCGTTTGAAGTGCAATGATAATAATGCGTGTACTCAAGAAGCGCAAACAGCGGAAAAATTAGATTTCTCTTCTTCTTCTTCTTCTTCTTCTTCTTCTTCTTCTATGGTATGGGCCTTGGCCTCCTCCACAACCTTCCTTCTAACATCTGTATTCCCTGTGTTTCTCTTCCATCCTCTGATCTCTATTTTGGTAAGGCCAACCAATACATTGCCCAGTCATCTAGCTCTTTTTCGGCCCTTCCTTCTGGTGGAATATAATTTGCCTTCCATTATTAGTTTTGGCACCCTGTCATCTCTTATCTTGTCCGTACATTCTAAACAGTGTATTCTTTGAGACTTAAGAAATTTCACTGTATGTTTCCCTTGTATAAACTCTTATATTTCATGGTTGTACTTTTTCTCCAACCCTCTGCCTCTCTCAGTGGTTCATGAATTTTATGGGTTCTTCATATCTGTAATTGTCCAGATTTCTTAGTCATATGCAACCACTGGTCGCTCAAGGGAATAGTATATTCTTGACTTTCTTGATCTTGTAATTCAACAATTGTTGAATAACTGTAAGAGGCTCTGTTTCCCACTTGTACCCTTTCTCTAATGTATTGCCTCATATTATTATCGCTGGTTTGAGAATACCCCTAAATAATGGAAGCAGCCGACAGCGTTAGAGACATTCGGGACATGTGGTGTTCTTCTTCCCGTAGGAATGGCCATCATCGAGTATTTGGTATTGCTTTTGTTTACTGTAATTCTAATTTTTGCACCTTCCTCTTCCATTTTTTCATACATTTGGTTAAGGGCGTTTACATCTCTTGCCACAATTGCAATATCATCTGCATATTCACATATCTGACTGTATTTCATCATTATTGTTCCTCTCTTGCCTATTTTCTGTATCAGAGTATGCAGTGCCAATTTGAAGATGACTCTAGGGAGACCATCACCATCACCCAGTTTCACTCGGTCTGTAAAGTTAAAGCTCATTGTCATTTTGTTGTTCACTTTTACTTTTGCCTTTGTGTTCTTTGTTGTTAACTCAACTAACCTTCTTAACTTGCCGCAAATGATGAATTCTTTTAGTACATTATACAGGGTGATTCAAAAAGAATACCACAACTTTAAAAATGTGTATTTAATGAAAGAAACATAATATAATCTTCTGTTATACATCATTACAAAGAGTATTTAAAAAGGTTTTTTTTCACTCAAAAACAAGTTCAGAGATGTTCAATATGGCCCCCTCCAGACACACGAGCAATATCAACCCGATACTCCAACTCGTTCCACACTCTCTTTAGCATATCAGGCGTAACAGTTTGGATAGCTGCTGTTATTTCTCGTTTCAAATCATCAATGGTGGCTGGGAGAGGTGGCCGAAACACCATATCCTTAACATACCCCCATAAGAAAAAATCGCAGGGGGTAAGATCAGGGCTTCTTGGAGGCCAGTGATGAAGTGCTCCGTCACGGGCTGCCTGGCGGCCGATCCATCGCCTCGGGTAGTTGACGTTCAGGTTTCATAACTAACCTTTTTCGTAGGACTCTCCACACAGTTGATTGTGGAATTTGCAGCTCTCTGCTAGTTCTGCGAGTCGATTTTCCTGGGCTGTGAACAAATGCTTGCTGGATGTGTGCTACATTTTCATCACTCGTTCTCGGCTGTCCAGAACTTTTCCCTTTGCACAAACACCCATTCTCTGTAAACTGTTTATACCAACGTTTAATACACCACCTATCAGGAGGTTTAACACCATACTTCGTTCGAAATGCACGCTAAACAACTGTCGTCGGTTCACTTCTGCCGTACTCAATAACACAAAAAGCTTTCTGTTGAGCGGTCGCCATCTTAGCATCAACTGACGCTGACGCCTAGTCAACAGCGCCTCAAGCGAACAAATGTATAACTAAATGAAACTTTATAGCTCCCTTAATTCGCGGACAGATAGTGCTTAGCTCTGCCTTTTGTCGTTGCAGAAATTTAAATTCCTAAAGTTGTGGTATTCTTTTTGAATCACCCTGTACAATGCTGGCCTGTTAACACCATCAGAAGTTTATTTAAAATCAAGAATCAGGAAGCAGATTTCTATCTTTTATTCATAAAATGTCTCCATTATTTGTCTAATAGCATACAACAAATAAATGGCTCTATTTGGCTGGAAACTACATTGGTATTTTGGTATTCTCTGAGGATATTTTCAGCCCACTTCTTTATCTTTCTGTTCAGCACTTCAGAGAACACCTTGTGGGCTGTATTCAATAAAGTTATGCCTCTATAATGTTCGAAAGCTAAATTTTCTCCTTTCTTATACACTCCTGGAAATGGAAAAAAGAACACATTGACACCGGTGTGTCAGACCCACCATACTTGCTCCGGACACTGCGAGAGGGTTGTACAAGCAATGATCACACGCACGGCACAGCGGACACACCAGGAACCGCGGTGTTGG